>NC_090437.1:1294437740-1295044852 GCF_031143425.1 Pleurodeles waltl | reverse complement strand
TTTTGTGGCTCCCTAAAAATTATTACATTTCTTTTGATCATAACACTCTAATTTAGAGATTTTTAATATCTGGCCACGATGCCCCTTTGTGAATTGGGAGCTGGAAATTGTGTTGTAATAACAGGGCGAGCAGGCACAAATGCCTACATCGTGACAAAGATTTGGTTCTGGATAGAACATGAGCCCTGTGACAAATGGCACCCACGTTGGAGAACTTGCGTAACTATTAGTGGGTGATGGAAAGTGCCCCTGTGGGGTCTTGTTCCATTGATGAGTAGCAAAAGGACAGGTTCCCTTGGCATTCATTCACAAATATATTTTGATACCATATTTCATTTATTTTTTTCTCCTTGGTAATCATATCTATTATTTAAAGGCCAAAACTGTAGTCTTGTCATATACATATAATAAAGCATTGTGTTGAAAGAAATCAATTCATGAGTCATTTACCTGATCAGAGTTACTGAAGCTTTGGAATAATTCCTAAGCTCACAAAGGAAATAATGTATTGAAAACCTTGTGCGTTTTATTTATATATTTGTATAAAGCTAGAACTCAAGCACAGAAGTAATACGCAAGTGTGTGGTAAACTTCTTAGTGAACATATTAGTGCTGATGTTAGTTTTACGTCTCACACTGATGTTACTTTTACGTCTCACACATTGACATTTCCACGCTGCTTTTCTATGTTGCTTAACAGGTCTTGAAATGGCTTGAGTGGGATTTTTATTTAAGGAATATCTTTGATGTATTGTAAGAGATTACTGTAAGAGAGTGACTGTTGTCTCTTCCTACTTGTGTTTTAGGTCTATCAACAGGAAGTGTTAGCAGTAGTTGTCCAAACTGTAGTGTGTATACTTGAGGATGCCATGCTCTCAGAATCCCTTTCTTTGCCACCATCATGTACCATGAACCATCTTTGCATAATAGTTTGGCCATATTAACTATAGGAACACGCATTTGCAATGCAATGTGTCTTGCGTTTGCTTGAGTTAGAGCTAGTAGCATTGTAAATTCAGAACTGGACTTTTCTTGCCACATAAATTGAAAATGAAAAGTAAAATAGTTGACATAAGGAAACTGATTCAAAGCGCCACGGCCGCCATGAGCATGAGCACGAAGGAGAGTCACAAAAGGAAAAAGAAGTTTGCTCGCAGTCAAACATATTGGCAAACATGGAATTATCCATGCAACATGGTCAATCACCTAGGTGGTAACAAAACTGCCCCAAAGAGGGACAAACATAAGCATTTACCAATGAAAACAAAGGATTTTTGAAAGGCAAGCCCACAAACGAGTGATAGTGATGGGCGTGCAGTGGGTGTGGTTAAAAGCCCACAGATAAATTACAACAGGCCAGAGTGCTTGCGTGCTCGGCCTAAAAATGCTACATGTCTCACAAAGGCCAATGCACTTGAATTACTTTCAATCACATTGTAATGTGTCAGAGACAGCAGTTTGAATCCTCTCCAATCTGAGCAAAGTCTCCTATCCGGACAGTGACATTACCAAGGATTAGACAGAGATGTGCTTGAATAAGAGAGAAACTAGTAGGTCAGAGAATACCTACTTCCCACTTTTGCCTTGATTTGGGTGGACACAAAAATTTCTGTCCAAATCGAGAATTAATTTTGCAGAAATAGACGCAGCTCCTGGATTTTCCGTGTTAATATTTCACAAGGTAAAACATGATGAAATGCAAATGCAGAAAATTGCTCAGAAAGAGGCAAATAATGCCCCTGGGTATTTCTCATTCCAATGTGAAAACTCATAAACCCATGGTACTTTAAGCGTATGGGAATGCGGAACTCTGTGATATCTGTAGTTCGGCATGGGGAAATTCTCATCTGATTTTCCCAGTACACTTGTAATGAAGGCCGAGCTGTGTAGTTAGGCATCAGGTAGCCTAGCAACATGGCTGTCTCCACATTTTTATAAAATGGCCTGAACTGGGTGGGCTAATAAGGAGGAATCTCTTGGAACCAAGGAAGTAGCCAGAAAATTAAAATGCCCGCCACTTTAAACCAAAGATCCTATGGCATCAGGCATGCGCAAGTGAACTCACACCTTTCTAAACGTGCTTCCTTGCCTCTTCCATACAAGCAACTATTTATTCATCCTTTTGCCCTTCCATCTACCCTTTGATTTTCATCATTTCACCCTTACCTTATGTCATCCATTAACTATCATTCAATTTCCACCATTCGACCTATTCACATATCAACCATCTATGTATACATCAATCCATATTTGCATCCACTCATACATTCATTTAACCATCCATCAATAAAGGCTTTCATCCATCTTTTGTTCCTTTTTGCCATCCATCCACTCAGATTTCCATTTACTCTGCCATCCTTTAACCCATCCATCCATCTCTCCAGTCACCCTCCACCCACCCACTCATTCGTCCACCCTTATATTCACCCACCCACTCATTCACCCACCCACATATTCACCCACCCAGATATCCGTCCTATTGCTCTTCCAACCTTTCTTTCGCTTGGTCCCTTTTCTTTTAACACTTGCTTCTTTCTTCCTTAATCCCTTAACTCTGTACTTTTGTCTGTCGAGTTGCAGACTGAAGAGGCTCGTAATGCATCCCACCCAGGTTCACATCGCCCCTGCTTGGAACTCCCAGGTGATTTTAGCACAAGTAGTGTGCAGTACCGTTATGGTTGTTTTCAGTTTCTTTTCTGGCCTTTGTTCACACATGGTGGTGTTGCTGTGTGTATATGTGGAAGGTGTTGCCTATGGGTGAGTCGCGTTGCCAGCTGCAAAAAGGAAATAAAGAAGTCACCCATGTTAGTCTGTAACTTTGTACAATAAATGTTGATAGCTTTGCTTTCTATCTCACGATTCACCTTCAAGCTTTTTAAATAGATCCATCACTACCATGGTTCAAAACACCACAGCCTTGTTTTATTGTCACTTAACCCAATTAACCATCCCCGCCCTGACAAATGATGCAAGATGGATGTAATTGTGTGGTGGACTAGCATCTCTACAGTGTTGCATTGGCTGCATTGCTTTTGCCTTTATCAATGCTTGTTTTCTTAAAAAATAATAATTTAGAAGGTATGGACCGAGGAGTCACAGAAGTATTTTGATACCCTGAAGAATGCACTGTGTACAGCCCCTGTACTCAAGGCACCTGCTTTCAACAAGTAGTGTGTTGTCCAAACAGATGCTTCAGAACATGGGATTCGAGGGTTCTACTATCACAGCTCAATGATGAGGGTCAGAATCCACCAGTTGCCTTTATCAGCAGGAGACTACTCGCTAGAGAGCAGTGTTGGAGTGCCATAGAAAAGGAAGCCTTCGCCGTGGTTTGTTCACTGAATCAGCTGAGACCGTAACTATTTGGGTCTTACTTTAGGGTTTAAAAAACCACAGACATCTCAGATGGCTTATGCAGTTGAGAGAGAAACCCCCAAACTAGTGAGGTTGTCCATTGCTCTACCGGGTAGAGACTTCACAGTGGAGCACATACCTGGCAATGACCACGCCAATGCAGATGGCCTTTCCAGCTTCCACCCCTTAGGTGATGAGTACTGCCAAGGGAGTGGCTGAGTTGCCCTTCATCTTTCATCTGCAAGGGAGCATGTAAGAAAATGCCTCTTTTTGCATGAATACCCCCATTTCTTTTGAACTGATGCTGCTGATTTCTTGACTGTGCACTGGGACTCTGCTAACCATGCCACAGGCATGTGCTCTGACCACTAAAAACATGTCGAAATCGGGTATACTCCTGTTTAACAAATTTAACTTACTTATAGGTCCATAGTAAACAGTACAAATGCTATCCAGAGCCTGTAAGTTAAATGTCACTAGTGGACTGCAACCTAAATTGTGCCACTGCTATAGTGACAATTGAAAACATGATGCAGGGCTGCAACCGGTATCGTGGCTCAGCAGGTTCAAACAGCAAATTTGACCTGTCAAAAACCCATCTGACACACCTAAACCATCCATTTAAGTACTAATAAGTCACCCCTAAGTTGGCCTTAATGCCCAATAAGGCAGTGTGCCTGGTAATTAAATGTGGGAGATGTAAAAGTTAATGTAAAACATGTCCTTACAGTAACAAGGTCGCAAAAACTATTTTTGCTGTAGCAGGGTTACCTGCTCCATAGCTGAGCACTGGGAGTTAATATTAAACTTAAATAATGTTATCTCCTCATAGGAACCAGATAAAAAAAAGTTCATTTTGGGGCTTTTTAAAATATCTTTTACAATTCCAATTTAATGGTAAATTTAGATTGGTAACAAATATTTTATAAAGGGTCACCTTAACTGACCTAAAGCCTCTAGAATACAGTTTGCCTGGGTTTCCTGCTGTCACCCAGGAGCCGAATAGCTCCTTGATGAGATGTGAACTAGCTCCCAGAGCAGAGACAGAGGCCTTGGATATGGGGAGAGATTGACCTTCCCTTCACAGGAGGGCCTGGGGTCTGTGCCCAGCACCTTTCATAACATCAGAAGATGCCTACCCTCTCCCTGGCAGATGTACCTCACACCTGGGTCTGCCTCTCCTTTGTCCTCCACACCATCCAGGCACCAATACCAGTGGCAGAGGAGCTGCTCCCCCAGAACCTGCTGTGAGTGACTGCAAGGGAGGGGTTGCTCATGTTCCTGGCCACACCTCTAGAGTTGGCACAGGAGCTCTGCTTTGCGGAAGAAAAGTTCTATAGTCTTCGTTTTAGTTAGATCTGGTAGACAGGTGCCACCTGTAAGTGTTTATGCATAGGCAACTATCTTTGAATGGTCTTATATCTTATTTAAAGATGGACTGTGCCGGGAGCAGCTCACTACAAGAGGTGACGAGGGTCCGATGACAACATCTGGGGAGCTGCTGGGTGCTCACAAACTTAAAAATAAATAAAGAAATGTAAAGACACATTTGACCATAAGTGTTTTCACAAGTTTTGTTCATGCATATGATTATGTTTGGTTGCAGAATAGCTATGTATTTAATTGTCTTGATTGAGAGACAGATAAACAAATACATACACAGGAAGAACTATTAATATCACAAAGAATGAGGTTGGAAGCAGCTAAGTACTTGAAATCAAAGGGCATTTAAAGTTAATATTCATGTTTCTGTGCTGTGTCTATTTCTGGATGTGAAATGGTTCCAGCCCTTGCCACCAGCTGTGGTCACTTCAGCTTTGTTCCTGTGCCAGCTCTGGCCTATGCGTCCTTTGTTAGTTTCTGGCTCCTCACTGTGACCTGGATACCATCCACACACCCCTGCCCTCTGTCATTAATGGAGTGTCTATTTAAAGCAGCTTCCTCTCAGAAAGGGAAACACGGCTACACAGTCTCACAGCAGATGGAAACAAGCACAAGAGAGGGGTCACATCACAGCGATTTAATGAACGCATATACTTAAGGAGAAGTGGTAAAATCACAGTGCACTGATGGACACATGCACAGAGTTGAGGGGTCAATTCACAGTGCATTAATGGAATCATTCACAGAGACTCAGAGGAAGGGCAAATTAAGGTGGATACCTCCACAGCCAACAGCTAGAAAACATAAGTGAATATAAACATCTTAGTGCAGTGCTTAATTTGTAAATAAAAACGTGCCGGTGCCCAAAGCTCTCCTCATAAACACGCGGCTGCTGCAATTAAATGTGCGAACACGGAATACTGAGGCAGCGTAATCTGAAGCCATCTCAGGCCTCTTCAATCCATTTACAGCCACTCCCCGCCCCTTCAGCTCACTTCTGCAGCTTTCTGCTTTCTCCCATTGTGGCGCTTTTTCGTTTTTCTCTTCCTCCGTCTTCCCCATATGTGTCTTTTGCTCCCAGTAAATGCTTGAGGCAGAAGAATAAGTGCCGGCCCTTAAAAAGAGGTGCTGGTTCTCCTCCGCACCGGAATCAACAAGCACAAATTAAGCACTGTCTTGGTGTCCTGATGATAAGGGCACCTTGGTACCTCACAAGTAGGAGTTACAACGAAAGGATAGTGCCCTAACTATTGCTTTCCAAACCTTAAAAGATTCTATGGTTGGCCTCAGCTTTGAACCATTGCTAAAGGTTGCTTCTGCTCAGCTATCTCCACTGTAACATATGGTAGTGAGGCTCTTCGTGGGTGGGAATCAACCGGTCTCAACATCTTTATTTCAAGGACTTGTAGGCACCTTTTGAACCTGCTGATTAGCGCCTCCAAAGCCCAGATTCCATTGGAGTTTGGGCCAATCAAACTTGCAATTGCAAGGAAGGGTGATTACCGCAAAACGTGTCAGAAACTGTTGACGTCAGGTGACAAAGCACTAAATAATATCTTATGGTTAGAGCTGTCAAGATGCCAAACCGCCTGTGCCAGAAGGTCTAATCACAGTGCATTAATGGAAGCATGCAGAGAGAGGGATCCAACCACTGCAAAAAATGCCCTGATACCCTCTGATGCTGGCATAAATGTAATGGAAGGGTATGTTGGCACACTGGCACTGGAATAAAGGCCCACACAGCCTCTTTAAAATTGTTTTATCATCGTTTACTAATAGATTTATGGATTCATTTTCCATTGGTATAATCTCAGATGCACTAATTTCTATGCCTATGTGGTCATTGTGGTCCGGATATGCAATAGTAACAATTCTTACACAGAAAAGTCACCTTAGTGTTTGGAATGTCCACCAAACCAGCATCAAGTATTTGCCCTCATAGGAAACACATGTAGACCAGAGTGAAACCGCCTGAGGGCATAAAAATGAGAAACCCAACAAGCACGATCCAAGTATCTCGGTTGGTCAAAAGTATTGTCTATGTCCACCATTAGTGGCAATCATTAACCACTGATGAATAGGGTTTCTGCATATAAAGTAGGAAATCCCCAAAACAAAATCTCCCCAAAGAAAGTATACTCCGCAAGTCCATATGTATTCAAGAAGATGAGGCCATAGGCCGCATATAAAACAGAGTCTGTATAGAATAAAAATGGCTAGTACTCGACCTCCAACTCCAGGACCGGTGGCTAAAGAAATCAAAGCCTGATTGATCACATTACAGAACATCTAAGCACAATAGAGAACCATTGTGTGAGCAAAGATGAACCCCCAGGATCCCCAGTTTAATTTCTCCATCACGCATAGCACAAGAAATATCAGAAAATTATACGCTGTTTTTCAACTGTAATTCAACCATTGCCAGAGGCAGTAGAGATGACTGTTATGACATTTAAGATACTGGAGGAACACCAGTGCACTGTGTGCTTGTGAACTCTGCAGCGTGCCCACCAGAATGACTGTTTCAGCATCATGGACTCTTGGGGATTGGAATGCTCTAGTGTTGTTGTCCTACAAAAGAGTTGAACACAGTTGCTGGAAAGCTCCAACCTCACCAAAGAGGGCACCTTCTAGACAGCCAACTCCAATAGTTACCATTGGCCGGATACATCCATAACAAACAGGAGGGTAGATGTTACATGGAAAGCAAAATCCCATGGGACAACTATGTATAAACATTTGAAGGTTGAGAATGGTGTGACTAGCTCTGCAGTAAACTGAGACCTTCAATTTCCACAAGACGTAGGGGATCAAGACGTACAGCACTAGGAGTGTGTATTACAATCTACTTCAGACAGATGTCTGTAGAAAACCAGGGGATCAGGCATTGGGTGAAAAAGAGCGAGAATGATTTTCTTCTAATTTCAATACATTCTGGACAAAAAAATCTCTAATGGTGGTGTAGAAAGATTTTCATTGATGAGACTATTGCTGCAGGTGGTTACAAAACCTCTTGATATTGTAGGGGACCCCACAAAAAGATTTATTCACAATGAATGAGTTCTGATTTTGCCACAAGATATAGTACAGGTATCAAAAACGTGGTTGTGGTGAGCACAGCGTTCCTGATCTGGGGAATAACATTGCTTATGCCTTGCAAAAGGCCACTGGTCCCTCAAGCAGTGCTGAGGTTGTGTTATTCCAACAGGACTGTACTGTTCATAGAGGTGAAATAGCTGTTGTCAATCATAGTGGTTCCAAGTCATGGACATGCCGGTGGCCCACATGTAAAATATTCATTTCCAAAGACTTGTTATCCATGCTAAAGGGAAGATATGATATTCTATTGCAATCTTTAGGTGCATGGCGGTTCTTGAGGTCTCCTGTAGACAAATAATTCCTGACCCCAGAATTGTCTGAAACTTTGGGGGGAGGATACATGCAGCCACAAGGATGTTTACCCTTGTCCCTAGGCGAAGTTGCACTGTGAAAATGTCAAATAAATGAATAACTGGGAAAAGTTTAAGCACAGCTATAGAGAGACAGCCATCTGAATTAAGTTACACAGGGAATATTTGTAGTTTGGGGAATCCTCCGTGGTGAAAGACGTATCTAAGGAAATTTAGCGAAATGGATAGTTGTACACATGAAGAACTGTATAATGCAACTCCATAGGCACCTTCAGAGACATGGAAGCAATGATTGTGAGTCATATGTAGGAAGGATGCTGAGAGAAACAAATTAGAGTTAGAACTTATTCAGGAAGAATGTGGCTCATGCCCATAGAGGTGTAGGAGTGTATTACTTGCAGAGAAGAGACAGCAACCGAGTACAGGAGGTAGATAGGAACCTTTTGGTACTTTTATTGTGTTATAAATTAAATTATGGAGGGTTTAGTAGCAAGAATAAAAAGAAAGCCAGGTCATAAACACATATGATGAACAGAAAATAACTTCTCACTAAACTGGAAATGGAGACATAAGCAAGAAGATCGGAAAAGTATTTTCCAGAAAAATGAATAAGCAGGCCACCTTAATGAACTCCTTTGAACAGCATGAGTATGGGTGAATTTGTGTTTCATGAAGTGTCCGATGCCATACTACGGAAGTGTTGTGGGAATTGTTTAATATTTCACAATTTTCTATTCAGTTTTCAAGATGATTTCACTGCCAATAGTCCGGACTGACTGTGTTCCTTTGTTTCATTTTTAGCGCGTGAGCAGCTGAGGCGCTCTCGACATAGCCGGACCTTTCTTGTGGAGTCAGGGATGGGCGAGTTGTGGTCGGAAATGCAGGAAGGTAAGAGGAAGTTGAGGTTGTTATCCAGAAACAATATTCCTTTATTAGGCTTCACTGTCTACTGTTTATCAAGAAGCTTAAGCTAGTTTCTAAAGCTGATTGACTAAGTGTGGACATTTCCATAGTTGGCATGGCTGATGCTAACCACCCCACAATGGTCTTCATTTAAGCATATTGAGCAGAGCCTTGATCAGTCCAAAAGAATCAGTGCCCTGGTAACCATTTAAAAGCATCTAATAGAAAATGGCATGTATGAAGATTTCCATGGCAGAGGCCTTCAGGGTCCAGGAGGTGTCTGCAAGGAACCAACATGCATTGTGGCCTCTCACATTTCACCTCCTTTCACTCAAGATGCTGAGGTTTTGGCAGGGGGCAGAACTCTTGCATTCAGTGACTGAACCTCAGTCATTGGCCTGCTGGTGGGATGTCAACCATTCAGGTGCTATCTTTGAGAATCGAGGTCACCAGTAGTTTTAAACATAAGCCTCTGATGGATTTATTCACGAATACATTTGCAAGTAAAACTACACCTGGGATAGCCAATTAGCAGAAAAGGATGCAAGATTGTTCTCACAAAGTAGGGTACATTCCTAGAGTGAGGAATATTCCTGCTGATTGTTTATCTCGCCTCATTTGAGTTAGCCTGAGGATCTGACTGCGGAGGAGGATGAGGATCAAGTGATGGTTTGCTCTTTAGTGAGTTCTACTGGAGGGTCCATCTCCAAATTACAGTGGGAAGAAGCTCTGAGGGAGTATCATTTGCCAAGGAAAAGTGATGGAGTTCATGCATGAGGGTTGGCTTTTGTGAAGGAAGTTGGAGGAGACGGTTGCTACATAACATCACAGACATTGAGTTATCTCTTGTGGATGGATTGTTAAGACATTCCGAACAATTAGTTGTGCTAGCCAAAATGTGACTTGTATGGTTACTTTAGCGCATGAGGGACATCTGGGTGTGACAGTGATAAAAAGAAGCATAAGAGAAAGTTTCTGATGGCCCGGTCTTGGCAGGTGTGTTGAGCATTCTGTGTGAGACAGCACAGGCCGTGCATTGTGTGTGACGAATCACAGCTTACTGTTCACAGTCCAGTGGAGACGGTGCATCTTGCAACGAGAGCATGGACCAAACTTGTGTTGGATATCATTGGTTTAGTCAATGTAATGATGGGAATAGCCAAGTTTGGTATTGTGATTGATTTTCATTCTCATTGGCGCAACAACAAATTTGTGAGCTGTGCTACCACTGAAAAGCTAATGGAGTCCCTCGAGAATCTCTTTGCCAGAGAAAGATGTCCTGGGGAAATTGTCACAGATAACGGGGCTCAGTTTTGTTTTGAAGGAGTTTGTTGTATTTTTGGAACTTTTGGTAATCAAACACACAAGGACTTTGCTGTATCATCCCAAGAGGAATAGACTTGTCAATAGATCTAACAGGGTGATTAAAGACAATTTGCTGTTGCCCGTTGCAAATCGTTTGGGTTTCCTTCAGGTGTTGAGAAAATGGTTGGGGACCATGCCTAATGCAGATACATTTTTCTTAATGAGAGGAAGTGTGCTTTCATCCAAATTGGTCAGACCCTAGATGGCATTTCTACCTTTCCTTCCCAAAAGGTGAAAGAGATTCCGGAAAAAAAGGAAATGTGCACAGCTGACGTAGGCTGAGCTCCATGAGCATTTATTACATGTCAAAGTGGGGGATTTTCTTAGAGCGAAGTTACCTGGATTTGTGCCTAAAAGAATCTCCATGTTTTTAGAGGCTAAAAGGCTTAAAACTGTCAAGGAGTCTGTGGTTATGCAGGAAAAAGGGAAATTATGTAATAAGGAGAGATTCTATGTGATTCCAGTGGAGAGTGTGTCTGTTGTATTTAATGAGGAAGATTCTACTCACTTTACAAAGTCTCAGCTTACAGCAGAGTGCAGAGTACTCAAGAGACAGTGCCATGGATTCTCTAACTTGACATGGAAGGCTTCCCCCAACCTGGTGATCACAGAGGAAGAAGGTGACTTCGGGCAGCTTCAGTGATTATGTGCTATATACTTAGGATTGCCTTCTGCTAATTCTTGCCAGTTGCCTTTGCCCATAGGTATGTGGTAGAGAGAGCGAGATAGAAAGAAAGAGAGAGAGAGCTAGAGAGTGTGTGTGTGTGTGTGTGTGTGTGTGTGTGTAGGTGTGTAGGTGTGTCTGTGTTCTGTTGAAGTGTTGGGTTTTTACTGGGTCAATTGTAATTTATCTTACACTGTATGGGGTACATATTGGTTTCTCTCATTCTCAGTATAGAAAGTAACTATGTAATAGAATGTTTGCTAGGTAATTAGACTCCTGGGTGGATGGGTGAGTTACTTACTCCTGTAAAGATACCTCAGTAAAGAGTACTACTTACTGTGTGTAGCAGCATCTTTTCACTACCGCTTTACATCCTGCTAATGTAATACGGAAGTACACTGCTTCCAGATCCAGGCTGTAATTTTTGTAACCATGTGTGGTGTGTGTTAATGTATGTTTTGTATCCCCTGGCTAACTATCTAACTTGTTTGGAATTCCTTAGCCTCTTTCCTCCCTTCTTTTTTCCTTGTCCCTTTTTTATTTCTTTTCTTTTCTTCTCTCCATCTATAGCTTATTTTCTCATTGCTCTCAATCTTTTTTTCTTCCTTACTTATATTTTAGTAATGTCTGGTAACGATGCATGTATTGCAAACAGCATTTGTATCTTACTAAGGATTTATGCTGCACTTGCATGCCATTGCATTTGTTGATATTTCATTTTTGGTCCTTAATTTATGCCAACAAAATATCTGATACACAAAAAAGGAATTAATTGGCCTCTCAGTTCTACATTCATGCGGGGCTGAGGACCAGTTTAAGTTATTTTTCCCTATTTTTTATAAAGAGCTCGCATGGGGAGCGCACATTTAGTATGAGTATCTGAAAGGAAAGAGTGGAAAGAACAGAGGAAAAAAGAATGCAGGGAAATAAATATTTAATCTGAATGATGTTTGTGTCGGCTCCTCGCCCTGGAAATAGCGGGCAAGAGATTCCCATCTCTGCTGCCCGAGAAAAACACCCGCCATTTTGTGTTTCCACGTTGCTGCAGCCAATCCACATTAGATCATGTTTTCCTTTCCTGTTGTTCAGAAACTCAGAATTACTGACTAAAAACAGGACTATGTGGTATTGTGTGCTGAGGGGGTTCAACATTTAGATCTAAGCACGTGTGAGATGTGATATCCGAGGAGGGAGAGGCTGTTAGTAGAAGCTGAGGGACACAGAGTGATGTTAGGACAGAAAAAGTAAATAAAAGGCGGAGAACGAGGGTGGTCAGCGAATATGAGAGAGACGGAATAAATAGAGACAGAAAGAGGTAAATAAACAGAGAGATGGAGAGAAGCAGGCAAGTAAAATAGAAAAAGTAGGGAAGAGAAAGTGAGAATCAGGTGCACATAGAAAGAGAGAGGTCTGTTTGGGTAATAAGAAGATAGATAGATAGATAGATAGATAGATAGATAGATAGATAGATAGATAGATAGATAGATAGATAGATAGATAGATAGATAGATAGATAGATAGATTCACTTATTTATCTGCTTAATTATTCAAACACTTATTTTATCTCTTTTTTTGTGTTTTCATGGCCTTGTTTGTTGTCCGTCTACTTGCCAGTTCTAGATTCCAAACCAGCCAGCACATGAGTTAACATAATGTGATTAAACAATGGTTAAGGAGAGTATACTGTTATCCAATAAAAAATACATTTAGAATTCACTCTTGTATGACTACTGGTTTGCAGGGCATTTGACTGTTGGCGAGGTGGCAATTGGTGTGGGTGGGGTTCAACGGGTTGGTGGGCGTGTGATCAGTCTCTGAGATAAGTGGCTAATGTGGGTACAGGTAGTTAGTGGTGCTCTTTTTGACTGAGGGGCGGCTATGGAGGTGGTACGTGTTTGAAAAGTATATGGTTAGTTCTTCTAACAGGTGCCTATTAGGATGTGGGTGGCTTAGATCTGGTTGTTCCGCTGATACCTAGCTATAGAACAGGCAGGTGGTTGGTGGGAGTGGTCAGTCCCAGTGTAAGTGACTGTGGAGAAGGGGGTTGGTGGGTGGGTGAGTGGTCAGTTCTCCTGATAGGTGGCTATAGACAAATGGTTGTTTGATGTTTATGGTCAGTTCTACTGGTATGTAGCTACAAATATGAAGGGCTGGTTGGTGGTGGGTCTGTGGTCCGTTCTGCTGAAATGTTGCAGTTAGAGGTCAGTGGAGGTGCATGTTGAGCCCGCTTCCACTGGGCTTTGCGTTTTTAGTTACACACTACTTTGTGACATCATTAGACTCCAAGGTCTTAGGCTGGTTCTCTCTCCATTCTGTGCATTTCTCTAGTTCTGACTGTGTGTCGAGAGCAGAGCCGGCTTTAGGGTGGTGCGATTGGTGTGGCCGCACCGGATGCTGACCTGGATTCGGGGGCGCTGACCTCAGGGGGGCTGTGTTTAGCAATGACTTATGAAACTTGGAACTTAAAAGCACCTGCTGAGAAAATCCTTGTGCATCCAGCCTTCAGGAAACAATTAAAATGTCAAGATAACTCTTGTGATTAATGTTCCTGCTGGGGAGAGAGATGGGAGTTTACAGCTTTGACTCGTCATAAAGTAGCACAGAGGGTTAATATGCCTGCTGCAAAGAGCAGAACTATATTTTATGTGGATAGCTGAGTGGATTAGTAAAGCCAGCCTTACAAGCGCTTTTAAATAGATAAATGTATGTGAAGGGGGGCTATGCAGAGCTGAGGGGCACATTGCCTGGGGTGATAGTGAGTGACTCAGAGGAGGTGGTAATAGTTTGGGGGGCACCAAAAAAGACTGTTGCACAGGGCGCCACCAGCGCTAAAGCCGGCCCAGGCCGAGAGTTTAGGACTGACGCTCGGGATCCAAAACTATTAAAGAGAGATTGAAGTGCCGGTGCTTGAGGTAAATGATGCACTAACCGCACCTAGGAAAGTTTTGGAAACACTGGATAGATATTTTTTATTGTATCGTAACACAATTGAATTCCATACAAACAATATTTATAAAACAGTGCAGTACAAGACAAGGCCACCCAGATTATCAGCAGATGAGAATACAAACAACCAGTCTGAAAGAAACACAAATCCAGATCCCACGCACACCTGCCGCAGTGCTGTCAGTGATTGCGCGTCTCCGACGTGTGAGTGCTGACACCACTTACTTTGACCACGATAGAGTGCTAAGCGGACGGGTGGGGGTGGCACCATGCAGCGTACTATGTTGTCCACCACGGCTCGACACTGTGAAGCACAATGTTGCAAAGATTGCACAGCTCACCCCTGAATCCTGTCAACAGTCAACATAATTGTTAACATTTAATTTTAGTAAACCTTACACTTCATACAAATTCATCAGCCACGCAAAAGTAATAGCAAAAGTTCTTTAAAATATTTGAAGTTCTTTAAAATATCTCCTGACTGGCAATGGAATCGCTGGTAAATACAATGGGAAACAAGTCTCATGGCTGCCTCAATCCACTGGATAGAGTTTACATTAAAATATAGCAAAATTATTCTTCTGTGTGAACTGTACCTAATGCACAAGAACAGCACTTGAGACAAAGACACATTATCTAACTCTCAAGACAAAGAAAGATTGCCCTGATTCCACGTCTGCCTTTGTTTGTGCTGGGTTCTCCACACTTCAAGCAGGGAGGCTGAAATGTAAGCAGTATTCATTTAACCTAGAGGTCTATGATGACTGTCAAGTACTGACCCCTACAGATGTTATATTCTGAACATAAATTCAATTCAACAATGTTTTAGCTGTAGCGTAATTCAGGTTGGCTAGGGTGGTATTTAGAAAAGCTATTTCATTTAACAACTACTTATTGACGTCGGTATCAGAAGTGGAACACATTGAAGGAGAGTTAATTTAATAATTAAGTATAGCTTTTTAATCAAAACACTATATGGGTGTATATAACACGCTCCTTCTGTGAGCAGTGCAGCATCTGAGTCTGCGGCAATGAGTATAGTTTGCATTTTACCAATTGAATTAAAGGTTTACAGGCAGTGCTTATTTTGTGCTTGTTGTTTCTGGTGCTCAGCACCAGCACTTATTTTTGCGGGCCGGGGCTTATCTTTCTCCCTCAAGCACTCACTGCGAGCAAAAGACACATATGGGAAAAACGGAGGAAGAGAAAAACGAGAGTCACAATGGGAGAAAGCAGAAAGCTGCAAGAGTGAGCTGAGGGGGCAGGGAGTGGCTGTAAATGGATTAAAGAGGCCCAAGATGGCTTCAGAATTACGCTGCCTCAGTATGCAGCCACGTGTTTAAGAGGAGGACTTTGAGCACCAGCACCTGTTTATTTACAAATTAAGCACTGGTTACAGGTCCATGTCCACGTGGAAAGAGTAAACATCTCTGCTATATTAAAGTGAAAATCACTTTCTAGGCTCTGACTTCCTGTTGAGACTTAGGGGCATATTTAAGAGACCTGTGCGCCACGTTAGAGCCACTTTAGTGTCTAAGGTGTCCTTTTCATCTTGCCAGATTTACAAAGTGGCACAATGCATGCAGTGTGCCACTTTGTAAACCCTTGCACCACATTATGTCTGTGCCAAGTATAATGTATGCAAGGGGGGCATTCCGGTGCTCAGAGGCCCGCAAAAATTGTGCAGTGAAATTTTACAGATTTCCCTGCACCATTTTTTGTGTTATTTTTAACTCCTGTAGCAAAGCGCCAAAATGGCATAAAATATTTTGATGCTATTTTGCTAAAGACTGCCATGGTGCAACTTATTATAAATACCACACAACCATGGTGTTGTTAGGTGCCGGTAAGGGGGCGCAGAAAAAGTAGTACATCAGCTCTGATGCGCCACTTTTTCATAAATATGGGCTTTATCATTTCCAATATATTACATATACATTGAGTGGGTTTTGAGTCAGCCCTTTTCTCATGATGGCTTCATTGTCTATCTCATTTCCCTGCTCCGGATTTGATGGCTTTCCTCTTTATTCTATCAACATTCTCCTGTCGCACCTGCTAATTTTTCTCCACCTGCCACACTTTTGGCAAGGAGACATTTTAAAATGATTTTGAACATTGTTAGATGACTGCCCATGCATGAGCACGCATGTGGGAAGCACATCTTTAAACAGATTTTGATTGTACAAAATTCTATTCAAAGATGGCTGGTGTGGATGCACACTCGTCCATGGCAGCCATTTCTGTATGGCATTTATAAAAGTAGAACAAAAGACATTCAAAGATGGCTGTCGCGAATGTGTGTGCGCCCATCTCTGAATGGAATTTTTTTTAAATACTACAGACGCTTTCAAAGATGGCTGCTGTGAGTGCACACTCATCAGAGGTGACTATCTTTGAATGCATTTTGAAACATTTAACCAAATCCCACTCAAAGATGGTACCCACTGATGAATGCTCATTGGCAGTTGCCTGCTAAGATGAAAAAGACATTGGCGCAGTCAGTAGGTTTCACAAGCAAGAGCTATTGGCTTTGCCAATACCTGTTAAACACTGGCTTTGCAAATCTCGCAGGTTAAGTTGTGAGATCAACATAGTGGCATGATAATCATATTGCCAAACTGAGTCCCATCATGGTTTTCACAACGTTAATAAAGAAGTCTGAATAGCAATTTGCATGTGTGTCAATGTAACCCAAGGGCGCGCTTTCACCTTCCTCTAAAGAAAAACAGCAAAAAACAGAAAGAAAGAAGCTTCCTGGACGGTATTTCAGCGTTTCCACATTCAGGGAGTCAAATACTCCGAATTAGTCCACGGTGCTGGAGCAGGGACATAGCCTGGCAAAGTCTGTTCGAGTCTAGGGCTGCAAGATGGATGTGTCTCTGATGCTTTCCTCCTGATGAAAACCGGTTAAGCCCAGTTAGAAGAAGGAGCATGTGACTCTCTTTTACAATTCAGCAAATTATTTTTTTATCTGGTTATTAAGATCTGCTTTGATTTGTCCTTTGTTCTCGTCTCGACATCAGATGTTCCTGAGATTGCTAGACATTCAAGTCTCAATAAGTAAATGGCAGAACAGTGTGATCTTTTAACGAGAGTGGACGTATCTGTGCTGCTGGAGTGCATTGGGCAGGCTGATATATAAGAGGCACACAAAACAAAACACAAGCAGAAGGTTTGTGGTTCGAGAGGGTGGGGTCCTTTTCAGAGGGGGTGGGTCAGAGGCTTGGCTTTGTAGTTATTGGAATGGAGAGAGTGGAATTCAGTTACGTCATTAAGACAGACTGGAGAAGTGTGAACTTTAACCTCAGGTTAGCACGGGTTGCATTTAAAAGCTACCTAGGGGCACATTTACAAAACCCTAGCGCCACCTTGCGCAGCTGTAGCGCCATTTTTTTATGCTATGCGGAGTTAAGGAGGCCTTTCTCCTGTGCCTTATTTACAAATTGGTGCAGTGCTTGCATTGCGCCACTTTGTAACCCCTTGCGCCACATTAGCCTGCGCCATGCATAAGGTATGCAAGGGGGTGTTCCGATGCAGGGAGGCCTGAAAAAATGGTGCAGTGAAATTTACAACATTTCACTGCACCATTTTTTCCGTCATTTTTAACACCAGCTCAGAGCAGGCGTTAAAATGACGCACCTATTTTAATCAATGGGCCTCCCTGTGCTTTGCTGCACTAACGTCCACATTATAGATGCTAGTGCAGCAAAGCGCCCCAATAGCATCAAAAATATTGACGCTATTGTCCTAACGACTGCCATGGTGCGCCATATTGTAAACATGGTGTAACCAGGTGTCGTTAGCTAGGGCAGAGGAGACGCAAGAAATGGGGCGCATCAGGAACGTCTTGTAAATATGTCCCTTAGTTGGGAAAAAACGTAAACGAAAAATATCACAAGCATACGGCCACGCATCTGCTATTTGTCAGCCCGCAAATGGAGTTCAGCTCTCGGGCCAGTCCCCTCTCTAGCTCCATTAATCACAAACGTGATCTGAGAAGTTTCATTTCTGACCTTTGCAAGGAAGGGTTGTATTGTTATAAAGGGTCCAGCTAGGACCATGGAACAATGTGAGGGCGTGTTATATAAATAAATCTCGCGTATAGAAAGGCAGGAAACGCACGTTTCTTTTATAGACCGGCCAGGGTAAGAGAAAGTGCACGACCACGACGAGCTGCTGGAAGTGCCCGTTCCATTTATAGGTCCTTGCACAGACTTCCTAGGTTGGGATGAGCAGCCATTTTTGTTTCCTCTGTTTTTATTCAAACTTTCTTTCATGTGCCTCATGGAAGACATGGGGAGCTGTTCATGTCACTGAGAGTCCATGCATTAGGTCTGGGGGGTTTCATTTAACACGCATTTGCGTTTTGGGAGTTGTCGTTTTAGTTAACATCAGTTTCACTAAGGGACACATTTATTAAAATGTCAGGCAGTGGAGCAAGTCGCCTTGCAGGGAAAGGGTAGGAATGCGCTGTATCTAGCATTATGCGGTGCATTCCTGCCTTTTCCCAGCACTGGTGCACAATGTGCTGCCTAGCGCCAACGTAGGCAATCTTGCATCATGGTGCAAGGGTGCCTGCATTGTAGTCAAGATTGTTTTTGTGCGGGAAGTGACACCTTCCTGCAAAAAAAACAATCCCCTGAGGCAGTTTCGTCTTTCTATGTGTGCTGCAGAATGCAGCAGACATACAAAGAGGAGTAACGAGGAGAAAAAAACATACTCTCCTCGTTATGCCTTTCCTGGGAGGCGTAGCACTTGTGGTGCACTCCCAGGTCTTCCATCTATGGTAAATCTGAGAATGCGTCAAAATCCATGGGTGTTATGTGGAAAAACCCACGCACCACCCATTGAATGCATCCCTGGGCCACAGTAATGCAAGGCAGTAATTTGCAGTGCTTTGCATTACTCTTGATTTATCAGGCCACTCAAGGCCAAGTGGCTTGATAAGTATTTTAAAGGTTGCCTCCCTTTTGCACCCTGCTGCGTGGTGCAAAAGTGACGCAACTCTTCAGAAGATGGTGCTCCTCCTCAGACTGTCCTTTGTGGTTGTTGTAAAAGACACCTCTCTTGTGCCTGTGCACAGGACCCTCTCCCAGAACTTCGGACATCGTCCGGACTGTGATGAGACTGCATCAGCCCAGAGCACACCTTGGGGTAGTCTGGTAGTAGTCGGTACCAGTGACACCTTAAGCTTTAACAACCTGAGATGAGTACCGTTACTGCCTGCAGTGTGTGCCCGATACAAGAGCCAAAGAACAAAAACACATTTATAATACAGTTGATTGCACTTGTAAACCTTAATAGGCTAACGCTGCACCCCGAATGAGGACTCAAACTAAAACCAATCAGATTTGCCTCAGCTAGCAAGATGCTTCAGTGAGCTGCAGCATGACTGCTGGCATCTGAGTGTGACCGGCAGATCACAAGTTCTCATCCCAGCAAGGCCAACTGCACCTTCCGCACTTCAAAAATTGGTACTTTGTTATTTATAGCGCCTATTAAGACTCAAAAATGCATCAAGCACTGTAAAAATATGTTATTGTTTACCTTTCCAAGGTCAATAAATGGATAACCTTAAATTAGGTTGCACTAGTACCTGTTACTTACATTGCTTAGAAAAGGCAAAAGTGTGGTATTAGTGGTTTTATAAAAACAAATGATTTATCATCCTGCTACGCAGCCCTTTACACTTAACTAATGCGGCCTATGTAGCTGTCCAGGTGATGCTCGTTCAGCAGTCAGAAAAGTAACAGCACAGATTTACAAGAGTTGGAGAGTGCTTTTGGACGGGTTCAGGGAAATGTTAACACTTCCATGTGTTTAGATCTGGCCTGCTTTAACATATACATAGAGAGCTTTGGCTCCGCCCCACTGGAGCATGACCCTTTCACCTCATGCTATTAGCTGTTTGGGGTGTCATTCCGCCTCCTATGATTCCATGGTAAAGTATGAGGGACTATTTTACATTTCAACAGTATACTGAATCATCACAAATTACATTATTTTCCTCACTGATGCACTGCATCCAGGAAGCAATCATTTTGGTGTTTTCACTGCAGCACACTTCTTAAGATATTTTTTAACAGGACTCAAAATGCAAGCCAGACTCTTGGCTTTGCCAGTGCTTGTTTTACTCGAAATTGTTGTATGGTCTTCTTGACTTTCTCTGTATTACTATAATCTATGTTTTATCTCTGATCAGTCCATCCAGATCTAATTAATTGTAATGACTGCCTTCTGATGACACACTCTCCAGAGAGTGTCCTTCTGGTGGTAATTGCTTCAATCCACTGCTGAGTAATTCCCAAACCACCCTGGAGTTAGCCACCTCGTAATTACTGAATCAAGCCTGGAACGCTGAACATTGGAAAACATTAAAGACATGGTAACTACTCGGCTGTGCTGTTCGAGAGTTGGAAGAACTGCTGTTATTGTGTGCAGAAGGAAAGTTTACATTGAAGCTGAACTTGAAAGTTTGCTGTGCACATGGACATATAAATATGTAATTTGCCTGCAGTGAATATATGCACATTCTGTCAGTGCTTAATTTGTGCAGGTGGTTGCAGGTGGTGGACATTTGCGCTCATTTTTGGGCTCCTGGACTTATTTTTCATCAAAGCAAGAGAGATAATGCTGTAACGGGGGGAAGAAAAAATAGTGTAATAAAGAAACAGAAAGTATGGCGGTGGAAGAAAGAGGTATGAGCTGCAAGCCAAAAATACATTGCTTTGGCATTCTGTATCCCGGGCATTTGGCAGCACCAGTGGTGGGCTCCGAGAAAAAACGCCAGGCCCTGCGCTTATTGTTTAGAAGTTAATTAATGTCAAGGAAGTTCTGGCACTATTGCACACTGCCAAAAACATAAAGACTGCCTGGTACCTGCTCGCTCTTCTAAAGAAAGTCAAACAGTTTCTTCCAGAAAGCGAGTTCAGAACTGCTGTCCAAGCCCTCGTACTCTTGTATCTGAAATGGTGGTAACGCCGTACTCAGAGGCCTCCCCGATTCCACACTGGCATGCCTTAGGGACGTCCTACACGCCGCAGCACGTCTCAACCAAGACCTGAAGAAATAAGATCACATCATCCCTATCCTGATGGAACTCCATTGGCTGTCCATGCTGGCCCACACCGTCTTCAAAACTGGCTGCATCATTTACAACGTCATAACACCCAGCATCCCTGCTTATCTAGCAGGCACACTCACCATGCCTTGTGGTTCTCAGTACGCCGGCAGCCAGGCACCATCAAATTGTAGACTAAGAAGTGTAAACAATTTAAAAAGAGAAGAGTAGGCATTTTCCATTTATGCACCCAGGATCTGGTGCAACATCCCCGTATCCATCAGGACCACTCCAACGCTGCTCCAAATTAGGACAGAGTGGAATACTCACCTCTTCAAAGAACTCTACTTCATATTGCAGTAACGAGTGCTTACTTTGTAAATAAAAAGGTGCCGGTGCCCAAAGCCTTTCTCCTAAACGCGCGGCTGCTGCAATTAAATTTGCAAGCAGGAAATACCGAGGTGGCGTAATCCTGAAGCCATCTCGGGCCTCTTTAATCCATATAAAGCCAATCCCTGCCCCTTCAGCTCACTCTTGCAGCTTTCTACTGTCTCCCTTTGTGACGCTTTTTTCGTTTTTCCCTTCCTCCGTGTGTCACATATGTGTCTTTTGCTCGCAGCAAATGCTTGAGGCAGAAGAATAAGCCCCGGCCCTCACAAATAAGTGCCGGTGCTCAGAACCGGAAACAACAAGCACAAATTAAGCACTGGCAGTAACCATCCACAACCCAGCTTCCTTTCCTATTACTCCTTGATTTTATGCTTGTGTTTGACCATGTAGGGTGCTCCATTGGCTTGTGTCTAGGTTTACGCTATAGAAATATCCTATACATACATACATATATGCACATGGCTCCAGCCCGGAAGGCATCAGATCTGAAAACTTGTCTTTTCTGCCTCTTTGGCTCACCAATCAATTAATCTGCCTTCTTTCCCCCAAATTCCTAATACCCCTCTCCTCTCCATGCATGAGTTTCTAAGTATATATGTTGTTGTATTCCTGTTGCACTTTCCAGTGCATTCCTGACCACTGCAGGGCGGGACCATACTGTTCTCAATGAACAACAATCAGCTACTAATCCATACCAGGCATGAGCTCGTACGGATTCAGATCCCACCTATCACCCAATGGCAGGCCGCACAGGTTCACCTGTGACACCATCCTCCCTCTCAAGGAACATATTGCTAAGAAAACTAAGAGGCCACAGAACCAGCTCTCTCTACTAAAGAGAGTAGTTCACTTACGCTCCCAGAACCCAGCTACCTCCCCACTCATTCGTTGACTGTATCTTTGCCTTTGACCCTTTACAGCACTCCGTTGTCTTAGCTAGGTTTGCACAGTACAGATTCCATACAGAAATACATACACACTGAATACATATATCAATAATCATCAATAGCAGTGAGGTCAACGGGTGAGATATGGATTAGACTCAGAGTGGTGGAGAAGTGTGGCTCAATGGTTAGAGCGGCAGACCCTGATGCAGAAATCTGGCCTGGGACCAGGGTTCCATTCCCGCCTCGGTGGGTCTTGGGCTCAATTTCCTCAGACCTGATAATTCTTGCATCGGTGCCTAATCTAATTCATGGGTCCCACTCTGTAACTCTGGGCAATAGCTTGCTTAATCTCCACAACGGCCCCAACAGTGCTGGGATGCCTGGCTTCACCTTGGAGGTTGCCCAGGAGTGGGTACCTCACAGGGAAAAGCCATGAGGGGTTCCACAGCGGTATGCATACAGCGCCTTGAGACCCTAACGGGTGAGTAGTGCGCTATACAAGTACGAAGTTTACAGTTTTACAGTGCCTGTACTGATGAAAGCAATAAACCACCACTTTTTAAAAAACTGTTCTAGCTGTGGAGCCCATGTTAACAAGACTTTCTGAGATGTAGTCGTGATCCGTGGTTCTCCGTATGGGCCACTATCGCGAAACAAAGCTTGGGTGGTTACAGTCTAATAGGCAGAGACATAAGTGTACGCAGGTGGTCGTGGGGTGGGAGGCAGAGTGCTGGTGAACAGAAACTAGGAGGAGGAAAAATTGGGGAGGTGTAGCGAGGGGCACAAGACACAAATACATACATAGACCCATATACACACCTATATCTTATACTTGTTTAATGTAGACAGCTGTGTGAGTTTTTATCCTTTATTCTAGATAATGAGGCACAGGCTTGTACACACAGAAACAATGAGTTTGATACATTGTTTTACCAATTTCCTTTGTACCTCTTGGCTACAGACAGATTAGCTATTGTTTCCAATGCATAACATATATGGGCTTTGGTGTAGCCCCTTGCACGTGATTGGATTCTTTTGCTTGTCCTGCCCAGGAGCATTTGTAAGTCACAGTGTTCTGATTGGATGAGTTGTATCCTTCCACTGCATTCCCAAAGGGATTCTTTTAATCGTTTATTTTGCACATCATTGGAGTGCATCTGTTACCTTGCTCTCACCCTCTGAGTTTTGCTAGTTCTTTCCCTGTGCACTCCTCCCCCACCAACGCCCTTTTGATGTAAAAATAGAAATGTATTATTTTTTATGAAGGTCCAGCAGCTACAAAGTGCTGGCAGGCCACTTGCATCCTTCTTTTGAGGTTCACACACACTTTTTTTTATTATCTTTTGACATTTTCATTTACTGTAATAACATGGACATACATCATGTTAGAACAGCAAATTAAAAAAATGCTGCCTGTTTTATGAAGCATACACATCCATCATTCCTTAAGAGAAAACCCATTTCAAAATTGCCAGGCATGTATGTGCATTAGTCTTGACACTTGCACATACATGCTACCACCAAAAAGCACTGTCAAAACCAATAGCTCTACTTTTTAGAACTGTGATCTAATGGATGTGCTTATGGCTGTCATTATTTGCAGTGAGATATATTCTAAACATTTTATTTGTAATGCTAGAATAGGCTTTTGTTTAAGTCACACTTCGAATTTCCTACATGTTTGCCACACATATTTCCATCAGTCTTCTTCCTTTTTTTGGGACAAAGAATTACTTTCAAGCCATGTTACTGAACAGTATTCTTTCCAGCCATTTCCTGTGTAGTATGCCAGCAAAGCAAAGGTAGCTAAAGCACTGCTATAACAACAGTCCTTTGTAGATTTACTTATAATCTTCACTTAGAGTCCAGGCCTTGTTTGTGCCTGCATAAAAACAAAAAACAAAAAGTGGGCCAATTGGTAAGCCTCGTCTACACAGCACTTGCATCCAACATAGAGTTAGGGTAGTATGTGGTTCTGCCCCTCGTGATGCACTGGCTTTCTTGTATTTCTCATCTCCCTGCTCATGTTTTGAATGCTTTCCTCCTTATTCTTGTGTTTGCGTTTGTTTGAACATCTCTGACTCACCATGTTATCAATCAAACATTTGTAAAGCGCGCTACTCACCCGCTAGGGTCTCAAGGCGCTGGGGCGGGTGCGGGGAGGAAAGGTCTGCTACTGCTTGAATAACCAGGTCTTTAGGCATTTTCTGAAGGTCAGGAGGTCCTGGGTCTGTCGAAGGTGGGCGAGGAGGGTGTTCCAGGCCTTGTCGGCGAGGTGGGAGAAGGATCTGCCGCCGGCTGTACTTCGATGGATGCGAGGGCCGGAGGCGAGGCCAAAGATGGCAGAGCGGAGTTGGCGGGTGGGAGTGTGGAAGGTGAGTCGCTCGTTGAGGTAGGCCGGGCCTGTGTTGTGAAGGGCTTTGTGAGCGTGGATGAGGAGTTTGAAGGTGATCCTCTTGGTGACAGGGAGCCAGTGCAGGTCTCTGAGGTGGGCTGAGATGTGGTTGCTGCGAGGAATGTTGAGGATGAGGCGTGCGGAGGCGTTCTGTATCCGTTGTTGTTTCTTCTGGAGCTTGGATGTGGTCCCTGCGTAGAGCGCGTTGCCGTAGTCCAGTCTGCTGCTGACGAGAGCTTTTTGTTTCGGTGGGGATCCATCTGAAGATCTTGCGCAGCATGCTGAGGGTGGTAAAGCAGGAAGATGAGACGGCGTTGACTTGCTGGGTCATGGTGAGCGATGAGTCTAGGATGAAGCCTAGATTGCGTGCGTGGATGGTGGGTGTTGGTGCGGTTCCTAGGGTGGCTGGCCACCAGGAGTCGTCCCATGCGGAGCGGTTGAAGCCGAGGATGAGGACTGGGGTGCAGTCCGTCATGCAGGTTAGTTTTGGCGGTGTCCTTGGTGAGTGAGAGGATCAGCTGGGTGTCGTCGGCGTAGGAGACAATGTTGAGGTTGTGGGATCGGACGATGTTGGCGAGCGGTGCCATGTAGATGTTAAAAAGAGTTGGGCTGAGAGAAGATCCTTTGGGAACGCCGCAGATGGTTTTGGTGGCCCCCGACAGGAAGGGAGGAAGGTGGATTCTCTGTGTTCGGCCGGAGAGGAAGGCTGGATCCAGTCAATAGCTTTGTGGCTTATCCCTGCATCGTAGAGGCGAGTGCAGAGGGTGTGGTGGCAGACGGTGTCAAAAGCAGCCGAGAGGTCCAAGAGGATGAGGGTCGTGGTTTCGCCCTTGTTGAGCATGGTCCTGATGTCGTCGGTTGCGGCGATGAGGGCGGTCTTGGTGCTGGGGTTCCTATGGAATCCTGTTTGGGAGATGTCCAGCGTGTTGTCATCCAGGAAGCGGGTCAGTTGCCCGTTGACGATCTTCTCTATGACCTTTGCCGGGAAGGGGAGGAGGGAGATGGGTTGGTAATTCTTGAGGTCTTCGGGGTCCACTTTGGGTTTCTTCAGAAGGGCGTTGACTTTGGCGTGCTTCCAGCTCTCTGGGAAGGTGGCGGTCTCGAAGGAGCTATTGATGATCATACGGAGTTGGGGGGCGATGATGGGGTTCGCTTTGCTAATGATCTCATTAGCTGTATACTTCCACTGCAGACATCGGGCCCTTGTAGAGCAGGGCACAAGAGACTACTTTTTTCTCCCTCTCTCTGCGTTTCCCTTTGTTCCCTATTTTCCCTCCTTTACCACTCCCTCTCTCTCCTTATTTAAACATTATCCTCCTTCCCCAGCGGCCACTTGCTCCCCAGCTCTCTCGCTTTGTCTGCCTCTTGCTGTTTGCCACATTGGGGGACAGCCATCTTTGGACTGATTCAAAAACATTCAGAGACGGCTTCCCCTCTGTGTGCATGTGTGCAGCTATACGCAGCCATGGCAGCCATCTTTGAATCTGTTTTTGCTTAAAGAAGTGTGAACCCATCTTTCACCTGTCCTCCCTGTCCCTCCACCCCACCAGTTTTGGGGGAGGGGGGGTGCACTACTGCACATCCCATTCCAAACCTGGATATAGATTACGTTTTGCCATTTACAGTTGTATGTTACAATATTTTAGTTAAAATTTCAACCTAAAGATATGTTGTGACCATAAGATGGACTGCTACAATATCTTCAAGGTAAGTGTAGATTACGATATTTTGGGAATGGATTTTATGGTCATGATATATCTGTAACTCCACTGTTAACCAGAGTAAATCCCTGGTCATGTCTAGAGTGGCCATGTGTCCTGTAAATGTTTGTCAAGTCCCACAAACGTGTTGAGCAGAAGGTGATTATCAATTTTCCAAGGCATGCCACCCTGGAAGTCCCACTCCACAGTCTTGAGAGGAGGATTGCTCGTACGTAACGATACACCGTACAGATTTCATATTAAGTGTGAGTAAATTGCTTTACGAGTCTGAGTATGCAGGATGAATGCGTACCCCAAATCACTTTGTGGATCAGGCCCATTATATGGAGCTCCTAAAGTTGAAGAGACGCCTACATATATACAAGTCTACATATGCACCTAAAACTAACAGGTGAAAAAATCCTAACATCAGCTGAACCTCTGCTAAATCTATATGGACTTCTATTGCAGTGCCTGAAATATCACTCTAGGGTCAGCGGTACCTACGCGTATTACCTGTATCAGCCTAGCATGAGGTTCATTAAAACAGTATGAATATCTGTTGCATCCATGGAATGTCACCAGCCAATTTGTGTAAGAACTAAACATGCAAGCCTGAATGATAAAAACATAAATGGAGTTTTATATCACACTTCAGCTATTTCTAAGTGCTGTAGATAGCAGGTGCTGCTATTGCTCAGTTAAATGTTACTCACTTTATCAACCTCAGAAGGATGGAAGGCTGTGTTGGCCCTGCCAGGATATGAATGTATGACCAACAGATCACTGTATGGTACTGATTAAAAAAGAGCGTACAATTGTCTCAGAGCCTTAAAGGCAATGTTCGAGGTGGGTGTGATCTGTTGAGCTCGGCATCACTCATCGTTTTAATTGTTGTAAAAACAGTTCCCCTACTTCTTGTTTTTTTAAAAACTGTTCCTGAAAGGTTAATGCTGACATTGAGGTACCGCTGGCTTCAGAAAAAGTGAAGGTCTCCTGGACTGTGAAGCCAAGAGAGAATCAGACAGAGAAAGAGGAAAGCAGCCCTCTCCTCTCTCCAAGGTGCCTGTTACCTGAAAGAAATGTAAATGTGTGTAATAGCTTAATCAGCAAATCTAAAGGCTGCTTGGGAGCCAATATATGGCTTTAATTGATTAAGTCATTCGAGGCTTCACAGTGGCAAAGATGTGTTATTTTTAAGAGGTAAGGTAACGGTGTTACCAGCTCACTTCTAGCAGTGCCTTCTTCTAATGGAGACTTATAAAACTAATTTGCACTAGGTACAGTTTAGTTGCATATTACTAAAACTATACATTTTTAATGGGATTTTTTTACTTGAACACTAAGGGCCAGATGTACTACCATTTTGTACTGCGACTCACAATAAGCGAATTCTTGCAAGTCGCAATACAAAATGTGCAACAGTGTCCTCTACACCGTTAGCAATTTGCAGTGGGTCCCAAATGGGCCTGGTTTATCAATATTCATGAGGGGGGTCACAATTTGCGACCCATTGTGAATGGCTACAATCGGAGGGATGGGGGCCTGCTGGGATCAGCAGACCATCATGTCTCTGACTGATTTTTTAATAAACAATTTTTGTTGTAATGCAGCTGCATTCCAAAAAGAAAACTGAAAAGTTTTCTTTTCATTTTTGAAGAGTAGGCAATGGTCCCTGGGACTGCTAACTGCTCTTTAAAAATATATGTACCCCCATTCGCAAAGGGGAAGGGGTCCCTTGGAGCGACTTGCTATTAGGAAGTGGCATGCCAAGGGTATCCCTTCCTAATAGCGGCTCGCAGGAACTTGTATGATTATTTTGCGACCGGGAATGTGGTTTCAAAACAATCACAATTACCACCAAAACAATCATGCATGTTCCTGCGAGTCGCTATTAGGAAGGGACGCCGTTGGCACACCACTTCCCATTAGCAAGTCGCAAACCCATTTTGGGTTCTGATGGACCGTTTGCAACCAGTAAAAGGTCTTCAAACATCTGACCCTAAATTATTTTGTGCATGTTGTGGCAGTCTGTCTTCTACTGTGTGCAATACAATTTTAAAATAATGACTTGCTTAGTTGCAGTGCTTTCAGCCAGAAGCTGTTTCATCGTGGCACTATAAATGCACGTCACTATTCTAAAATGAGCCAACCAGAATTCTGTCACTGTCTAGTTATATGCATAGACTTGTCCAGTGCATTACACAGTTGAGCTTTCATAAAAGAGTGCATTTTCCACCAATTAATTTAACTTGAATTTATTTGTCATTTGGTATGTGTGTATTATATTTTTTATAGATTTACCTAAGGGTTGAAAGGCTAACAAAATAGTTGCAGAATACGTTGCTCTTTTCAAGCACTGACTCTGCACCAAGGTACTTGCTCGTAGTTCCCATATTATTTTATGCACTCCAACTTCAAGTTTCCCAGATCCATGTGTGACTAGTTCGCCCAGTCCTGTTTTTCTTAGAATTCTGGGACTTGTAGTCCTGGTTTAATATTGGGTTAAATAAGACTACAAATCCCAGAATTCTAAGAAAAAACAGGAATGGCTTAACTTGAAATGCATGTACCAGCGAAACCTGGCAGCTAAGGGCCACATTACAAGGCTGATGATCCAAGGACTGCCATCCTCGCTGGGTTGGTGGAACCGCTTCAACTGTGGCGGTCCCACTGCCAAATTACGATTCTGGTGGTTGGACCACAAGGAGACTGCTGTTCCCGCCGAGATCATGGTTCCCAGCAGTCCGACGGCGGTCTGAGTTGTACTTAGCCAGGGGGGAACTGAGTTCAGCACCACCTGGCTGTTCTCCTTACCGCCAGCCTTTCCACAGTGTCCTGACCGCCATGGAAAAGATTGTGGTAAGCCATTGCTGGGGGCCATAAGGGAACCCTTGCGCTGCCCATACCCTCCTGCCCAGCACCATCGCACTGCGCACTGTCCCCTAGGCAGAGGGTGCATGGGGCCCCCCATGTGGAGCTGAGACCAATGCTGCTGCACAGTTTCCTCAGGCCAAGGTGTCCGCCGGTCAGCCCAGTGGAAACACTGTAATGGGGCTGGTGGAGAGCGCGCCAGCTCCGCGGCTGTCTCCTCACCACGAGTCTGGTGATCGGCTTGTCCGACCGCCAGCCTCATAATCGGGCCCTAACTCCTTCTGAGAGAAATACGTCAAAAATCATAGGAAAGGCTCTGCAAGATAACATCACCCAGGTCTGTGGTCACGACTTCACTTTTAGCGCACGCATTGGCCTGGTTTCCTTTGCGATGTTGTTCTGTTGTAGACATTAACTCATGGCGCCAGCGGGAAGCCAAACCTTGTAAAATAAATAAAAACTATTCAAATAATTTATCAGTGGCCAAGCCCAGCCGGTATCCACACAAATAATTTGGCTGAAACTTTTGTTTTAGTTATAACAGAAATCCACACCCAATGAAAAAACATTATTTTGGGTGGGGCTGGAACATGCTAGAAAATGTCTAGCAACACTAGAAAAAATATGAAATGTGAAAAGGGGACATAACGAGGCACCATGTGTAGTTTCGGCCTTTCCCTGTCAGGAATAAATGTCTTCTCCAATGCACCATGACCCGGAAGTACCTCGGGCCAGCGGCCGCCTCGTTCTGGCAATTTATCGCTTTCCATTGGCGTGGCACTCTGCAGTGTGTTCACTCTCTGGAATGAAATTTCAGCTGTGAGTCAGCAAAACTGACCTCTGACCTCAAAATCGTTCTCCAATCAGCAACAGATTATTGCCCTGCTGTGCCAATTCCAATAATCGCTGACCTCCAGATGAAAACATCTGCTTTTGGTGGGCTGCGCTAAGTGTTTGCAGCTTCAGACAATATCTGCTGGTCCTGTCTCTCAGCCAGACTTGCTGTGAGGCATCTGCCTTCGAAATATGTCATTTTATCAAGAGATGAACATGTCCTCAGTTGTTCAGTCCGTGACCGAATGGGGGCAAGATTTTACATACGTTGGACTTTTCATCCAGTGAGCTTTCTGCAGAAGCTGTGCCTGCCCAGAGCAAATTCTAGGCTATGGCAAGGCTTGACTAAGGCAACCAGGGAGGGTCGAGAGGGGCCCTAGAAGCTTTTTATCTCAACACCACCCACATTGGAGTTAACATAAACCTTTACAAAAGATGCCAAAAATATGTGAACATGTTGTGCAAACACAGAAACTCCAAAAATTTGATGGGTGACAACGTTAGGGTTGTTAAGAGTTGTGCGAAAGTTTTTTCCTCCATACCTACGTGAAACTTTTTTTAAACTTTGCAACCCTCTAGATGAAGCTTTTTTTAAACTTTGCAACCTTTTTCAACTTCATAAAGTTTGCAAAGTGTTTTTTAAAAAAGAAATGAAACGAGAAAAATCACCAAATGTAGCTTTGCCTTAGAAATATTCTGCAGACAAAAAAAAGATTGTGCAAATATTATGCAAAAAAATGTTTACAAGAAAATTCTCTTCAAAAAATGGTTTTAAGCTGAAACTTTTATCCCACAACTGAAATCAAGCAAAAAAATGCAGAGTACGAAGTCTGCCGTCTTTGCACAACCGCTGAGAATTCATCTGAGTGGAATTGTATCCATAGCTCCTTAGCTCATTTATGGCATTATAGATGATTACTATGAATATGAATGCCAATCAGTCCCAGTGCCACACCAAAGGACGCAGACCAGACCAAATGCATTGATTTATTTGTGAGATTTGTATTGTGTCAACGTGTTGCCATTTGACCATTTTGAGGCTCATTGCTAAATCATTCACCCTTATCCTAATCGGGTGCCAGCCATTTTGGGCCTTCCGGATGAGATGTAGCTCGAACAGTGGTTTCCAAACTTTCTAGAACCAGGTTACGATTTTTATATCACATATTTTCGCGACCTACCTACCTTTAATGGACATAAGGCGGGGCGATTTTTTCAATGTAACTGAAGCATCGTGTGGAAGCACATTTTCCATTGAAATGGTCCCTATATTTGCGGAGACACACAGTTTTACTAATAAAACTATATAGAACCCAAATGGTAATTTGTGGAACTAATTTTTTTTGGGAATGTTTATCAATTGTTCATCACCAATTAAAGTATCTTAATTTGTTTTGTTTCAATTAAAATCTGTATGCAGCACAGTTCAGAATTACAAACAAATTGTGCTTCGTTTTTGCTTTCCTAACAGCTCAATGCATACAGTTGATTCACAGGTATTTACATTTTGTTGTGGGTTGCAAAAAAATGGACATCCTTTCCTTTTGCGCTCCCTGTATGCCAGCAAGATTGTCACATAATTCACTTTAAAAACTCCTCTCACTTGTGCAGTCAGAGAAAGAAAAGTAAACATACTCCAGCATGATTGTCACATAATTCAATTAAAAAACTTCTCTCACTTGTGCAGTCAGAGAAAGAAAAGTAAACACCAGTCCCCATGTTAAAAGAATAAGCAGCGATTTGTCAGAAGACACAACCTACCAATTGAACCCTGTCTTTGAAGCACTGGTAAATGGTAAAAGATAAACACAGAGTTTGAAAGCAACTTCCTTTAATGCTCGGACTTTCCCGACCCACCAAAAATCAGCTTGCAACCATCCAGTAGGTCGCCACCAACAGTTTGGGATAGGCTGAGCTAAAGTTTAATAGCAATCCAATGACTTACACTGGGTGTACCGCTCCGACAAGGAGACACAATAACTCAACAAAAAGTATGGTTCTGCATCACCAATGAGAAATAAACAGTTCAGATCTGGGAGTGTGGTCTAGGTCGTCTCAATCGAGTAACAGCCAGCAGACTATTTCTGCACAAAGGTCTACGGTTGATACTGTGTGTATGGCATTTTCTTTGGGTCCGGTGTAGTTGAGGTTACCAGACACTGTCTTTGGTGGGTACCGCTGTTTACCACTGGTCTCCTAAGGCCACCAAGACTATTGCAGCTCCATGTCCAAGCAATGTATTGTCATCTCCTTTGGGCCACCTTGGCGGCGGGTATATTGTTTCTCCTGGGCAGAATCAGTTTCTTTGGATGTTATGCATGCAGAGTCTTTGATGCCGAGTCAGCCGGGACACAGAAGTGAAGCTCCTTCCAAGAGGCCAGGTTGTCTCAAGGCCAGAAGAACTACAACCCAGCAGAGATCCAGTTCCTGGAACCGATTTCTCTCTCAGCTGGTGCAAAGTCCCCAGGATATCCAAATGATGTACAACTTGGAAATAAGATGCGTAATGTATGCCCCTTTTGGGGCAAAGAGAGGAAACATGAACTCACAAAACTAAAGCTTTTTCTATAAAATGTAAACACTCAAACAAGTCCATTCTCTCGTTCCTTTGGTCTTCGTGGACTTCCATAGCAGAGGGTCTATGGTCAGGCAATTAAACTTGTCAAGCTGCGGCTGGCCCTCAGACAAGCTCCAATATAAGTCCACATTCACAGGCAACACTGAGCAATGCAGGAAGTTGCTAGCTGGGAAACCTAATCTGAATAAAAGGCAGCTATTCCCCACCATACATAAGTGTCATGGAAGAGGTCGCAAGGTAGAAACATGCAGTTTTTTCCAAAGGGACATATATGCATGGAGACCCACCACCTTGTGCAGCATGTGCATGGTGTCCTAAATGCACAGGGCCATTCACTCCCGAAGAAGCCTGCATCACTGGACTCACACTACCACCCCCACTAGTATCCTTACAGCCTGAGAGATTGGGCAGTAGCCTCCTTCAATAAGTAAGCAGATTGAAGTTCAGTCATGTTCTCTTCTATGTAAATTCATCACGCTAGATCCTTATGCTACTGCATTCATTTCCAGGGCTCCCAAATACTACTGCAATGAGTAGAAGCCTCCCAAGGACAGAGGCTGCAGGGGGTGATGGCAAATGGTCACAGAGCAAAACAGCATGAGGCAAAGGGAAACAGACAGGGGACACCAGGAGGACAGGAACAGCAGAAGGGAACAATACAACCCACTCATTGCGTGCACTTTTACACCGGATGTACAAAGCTTCAAACTCGGCCCTGCTCTGTCTGTACTTCGCATTTAGCTGAGACCAACCTCACAACCAGTTATTCTTCTAGACTTCAATGCAGTGCATCAAGTCACAGCGCATTCTTTTAAAGAGCATCGATGCTTGAATACTCTACGCCAGTGGTTCCCAACCTTTTGACTTCCGGGGACCCCCAATTGATCATTACTGGAACCCGGGGACCCCCATTGAATCATTTTTGGAATCCGGGGACCCCCCCCACTGAGTCATTACTAAAAGCTGTGGACCTAATCTGTTAATATTATTAAATTTTCTAAGCAGTTGCGGACTCCCTGAGGAGGGTTCGGGGACCCTTAGGGGTCCCCGGACCACAGCTTGGGAAACCACTGCTCTATGGTGTTTCCATGTGTTCATGTGGGTGACCTTTCCGGTCATATTTGTCTTGTTCATTCGTTTGTTTTTCCTAGGTCATGACCATTTTTAAATTGTTTTTATTCCATCGCTACTGGATTACATTTGATCTCAAGTCTGTTCTATTCTTATGAGCCCCACTGTTCAGAGAGCCCACTCTCAGGTGTATCTCCTAAGCCACAAGATTTATATGTAATATTCCTCTTCGGGGATGAGGAGGCCAGGCAGGTGATCCTCACTCCCCACTACAAGGAGTTATGCTCATTCAGATAAAGCGTGTTAGGAGTCAGACCCCACTGTCAGAGTAACTCCCCCCTACAGGGGGATTTGTATGTGTGTGTGTATATTTATAGTAACAAACCACTGATCAACGTAATGAGCCACTTGGCTTGTTGTGAAGTGTTACTACAAAGCCAGTAAGCCAGAAGCTTATGCTCAAGCCAATAGGCCGTGAAGGGTGGATCGTCATTACACTGTGTTATAGCTTGTAGACAGGCATTTTGTTACAGGGAATTCATCAGATGACCATAGTAGGCCAGGGTTTTGATGTTTGATATCTCCATGACAAACCCTCTGATTTGCCATTCTAGGAAGGGTTGTACATTGTTTTGCCAGCTGTTTTGTTTTGCACATTTGTAAGTTTTTTCACTGTACACCAGTAGATTCCTTGTGGGTGTGGGACACTGCACTTCAGGTCTGAGCTTGTACTAACTTGAATGTGCAGCCTGTAACAAAGGCCCCTCATGGTTTTGGATGTGCTGCTGTGCTCAGGACAGGCTTTCAGTTACTGCAGCAGTAGCTCATCTGTTCTCGGTATGTGAGTGGAAGGTGAGTGGCTCGTGATTGCAAGATTAGCGTTGCATGAGTGCAGGGGGAGTGTTGCATCAGTGAAGAGTTAGTGATGTCCAAGTGCAGAGTGAAAAGTGTCCAAGTGCAGGGTGGGCAATGTCTTATTGCACGGCGAGCGGTGCATGAGTGCAAAGTGAGCAGTGTGTGTGCAGGGTGAGCGCTGCACTAGTACAGGGTGAGTGGTGCATCAGTACTGAGTGAGTGCAGAGTGAACGGTGTCTGATTACAGGGTGAGTGGTGTGCAAGTGCGCAGGGTAAGCAGACTGCGCAGAATGAGTGGTGTGAGAGTCTGCAGGGAGAGTGGTGACTGAGTGCAGGGTGAGCAGTGTGAGAGCGTAGGGAAAGTGGTGTGTAAGTGCAGGATGAGAGGTGTGTAGGTGTAGGATGAGAGGTGTGTAAGTGCAGGGTGAGTGGTGTGCACGTACTCATGGTAAGCAGAGTGTGTGCAGAATGTGTGGTGTGAGTCTGCAAGGTGAGTGGTGGCTGAGTGCAGGGTGAGCAATGTGAGAGCGTAGGGGAAGTGGTGTGTGAGTGGTGTGTAAGTGCAGGGTCTGTGGTGTGTAAGTGCAGGATGAAAGGTGTGTAAGTGCAGGGTCTGTGGTGTGTAAGTGCAGGTTGAGTGGTGTGTAAGTGCAGGGTCTGTGGTGTGTAAGTGCAGGTTGAGTGGTGTGTAAGTGCAGGGTCTGTGGTGTGTAAGTGCAGGATGAGAGGTGTGTAAGTGCAGGGTCTGTGGTGTGTAAGTGCAGGATGAGTGATGTGTAAGTGCAGGGTCTGTGGTGTGTAAGTGCAGGATGAGAGGTGTGTAAGTGCAGGATGAGAGGTGTGTAAGTGAAGGATGAGAGGTGTGTGAGTGCAGGGTCTGTGGTGTGTAAGTGCAGGATGAGAGGTGTGTAAGTGCAGGGTCTGTGGTGTGTAAGTGCATGATGAGAGGTGTGTAAGTGCAGGGTCTGTGGTGTGTAAGTGCAGGATGAGTGATGGGTAAGTGCAGGGTCAGTGGTGTGTAAGTGCAGGATGAGAGGTGTGTAAGTGCAGGATGAGAGGTGTGTAAGTGCAGGGCGAGTGGTGTGTAAGTGAAGGATGAGAGGTGTGTGAGTGCAGGGTCTGTGGTGTGTAAGTGCAGGGTCTGGGGTGTGTAAGTGCAGGATGAGTGATGTGTAAATGCAGGGTCTGTGGTGTGTACGTGCAGGATGAGAGGTGTGTAAGTGCAGGGTCTGTGGTGTGTAAGTGCAGGTTGAGTGGTGTGTAAGTGCAGGGTCTGTGGTGTGTAAGTGCAGGATGAGAGGTGTGTAAGTGCAGGGTCTGTGGTGTGTAAGTGCAGGTTGAGTGGTGTGTAAGTGCAGGGTCTGTGGTGTGTAAGTGCAGGATGAGAGGTGTGTAAGTGCAGGGTCTGTGGTGTGTAAGTGCAGGATGAGTGATGTGTAAGTGCAGGGTCTGTGGTGTGTACGTGCAGGATGAGAGGTGTGTAAGTGCAGGATGAGAGGTGTGTAAGTGCAGGGCGAGTGGTGTGTAAGTGCAGGATGAGAGGTGTGTGAGTGCAGGGTCTGTGGTGTGTAAGTGCAGGATGAGAGGTGTGTAAGTGCAGGGTCTGTGGTGTGTAAGTGCAGGATGAGAGGTGTGTAAGTGCAGGGTCTGTGGTGTGTAAGTGCAGGATGAGTGATGTGTAAGTGCAGGGTCTGTGGTGTTTAAGTGCAGGATGAGAGGTGTGTAAGTGCAGGGCGAGTGGTGTGTAAGTGAAGGATGAGAGGTGTGTGAGTGCAGGGTCTGTGGTGTGTAAGTGCAGGATGAGAGGTGTGTAAGTGCAGGGTCTGGGGTGTGTAAGTACATGGTGAGTGGTGTGCACATACTCAGGGTAAGCAGAGTGTGTGCAGAATGTGTGGTGTGAGTCTGCAAGGTGAGTGGTGGCTGAGTGCAGGGTGAGCAATGTGAGCGTAGGGGAAGTGGTGTGTAAGTGCAGGATGAGAAGTGAGTAAGTGCAGGGTCTGTGGTGTGTAAGTGCAGGATGAGTGATGTGTAAGTGCAGGGTCTGTGGTGTGTAAGTGCAGGATGAGTGATGTGTAAGTGCAGGGTCTGTGGTGTGTAAGTGCAGGATGAGAGGTGTGTAAGTGCAGGGTCTGTGGTGTGTAAGTGCAGGATGAGTGATGTGTAAGTGCAGGGTCTGTGGTGTGTAAGTGCAGGATGAGAGGTGTGTAAGTGCAGGGCGAGTGGTGTGTCAGTTCAGGGTGAACAGTACATGACAGCAGGGTGAGGGCTGTCTGACTACAAGGTGAGTGGTTTCTGAGTGAGAGGTGCATGAACAGTGTGTGAGTGTGGAGTGAGAGGGCAGAGCATAAGATGTGTGAGCCCTGGGTGAGTGCAGAGTGGTGTGTCTTCATGGTGAGTAGTGTCTGAGTGCAAGTTGAGCAGTGTACGAGTGTTGAAGGTAAGCGTTGTGAGTGCGTGCATAGTGAGCGGGGACTGTGTGTGCAGGGTGAGCAGTGTCTGTGCAGGATGAGCTGTGTGTGTGTATGGGTAATGTGTGAGTGCAGAGTGAGATATGTGAGTGCAGTGAGCTGTGTGTGAGTGCAGGGTGAGATATGTGAGTGCAGTGAGCTGTGTGTGAGTGCAGGGTGAGATATGTGAGTGCAGTGAGCTGTGTGTGTGTGCAGGGTGAGCAGTGTCTGTGCAGGATGAGCTGTGTGTGTGTATGGGTAAAGTGTGAGTGCAGAGTGAGATATGTGAGTGCAGTGAGCTGTGTGTGAGTGTAGGGTGAGATATGTGAGTGCAGTGAGCTGTGTGTGAGTGCAGAGTGAGATATGTGAGTGCAGTGAGCTGTGTGTGAGTGCAGAGTGAGATATGTGAGTGCAGTGAGCTGTGTGTGAGTGCAGGGTGAGATATGTGAGTGCAGTGAGCTGTGTGTGTGTGCAGGGTGAGCAGTGTCTGTGCAGGATGAGCTGTGTGTGTGTATGGGTAAAGTGTGAGTGCAGAGTGAGATATGTGAGTGCAGTGAGCTGTGTGTGAGTGCAGTTTGAGATATGTGTGTGCAGTGAGCTGTGTGTGAGTGCAGGGTGAAATATGTGAGTGCAGTGAGCTGTGTGTGTGTGCAGGGTGAGCAGTGTCTGTGCAGGATGAGCTGTATGTGTGTATGGGTAAAGTGTGAGTGCGTAGTGAGATATGTGAGTGCAGTGAGCTGTGTGTGAGTGCAGGGTGAGATATGTGAGTGCAGTGAGCTGTGTGTGAGTGCAGGGTGAGATATGTGAGTGCAGTGAGCTGTGTGTGAGTGCAGAGTGAGATATGTGAGTGCAGTGAGCTGTGTGTGAGTGCAGGGTGAGATATGTGAGTGCAGTGAGCTGTGTGTGTGTGCAGGGTGAGCAGTGTCTGTGCAGGATGAGCTGTGTGTGTGTGCAGGGTGAGCAGTGTCTGTGCAGGATGAGCTGTGTGTGTGTATGGGTAAAGTGTGAGTGCAGAGTGAGATATGTGAGTGCAGTGAGCTGTGTGTGAGTGCAGGGTGAGATATGTGAGTGCAGTGAGCTGTGTGTGAGTGCAGGGTGAGATATGTGAGTGCAGTGAGCTGTGTGTGTGTGCAGGGTGAGCAGTGTCTGTGCAGGATGAGCTGTGTGTGTGTATGGGTAAAGTGTGAGTGCAGAGTGAGATATGTGAGTGCAGTGAGCTGTGTGTGAGTGCAGGGTGAGATATGTGAGTGCAGTGAGCTGTGTGTGAGTGCAGAGTGAGATATGTGAGTGCAGTGAGCTGTGTGTGAGTGCAGAGTGAGATATGTGAGTGCAGTGAGCTGTGTGTGAGTGCAGGGTGAGATATGTGAGTGCAGTGAGCTGTGTTTGTGTGCAGGGTGAGCAGTGTCTGTGCAGGATGAGCTGTGTGTGTGTATGGGTAAAGTGTGAGTGCAGAGTGAGATATGTGAGTGCAGTGAGCTGTGTGTGAGTGCAGGGTGAGTGGTACCCAAATGAGTTGAGCGCTGGGTAAGTGGAAGATGAGAGGTGTATAAGCAGTAAGATTGCAGCGCAATGTGTGTGAGTGTGGGGCGTGCAGTGTGCGAGTATGCAGAGTAATTAGTGCGAATGTCCAGGGTGACTGGTGTGTGAGTATGAAGGGTGAGACTTGTGTGAGTGTAAGGCGAGCAGTCTGTGTGAATGATGTGCTAGTGGTTTTGGGAGTGCAGAGTGAGGTGTGTGTGAGTGCAGGTTGACCAATATGTCAATGCTGCATGAGGTGTGTGAGTACATGGTGTGTGAGTACATGGTGAGTGGTAGCTGGGTGCAGTGTGAGTAATGTCTGAGTGCAGGGTGAGTGGTGTTGGAGTGCAGAGTAAGCAGTGTAGGAGTGCTGGGCGAGTATGCAGGGTGAGCGGGGCTGATTGCAGGGTGAGCGGTGCCTGAGTGACGCGTGAGTGTACCGGGCAGGAGATGTGGGAAAGCAGGGTGAGGAGTCAGCATGAGTGGTGTGTCGGTGCAGGATGAAAGATGTGTGTGCCGGGTGACGGTTGGTAGTGCAGGATGTGAGGTTTGCAGGTGCAGAGTGAATGGAAAGTGTTAGTGGTGTTTTAGCAGCGTGTGAGTGAAAGGTGAGTGAGCAGCGTGTGAGTGAGCAGGGTGAGTGAGCAGTGTGTGAGTGAAAGGTGAGTGAGCAGTGTGTGAGTGCAGGGTGAGTGAGCAGTGTGTGAATGAATGAAAGGTGAGTGAGCAGCGTGTGAGTGAAAGGTGAGTGAGCAGCGTGTGAGTGAAAAGTGAGTGAGCAGCGTGTGAGTGAAAGGTGAGTGAGCAGCGTGTGAGTGCAGGGTGAGTGAGCAGTGTGTGAGTGAAAGGTGAGTGAGCAGTGTGTGAGTGCAGGGTGAGTGAGCAGTGTGTGAATGAATGAAAGGTGAGTGAGCAGCGTGTGAGTGAAAGGTGAGTGAGCAGTGTGTGAGTGCAGGGTGAGTGAGCAGTGCGTGAATGAATGAAAGGTGAGTGAGCAGCGTGTGAGTGAAAGGTGAGTGAGCAGCGTGTGAGTGCAGGGTGAGTGAGCAGTGTGTGAGTGAAAGGTGAGTGAGCAGTGTGTGAGTGCAGGGTGAGTGAGCAGTGTGTGAATGAATGAAAGGTGAGTGAGCAGCGTGTGAGTGAAAGGTGAGTGAGCAGCGTGTGAGTGCAGGGTGAGTGAGCAGTGTGTGAGTGAAAGGTGAGTGAGCAGCGTGTGAGTGCATGCTGAGGGGTGCCTGGGTGCAGGGCCAGAGGCGGGTGAGTACAAGGTGAGTAGTTGTTGAGTTCAGGAGTTGATGGGTATAAAGCGTGTGGTGTAAGAGTGCAGGGTACATAGGCCCATATTTATACTTTTTTAGCGCCGCATTTGCGCCTTTTTTTGACGCAAAAGCGGCGCAAACTTACAAAATACAATTGTATTTTGTAAGTTTGCACCGCTTTTGCATCAAAAAATGACGCAAACGCGGCGTTAAAAAGGTATAAATATGGGCCATAGTGTGTGACTGCAAAGTAAATTTAGGGTGAGTGGTGGGTGAGAGGGGTATGAAGGCAGGGCGTACAGTTTGTGAGTGTATGGTGAGAAGTGTGTGAGGGCAGGGTGTGGTGTGCCTGTATGGTTGCCGTGTGAATGATGTGTCTGTATACGTACAAGTCGAAATTTGTGTCCACGTGAATAATGCATTTCTGTCCCACAATCTTTGATATATTTTTTTTGCCATATTATTTTTAAATTGCACATACCTGTTTGTTATTGGTCCCAAAAAAGGACGTGGCCAAAACATTTGCTGTTGTGTGAAGTTGCAGTCAAACACAAGTGACACAAGACTTGCTCTCTTGCTGCTTAAATTCTGCCCCCTTGAGAGCCACTGGTGATATTTTATTTTACTTTTCCAAATGAATGGAGGTAAGCGATCAACCTTGAACATATCCAGTCCAGCTGATGACCTTGTCCAGTTTCTGGTGCAGGGTAAAAACATTGTCTATTCTTTATCTTCCAGATTGGTGAAACTATAAAAATATTGTTTTTATTAATGCTGTTAGGCAGCTGACATCACCATTGTAAAAATTTGGGGCCAAATGTATGAAGATTTTGTTTATAAAAAGTGGTTGCAAATTGTACACCAACATTTTGCGATTTTGCGAACCAACCTATGTACTAATAGCAGGGGGTCACAGAACACCCACTTAAGTTAAAAGTTAGGTCTTGAATAATCATACATGATGGTTCATAAGCTTGTACTAACTATATTTTGTGTATATATACGAATGGTCCTCCCCTAGTGAATTGAATCTTTCAGTTGATTACTTCTACTCCCAGAAGTACACAGTAACCCACTTATTGCCAAAAATAAACCCATAGAGAACATAGGCCCTCTTTATGGAAGATGGACAGGAGCATCAGTGCCATTATCTAGCCAAGTCCACTTAAGATGAAAGGCTCTGTGTGGTCTTGAACCTGACTCCTGCCCTCTCCTTCACAGGTGACCGGTACATTGTTGCTGACTGCGGAGGAGGCACCGTGGATCTGACTGTCCATCAGATAGAGCAGCCTCGAGGCACACTGAAGGAGCTGTACAAAGCATCAGGTGAGATGACAGAACCCTCTGAGGGCTCCCTGATAAAAATAAATATTGTGTCACGCAGGTTCAAGGAAGCATGAAGAGAAATGCATTACAGAAACCATTTTGCTGACACAGAGTCCACTAAATCCTGACCACAGAGCATGTTAGAGTTGAGTGACACTGAGTGGCTAACAAAGAAAGTGGCCCTCAAAGGGTATGTAACCCTACTCCTGCCGACATCCGCCAAGAGCATTCCCTCCTTGCCTTCAGGAAAATGCCCAAGACCATGCCCTTCAAACTACAGCTGGTCACAATGTGCCTTACTTTGAGGCACATGACTACATCCAAGAAATGCCTGGTTGTATGGGGGCCGCAAAGAGCGAGACCCACCACAAGGAGGGAGGCGTTCCCCCGCTCCATGCTTATTCAGGGCGCTGCTTGTGCGGCAAAATCTATAGGTTTAGAAAGAAGCTAATGCTAATGGCTGTTATCACTAGATGACACCAGATGCTGGAGCTGATGTATTTTCTCTTTGTTTGAGAACATTCTGGCCCACGTTTATCATTCTTTCACGCAGCTCGACGCAGCAAGCCACATTGCAGCGCTGCATGAAAGGGAAAGGGCAGGAATGTGCTGTATTTAACATTATACTGTATATCCCTATCATTTCCTTGCGCTGCCACACTTTTGGCTGCCTAGTGCCAACACAGGCACCTTTGCACCATGGTGCACGGGTACCTACATTGTAGGCAGGATTGTTTTTGTGCAGGAAGGAACACCTTCCTGCACAAAAACAATCCTCAGAATACAGCACAAGTAGAAAGAGGAAAAAACAAATAGAAAGATATTTCTCCTTGGTACGCCTCACCTAGGGAGGCGTAGCATTTTGACACATTAGCAGGTCTACCACTAATGGTAAATCTGGGAATGTGTCAGAATCCATGGGTGGATGCTTGGAAGCACACACGCTCCACCAATGTAACGCCTCCCTGGGGCAGAGTAATGCAAACTATCGATTTGCCCTGCCTTGCGTTATGCCAGGTTTATCAAGCCACTCAGCCACACAAGGTGGCCTTGCGTGGCTTGATAAATCTCACTTAGGTTTTGCGTTGGTCTTGCGCCCCCTTGCCTGGCGCTAGGGCAACATAGAACCTTGCTAAGTCTGTCCCATTCCGTTTTTTTTTTACTACTTCTCTGGTGTTTGTGACATTTGAGGCACCGCAAAGATGTTGACCCAGGCCTCACAAAAACATCTAACCTGTTTCCATCGACCAGGCAACTAAAGTTGGTGTAGAACTTTTTAAAGGTTTTTACCTACACATATCTGGTACCTCGAGTAAAGGTGAGGACCTCACGACAGAGGAGATTTTGAAAGTCTAATAATTCACAGGATACCTTACAATTGTTGTCAATTTACTTCAGCTCATAGATGGATATTTGGTTTCTGCAGGATTCCCTGCGAATATTTATTTAGTCAGTCTTAAGTGTGAACCATGCATGAAAGTGTTTGGAGAGCTGAACATGTTTCTACCAAAGCAATCCAGCAGGCTAGTTCAGCTCCTGCGGAAATCCCTGGGCAACACACACCCACCCACGACTTTGACTCCAGACTGAGATGGGCTCGGCCTTTCATCTTTCAGAGGTCGATGACTTGAGTACTATGGCATTAGGATATAGTTAGCAGTGCCGTAACGAAACTTGACCCCCCCCCCCCCCCCTGCAAATTACATGGCGGTGCGGCCCTCCCGCTGGACACAGTTAGGGGTCTGCCGCCTGTGCACAGTGTACTGTGCTGAGGGCCCCCCCTGGAATTTGGGGCCACCATCCGCACCGCGGGGGCTGCAGGGGCCTTTGTTACGCCACTGGTAGTGACACCATTAACGTGCTGCTCTTAGAACAGCTAAATTCTGTGATAGCTCGTGCTTTGACATGGGCGTTTTTCTCAGGGTCACCCACATTTATTTCAAATATTCCTGAAAAGCATCGCTTATTTCTTTGAAGCTTTGTAAGCCTTCATAGGCGCTACACATACAAATGTCACATATATCGCAATATACTGTCTATCTTGAGATGTAGGTTAAAGTTTTGGCAGGACGATAGAACCCGACGAAATTTGTACTCACACACACGTCAGTGGGAGGCGCATACAAAAGTCCGGAATTTATGGATTTATTTTGGACTTCTGTATAGCGTCGCTTGCTTCCTTTCGGTAATAGAGCGCTATAAGAAAATATATAAAGAAATGCAGTTTCACGGTTATGAAGGGAGGTTAAGATGAGAAGCTATGTCACCTCAAGCCAACAGAGGACTTCTGATATAATCTTCAGGCAACGCCCATGTTACCAGGGTGCATGAGATGACAACTTTTATTGTGCACTGCCAACTTAGTGTGGCCTGTGCCCGTCGCTTCCAGAAATCAGCCTTTTACTGCTGCCAAACGTAGGATTGATTTTCAGTTGCCATATGGTAAATGCACACCATGACGTTTTGCGTAATGTGTTATCGCCACCTAGTGTTTAAGAAACATAACACATGCTGTATTGTGTTTCATTTCCCAGCGCTGCTGCGGCCAGGACAATCGAGCCTCAAGGACATTTATAATGAAATGGCTTAAATTTAGTACAGTGGTTTATCCAAAGTGCTTGACATCAGAACTTTTAATGCACAATTATTATTTCCCTAGCCACACCATGTACGATTTAACAAAAGAACATCAGTAAATATAAAATATTAGAATTTTTATTATTTATATTTTATATTTATGTTTTATATTTATTATTGCCTACTACTGGCAATTGCAAAGCCGATTCTCTGCCCACTCCTGTTAAAGCCCCTCCCACACACAGGGATAGCTTTCCAATTTTAAACCGCCGCCGGGGCTGTAGTCCCTGGAGTTTTGAATGTTTGAATGACTGCCAGCGAACGGTATGTGATCCTTAATAAACTGGCTGCCGGGAGTGGCCACGTGAGTGTTTGAACGCCCCTGCAGTGATGTGCACTGACGCAAACAGGTTCACATGCCAGTTCTGGGTTGTCCTAGATACCAGTACACTGCATAAATAAATACCCTTTTTTACAGTAGTTGCCCATTCAACAATGTGTTTAAAGCAATGTGCCTTGTCCACAAACCCATAAACAACCAGAGCCTTACGTCATTGTCAGAATGCTTTAAATGGCATCTCCTACAGCTGAACCGGTTTTGTTACATGCCCCCAAAATAAATTAAGTGGAAAGCCTTTCTCGGTGGCTGCTGCTGCAGTCCAAGAGGACCATCGTCTTTCGACCCTACAACAGAAGCATAACTTACTAAACTTTAAAGAAACCCTCAAAACCTGGATCTAGCCATTTGACACTTAGGCAGTTAAGCACTTAGGGGCATATTTACATGGAACTGGCGCAGCTCTGCGTCAAAATTGGCAGCGCCGAGCCGGTTCTGAAACGCAGGGATGCGCCATATTTTCAAAAATATGGCACATCCCTGTGTTTCCCCTAGCGCTGGTGCTAAATTTAGCTGTCAACTCATGCATCCGTGCATCATAGTGCAAGGGTGTCTGCGTTGAAGGGAATGGCTGTTTATGTGCAGGAAGGTGTCCTTTCCTACACATAAACAATCTACAATGGATATTTGGCACAGAATGCAACACATAGAAGTAGCAAATCGTCGTTATTGAATGATTGTTTATGTGCAGGAAGGTGTCCTTTCCTGCACATAAACAATCTACAATGGAAATTTGGAACAGAATGCAACTCATAGAAGTAGCAAATCGTTGTTTTTGAATGATTGTTTATGTGCAGGAAGGAACACCTTCCTGCACATAAACAGTCATTAATGGCCTTTTGCTCTTTCTATGTGTGCTGCAGAATCCAGTGGCGCTAGGGGCTTGTAAATATGCCCCTTAATATTCTGGATCAAATGCAATTACACTCAGTGGTGCCAAGATGCTCCGGGCATATGCTAGTTCTTTAGAAGAAAAACAAACAAATACAGACTGTATCATGTGTACAATCATCTTTTTGTGATAAGGCTTTGTTTTGTGTGTCCACCTCAGGGGGCCCCCATGGTGCTGTTGGAGTGGATCTGGCCTTCGAAAAAATGTTGTGTCAAATCTTTGGGGAGGACTTCATCGCAACCTTCAAAGCGAAGCGTCCAGCAGCGTGGGTGGACCTCATGATCGCCTTCGAGGCCCGTAAGAGGACAGCCGCCCCCCATCGCTCCACCCACCTCAACGTATCGCTGCCTTTCTCATTCATTGACTTTTACCGGAGACACAAAGGCCAGAACGTGGAAACCGCCCTGAAAAAGAGCAGGTAATGTTCATGGAAGCTCTAGACTACCATCAGTGCATGATTGATACTTGAGGTCTGCTAACAGCCTGCTTGCTAAGAGCCCCAGAATGCACCGCTCTCGAGCTGGTGGCGGTCGCTCTCCTATCTAGGACCAGCGGCTTAGAATAAGCTCCCCTTGGAGATTCGCGCAACTGACATTATCTCAGTGTTCAAAAAAGGTTGAACCCCTGGATATCCATGCAGGAATAGTCAACATGATCTTACATCATGCTGTGACCTTGAGCTAAGTGCCGGGACACTCCTTGGAGTAGCTGTGCGCGGTACAAGTTCCCATTCATTCATTCATTCATTGAACACTGGTACGATTGTAAAGAGCCTCAATGTGAAAAACTCACTGTGATTGTTAAGAATGGTAGAACTAACTGGGTTACAGCACATCCCCAACTATGCTGTAGCCCTTTGTCCCTCCTGAGGCCTCTCTACTCTGATATACAGGAAGCTGTTGGCCAAGACATCGGCTTTCATCGAACTAATGTACACTTATAGAATATACAGTGTATCCCATATTCCAAAGGGCCTGTTTGCAACTGCTATGTGATGCTATTTTCCCTTTACAAGTATCACATCACTGGGCCTAGGATGTAGCAAATGTAGGTTTAGACAATAATGCATACAATTTTGCATTATTGTGGTTAAGTTTGCTAGTTGCAAAAAGGGACATTGCACGCAGAATGCGAGATAAGGACCCCCCTCAATAGGAGAATGGAAAAGAGGTCTTGACCAGTGTATGAGTATGGAACAATCTATTTTAACCCATTTTAACCTCAAGAGGCTGCCCACAAAAGCACCATTCGAGTTGGTGTCAATATCATGGGACTGGTATGGAACGAACTGAGCCAATTACAACGGTGATGGATAAAGAGATCTGTAGATCTGGGACTCCTACTTAACAGAGATGGGCATGGACAAGGATTTGATTAGATTGATATTCGTGTTCGAGCAAATCTGTGGTCATCTACAATACCAGTGAGAAGTGGTGGGAGGCTCATTTGCTTTTTCTGTATTCTGTTTATATGTTTTTATTCTTTCTTGTGCTCTGTACAGATAAAACCAAAAAAAATGTGTTATTGAAAAAACAAAGTAGCACATCTCTGCTGAGAAGTGCTAGTTCTCTTCCTCTAATATTGCTTAGGGACAAGTGAAGAGGATGGCAAAATCATTGAGTCGAACAGAGAATCCACTCAAGGCCAGCATATTGTACAGGAAATGTTATAGCAACTGTTAAAAAACGAAAATTTAGCCAAAGTGGATCTTACAACAGGTTATGATCCTAAATACACCAATAAATCTACGTCTGAAAGGGAGTAAAACAAAAAAATAGGAATTTTACCAGCCCAAGCCAAAGTGCAGACTTCCACCCCACTAAGATGCTGTGGTGAGGCCTGAGAAGGGCTGTGCATCAACAAATGCCCTCACATATCACCAAGCGTAGGCACTTTTGGAAAGAGGAGTGGGCCAGAACTCCTACCAGGCAATGCGAGGAACTGAAAAATGCTGAACAGAAATGTTTACCACAAGTTAATACTGAGTGAGGGAGCTCCAAACAGACTGACAGGATTTCTTTTTTTTGTCCAACAAATAATGGCAAACTTAAATATGCGCGTGTTATTTGTCACATATGAGATCTCGCTAGACCTCGGTGAAGACTACAAAGAAGGCAAGATTTGTCTTAATATGTAGAACCATAGAGTCTTCAGGTGGTATACTTTGTTTTGCACATCATTATATTTCCTAGCAGCCAATCAGGACACCCCTTTGTTAATAGTGCTCCTGCATGGTACATGTGCTCAGCACAGCCTGCATAACCCCCACACGCTGCATCTTTCGATACCACCAGAATAGTGTGCATACCTTCTCCACTCTCACCCTTCGTGCAAGGTAACTCTACTTTGTACTGCAGAACCTTCTTTCAAAAGACTACCCTGCACCCTTAATGAAAGGATGCAGGAGCACAGGTATTAAACTGAATGCATTACTTGTTTGTGAACTGATGCTGTAAAGGCAGGGTGAAAGGAATCTACTTTATAGCCCAGGTTTACAAACTTGTCACATAACGCAGAGCAACACCCAAAGTTGCCGCGCTGCCCTGCGTGGCAAGGAGAGAGCAGGAACGCGCCAGATCTACAGAGGCCTGGCACGTTCTTTGTCTCTCCCCAGCACTAGCACAGTATCGGGCTGCCTAGCGCGACACACTCTCCTTTGTGCCATAGAGCAAAAGTGTCTGCGTGAGCCGAGGGCACCCTTCCAGTACAAAATACTATGCTTAGACTAACTTTGAACTTTCCCTGCTTTGTTCTACGGTGTAGCACAATTGCAAAATGGGAAAAGTTAGGAGAAATAAAAGCATTTCGCCTTTTTAATGCCTGCTTTCAAGTGGTGTTAATTTTTGGAGCAAAACCCTATCTACTGTTGTTAGTAAAGTGGGTTTGTGTCAAAAACTATGGGTGGTTACGCAAGAATGCCCATATACCACCCATGGAACGCCCCCTTGATGCAAAGTAATGCAAAGCAGTCCTTTGCGCTCGTTTGCTTTCCTTTTCTTTACCAACCAATGCAAATACCAATTTTCATTGGTTTGTAAATCCTGCAAAGGAATTTGTGTTGGGCCTGTGTTATAAAAGTAGCACAAATCAAATGCAAAACCTTTGTTAATCTGCCCAGTGTGTCTGTAATCACCTTTGTGACGTTCCACTGAGTGTTGTACAACATCTAGAGACTGGCTTAGCCAGCTGTCCATCCTTGACATAGTTGCTGAAAGGATTTGCCTTTGATACTAAGATAAGATGGAGTAAATTAAATCAGTGTGTGCTTCCACAAACACACTGTAACCTAACAATTTCACAGTAATAGAACATTGCAATTTCAAAATTTAGAACCTGCTTTCTACGATTTTATTCTTTAAAGAACATAACATCCACTTCTAGATAATACTCGAGTAATACGCATAGATATTGACTCTTGTTTCATATCTCACCCTAATGACGGTCATTTCGAATGTTTGCACCCACAGTGTCAATTTCGTGAAATGGTCATCGCAAGGCATGCTGAGGATGTCATCGGAGGCCATGAATGAACTCTTCCAGCCAACCATCAGCCAAATTATCCAGCACATAGGTACGCAAACCATGGCCTGGGTGGGCTATTCCACCTGAGTACAGACTGATGTACAGAATCGTGACGTTGCTCTTTTCCCCATAGGATGGTTCATGCAATGGGTTGTGTTTATATGCATACTGAAGAACATTTTCAGATTCTCATCTATTTTGCACACCTTATGTTGAATTTTGATAGGCCAAATAAGCACTGGAAGAACAATAAATCCCAGCCCTGATGTCTGATCCTTCAATCCCAGGTAAACTGTTCTGTTGAACTACTTCTATGTTTGGAGTAGATTTCTGATTTTTTATTCAGATTCACGTACTATCCTGTGAGTAAGGCAGGAAATCTCCGCAAGCCGTAGATTTCCTGGAGTTCAACAGCGAATATGCACTCAAGCAGACTTGCCACCAGGTGGAAACTTACTTATGTGCAAATGTGACTCAGATGTGCACAGATAGCATTTTTATCAAATTAAAAATATAATTCTCCATGAAGAAATCCCTTCAATACACCAGATTAAATATAGGGTCGTTCCCTCCTCGTTAGCTGCTGCACAACTGAAGTTACTTCTTCCTCTAAGAGGAGCACATCTATGTACATTTCCCAAATGGGTAAAAATGTGAAAGCTATATGTGAAAATAGTCTGATCATGTGGGCCACCAGATGTTTAATGGGAGAGGTTTTTATGGACATGTTGATCCACGCTCGCCAATATGGCACACGGCCTACAAGAGCAGTGATCAAAAAACCTGACCATGAAAGACAGTCATTATCACAAAGATCAGAGTAACATGCATACACACTTCCTGTCTTAATGTACTTTTGTATATGCACTTCCTGCCATAATGTGCATAGTAACTGCGCATGAGAACCTTGTCTGCTCAAGAAAAATTATTTTCTGCTTTGCTTGACATTAAGGCCCTGATTTAAGAGGGCCTTACGCCTCGTTGCGCCACATTATCGTTTTTTACGCTAATGTGGCCCAACGAGGCCAAAATAGCTGCTCCAGATTTACAAAGTGGCGCAATGCATGCATTGCGCCACTATAGAACGTCTTGCGCCACATTATGCCCGTGCTAGGCATAATGTATGAAAGGGGGGCGTTCCCCCATTAGGGGGGCCAAAAAAATGCATTTATTGTGCCATTTTTAACAGCTGCACAGAGCAGGCGTTAAAAGGAGGCACACCATTATTTATGGTGGGCCTCCATGTGCTTTGCAGGATTAGCGGCAACAAAGTTTACACTAATCTTGCAAAGCGCCAAACTAGCATAAAAAACTTTGACGGTGGTTCCCTAACTACCGCCATGGTGCACCGTAAGGTGGGCGCAAAGGGGTGCCACTTTTCTTAAATCAGGCCCTAAAAGCCTTTGGACGTGGCTAAAGTTGTGGGTAGTTTAAGGAACACAAGAGTGACTCCTAAACATAAAATAGTATCATCTACCTAAAATCTGGCATCTGAAGGAGAAAATAGAATCACCCACACATGCACAGGGCCTGACTAGGAGTCATGGGGTATCCCCAATGGGATCAATATGGAGTTACTAGCTCCATCGGGACTAAGAGGTCCAGGTTAACTCCTCGAATGTAGAGTGTTTCACTCGGACAGAAGAAGCTGAACTATCTGGATGAAACTCAGGGGGTGGGGATGTTAAATTCCTGGGGAAATCTGGAATGAAACTCCCCTGCAATCCTTCCTTTCTGACGGTACATCTCATAATCCCCTACAATTCCCTCCTCCCAGCTTCACCCATGCCCCTGGTATAGGAAATTCTTGCAAGGGAGAAGGAATACTGTGCCCAGGTCCATTATAAGGCCGATGGATTTAAAAAAATATATATTAAGGCTTTAAAACTGTTCCTAACAACAAAAATGTAATATTACTTGTAGTTTAGCTGAAGAGGCTTCTTATGGGAGTAACAGAAGAAGAAAGTCTAATGTAGAGTTTTAGATTTTTTTTTATTTACTGGGAGAGACCTGAAGAGTGACGATTTTGGGCACTGGGTAGCATGCAATGACCAACTGTTTAAGTCAGAGGCCCAGGTAAGTATCCCACCCACCCAAACAGCTTTATATACTAGACAAGAGGCTGTAAATGTTATACTACTAAAAAGGGAATAAAGGAGGGAACAACGCATGCTGGAACCACGCATGCCTGAACAACGCAGTCCGAACAACGATTGATACCACTAATGCCTTTACCACGAATGCCTTAACAATGATTTTTCATTGTAAAGGTATACCTGGTAAATGCATGCATGGATCGGCATGCACGTTCCCAGCATGCGACCCCTCCCCCGACACCTGACCCCGCCCCTAAAACAATCCTACCCCTACCCTACCCCTAAAAATAATCCTACCTGTCCCTAAAAACTAAAACTACCCTGACCCCCCACGCCGCCCCTAAAACCTAAAACTACCCGACCACCCAACCCACCCCTAAAAAGTAAAATTACCCCAACCCCCCACCCCGCCCCTAAAACTACCACAACCCCCCACCCCGTCCTTAAAAATTAAAACTAACACGACTGCCACCCCACCCCATAAAACAAAAATTTGCCCGATCCTCCACCCCTGCCCCTAAAACCTGAAACTATCCCGACCCACCCACCCCACACCTAAAAACTAAAATTACCCCGACCCCCTTACAGAGACAGAGAAGAAGAGTTGTTCTTCACGAAAGAGTTGTTCTGCTTTCGTGGACAACGCACCTCGTTGTTCGTGGTTTAGGCTATTTTCCCTAAAAAGGGGAGTATCTGAATCTCTTGCACAATGGGAGATAAATGTTTAACTTTCCTTGCACCCCAAGTAAGCTGTGCAATTGAATGAAACAGTGCTATTGAAGGACACACGGAGTTGTGTGATAAAATAACCAGCACACCACATGGTGAAACACAAATGCCCCCCAGACCAGAAATGAAGGGCATTTTAGAAAATCCAAAAGTTTCTTCATAAAGTGAAGTACCTAACTTTTAACTCTGGCCCAGAGACAGAGCTAGCTGTCTAGCAAACCCCGTGTTTTTATTAAATACAGACACATATATATATGTACAATGGCTTTGAGTGAACCTTCTTCATCCATTGTATTGTTCAAATGTCATTCATATTTTGTGTCAGCCTACCACAGCACACAACACGGGGAAAAGAGCCCGCCCACTTCTTTTATTGGCCATCTTGCACTGTATGGGACACCATTTTGCCTCCTTGCATGTGCACTGCCACCTAGGGTGATAATGTTACTGCAGTGCCAAGGATGGTGTATTGTGCTTTTTGATTATTTTTTTCCAAATTTGTTTTTGCTTATTACATATTTTTGTGAAACACAAATTAAAGAAAAATGTATGCTTCCTAAATCTAGTTTTATTGACTTTGCCATTTCTCGTTTATCTGTGAATAGTAGCTATTAGTAAATGTATTACCTATAACTCCCACAAGTGATTCAGGTCTGTAAGTTAAGCAGCGGCGGCCGCAGCAGATCCCAGAAGGAGGTGGTTGGAGGGGACAGCAGAAATCCCGGTGATGCTCTCATGCTATACCTAGCATGCACATATGACATTAAGGGACGACGACAATTGGAATTAAGTACTGTTTGATGGTTGATTCTGGAGAGCCTATATTCATTTGAGATAAGGGATATAGATTATTTGTGCTCAGGTTTAAGTTGAAAAAATATTATTTTTGTGATTGTTGGTATTGTAGGGTATGATTTTGAGATGCTATAATGATGGAATAGATATTCCATATATTTTCTTAGGTTAGATATTTTTTCCAAACAAGTTGTGAATGGATTGATTTGATGTACTTTTTCATTTATGTTTCTGGGGGAGAATCTCCTAGTGGTACTACCTATAACAAATACCCTCTTCTCACTTGGGATATGAGCCTTTTTACTATTTCTTGGGCATGTGCATGCGGTGTTTGATCTTTCCTTCATCCATGGTTATGTGGTGGTGGTTTGAGCAGCGACCTCCTTTTTTTGATTATTTTTTTATTGATTTAATCTTGGTATTGTAGCCCTGATGAAGTCTGTGATGACATCTGCTTAAAGGACGAAACACGTGTTGGCTTTGTGTTTGGAGGCTATGCGCTTGGATACTGCCTGTTAAAGAAACCTGTGGAATTCTTGTCAAGTAAAATAAACAAGAAAAGCAACCCTACTGGAGGATTCATTTTGGTACTTTACCTTTAGGAGTGGAGTGCTTGAAATTGTAATCCTGGCGGACTTTCCGGCTCCAGAGGAACATGGTGCTCTCCAGCATTTCGAGCACCCATCAAAAACTTTGAGACTGAACATACTTTATTGACTAGTGAATGCACACTGATAGTGTGTGCGCCATTCTCCCAGCCACCTATATTCTCTTTTACTTTGCAAGAAAAGGGAAATGGGCCCTGTAACCACCTATTTGGTATCAAAATAAAGTCATAATACAGGTGTAGAGGGCCCATCACACCCTTGGGCCTCAGTGCCACTACACCTGCTGCACTCTTGACTGCCACACCACAGCATACACCACTAAACAAACTATGCTTCAAGGGCAGTACAAGCACAGAATAGGGAAGAAAGTCATTCAACAAAAAACAGGGGAATTGAGGTAAACAGGAAAGCCATTTCATCATCAATCATTTAATCATACTACACAAAGCCCACTTGGGCTGCAAACATTGCTGTCTGTGACAGATATCCGAAGCCATCTGCACTTAAACTAGGAGGTGCACAAAAAAATGCATTGAAACCGCTTTAATTTTCAAGTATACTTCTGGCCTTTCTTTAAACCGATATTAATTATTCATTCACAGGCATCGCAATACTTGTTAATGGTAACTATTAATGGGAAATGCATTATTTAGTATGCAAACCACTAAACATGTAAATGTTGTGATGTGAATAAGTAGTTTATTGTATGCCTGTGAACTCTGCTAATGGCAGCACAGAGAAGGGTAAGTGGCCTGAACACACTTTTACAGTGTCAGCTGGTTAAATTGTTTAAGACACCGGTAAAGATGATATAAACATGAGATAAACTATTTTAAGATAATGGCTAAATGAATAAATAATGACTTCTTCATAATGACATCTTCATACTTAATCATTTTACAATGAATCAAAACTGATATATCCCTAAACGCTGTTGACAAGACTCTACATTAATGGCCCAGTTTAGACCAGAAGGCCTGGTTCACTCAGAAATATGTGTGTGTGTAAGGTCAGATGCAAATGCAAAAACACAGCTTTAGAAATGTGTATGAAGATGTGTCACACATACATTTTATGTGAATACATATTCTGCCATTTCCAACGAGTGGAATAGCCTGGTAAATATAGGAACGTACATTTTTCATGGTTATACAAACCACTCCAAGGCCATTCACACAATAGAAACCTTTGCAGGTTTACTTCTGTACATGGCAGGAGTAGATCCATTTGTTAGAATAGGGAAGTGCATAAAACTCATGGGAGTCTGCAATTCCTGTATAAAATCCAGTCTCAAATGTCCTAATTACAGGTGACTTCTGATGTCTCTAGTTGCCTTTAACAATGCAGTGACACCACTGATCAACTCTAATAAGGCATTACAGTTGGATTCTGATGTCACAATGCCTCCTGTTACAGCCGGCAGCCAAGGTGAAAGGCAGTTCATGAAGAATAATTAAAGCTGCAGTTTAAACACATACAATCAGCTTTTTCATTGTTATGGTCTGTTTTTTAAAACAAAGTGTAATGAACAGAAAGGAGAGTTCTATAGCAATATGTGTTTTTTTGTGACGCACTAAACATCATTATAGTAGGAAAAGTAGACTGTGTGTCCCGTTTTCTGCCCTCTCTGGGCCCTAGTACTTTTTCAATCTGACCGCTATTATTCCAATATACTTTTGCTACAAATTACTAACTGCCTTTTTGATATTCTTAATTTCATATTAGAGTCCACTTTTATTTTTCAGGACTGTAACCATACTACCTCTTTTATATGAAGGTGAAAGTGGTTTGCACAAAGGGTGACAAAGTGATGATGTATTATAAGGAATAAAATACCCTCTGTTGTACATTTTAAGGATATTGCTAGTCACCTCGGAGTTCCATGACTTTATAAAGGTGCTCTGCTTTTGGCCTCATTCCTCTATATGAGGACAGAACTGCTTGGTGACTTACAATAGCCTTATAAGGTACGGCAGGGAGTACTGTATCCCATATATGTTTTCTTAGGTGTAATGTACACTGTATGTTCAGGCATGCAAAAATGCCTTCATGCAGTCGTACATGAGAATTCAAAAAGGATTTACAGGCATTCGCCTGCAAGCCTCTGACTGTCACAACTTCTCAGGCACACTCCTGTAAACCTTTGCCAATTCCAAAATATGTTGGAGATTTACTTTAAACAGAGGACTATGGGCTACATGTACAAACTAATTGTTTTGCGAGTCGCAAAACTTTATGTTGAACAGTGTCAATGACACTGTTTGCGATTAGCAAGGGGGTCGCAAATGCCCTACCTCATGAATATTCATGAGGTAGGTCGCAATTTGTGACCACCTTGAGAATGGTCGCCCTCACAGGGATGGTGGCCTGCTGGAGACAGCAGACCACCATGTCCATGACTGCTTTTAAATAAAGCAGTTTTTCTTTTTTTTTTTAAATGCAGCCCGTTTTCCTTAAAGGAAAACGAGATGCATTTCAAAAACAAAAAATGAAACGTTTTTGTTTTATTTTTTCAGAGCAGGCAGTGGTCTGCCTGCTCTGAATTTTTTTTTTTACTGCCATTCACAAAGGGGAAGGGGTCCCATTGGGACCCCTTCCCGTTTGCGAATAGGTTAGCGCCATTATGACACTGGTGCTAATTGCGATTGTTTTGCGCATTCACGGTCACAAAACAATCATACATGGGACTGCGACTCGCAATTAGGAAGGGAACACCCCTTCCTAATTGTGACTCACAATCCCCTTTTGCGATTCGGTAAATAGTTTACCGAATTGCAAAAATGGGTTTCAACATACCAAAGTGCATTTTGCACGTCGCAAACGGCCCGGGTGCTGTTTGCCATGTGCAAAATGCGACGTACATGTAGCCCAAAATCTCTACTGGTGGTTGTTTGTCAATATTCTAAATAAAGATGCAGAGTTTGTTGTGCCGTAAGTCCTTCAGATCTAAACAATAGAAAGAAACAAGTTTTAGCTCCGCCCGCTCCTTATTTTATTTTACCTCACCATCTGAAATTAACTTGACTGTGAGTGAAATATATACACCTTTGTCTCCACCCCAATAGGTGACCTCATGAAGAAACCAGACGTGAAAGGCATCAAGTTCCTTTTCCTAGTTGGCGGATTCGCGGAGTCTCCAATGCTTCAACATGCTGTCCAATCAGCCTTTGGGCACATGTGCCGTGTCATCATCCCTCAAGATGTCGGGCTCACAATTCTCAAAGGAGCCGTCCTGTTTGGCCTTGACCCAACCATTGTCAGAGTGAGGAGGTCACCTTTGACCTATGGAGTTGGGGTCCTCAATAAGTTTGTGGAAGGGAAGCACCCCAAGGAAAAACTACTTGTAAAAGAGGGGAAAAACTGGTGCACTGACATTTTTGACAAATTTGTCTCAGTGGACCAGTCGGTAGCACTGGGAGAGGTCGTCCAGCGAAGCTACTGCCCGGCGAGGCTTGGGCAACGCAAAATAATTATCAATATCTACTGCTCTGCCACGGATGACATTGTCTACATCACTGATCCTGGAGTGAGAAAGTGTGGGACCATCAACCTGGAGTTGCCGGAGGTGGACGAAACTAACCTCAAGCGTGGTCGCCGCGAGATCCGCGCAGGCATGCAGTTTGGGGACACAGAGATCAAAGTCTCAGCAATGGACGTCAAAACTGCGAAAACAGTCAGGGCCGCCATCGATTTCCTGTCAAACTGATCAAGGAAGACATATGATGTTCAGTTAGATAGGATATGCTTTTCTCCTCACGCCGGGCATGTCCGTCACAGATTGAAAAAACGAGAACTCTTAAAGCGAATGTGTTTCCAAGGACACAGTGTCATCTCAGCAGAAAGAGAGACAATGATTGGTATATTTGGTGGCCCTCAAAGTGACAAACATCCTTGTTGACCAAAATGGAATTTAAAGGAGATAAGAGGGATTTTTGTCATGGATTTCAGGGATAAACTGAGGCCACAGCACACACACAACATCAAAGAAACAATTTTAGTCCCGCTTTCCAATCAAGTAGGTTCTGCAGCAAATCAGATGAGGATTAACGCATCAAAGATTAAATGTGATCACGTGATCTACTGCAGCGCAGTTGCCTTGGTAACACCAGGGCTAAAAAAAAAGGTCAGCAGCTCATGAAACAATGAAAATGGTAAATCATTTGTGCCGGAGAAGATCAGGACAGTAAGCTAAATAGAGGTGTACATGGGCAGATGTAATCCTGCTTGCTTGTTGAATAAGAGGCTGTGGTTGGTGGAGTAAAGCAGAGCCTAGTCTTGACTGTTTACAGTAAGGTGGCTGTCTGCAAGTAATAAAGGAAAATAAACAGCGAAACACGTGGCAAATGCACTGTTAGCTTCAGGAATCAGGTGAGCTTGAGTCAAACCAAGTGAGAGAAGTCGGTGAGCGTTGGTCGAAATCTCAGTCGGTTAAGGCGCGTATTGTGGATGATACCGACCTAACCGCGCCAACCTACCGTCATCCTTCCGACGTGAACCTTGATAGGAACCCTAGTTCCATACCTATCGGGTTGTGTTATTTGACTATGAAAATTGATTATTACCAATCATATTGATATCATTTAATCGCACCACTACTCTTTGCTGCTCCTGAGTCGTAGTTTAAAAGTCAGCAGTGCCAGCTCTAGTTTTGCAATATTTTCAGTCCTAACTTCAGTACGGAAGCCGGTAAGCATCTATGGTAAGTTATTAAACTGGAATATGCTAAAATGCTATTGAGTGAGTAGGAAAGGCAGCCAGGGTCTCATTCGTGTTTTTTCAAAGTGTTTCATTCATTTCAAAGTACTCCGAGCCTATTACACAGGTTAATCATTGGATGAAAGAAAATTAGGTTTGCAGTGGGAAGGGTTTAAAAAGGTTGCATGGGTTGGAAACAAACATGGGTGAGCTAGACAGTGATGTCATCCAAACTTAACACTAAGTGCCTGATTGAGATATTGGCAGATGAGCTACTCGTCACAACGCTGACGGATATCCCGTCCTCTGAAATATAAATCCCATAGGATATAATAGGCTTTATATTTTGGCGGACGGGCTCGCCGTCACCGTTGTGACGAAGTAACTCGTCCACCAAGATCTCAATTAGGCTCTAAATCACAAAGTCAGCGTAGGCATGTAGCCAGACAAGACAAATGACGCCATTTCGCACTGCAGGCGTATCAGTGGCGCGGGATGCATTCAGGGCTCCGCTGCCCATCAGCTAGGTTTGCGCAATACAAATACTGTGTACTCAAATAGATATATTCCTTTTGTTGAAGGTTGTCCCATTTGTGATGTTCTAGTGTAATTGTTCACACATCATATTACTGTACCTGGGCCTTGCAACCAAAGTTTTCCAGATCTCTATTATTCTTGGTCACCTTTCAATTAACAATCTTGATTTGTCTACACTTTCCCGCTGCTTTCTGCTCTTATTTTCTCATTTATCTAAATATTGAGCATTATAAACGGTTGTACACTCAGATTACCTATTCAATCCGTTATATGCAAATTTCTAATCCCAAAGTTTATTTTTGTATCAACTGCATTGTGTAATTCTTTATGAAGGGCATTTTAATGTAATTGTATGGCAATCACGATATGTTTAACATCTACCTTATATATTTGTATCAAAATAAAAAACATTTACAACCACAGATATATTAATAGATCCTTCCAATCCAAAGACCTGTTCTGGTGTCGCACTGACCATTGTGAAATTACTGTATTTGAAGATTAAAGTTTGACCACAGAGGTAGCATCAGCACCATCTCTGCTACGGGGCATGTGGCAATGAGTGTGACCTGCCTTATTATCATTTTAGTGCACTTTGCTGCAGTGAAGGGAGATACGGAGCTCTCCTACTAGATGGAAAAGAAAGCACAAAGAGGAAGTCTGACACTTTTGCAGTATGCGGGGGGGCGTGTGCGTGTGTGTGTGTGTGTGTGTGTGTGTGTGTGTGCGTGCGTGTGTGCGTGTGTGTGTGTGTGTGTGTGTCTGCTCTCCACCTAAACTTAGGAACTACCCAAAGTTCTCTTTTCTTTTTTGCATAACTTATGCATCACTCTAACCCCGAAAGGGCTTTGTTTTGACTTATACTGGGTGCTCCCTTGTGTCTGGACAAAGCTAAACCCCTCTGAAGAGCTCTAATGAGAGCGAACCATGTGTCAGGAGTTGCTTTCACTCATTCCAGGATGGCTTGGATGGGATTTGACCAGTCCAAAGCTGTAATACGGTGCCTGGAGTGTTAAATGGCTTTTGTCATTTTAAAGCTCGGCGAGGATGACACTGTCAGTCCTTTGCTTAAAGATTTTGCTGTACAAACGGCAAAAGACTTTGGGGGTCATCCTGACCCTGGCGGTAATTACCGCCATGGCGGAGGTCGGCGGTAGCACCGCCAACAGGCTGGCGGTGCTCCGCCGGGCATTCTGACCGCGGCGGTACAGCCGCGGCCAGAAGCGGAAAGCCGGCGGTGTACCGCCGACTTTCCGCTGCCTATGGGAATCCGCCATGGCGGCGCAGCTTGCTGCGCCGCCATGGGGATTCTGACAGCCCATACCGCCATCCTGTTCCTGGCGGTTCACCCGCCATGAACAGGATGGCGGTATGGGGTGTCGTGGGGCCCCTGGGGGCCCCTGCAGTGCCCATGCCAATGGCATGGGCACTGCAGGGGCCCCCGTAACAGGGCCCCACAAAGAATTTCAGTGTCTGCTTTGCAGACACTGAAATTCGCGACGGGTGCAACTGCACCCGTCGCACCTTCCCACTCCGCCGGCTCCATTCTGAGCCGGCTTCCTCGTGGGAAGGGTGTTTCCCGCTGGGCTGGCGGGCGGACTTTCGGCGGTCGCCCGCCAGCCCAGTGGGAAAGCCAGAATGACCGCCGCGGTCTTTTGTCCGCGGAGCGGTCTTTCGGCGGGAACCGCTTGTGGGCGGCGTCCGCCGCGGTCAGAATCACCCCCTTTGTCACTGTCTAGCTCGGCGTGGATAGCACTGTGCTGCTCCGATGCTTAAAAACGTTGCTAGATAAACAGACATTTGCGGTGAGCAAATCTAGAGTGTCGCTGGTGTTGCAGGGTGCTCCTTACTGGAGCTGCTCTCCACTTAAACTTGAGAAATACCCAGAGTTCTCTTCTTTTGTGTGTAAATATATATGAGCAAAACCAATAGGTCTGAATTTAATGTGCTAACAAATGCAGCCTTCGAACATTAGAGATAGACACACAGGAAGTAGCCAGCAAAGGGGAGAGAGAGGGCTATTGTTGTAAGGTACTTCTTCGTGCAGTTCAGTGTAACCGCTCAACTCGGGCAGAAGGATACCCAAACAGCCAGTAGCAGAAGATGAAAGAAGAACACTCTAATAGGCTGAGTCAAGACTTGATTGGCAAAGTCTCAAGCCAATGGCTGAAAGAGGGTGTCGAAGAAAGGTATGGGCTGAAAGTACTGTTCCAAAAAAACAGCTTAGTACATTATTAGCAACAGTTCTCTGTGACAGCTCTGTTGTCAAAACCCAGGCCTAAAAAGCCTGTACAGCAGATTATTTCTCTTTTCTGCAAGCCCCTCTGAAGACACAGACTTTTACATATTGTAGGAAAGTACCCTCTTTCTTGGCCTGGTTACCCCCATTTTCTGCCTGTTGTCAGTGTGTTTGACTGTGTTCACTGGGATCCTTCTAACCAGGAGCCTAGTGATTATCTCCCCCCCTTCTAACTTGGTAACTTGTACCATTTTCACCCCACATTTGGCATACTGGTACCCCCCCATGTAAGTCCCTAGTATATGGTACATAGGTACCGAGGGCATTGGGATACCACGGGATCCCTATGGGCTGCAGTATGTATTATGCCACTGTTGCAAATGGCCTTTCTGCAGGGTCACCACCAAACTTTTTGCCTTCCTCCTTCTCTTTTTCTGACCTAAATTTTGCTGGCTTTAGGACTCTGCGCACTTTACCACTGCTAATCAGTGCTAAGGTGCATGTGCTCTCTCCCTAAAACATGGTGACATTGGCTCATACCCAACTGGCCTGGTTAATTTACTTGTAAGTCCCTAGTCAAGTGCACTACATGTGCCCAGGGCCTGTAAATTAAATGCTACTAGTGGGCTGCAGCACTGGTTGTACCACCCACATATGTAGCCCACTAACCATGTCCCAGGCCTGCCACTGCAGTGCCTGTGTGTGTAGTTTCACTGCCACTTTGACTTGGCATTTAAAAGTACTTGCCAAGCCTTAAACTCCCCCTTTTCTACATATAAGTCAACCCTAAGGTAGGCCCTAGGTAGCCCATAGGGCAGGGTGCTATGTAGGTAAAAGGCAGGACATGAATATGTGTGTTCTATATGTCCTGGTAGTGTAAAACTCCTAAATTCGTTTTACACTGCTGTGAGACCTGCTCCTTTCATAGGATAGCATTAGGGCTACCCGCATATATTGTTTGAGTGGTAGATCCTGATCTGAAAGGAGTAGCCAGGCCATATTTTGTATGGCCAGAATGGCGATACAAAATCCGGCTTAATGGTAAAGTTGGATTTTATGTTACTATTTTAGAAATGCTACTTTTAGAAAGTGAGCATTTCTCTACACTTAAATCCTTCTGTGTCTTCCAATCCACGTCTGGCTAGGTTTAGTTGACAGCTCCCTTGTGCATTCACTCAGACAAACCCCAAACCCAGGATGCTCAGTCACACTTGCACACATCTGCATATTGAATGGGTCTTCCTGGGCTGGGAGGGTGGAGGGCCTTACATTTACATGTCAAAGGACAGTGGCCTGCCCTCACACAAAGGAGTGACATGCCCCCTACTGGGACCCTGGCAAACATGATGGAACTTAAAGGGGACCTTGTGCTCTTCTAAGCCACTCTTTGATTTCTCCCCTACTTCACAGGCACATTTGGGTATTTAAGCAGGGTATCTGACCCTACCAACTCAGACACTTCTGGGGTAGACACTCTACCTCACAGACACTTCTGGGGTAGACCCTCTACCTCACAGACACTTCTGGGGTAGACCCTCTACCTCACAGAGACTTCCTGGAGAAGAAACCCTGAACCAGAACCTGCAACCTGCCAAGAAGAACTGCCTGGCTGCCCAAAGGACTCACCTGACTGCTTTTCTGCAAAGGACTGCTGCCCTGCTGTTGCCCTGCTACCTTGCTGCTCTCTGGCTGTGCTGAGAAGTGCTCTCCAAGGGCTTGGATAGAGCTTGCCTCCTGTTCCCTGAAGTCTCAGGACCAAAAAGACTTCATTCCTGCAAAAGAACTCCTTGTGCGGCGAAAATCGACACACAGCCTGCAAGAAACGATGCACAGCCTGCATTGCGGTGAGAAAATCACTGCACGCCGAACTGGAATGACGCAGCCCGACTTCGCAAGGAGAAGATCAACGCAGCGCCAGCGTTGCGAACTGAAATTCGACCCACGGGCCACTGGATCGAAGCAAAGCCGAGCCGGAACGACACAGCCCGACTTCCTGAGAGGAATCGATGCAGCACCATGACTGGACCCTCCAGGAACCGACAATCTGCATCCATGAAGAAGACTCTTCTAGCAACATTGTTTCCATGGCTCCTTCCAGCTTCTGCAACATTTCCCTGGCTGTGTATCCTTTGAGGGCGGCAAGTCTTCAGTCTGCATGAGAAGGATCAAGGAATCTCCCTTGGAGTGAAGGAGTCACTCCCCTACATTCGCAGGCACCTGCTGCAATGACGACCGGCTGCATGGATCTACTCTCATCCTGAGCTGCATGGACCTTGCATCACAGGTGGTGGTCCGGAGTAGTCCTCTTGGTCTTCTCTGCCAGCCGTCAAACTTTGGTGGAGATAAGCCCTTGCCTTCCCACGCAGGACAGTACCCCCATGCACTGCGTCTCTTGCAGCTGCCAAGGCTTGTTTGCATATCCTCCAAGGGATCTTCAGGCAATGTGTAGCTCCATCCCCCAGCACTCCTTCTTGTGAAGCACAGCCCTCTGCGTGGTTCTCCTACGGCATAGGATCACTTTCTGTAGTGCTGCGTGGGCTCCTTCTGCGACTTCTGTGTTACGGTCCTGTGGGTGCTGCCTCTGATCCTGTGGGCTCTCAATGTCACTGAGGCCCCCCTCTGCCTCCCCCTCCTGGGTTGAGTCCTCCTGGGCCTTGCTGGTCCCTGGCAGCTCCACTTTTTCACTACCCATGGGTTTGCTTTTGCCAAGGCTTGTTAGAGGAATTCTTGCACCAACACCCGTCTGCAATTTTCATTCCAGCGTGGGACATCTCCTGCATCCCTCAGGAGCTCTTCTCTGGCTCCAGGGCTGCAGTGCTGACCTGATCTTCATCACTGTCGACCAACTCCTGCAAGTACAGCTGAGTGGGTAAGTAGCCCCTAGTCCTTCTGGACTCCACTATGACTCTTGGACTCGGTCCTCCTTTCCACAGGTCTTCCTCTCCAGGAACCCACCGCTGGTTTCTTGCAGTTTTGTCTGGGTATCTTCTTTTCCTTCCTTTTGGGTGGTGTGGGGAAATTCCAGTGATTTACCCCTGCATTCCTGGTCGCTGGGGGTACTGTGTCACTTACCTCTGTGGTTTTCTAGTACTCCCAGCTCCCCTCTACACATTCCACTTTCCTAGGTGGGAATCCTGTGTTCGCATTCCATTTTTTTAGTATATGGTTTGGGCTCCCCCTAGGGTCACTATTGTCTAACGGCATTTGCACTGTTTTCTAACATTTTCTATGCCTATTGCTGTTTACTAGTGTATATAATTAGTGTATTACTTACCTTCTATTGGAGGGCTGCCCTTCTAGTATTTTGTGGTATTGCGTGACCAAAAATAAAGTATCTTTATTTTTGTACAACTGAGTGTTTTCTTTCATGTGTGTAAGTGCTGTGTGACTGCAGTGGTATTGCACGAGCTTTGCATGTCTCCTAGATAAGCCTTGGCTGCTCATCCACAGCTACCTCTAGAGAGCCTGGCTTCTAGACACTGCCTACACTACACTAAGAGGGGATCGCTGGACCTGTTATAAGGTGTAAGTACCTTGGGTACCCACCACACACCTGACCAGTTTCCTATACATGTGAACCACTCTGTCAACATTCTGCAAGTCAGGTGTCATTATTCTCTCCTCACTCTTTCAGTTCCACTGCTGCCCACCTCGAGGCATTTGGGATTTTAGTTAATGCTCTGTAGCTTGGCCTCCTTCACAAGGGAAGAGATTCTCCTTGAGCTGTAAAGTTCTATCGACATCCTTATGCAAGCCTGAGATGGGAGCATGAAAGGTGAGTCGAGGATCGAAGGTAAAGCCAAATGCATGTGCAGAGTGCAGCGTCTCCCCCAGCCAGGGTTCCCACCCAGGAATATACCGCACACGGAGCTACATATTACATGTCCTTATTCTTCAGTGTGTAACCGTAAACTCAACATTCTAAATGTGCATTGACTTCATTACGTTCTGAAACTTACGTCATCACTCTACGGAGTCTTTCAGGATCTAGAAAGGTTCCATCATACATACTCACAAGACACGACACAGAAGTGGCCAAGGAGAAAGTATGGGAGAAGCTATGGGTGCAGAAAGTGAGTGAGCAAAGCCAGGACTGTACTGGAGGGACTGAGGAGAAAACTTGCAAACACGGTACGGCTGAAGGATTGTGTGTCCGGGGACTCAGCTTGTAATTTCACAAGAAAATCTCTTGAGATGGGGTTTGGATCAATGAGCACATTCCGCAGTCGATGTTCTACTTTGCCGTCACTATCTATAATCATGCCTATAGCTACGCTGATGTTCATCATATAATCGGCTGATACTTGAAATAGCTACAAAAATTTTTTACATTACACTGCTGCTATTATGAGTAAATAGTAAGTAAATAGCACACAACAGTATATATCAAATGCAGCCATGAATGAAGGATATCATGCTGTGCAAATGATCTTCCATCCCCTCTAACTTTGGGTATCATCCGTTACCAACACAGTTAAGGTGTAGTTATGGTTATGAATCAAAAGTTTAAAAAAACCTAACATTTGCAAGTTATGGTTAGGAGCACAATCCCTAACGCGCACAACAGCCATTCAAACCATAACTTGCACAGCAATGCAATTCTCCTGGCCTCAGATTCAATGAAACAGATGAAAATTGCAAATGCTGTTAATAATGTTACAGATGACATTATATATCACACAACCTTACCCCTTTGACAGAGATGCCTATGAATGTAGTATCATTACCTGGTTGGACTATGTGGTGTTGTTTAAAGTACATTTCACCTTTTGGTATTGTTATTTATTGGTATAAATACTGTAAGGGTATAAGCATTGTATTTGGTGTGTGAGGTATGGTTTGGATGTGCTTCTAAGCATAACTTGAGAATTTCGGTTTTTTTAAACTGTGTTTCTTTTAGTGACATTTTCAGGTTTGTTTAAGCATATGTTGAGGTATAATAACCAACACTAACCATTACAAAGCTTTCATCTTTAGTTTCTTAAGTGAATTCTTGGGGTTGTTTTTGATCATATAGAATATCCAAGAGTTGACTGAGCCCAACCCTTCAAGGACAGCCATGCCCAGCAGGGTTCACTGCAGAGCTTGCCCTCCAACCAAACCCTGTGCCAAACTTTCCACTGGCAGCCAATAACCACATCAGCTAGTTTGGCTGTGCACAGCAGAGTTTGACCAGGGGCCAGACCGCCCAATACTCTGCTTATGGACAGCCCTTGGGTTGGTCACAGGACATAGCCCAGCAACACTCCCCCTAAAGACCACCAATCACTTTTGTGTATGGCCAAGGATGGGATGGGATTGGATGCAGAGCCTGGCCTGCAGCCAGCCTATGCATTTAATTCATTGTGGGTGGCCAACACCGAAAGTGGGGGTTTGGCTGCATGGTTTACCCTCAGGTCATCCCCTGTGCACAACTCTCTGCAAGCAACCAACACCAGTAGTGTTGGCCTTCAGCCAGACCTGGCACCCAAGTCTCTGTAGATGGTCCAGAGTGCATGCCCTTTGGCCATGCACAACTGGGATAGTTACATGGCCTTGCTGCTTACCATCCTGTTCAGTGAACACTGCATGAGTGGGCAATCCCCATGTGTGTCAATTGGACTAGCACAGCATTAGTTTTTTTGACTGTGTGAAGGATTCACAAATTCTATGATGGATCTGTGGGACCAAGACAAGGTTCGGTATCCACAAATTCAACATGAGATTTGCAAATCCTGCTATAAAGTAAATTTTTAGACTTATTTCAATACTAGAAGAGTTTTTTTGGGGCTCCCTCCTACATGGGCTTGTGGGAAGGGTAGTTCACCCTGCACACTTGTGCCCTTTTTAGGGTCGAGCCTGCATTGCATGCGCTCGCGCATGCGTATCGCAGCGAGACGCTTTAGTATTTAGAAAAGGGCTCGGAGCCCTGTCAACTTCACGTCAGTGTTTTTTATTGGTTCGTGGGCTTGCCTAATAAAATCTGCTTGCTTTCATTAGTCGAAGGCACGCATACGTCATGCCTTTTCCGGTGGCTAGCCCTCCTCTAGCGCAGCGACCAAGTACAGAAAACATGCGAGGCTCGCTGTTTTCCGTCGGCCTCGTGGACTTCTTTTTCTCTAATTTACGAGCGCGATCTCGCTTGGCAGAAGTCGAGCGCTTTACATAGTTAATTTCACTTTTTTGGGTTACGTACATAAATGCACTTTTGCCCGATAGGTGAAAAGTCGGGTTAGGAGTTTACAACGCGATCAGCTCTAACATGAGCAAACGCGAGACCCGTTGCATTGCAAATGCTTGTTCTATTTGTTCTCCCACAGCAGTGCCCAGTACACTCTTTTAGGTAGTGGCAGCTGCAACAGAAATGTTTCTGTGATGGCGAGCCAATCCACAGCTGGATTCATGACTCCATGTGCAAGAAGGTAGAAAAAGCTCCCAAGCCCAATGGGGTGTCTTTATTTTTTTTAACTAGAATTGTAAACCTTCTTCACAAATCCATGGAGGATCTTCAAATTAATGGCTGAAATGTCTCAAAAATGTAACCTATTAATGCCTAGCCTGAAGACCTTTTAAATACAAATTTCTCAAAATCTACTGAACTAATTTACACCACACCAACAAAAGACAATCCATGAGCAAAGTTCTACCTTCATGCCAAATTTGGTGTAAATCCATTGAGCTGTGTTTTTTTCCATAAGAGCAAAGAATCCTGTGGCAACTAAAATGGAAAATGCCACTTTTTGGACCCCCTTTTTCATGGCTCCCACTTGGGGATTTGCATGAAACTTGACTTCAAGAAGCCATACAAGATGTACGTTGTTTGGGAAAGTTTTGTGTAGAATCTTTGAATGGCCTTCACAGGTTCAAAGACACTATCCTGGCCCATCTGGTTTAAATTCCTCTTCGGCTCCTAATTACCACAGGTACCCTCCTTGCTTCGTGTCTCAAGGCCCTCTTCTTTAATTTATTTTATGCTCATAGCCTTTGACTGTCCGGGATTCTCTTCAAAAACGTTCTGGGCAGTTGCAAAAATCTCATGTAAAGTAGTATCTTCCGACACCATTACTGTTCAGGGCTTGTGGGTTTGTGATAATGTCCAAGTTACACGTGTGAATCTAACCTAAGATTGGTGGTCCACTCTTGGCCACATACGCCTTCCCCTTTACCTTCCAATCTTGAAATCTAATGCCTGCCCTCCTATGTCCCAATATGTCCATGTTACTTCCTTGACAAGTTTTTGGATTTATCACTTTGGCATTAGACCAAGACCATCAGAGCTACGTCTGGCCTTTTTATCTAAAAAAGTTCCTGGGGTCTTTTCCCTTTCTCCTGGCCCTTCTCAGGACTTTGGATACTCAACAGCCTCTGACCTGTCTCTTTTCTAAAGTCTTCGACTGCTGTCACCCGATCTTTGATTCCAGCACTATACATCTGGGCATAAAGGTCTTTCCTGCCACATTTCATGCATTCTTTCTCAATAGCAAAGTAGTGTTTGATCATCACTGCCACACCTGTGACTTGATTTCAGGCCTAGGGTTGAGCTGTTGCTCATTTTATTACTTTTGCCTTATGTTGCCACTTTTAATTGCACTCACTTTACTAGACACATCATCAGTCATGGTTACTTCTGCCATTTGTTTAATCCTCCCAACTGCTGATTTTCCATGAAGTGCATCTTTCATCCTTCCAATAACTTGTCTGTTGCAATAGCTTCTTTGGGTGAAGGATTGCCTGCATTTGTTCTTTATGAGACAACTCTTTATGCAATTTTGGGAGACTGAATCCTGCCCCTTTACTAAATATATTTTCATTTCTACTCGTGATTGGCCAGAAAAACCTTTAACTCTTGTCTTTTTCATGCTGCAAGGGACAGGTTCGTACTCCAGCGGTGGCAGCACTTGGCTTTCTTAAGAAGAATCACTTTTTGCAGTAGTTTTCTGATGGGACAAGATGTGCCCCCAAAAACCACCCAAGTAGGCAGTCTCACCTGGGCATCCACAGAACTCTATGGAACAAAAGCTGTGCAGATTGATATGCTTGCTTCAAAGCACTACATGTAACCTAAGGTAACCTTTAGGGCTCTAACTAACGTAGTTTAATGGATCCTAGTGTTTCGCCTTTGTTGTTGTTTTTTACAGAGGGTTAATTAAAGTTACATGTTTTCAAAACTTAAGAGAATGAATACTATTGAGTCGGGTAGCAATTACTACATACTATGAAGTACCAAAAGTAATTATTGCCTGCCATAAAAATATCCATTAGTAATGTAATGAAACATAAACATCTGCATGCATCACTTGCAGCACTGTGCAAGCAGGCAAGGAGATCTCTAGAGGTAGTGCAGAAGACATTCAAAATGTATATGTTCTTAAAAGCAAAGGGGCCTCTTCACAAACCTACTTTAGAGTGTGTAAAGTAGCACTCTTTTATGTTCTCTGGCATGACTTTGTGAATAGGCCCTAAAACATCTAAAATGGGAATAAAATGAGAATAATTGTACACAATGAGTACAAATAGAAAGACTGTGCCCTCTTTGCACTTTTACTAATAGGGAGACCAGGAAGAGTATGTAAAAGAGTACCTTTGTAGTACTACGATAAAAAAATTGTTGTCATACCTCAGCCGAAATGATAGCCTGGTGGGCACCGGGCAGCTGTGTGCTCCCTCACAGTTATGTTGGGATAAGGACATGAGGAAGGTGTTGGTTGTCCAAGGATTTGGGCCTGGGATCCAGCAGCAGAGGGATGCAGGAGCCTCCCTATCAGTTTCAGTGCCTGCCTTGACTGTCCGCCTAGTGACTCTGTTCTTCCTTGTGCGGACATTGGCACATCTGGCACTGGTATCATGGCATTTGATTCACAAGATGCTTGCAAGGGTTTTTATTCCACTCCAGGATTTCTCTGAGGCTGGCGTTGAGGGGCAGTGGGTTAACAAAACTTGAGGGGAGGGCTCCCCTGCACAGCACATTGAGGGCCCCCATCCAGACTCAGTAAGGAACTCTCAGGCCCGGGTACTGTGCTGATGGGGCCCTCTGAAGCTTGGCCCCCCCTGCACCGCAGGGGCCTTTGTTACGCCACTGGTGAGTGGTTCAGTCTCAAATGATGGCTCTGGCCCTGATTTCGACTCACTTAGGAATAATTCTACCTCTCAGACCCCTCATGTGAGCTCAGTATCTATTAAGGGCTTTCATGATTCCTTGGGGACAACAAGTAAAAGAAAAGGCTACTAATATTCATCCGATGAGGAGTCTGGGCTTTATTGATCAAAGCTCGCCTAGCAAAGATGCTGCTGCGATTGAAAGTATGCTTGAGGGCAATGTTTCAGATGATCTTTGGGACTCGGATGGCACAGAACTCACACCTACTAATGTCCCCCGGGCAGAATCTGACTTGCACAAGGCAGTGGTAAGCAGTGTTGTCTTCCATACGGCATCCATCACATCTGTGACACAAGAATCTGATCTGGAAACAGGTTGTGAAATGGTATTAGACTCCAAATCCACCCAAAGTGATCTTTCACTTTCACCTACACTGGCATCTGTCTTTGAACTTTTGCTGATTGATAGGGAGGAATATAAGAAGTATGTTCTTTAAAAAAGCGCACCTCCTAAAACGCAGGTGGTCTTACGCAAAATGTCAATAAACATGGATTCACTTCAGTACAGGCTGAAGGAGATGGAGTCGTTTGACACAACTGCAGACAACAGTATAACAATTTCAGGGTCTGGTCGAGGAGCACGAGGCAAAGTTTAAAAGCATCGCATGTAAGCTAGAGGATATGGACAATTGCACGCGTCACAGAGTCTACGGGTGCTTGGTATACCCGAAGTCCAGGAGGGCAACAATGCCAGAGGGTATATAGTTAATCTTTTCAGACAGGTGTTTCGGCAATTTAATGACTGGGACATTGACAGTCCTGTGCAAAGGATGCATCAATTCCCTTTACGAAAGCCAACAAAGGGAGAGCCTCACAATATCCAAGGGCAATCTTGATTCATGTGGGCAAATATATTTTTCACCATCTGATCTACCAACATGCTCGCCCACGTAAGCCTATCAAGTCATGTGGGGATGTTTTTTTTTTGTAGACTCAGAGCCTAATTTAGATATTGGCAGAGGGGTTACTCCTTCACAACTGACGGATATCCTGTCTGATGAAATCTACACCCCCATAATATCCAATCTGGGGGTCTCTGCCTCTGTCTTGGAGCTAGCCAAGCTTAAACGTTCTTATCAGGGGCAAATGCATTTAAGGCAGGATGTGTTGGAGGCTAATGGCCTTCTGAAAATGTAGGGCACAGCGTCCATAACTGAAAATTGAGGATGGGTCCCAGATCTTCTTTGACTGCTCCTTTTGCTTTGTGGGTGATCTTTGTATGATCACTTTATCTCAAAACGTAACATGTATGTTTAGTCTAAAGGGGCTGATATCAATATTTTTTTTTCACCTCCTATTTTCATTGTTCATGCGGTGATGGGGATCTTGGGGCTGTTCAAGTGATGGCTCTTGGATCAACGATTTGCCATGCATTCTTGTGACTATATGCCTGATAAGGGCAGTGTTAGGGAGGGGGGGATTTGGAGGTGGGAAGAAGATCCTTATTTTGTTCAAGAAAGTAGGACAAGCAATGGTTTCTGGTATTTGGGGGGGTGGCTTTGTACATTGTATTTGGGCCAACTGAACTCACCAGGGAGTTGAAAAGGTTTCAAAATGGGAAGTAGCCATCATTGTTGGTAAATATTTTCTCATATACAGAGATCTAAGGGCCAGATGTAGCAAAGGTTTTTACCCATTCTGTGTCTATGGGAAAAAGTGTTTGTACATATGGCCCTAACTCTTTTTGATGGCTGAGAATGGTAGTCGGGGAAGCCAGGGCATCCATATTCTCAGCTAGAACGTGAATGGTTTGAGAGGAACTGCCAAGCTCTGATGTGCTAAGGAAGAGCTAACTATGCTTAAACCGCAGCTGGTGCGCTTACAGGAGACCCATCTAAGCTCAGGGGAGGTTAAGAAAGTGGAGACTTTGGGTCATAGGAAACTTGCAGCTGCTGATAGTAGGGGATCACTAGGGGGTCGTACTACTTGCTAGCAATAGCGAGTGGTCCACCAGTAATGTCATAACCAACAAAGGGGCCGCTGGTTTATTTTGCAAGTAATGAAAGCTTATTTTCAATTTACCTTTTGTTGGTTGTAAGCACCTAACATGGACAATCCCTCTATCTTTAATTTCCTTCTTTTGGAACTGAGTCGTGGGATGATTAGTGGGGATTTTAATTTGGTACTTGAGCCTGGTTTGGATTCAGCTTCTGAGAGTGAGGTAGCTTCTAGAGTGATGATCCACTCACCGTCGGCTCTTAATCAGGTTATGGATTCTCCTTTCAGGATGTGCGGCAGGCTTGTCGTGGGCGAGAGCCAGGTCTTTCATTTTATTCAGCCCCACATGATATGACGTGATAGATTGATATGATATTAGCTAGTCATAGTACCATCTCGTCTCTCTGGATTAAGAGACACCCGTGAATCCTTTCAGATCATAGTACTTTCTTGCTGTTTTTAAGCAAGATTCTGCCACATGTGGAACTGGACCCTCATGCTGGTCATTCAAAAGCATTTGACCTTAAATTATTAAGGATACGGCCTTTATTAAAGTCATAGGTTTCTCCTTAAAAGAATTCTTTGCTTTCAATAAACGTCAGCTTCACCCATCCTTGTCTAGGATGCTTCCAAAGCTATGATCCGGGGTAGACACTGAGGGGCATATTTATAGGCCCATAGCGCCACCTTGTGCCACATTATCATCATTTATTTTGACGTTAATGTGGCCCAACGAGGTCAAAATCCCCGCGCAGCATTTACAGAGTGGAGCAATGCATGCATTGTGCCACTCTGTAACCCTTTGCACTACATTATGCCTGCGTCAGGTATAATGTATGCAAAGGGGGTGTTCCCACGTTAGAGGAGACAGTAAAATGGTGCAAGGAAATCTATGAGATTTCCTTGCACCATTTTTTACGGCACTTTTAATGCCTGCCCAAGAGCAAGCATTAAAAGGGAGCTTCCATTACTTAGAATGGACCCCTCGGTACTCTGCAGGAGTAGCGCCAATATTTTGGCGCTACCCCTGCAGAGTACATCAATAGTGTCTTACAAAATGACACAATTGCCCCCTACCCTGCGCCATGGTGCACCGTATTTTAAATACAGCGCACACATGGTGGCGGTAGGGGGGTGCTGAGGGGCGCAGGGAAAGTAGTGCTGCACTCAATGCAGCGCCACTTTCCATAAATCTGCCCCTTAGTTTCTCAATTTAGTGAGGTTGCGGGGCATAAGATCTGGAGTCTCCATTATGTACTGAGCTTTTGAAATTAGAAATAGAAAATACTTACTGCCTGGCTAATCCAGTAGTATGTCATGCAGAGCAGATATTCGAACAATTAACTTCTATTCGGGTGATGATTCGGAAGAGGATTTGGGATAGGGCTTATCACATATGGCAGAATAGACAGACATCCTGCTTCAAGAATAGCGAGGAAATGGGTCGTGCACTTGCCTTTCAGCTTCAAGACCGTCACTCTAAGAATGTTAACCAGTATAAGGAAGCCTTTGGGCCAGGTAGTATCAGGCAGCATTTTTCATGAATTCTACACCCCATTAGGCCCCCATTTATACTTTTTGGCGCCAACCCGTGCTGACGCAGGTTTGGATCAAAAAGTATCGAGCTGGCCCGCGCCATTTGTAGATGCCAGCCTGGCGCTGTATTTATGGAATTGCGCTAGCCGGCGCTAAGGCCATGTTAGCGTCCTTGGAAAGGACGCTAACAGGGCAGGGGAGGCGTAGGGGGAACCGGGGCTTGTGTACCAAATTATGGCGCTACACTGTTTAGAGGCAAAAGAATTGCCTCTAAGCATTGGAGCGCCATTTTGTGGCGCACAAGCCCCATGGACATGACTCCTGTCTTAGCAAAGACAGGAGCCATGCCCACCACCCAAATGGTCATGCCCAGGGGACGAATGAGGCCAGTGCCATGCAGGGGGCCCCAAGTCAGGGCCCTGAGCAGTGTTGGGGAAATAAAATATATATATACTCACCCGGACTTACCTGAGATGGGTCCTCCATCCTTAGGTGTCCTCCTGGTGGAGGTGGGGGTGTCCCTGGCACCAGGGAAGGGCACCTGTGGGCAATTTCCATGTCTCTGACCATGGAAATCTGCCTACAGGTCCCCTTACGCCTGCCCAGACCCAGGCGTTAAATAATGGCGCTAAGTAAGCTTAGCGCCATTATTTAAGGCCCTCATCCCCCCATGCTGGATTTTAGCCCGGGTATAAATATTGCAAAAAGGCCATATCGTCCTTTTCTGGACGGGAACGCCTGCCTTGCATCTCATTGACGCAAGGTAGGTTTTCCCCTCCAGAAAACGACGTAAATTCCATAAGTTTGGCGCTAGACGTCTCTAGCGCCAAAGTATAAATATGGAGTTCGGTTTGCGCTGAATTAGCGTAAAAAAAATAATACTCTAATTCAGCACACACCGAGTATAAATATGGGCCCATATGCGGAGGACACACATCTTCCACTTGCAGGGGTAACCGAGTATGTGGCAGGTGAATTTGACAGCTGTGACAGACACCCAGCGGGCTGCGTTGGAGGCGTCAATTATAATAGCGGGAACCAGCAGAGCTTTATTTCAGTTCATTTTTGGTGAGGAGTCTGGCCCAGACTCTATCCTGACCAAATTTTACAAGGCCTCCTCTGATACAATGAATCTGCATTTTGTCGAATTAGTCAACATTTCGTTTTTTTTTCTGCAGTACCAGTTTCTTGGGGGAGAGGCGCACATTGCAGTGTTTTTAAAAAAAGGTAAGGAGCCCCTTAATCGCGGCTTGTATCGACCGACCGCATTCATGAACTCTGATGCCAATCGACTGTCGTCTATCATTTACTGCTTGGTGGACCCTGTGCAGCATGGGTTTATCCCTGCTCGGGGTACCTCGGCTCACAGTAACCTTGCTATCTCTGCCTTGTAGGTTGCAAAAGAACCATGGAACCTGCTGCAATGATCCTGCTGGACGCAGAAAAAGCATTCAACAGGGTCTCCTGGAATTTCATATGGGCAGTTATGAATCAGACTGGCCTGGGCAAAAACTACGTTTTACTGTTAAATCTCTTTACTGCTCATTGCAATAAACTATGGGGTGTGTGCCAGATAGAGTGAGCATCCATCGAGGAACCAGACAGGGATGCTGCCGGCTCCTTCTCTGTTTTCTCTTTATCTAGAATTGTACATTTAAAAGCTGAAAGCAGCAGATTGCATTCGTTCACTGAGGCCTAATGCGTTCAGCACTACTATGGGGATGATGCTGGTATCTTGACTTCCTCACCATCTACGGTCCTTCCTCATATCAAAATAACCGCAGACAGATGTCACGCGCTTATAAGATGAACACGGATAAATCTCAGGTCATCCCAAGCCATAGGCTAGAGCCCCTGGATTCTCGTTATGTTAAAGCGGGGGTTCAGATAACCTTTTTTACTAGGGGCATGGCAAGCCTTAACTATGATACATTGTATCAAGAACCTTTGGCGGTCTTTAGGAAATGGGACCGATCGCACCTGGGGATAATAGGTAGATGCAATTTAATTAAAATGATCATTCTACCACACTTTTTGTATCTGTTTTGCGCAATCCCGCTATTTTTACCAAAAATATATTTTTAAAGAAGGTGGAAGCCAGCTTGCAACATTTTATAAGGCAATCTAAAAAACCTTTGATGTGAAGTTCATTATCTGCAGCTCCCTCGTGATATGGGTGGCGTGGTCTTCTAGCGCGTTGGCTCTATTTCTTCTATTCGTTTACATTGCACTGCTCAGTCAGAATGGGTTAAGGCAACAGGCAGGCCTCCACTCAGATTCTGTTTATCCTCAGAACGCTCATCAGCTCTCACAAGGGATTATTGATACTATGTATTTCAAACACACTAGATTTAAGAGTCTTGCTCTCTTGGATAAGGTCTGGTCACATATTTGTACCCGTTGTAAAATTTCCAGGTTTAATCGTTATATAACCCTAGGAGCTAATCCTAACTTTTCATCGATTATCCATGATGGTTATATTCAGTTCTTTGGGTCTGCAGGCAAGGAAAGCCTTGGCCAACTTTTCGGCAAACGTATTCGTCTTTCTTTCAGGAACCACATAGGTCTTTTGGGGTGCAGGCTTTTTTTGGCTATCTTCAGTTTCATGAGTATCTTAACCACATGCCAGCTCATGTACTCTCTGTGGACCAGAATCCATTCTTGCTCTGTCTATCCAGTGGGCTTAAGCCTAGTGGGACAGGTATATTTATCAGGTTCTTATGAATAATCAGCCACACATGCACTATTTGACCAAATGGCTATTAAGTGATCCAGAAAACTGGTTGTCCAAGTCTCTCAGGAAGACAATTTGGTGGCTCAGCTATCTCTCAATGGGACCCATTTGGGAACTCACTCACTTAAAATCTTATACAATATTTCCTATACGCCCTACCTCTGTTTAAAATGGGCGCCCAGCTGACCCGCAATTGTTTTCGATGAGAGGGCTCAGATGCCGACACCACGCATGTTCGTGCCACTTGATCCTAAGGCCCAGTGGCCTATGGGTTGCAGCTTACCATTATTAGGACACATCCACATAGACAAAAATTGTGTGACTTGTGGCTATGAGTCAGGGAAAGGCTTGCCTCTCTTTTGCCCGGTTATGGATCTCTGCTATGCGACTGTTCTTTAAAAAGGTCAACTCTTTGTCTTTACTTATCTTATGAAAAAGTATGAGCTGTTTTCTTGTTTTAAATGTATATTTATTAAATATGTTTATTTTTGTAAGAATTTGGATACGTCTTTCTTTCCGCAATATTATGATACTTCCTAATTAAAGAAAAAAGAAACGATGGTAACAATGCTGCCAAAAGTTAAAATGACCCCCAACAAGTATATGGCCCCCTATGATATTTTTTATTCAGTTGGTGATAAAGGGTGTGAGTCAAGGCCAAACTGCAGAAACAGTGCGCAGCACAGAGAGCTGAATGAGTTAAACATTCCTGTTGATTTCTGCCTGTCATAAGCTGAAAACCCAGCAAAGCCAACTCTGCCTTTCATCCATCTGGGGCCTGAAAATTTAGTATCATTAAGTCACATACCTTACTCTTACCTCTTCCTGTTTACAGTGCTTAGGAATGGCAGGGTTATACTAGATAAGCTTTTATTATTATTTTCAGTCATTTGATTACTTAACAAACCATGTTTTGAGGCAGAGGAAGGTTGGAAGGATATCTGGGTGCTCGTGAGCGCCAACGTTTGTACCTCAGCGAGCTCAGATTCAGTAAGACAGGCAGCGGCGTAACGAAACTTGAGGGGGTCCCCTTGCGGCGTACACAGAGAGGCCCCCACCAGGCTCACTCAAGAGCTCTCATGCCGGGGTGCTGTGCTGAGAGGCCCCTCTAGAGCTCGAGGCCCCCCCACACGGCAGGCGCTATGGGGGCCTTTGTCACGCCACTGGAGACAGGGCGGACTGAGGGACCAAAAGCAGCCCTGGCAAATATGCTCAAACCAGCCGCGCTCCCCATATCTCCGCGCGCTGTCTTGCTCTGTCAATCCATCCATTCTCTCCCTCTTCTTCCCTCCTCTCCTCTCCGATCACTTTCTCTATACCTTACACCTTTCTGTCCTCTTGGAGCCTCCTGGTGTCTCCTAAAACTAACCTTGGGAGCTGGGGGAAATGACAGAGGCACCAGGAGCAGACAGAGGCTTTCAAAAAAAGCCCCTAAGGAATCCAGCCCACTGGGGACATGCTCGGTGGAATAAAAGGTCTGTCCAGCCATGTTAAGGGATATTGGTAATCTGCGCATCAAACCTTTGCCTCAGTCGCTCACATTTCCTTTGAGTATCTCTGTGAAAGGTTTTTCTGCAACATAAATACCCTTCTATTCAAAATGTGTCACATGAGGACTTTTTACATCTGAGGGGCAGATTTACTAAGATTTTGTGCCACAAAAGGGACGCATCCCTGACGCAAAATCATTTTTGTTATTTATTAAGCCATGCAAAAGCCACTTTGCGTGACTTTGTATAGTTTATTAAATGCAAAATAGTGCAAGGCACCGCGCAGCTATGACTTGTGCTACCTTGCGTTGGGACCGGGTTCCATCGGTGGAGCATGGGTGTTCCCAGGCATCCATCTATTAATTCTGGTGCATTCCCAGACTTGCAAAGACTTGTTAATCCTGGAATCCCTTAAAATGCTTTACCTTCCCCAATGAGGAGTAACCAGGAGAAATATCTTTGTTCTCCTCGTTAATTCCTCTTTCCACATTTTCTGCATTTTGCAGCACACATAAAAAGAGGAAATCACTGTTAAGGGTTTTCAGCACAAAAACAATCCTGCCTATAACACAGGCACCCTTGCACCATCAGGGGCGTAGCTACCAGTTGTGCAGCCAGTGCAGTGAAGCGGGGCTAGAGGATTAGGGGTCCCAGCCTGCCCTGCTCTAGTTCCATTCTACTTACCAGGCCATCAGCACTGATTTGTTTTGTTGCCTGGAACCTGGTACAGCAGTATTTATTCTTGGCGGGACAGAGAGGAGAGTGGGAGGTAGAGGTATGGAGAACACAGTCACAGAGTGTGAGACGGGCCACTAGCAGGTACAGAAGCTCGGGGAAGCAGTGAAGCTTTTCAGTTCACACGTACAATTCCTACCTTTCAATATATCTCAATCTCTGTGCATCTTTCTATCTATCTAGACTACTGTTATCAGTCTACACCTATCTTTCCATCTGTCTCTTTCTCTCTACACTTATCTATCTGCACTATACCTATTTGCCCTGTCTATCGGTCCTATTTACCTATTCTTCCATCTATCTATCCAGTCATCCATTTACCTATCTATCGATCTATCTATCGATCGATCTCTATCTAGCGCTCTATAGCCTTCTCCACCTCTGTCCCTTTTTCTCCTTTTCTTTATCTCTCGCTACCTTGAAAGAGAAAAGAGGAGAAATGGGAGGAAGACTAGGGAGAGCATGGGGAAGCTATTGATGGTGCAGCAGGTGCAGTGGCATTGGGGCCTACCTAATCCTGATTACTACTGCAGTTTGATACCCAACAAGCATTTATGGGGGGCTGTTTTACCCGCTTGCACTGGGGTCCATGGCACACTTGCTACGTCACTGTGCACACTGGTGCAAGGGTGCCTGCATGGGCGCTAGGCAGCACACAGTGCGCAAGCGCTAGGAGATAGCAGAAATGTACTATGTCTTAAGTGATATGGTGCACTTCTGCTGTCTCACATGCAACGCCGCGCAGCAACTTTTTCTGCCCTATGAGTAACATTTGTAAATCTGATCCTTAGTTCCTCAGGTTGTTTTGGTAGAAACAGAGTTGGCATAATCCATGGTTTGACTACGATCTACCTTACTTTGATGGTTTATTGTAAAGAATTTGTAAAGTAAAATCATGGTTCATTGGCACCATTTGTGGTTCACAGCCAGCCCTAAACAGCTTGCATACATCCAAACCCTAAAACATAGCTGTACTCTTCCAAACATCAATTATTCAGGTCAGTAATTCAGTGTCACTACTTTCAAAGTTCACCAGCCACCATGGCAAATAATTTACTATATATAAATATAATTCTGCATAGACATATGGAATGGTGTCTTAAAGTTACCTAAAATTTATATAAACCAAACTTTAAACTCGGCTTCAGGCCCACATTTACTAATCTTTTGCGCAGGTAGTCATGTGGCACAAACAGCGCTTATCAAGTTATGTGCGCCAAAGATATTTTGTGCTGAAAGCGAATGCGAGTGAAGCGCCAAAATGACTTTGCGGCAAGGAGCATCAAAATCCCCTGTATAAATATCTATGCAAGGGGGGCAAAACTGGTTGATCCCCCCCTTCCTGCTATGTCTTACTGTTTTGCCAGACACCTCCACCACCACAGCCTTCCTCACCTCCTCTCTGGGCGTTTTCCTTGCCATACCAGCAAACTCGCTTGTGCTGCCGCTGCCCCTGTTACCCCAGAGGGGAATACGCGCTGCCCCACGGCGTGTTTGTCGCAGCTTCAGGCTGGCGTCGCCGCCACTGCCTCCGCCCAGGAACCAGGTAAGCTCTCTAGAGCACTGCTCCATTACTGCAGCCCACCATGCTCTCCCCCTCTACGCACACTCCGAGTTGTTGGCAGTAATTAAGAGTGGGCACACCGAACACCAGTGCATGGTTGATTCACCCAGGAACCTAGGGGCGCGCTAATATTTGGGCTAACACCGGTCCTTAAACTAGGGGGGTGCTCCAGGGGATAGGAGGAGGGGGAGGGTGGTGAAGGGTCACTGGGTGGGGAGCACATGAGGGAAATAGAAAAAAAGCCTTGTTCACCTCGGTCAGTTTTCACACTGCACCTTAGTAATAGTTAGTAGTAGTGGTGGTCAGGGGTCCAGAGGTATAGGTGTTCAAATTATTTCATGGAATGTTAACGGCCTGAGAACTAGGGGAAGAAGAGATAGGGTGCTACAATACTTAAGGGACTAACCAGCACAAATATTGATTTTGCAAGAAACTTATTTAGCGAGAATTGAGTGTGTTTTTTAAAACACAAAGGTGGGTCCAAACTTGTATCTATAGTGAGCATAATTTAAACACTAAAGGTGTGGCTATATTATTTAAGCAACAAGTTAACATAGTCGTTTTAGACATGAGATCAGATCCAGCAGGACGTTGGGTTATAGTTAAGGTACAGGTTGGTTACATTGGTAGGGTTTTATGGTCCGAACAGTGATGACATAGAACCACTGAGAGGGATGTTTTCCCGGCTCTCTAAGCTCCTTGATCAAATTATAATGGCGGGGGACTTTAATGTAGTTTTAGATAACAAGTTAGATAGGTCAAATAAATGTAGATCCTTAGGAACATTGAAGTCCTGGCGATATTTGAGGGGGATGATGAAGGAACTTGGTTTGTGTGACCTATGGAGGCAGAGAGTCAGAGCAAAAAAGGATTTCTCTTTTTTCAGCTAAAAGTATAGTCATGCCTCCCGCATAGATTACTTTTTGGTAGACATGAGGCTGGGAGATCTTGTGGATAATTTAGCATATTTGCCAGCTCATCTATAAGACCACGCAGCTGTTTTGTTAAAAAATACTTTTGTTCAGGACACAAGTAGTAAGAGGTGGCACTAGATTGCTCATTATTATTAGATGATGTGGTTGTATCTCAATTACGTAAGGAGACAGAGGACTTCTTTAAAGATAATGTGGGGTCGGCCCCGTTACCAGTAGTTTGGGATACCTTTAAGACAGTCATAAGAGGGAGGATTACGAGTGTATCTACTTATAAAAATAAACAATTAAGGAAACAAAGTAAGTTACTTAGAACAGGAAATGTCTAAGCGCTAGTTGGTGGAGATAGGCGAAACTGAGGCCTTGAGGAATAACTTAGATAAACTGAGGCGGCAGTTGGAAGATGTGCTACAAGTTAGAATCACAAAAAGGTGGGAAACAAGTAATTTGACTCATTTTCAATACGGTGAAAAAGCAGGGAAGCTGTTAGCTTGGAAGAGTAAATCGGACCAAGTACAGAATTATAGTAAAGAAATTGAACTGGGTCAGCCAGAGGGGAGGGTAATGAATAGCAAGTCCAGAGAGGTGGCCTTTCAAACGTTTTTCACTCAACTTTACACAGAAGAGTTAGAGGTGGGGGAGGAAAAGGAAGATGATTGGTTGTGGCTGGACACACTCCCAAGTATCACACAGCACGAGCAGGCACTCCTGAACAGAAGATATAAGAAGGGTTTTAAATGGTAGTAAGGGGAGAAAGCCTCCGGTCCAGATGGTATTCCGGTGGAACTATACAAGGTGTTGGGGGACTCAATTATTCCAGCCCTGGCAGAACTGTTTGGAGCGATTCTTGAAAGTGGAACCCATATACCAACTTCATGGAATGAGGCAACTATCACATTAATCTTAAAACCAGATAAAAACCAGGCAAATGTGCATCACATAGACCCATATCATTGCTGAACAGTGATTATAAACTGTTTGCCAAAATATTACCAGATATATTAACTGTGGTAGTGAATAGCTTGACACATTCTGATCAGAAAGATTTTTCTAGAGGAAGATTTCTACACAAATTGACTTTAAATGTGATTGGTGCAATAGATTTGGCTACTTCTTTTGAAACCCCTTTGGCAGTTATGACTGTAGATGCAATTAAGGCTTTCGACCAAGTCAACTGGAATTATTTGAAATTGATCCTGAAATGTAATCTGGGAGATAAATTTTGCAGGGCCATTGATCAGATTTATAAGGCCCCCTTGGCAAGAGTATTAGTAAATGGGACTCTCACAGAATCTTTTAGGATCACCAGAGGTATCAGGCAAGGCTGCCCTCGGTCTCCCATATTGTTTCATTTGTATATAGAACCAATGGCCAGAAAAATCAGACAGAACTCGATAATTTCCCCTTTTAGTTGTAAGGACTGGGCAAAAAAGGTAGCCTTATATGCAGATGACCTCCTTGTATATTCTGACAATTTATCAACAGCTCTTCCTGCATTATTATTAGATATAGCAGAGAAATTTGGCAGAATATCTGGATATCAGCTAAATGCAGAGAAGACAGAAATAATGTCCTGGAACCTGAAAGAAAACCCGCACCCAGGAAAGAAGGAAATGAGGTACCTAGGTATAACAATTACACATGATATTGGGCATCTGGCGGAGAAGAATCCAAAAAAACTGTTGGCCGAATGTAACGGGATAATGCAAAGGTGGGCACACCTTCCCTTGACGATACTGGGAAGGGTTAACTTGATTAAGATGGTAATTTTGCCCAAGTGGAATTTTTTTGTTTTCTACTATTCCTCTTACAATGCATAAGGGGTACCTGGTTAAAATTCAGCAGGCCTTAAATGCATTCATATGGGGGTCAAAGGGCCCAAGGATATCTTGGAAAAAGCTGCGCAGGAGGGGGAAGGGAGGCCTGGCTTTGCCAGATCTAAGGTACTACGCTTGGGCTTTTCAGCTTAAAAATTCAAGGATGTTGTTTACATATCCAGACTCCACAGCGATTGGTGTAATGTATAAGGCCATGGTTAAGACTGTTAGAGAGGCATCAAGGCACTTCTTACACAAATTTGGAGACCCAAAGTTTTTCTAAAGATCAAACTGAAGATCTTGCTAAGAGCTGGTATCAGATAAGACTAACAGCTAAAGTAAACTACTACAGTCAAAATACCCCCATCTGGGAATCCCCAGGTACACCAGAATGTTTTAAAGATGTACTTGCCCTGCCAATTAAAAAGGCTGGTATAGGAGTCTGGGGGGACCGCTTCACCGAAGGAAATTTGCTCTCATGGGAAGAGTGAATGGAGAAAACCTGGGGTCCCTGTCTAGGCTGAAGTATCTGCAGATAAATGAATGGTCACAGGGCGTTAAGGGGCACTTGGGGTTAGTAAATGTTTTGGAAGATAGTCTACCTGTGTTTTCTTCAATTCCAAAAAAGATTGCATTCTGGTATTGGGGAATCGTGGAAGGATTAGATGAAGACTTTAATCTGCCAACAGATCTTTGGGGAGATCTCATATCAAGGGAGATGGCGCATAGGTGGTGGGAAACATCACTGTCCACTTTGTTTGAAGTAGTAAAACCTGCTCCATTAAGGAAAAACCACCTCTTCTCCATACATAGAACTTATTTCTCGCCTGATAAGCTTTCTAAAATAAAAAAGGAGAGGTAGTAAAATGCCTCAAATGTGGTTTAGAAAGGGCAACAGATGTTCATATGTTTTGGGAGTGTCCGGGCATCTATCTTTTTTGGGAAGAAGTATGTAGGACTATTTCGGGAATATTAGGGCGAGAAATTACAGTATCCCTCCCCTTGATAATATTTGGGAAATCACAGGAATTGGAATTGAGGCTTAGAGAGGGAAATAGAGGTAAGAGAAACTTCTTATTTTATGCTATTGTACTGGCTAGAAGAGAAATCTGTCGGAGATGGATAGCCGGGTCCCCCAGACACATTTGGATTGGCTCAATGCTCTTTTTCATACCTCAAAACTGGATTTGGCGGTAGCAGGCTCTAGAAAAAAAAAAAGGAGAGTCTTTGGGCCCCCCTGGTAGAATGGAGTGGTAATTAAAGAGGTATATTTAGATCTGGTCTAGGAGTTAGATCCTAAAGGCAAGATTTGGGGGAAAGGAAGCCTAGATGTCCAATGATTACACACCTTTTCTCCATGATCTCCTGTCTGGTGGTGGTTTCTTTCCACTGGGGAGGCTGTGTGAGAGCTAAATGGAGCCCCTGGCATAGGCCATTCTCTGTTCTTGAGAGGGTGCAAAAGGTTTTGGAATAAATTTGGCTGAGAAGCTGAGGTGAACGAGGACAAAAAAAAAAGCTAGCCTGGCTGATGAAGGGTGATACGCAGAAACCGGTCCCAGGATGCTTGATTTTGGTCCAGGGAGGGCCTGGCCTGGCAGTTCGGGCTGGACTGTTCCCATGGGGAGCAGGGTCAAGACTGATTTTCATATGGCTGGGTCCAAACTGGAATGGCATGGTGAGCAAAAAACTGATGGATTAAACCCAGATCTGCGACTGGGGGTGAATGTTTGATTTGTTCCAGATTCCGCTCATCATCTGTTCTTTTTACGTCGAAACCTAGCAGAAAATAAGACTACCCAAAACTAGTGGCTGGAGGAACATCCAATGATATTCCTATGTGTAATGTATTTGACGCAATTATGCATTTTGTACATTTTATTCTTAGATATGGTCCCTCACATTGAAGTTTCTACTGGAGGTTCTACCTTGAGTCCAATCACACATAACGCTGCAATGACTTGCTTTTGCTAATTTGGGCCACCAAGCTGTGCAACATGTGAAGGCAATATTCCCATTTGTTTCTCTTCCATCCCAAAAACCTGTTTCCGACTTAGGTTTTTCTACTTAGGCTTTAAACAAAATGGCATAACTTCTGCAAAGTCCACATAAAACTTCAAAGACAGATTTATCAAGGGCTTGAGTTGTCCTTGCATCATTCAAGGTGACACAACGGTAACAAAAGCCCTTGAGTGAGATTTACTATGCCACGCACAGCCATCTTGCATGCCTCTGCATGACATAGTAAATCTGGAGTAACACAAACCAGCAAAAGTCACTGCCTTGAGATACTTTGCCCTGTGAAAACGTTCTATGGGTGGAGCGTGGGTGTTTCCACGCGTCCACCCATGGTTTTTGGTGCATTCCCAGGTTAACTAACACTAGTAAACATTCCCAGGGGAGGCATAATGAGGATAAATATTTTTATTTCTCATCATTTTTTCCTCTTTCTACATATGCTGCATTCTGCAGCATGCATATAGAGACAAAAAGCCTCAGAGCATTATTTTTGCGCAGAAAGTTGTCCTTTCCACAGTTCCAACTAGTCCTGGCACCATCGGCCACACACCACAGCTTCAGACACCAGTCCTGGCCACCGTCACGCACACACCACAGCTTCAGTCACAGGTCCTGCCACTGTCAGGCACACAGGACAGCATCAGTCGCAGGTCTTGGCACCATTATGCACACACACCACAGCTTCAGACACAAGTCCTGGCCACTGTCACGCACACAATACAGCTTCAGACTAGTTCTGGCACCATCACGCACATACCACAGCTTAAGACACTAGCCCTGCCACCATCATGCACACACCGCAGCTTCAGACACATGTCCTGGCACTGTCACACACACACCACAGCTTCATAAACTAGTCCTGGCGCCGTCATGAATACACCAGAGCTTCAGCCACAAGTCCTGGCACCATCACCTACAACCCACAGCTTCAAACACAAGTCCTGATACCGTCACCCACACACTAGAGCATAACACACAAGTCCTGACACCGTCATGCACACACCACAACCTCAGGCACAAGTCCTGACACTGTCAACCAGACAACAGAGCTTCAAGTCATCTACTTGACTAAGCATTTACCACATTCAAAGAAATTACCCTCACTCCTTCCCATCACCAAGAGTGCACACTTGATACAACCCTGGCACTTTCACACACCGCAGAAGGCTCCAGCCTACACAGCTATTGAAGTGCCATCACCTCAACTTTACACACCTTAACCACCCTTAAGCCACTACAAGCCTACTACCTACACACCCACTTCAGGTGGATTGTCATTGTAGATGGATAATGGGATAAGGGGTCTTGAAACTTTATACCCACCTGAAGCCAGACAATGGAAAAGCGTTCCCCCAACAGGCTGAAAAAATGTCATGGTCTTCGAAGCAAGCATCCATCCTCATAGAGCTCTACAGAGATGCGTAAGACTATGGAGGCGGCCGCAGTCCAATAGCTTCATCAATGAACCATCAATACGCCAATGTATCCCAACCTGGCAGCTTCTAGTTCAAGCGACTCACCACTAAAACAGTACAAAGCACAACCACACACACTTTCAACAGACCACTCAACAGGCCACTTGGATCTATAAGAATCCTAGAACTGTACAGAGCGACCCACAAGTGGTGGGGGTGTGCGTATAGATGTGCGTAACATAACATAACAAAGATACTGGACATACTTTCGAGGTCTCAGCTATCAGATAATTTGATATAACAAACAATATTTATGCTACGACGGAAAGAGCAGTGAAATGAAGAAGAAATTCTTAGATAAGTTGCAAGAGGGACATTTGAAAACACTCAGAGACAAACTCTGCTGCACACACAAGTCATTTACAGCTCAGTGGGTCAAATGCCAGTAGCACAACTATACCTGCACCAGTCACTCGGTTGTATGGTAAGAAAAGGAAGAGTTTGGCCGGATGAAGAGGAGTGCTACGAAAGAACAAAACATGGCACCTCAGATATAAAAGCCAACCTTTCAATTTTTTTAGCTAGAACTGCCATACATACAGAGGGGTAACCCAAAATGATGCCCACAACCCTCTGCAGGATGTGGAAAGATGTCTTTGAAACTCACATCTCTCACAGGTCTCTACAGGCTTGAGACTTAGTTGCACCATAAACAGTACGTAGTGCCCATTGTAACCAATGGTGTGGCCCCTTTTAATGCCTGCTCTGAGCACAAAATGGAGCAAAGAATCCTTTTAGATTTCTTTGTTCCATTTTTGCGGTACTCCTAATGGGGGAACGCCCCCTTGCATACATTATGCCTGGCATGCCAAGTTCTTTTCATTTTTTTTATGTGCTAAATACTGGCCTCCACCAACGCTAAGGGCCAGATGTACCAAAGGATTTTACCCATTCTGTATCTATGGGAAAATGCTTTAGTACATATGGCCCTAAATCTTCTCATTTCTCTGCCGCTTGTGACCACTGTCTTTTAAGACGCTCCTGAAGATGGTGCATGTACATACTTAAGTTTGGTGCTTGAGGAATAGAGGACATCCTCATGCCTAAAGTATCATTAGCAGCCTCACTGTTAGGGTAGGTGGTGTCTGGTAAAGGGGAAGCAGTCTGTGAAATGCCATCACTCTCTCACTGCTTGGGCCTGCTTTACCAATTACTGCACTCAGTGTGGCTCCAAGCCTGAGTCTGAGAAGGACAATGATGTTTTTGTAAAACCTAATGTGTGAAGGAGGTGATTGGTTTCACGCATGTGTGCTGGGCAGTACGTATTTCTCCTCCCTTTTGCCAGCCAGTCGCCTAGGTGCAGAAAGACATGAATGTGACTGCGCAATAAATGCACTGCACTACAGCAAGACATTTGCTGAATCCTTGGGACCCCAGAGATAGGACCATGCATTGATAATGGACCCCATTTACCACAAACCTGAGATACTGGTGGTGAGCAGGATGGACAATGATATGGAAGGAGGTCTTGTTGAAGTCGAGGGTCACCAGACAGCGCCCCACTTGGCGCAGTAGCATGACATCCTGCATAGTTGTCATTTTGCAGTGACTTGACATGATGAAGCAGTTGAGCTCTTGAAGGTGGAGTACACACTGCAATGTCTTGTCTCTCTTGAGCATAGGAAAGTAGAAGGAATACGCCGTTCGTAACTTTTGACATTGTAGAACTAGTTCAATCACTCCTGTTAGTACCAACTGTATGCCCCATCACAGGACCATTGCATGTGGTTCTCTGCCAGTGGTCAGGCTGCTCACGCTCTTTGGAGCCAGGAGTCGACATTTGTTTTGGTGTCAACTTCGAGTCAGTGTGCTCGAGGACTCGAGGCTCCATTTCTTGGTGTTGAGATCTGTCCAGTGTTGAGGAATCTTTTGAGCATCAAAAAGTTTCAACCAATGTGGTTTGCCGTAGCTGGTGAGCCTTTCCTGGAGGTGAAGGCATGGGACGCTCTGGGCTGTTCCTTGTCATGGAGCCAAAGCTCCTTTAGAAGTCGATCCCCAGAGGGAAAATAATCTTGACCACTGAGAGAATCTCTTTGAGGCCAAGGGTGTTGTGCTCATGCCTTAGAATCTACCCTAGAATCTCAAGGTGTCATCATTGTGTGGTCTATGGGGAGATAAAGGTTATAGCTGAAATGACCACAGGAATTTGCTTTTGCAGGAACAGGAACTTGTGGAGTGTGGTGCAAAATATGATACCCTTCGCCATCTAACCAAAGGAAACTGGAGTGCTCTCAAACACCGCTATAGAAGTAAACAACGTGCGTGATCATGTCTCAATCCTCTCGCTCTAACTTCAGGTTAACCAAGTGACCCAAAGTGCTTTCCTCATTATGAGACTCCAAGAGGGATCTCCCCTACCTTAGCCTCTCCCATAGGGTCCTGACACCTAGCAATCTAGTCTTGTCACACACTGACTTGGCCAATGGGCTTTATAATGGGCTTCTGAGAATGCTCTCCAGCAAATTAGTGAATCCAAATGTCGCAGCTAGACAAGTACTAAACATGAGCAGTTACAACCACACCTCCTCTGCCCTGAAGGCCTTCCACTGGTTCACCATCAGTAAAGAATCTCATGTAATACAATCTCATTCGGGCGACCTATGGAGTAGGGTCTGTCTTTCTAAGATCAAGACTGAGGTTCCATTGCTTAAGGAGGAAACTCAGATCCAGTACAGCCCCGCTCTTTGTTGTAACTCCTGGGCGATCATTTCTATTCACACGTTCAATACGCTGCTGTGGTATGCCTGCTGCAACATAACTGGGGCATGCTTCCAATCCTTACATGGCACTCCACGACTTGCCTTACATAAGCCAACGTAAGATCCGTAAGATCCTCCCTGTAACTTCAGTGCATTCCCAGTTACAGATTGTGGATGGTTACCAGTATAATGCTCTTAAGGCAGTGGTCTCAAACATTTTAATGCCTTGCCTCCCCTGTGGAAAAAAAAAATCATCAGGCTGTCCGCCTGATTATTCACAATTTTCCTGTTAAATTGGTAATGTTTAAATATGTCTACACTTATTCAAAAATTGCAGTTCAGTTCTGTTACTGTTTTAAAAATGCAATCACAAACATGATGCCAAACGTACTGTTGTGGTCAGGCAGGCCGCACTAACGTGTAAAACTATCCATATTGTGATAATAGAAGCGGGAGTGGGGTTGTTGAAGAGTATTTGGAGTCCCTTCCCTTTAGACACATACTCCCAAGCTTGGGTATAAATGAAAAAAAATGTTAGTGATGGCCCTTTACAGAGCGGTTTACTGCTGCTCATTTGATTCAGCTTAAAACAAAGCCCTGTTATTAGCATAAAGCTTCTTTTGACCAGAACCTGGAACACTCCCTGGGATCATTTGAGGCCCCCCTAGGGGGACCCAGCTCCCAGTTTGAAGACCCTTGTCTTAAGGGCACTTTAGAACGACAAAGTCACAACAACCGTCGTTGTCAGACAAGGGAACTCTCTACAGGTGGGATCTAAATACCTAGTTCGCCATTACTGAAGGGTGCCTGAATGTGCCGGTCCTCTAGTGGCTGGGGCTGTGCATGAGAGTCTGGGAAATGTAGTTTTACAGGTACAAATGTGTATTTTTCATTGTCTTGTGTGCCACCTCTTCCAAGTTCCCAGTCTTCTGCGTAAGAACGTGTCTTGCGACCTGACAACACACTAATGCTGCTTCAGCCTGACATCGGGCAGAGTAGCGCGGTTCCAGCTACGCTTTCCATGAACATTTCCAAAGTAGGGGGGAACCAGGGTTAGGAGACGCTAAACCTGGCTGGTCGTTCGCTACCTCTGCACCTTCCACCCACGAAGACTAGGCTACTCAAAGAACCATGTTTAGTTTCTGAACGAGAAGGAGACCAGGGAGGGGTCTGGTGAAGGGAAAGTCTTCCTTCTCCAGGCTCTGCTCACCTGCTTTCTTGAAAGAACTTAGAAAAGTCGGAGGTGGATTCACATTTCAGAGAGTTCACACTATCACTTTAAACAAAACTGCTCAAAGCATTTTAGACATTAAAAAAGTCCTTTTTAAAGTACTATCCAAGCGTATCTCAACTTTGTTTTAAAATGTTGAAACTTTGTGTCACTTAAAAGCTGAACTACTTTCTAATAGCTGGAAAACAACCATTGACTTCACAATAGCTAAATGTTCTTTTAAAGGCTACGTTTTCACATTTATATTTGTTTATGTGCTTTATTGCATTACATAGCTGTAAGTGCATTCATAAGTTTCTTAACATATCCTTGAGCACCACCTCAAAAATGTACTTCTGGCTTGCAACGGAAGACAAAAAGTTGCTAGGTATGGCTATGTGGTTTTAAATGACCAGGTATCTGTTCACATGCATACATTATGTATATCTAATGGAGTTTATACGTCGCTTTGACTGGAACATATAGCATTTCCATTGAAAGCAACAAGAGACATAGTGGGGATATCGTTTCCAGTGACGTGAAAATATCATTTTTACCTTGTCTAGGATAATTTGTCCCCGCCTACTGTCAGGGCTTGTTCTTCCCTTTGTACATTTAAAGTAAATAAACCTACGTGTCCTCTGGACGGTGGGATTTAAAATGAATACACCAGGTTTACGCATGTTTTAGGGGACTGAGGGTGTGTGGTCATTCCTGGACCTTTTCACATTGAAGTTTAGCTCAGTGTTTCTTAACCTGTGATCCGGGGCACCTGGGGGGGGGGGGGCAGCGATGCCTACTCAGGTGGCCCACAACTTCTTATAAAATTAAATAATATTAAAAAAGGTTAAGAAGGCATATATAAATTAAGAAACAAAACGTAAAACTAGAAATTTTGAAACATTCTGCAAATGTAAAGGAATTTGATATTGGAGGCTAAAAATGAATATGGTATCCTCAGATTGACTTTGTTGGGGCAGGGCCGGTGCTTTAAACAGAATATAGTATGGACAATGGGTGGCCAGAATTGAATTGTGACAAGCTACAACCATCACATCAAAATTCTGATTTCTTTATATTTGTTTGTGAATTAAATAAAATATTTTATTTGTGTATCTGTTTGAGATATGCTTATTTTTGTGTATTGTTTTGGGGTTCAATTCATCGAAACTGCTTAGACCATGGGTGGGACAAGGGGGCCAGCCGTGTTCTTTCGATTGGTACGTGACGTCACTTTTGTTATTACGTCACGTGCCTTCTCTGAAGCTTTTAGTATTCTGTTCCTCAAAGAGATCTTCACGAAGTTAAAACAGGCAGGGCATTTACATAATAAAGGAGGCCACCTCAAAGAAAACATGAGAGAATATCCGAGGGCAGTACGTGAGCTCTGCGACAAAAGTGTCTGATGCAGACATCTGCTTCTAGCGCAGTCTTAAATAGGAAAAAAAACTCAGTTAAGGTAATTACTGATTTTCTCCTAGCAGGATTGTACCAAATTGGAAATGACAAAACAAATGAAGATAAATTGTTTACTGAAGGAGAGCAACTGTGCTCAGACGTCTTGCAAACAGCAGCTTGTCCTGTATCTTGTTCTTTTAATGCGTCCTTGAGGTAATCTTGTATTTATAAAGCAATTTATATTCTGTAATCTGCTCATCTTAAATCTCCCCACCTCCCCCCGGTGGAAGTCCCACGGAATCTGAGAAAGGCATCTGCACTGCTCCCCCAGCTCCCAGAGAAGCCTTCTCGTCTTTCTAAACAGATTACTCTATTTTCCAACCGCAGGAAGAAAATACTGCGTGTCTACCCACTTCCGGCTCCCATGCACAAATCCATTTTTTTCTTGATCATTTTGAAAGCCTCCTGCAAAATGTGGTGAAGTAAGGTTACCAAATGGCTGTCGCCAAGTACACAGGGCCAGTAGTGTTGTTCCTTTTTTAATTTTTTTTTTTTTTTTAACAATTTGTTGAGACTGCATTCTGGGAGTTGTAGTCCTGGTCCACCCTAATTGCACGAATAGCACCGAAACTTCAGACCCCCTTAGGCCCATATTTATACTTTGTTAGCGCCGCATCTGAATCATTTTTGGACGCAAAAGCTGCGCAAACTTACAAAATACCATTGTATTTTGTAAGTTTTCGCCGCTTTTGCGTCAAAAAGCGGCGCAAATGCGGCGCTCGAAAAGTATAAATATGGGCCCTAATGTTTATTAGGGAAAAGTGGACTGCACTATGGGGTTACCGTCAGCACGGGGGAAATCTAGTGCCCTTTGTGTAAAACTATGCAAGGAGTTAAAAACATCATTACATGGGTGAAATACGGGCTCTCTGTTACCCCAGTCATGTAGATATTGTCCATTGCCTCTCTGTCCAGTAATGCCAATGTCATAGGACAGTGATGTGTCCAGTCTCCATAGACCCAGCGTGCGGACAGGGCCATTCCAGTAGGGTGGCTCCACGAGTTGGGATTTCTCCAGTGGCTTCTCGGGGTTCAGATGCAACTTCAGGAATGTTTCCCACCTGCTGTGCATCACATCACAAGGGTATCTGACATCAGAGTTTGTAATTCCGGGTCTCTGGATCCAGAAACCACCAGATCCAGATTTTTGGGGTTTTACTTTCTATTTTCCTTGCGTTTATCAAATGATTTTCTGCCAGATGCACCACAAGGTTCCAAGATCATAGTAGTTCTTCTCCAACAGACGGTTAAGATGATCCCAGATTCCATCAACTGCTCACGTGCCGCATTCTCTCTTCTCAGACCCCTTCCCTAACCTCAGATATGATGCTGGGAGGTGGATGGACCTGACCGGAGATGCTACCAGGGTCTTTGTCCACATAGCAAAGACATGATATTAAGAAAACACCAACAGTCTCAAAGGGACCATCTAGTGAAAGATGTCCCAATACTTCTCAAAATACCAGCTGAAAACAACAAAATAGTTTTCTATAATGCATCCTGTCTGTGATTGAATGAAAGTAACACCTTTATTGGCATGTTACCCCCAATTTCTGCCTGTTTGTCAGTGTGTTTGTACTGTCTCACTGGGATCCTGCTAGTCAGGACCTCACTGCTCATAGTTTGTGGCCTATATGTGTTGTCAGTAAGCTTGACTATGTCACTGGAGCTCTGCTAACCAGAATTCCAGTGGTTATGCTCTCTCTGTGTGCCATGTGTGTCACTATAGTTTAGTGACTCCATATTCCAATATTGATTGTCACACTGGACCCCCTTATAAGTCCCTAGTATATGGTACCTAGCTACCCAGGGCATTGGGGTTCCAGAAGATCCTTATGGGCTGCAGCATTTCTTTTGCCACCCATAAGGAGCTCATACAAACCTTTCATCAGGACTGCCACTGCAGCCTGAGTGAAATAGTGCACACACTATTTCACAGCCATTTTTCACTGCACCAGGTAACTTATAAGTCACCTATATGTCTAACCTTCATTTACTGAAGGCTAGGTTCAAAGTTACTGTGTGTGGGGGCACCCTTCCACTAGCAAAGGTGTCCCCACGTTGTCCAGGGCCAATTCCCTGGACATCATGAGTGTGGGGACACCATTATAAGCGTGCACTACATATATGTCAATACACATATGTCGCTTCACAATGGTAACTCCGAATATGGCCATGTGAGGTGTCTAAAATTGTGGAATTGAACCCCCAATCCAAATCTGGTATTGGGGGCCAATTCCATGCCCCCTTGGGGCTCCACCATGGACCCCCAGTACTGCCAAACCAGCTCTGTGAGGTTTCCACTGCAGCCCCAGCTGCTGCCACCTCACAGACAGGTTTCTGCCCTCCTGGGATTGAGCAGCTCAATCCCAGGAAGGCAGAACAAAGCATTTCCTTTATGAGAGGGCTGTTACACCTTCTCCCATTGGAAATAGGTGTTACAGGCATGGGAGGGGTATCGTCCCAGAGCCTCTGGAAATGCTTTGAAGGGCGCAAACGGTGCCCTCCTTGCATAATCCAGTCTACACTGGTTCAGGGACCCTCAGTCCCTGCTCTGGCGCGAAACTGGACAAAGGAAAGGGGAGTGACTACTCCCCTGTCCATCATCACCCCAGGGGTGGTGCCCAGAGCTCCTCCAGAGTGTCCCTGGCATTAGCCATCTTGGATTCCAAGATGTGGGGGCCATCGGGAGACCTCTGAGTGGCCAGTGCCAGCAGGTGACGTCAGAGACCCCTCCTGATAGGTGCATACCTGGGTTGGTAGCCAATACCCCTCTCAGGGTTATTTAGGGTCTCTCCTCTGGGTATTTCCTCAGATTCGGTTTGCAAGACTCCTCCAGGACCCCTCTGCATCCTCTGCTTCAGCTTCTGACCATCGGATCAACCTCAGACTGCTCCAGGAACCGCTGTAACTGCAACAAAGTATCCAGGAAGGCTCCTGTGACCTGCAACTTGAGCTCCAGCCAGCAACTGCAACAGTTTCCAAGGTGTGCACGCTCTGAGGACTGCCTGTCTTCACCCTGCACCAGAAGGACCGAAGGAATCTCCAGTGGAGTGACAGAGTCACTTCCCAGCTTCAGCAGGTACCCCTCTGCAACGACAACCGGTACTCTGGGACTCCCCTCCTGTCGACGAGCGTGATCCCTGGAACACAGGTGGTGGACCGAAGTGACCAAGGCTGTCTAAAGGTCCAGCTGTGCAAATTTGGTGGAGGTAAGAGCTTGCCTCCCCGTGCAGCAACACTACCCCAGTGCACCCCGTCTTCTGCAGCTCCTTGGGTTTCTGTGCACTTCTTCCAAAAGATCTCCGTGCACAGCGTAGCCCAGGTCCCCAGCACTCCGTCCAGTGATGCACAGCTCTCTAAGTTGTTCTCCGGCGGCGTGGGATCCTCCAGTATAGCGCTGCGATGACCGCACTTTGCAACTCCTTTGTCCCCGTGTTTTGGGACTCCTGTGGGCGCTGCCTGGTCTTCTGAGGGCTCTCTGAAGTGCTGAGAGCCCCCTCTGTCTCCACAGTCTGAGTTGAGACCTCCAGGTCCCTCCTGGGTCCAGGCAGCTCCTCTTTGACGCAAACCGCGTACTTGCCTGAACCAAGGCTTGTTGGCGGAATTCTGCGTGGCAAACAGTCTGCATCCAACAACTTGGCATGGAACATCTCTTGCACCAAGCAGGAACCCGTAGCTATCTTCTTTGGTGCATTTCTGTACTTTCCTTCCAACAGGTGAATCCACTTTTACACATTCTTCCAGGTGGACAGGGGCTCATGTTCTTCCTGGACTCTTCGTCGACTTCTTGAATTGGTCTCCTCTCTCCACAGGTATTCAAGTCCAGGAATTCATAGTTGGTTGTTTGCAGTCTTGCTTGGTTCTTGCATAATTCTTCATCACGACTTGTAGTTTGTTCTGAGGAAACTTGCTGTATTTTACTCCTGCTTTCCTGGGCTCTGGGGTGGGGTACTTTACTTACCTTTGATGTTTTCCTACACTCCCAGCGCCCTTCTACACACTACACTTGCCTAGGGGGGAATTAGACATTCGCATTTCACTATTTTAGTATGTGGTTTGTGTTGCCCCTAGGTCTATTGCAATCTATTGTATTTTCTACTGTTTGCACTATTCTATGACTGTTCACTTACCTGATTTTGGTTACTAGTGTATATATATTGTGTATAATACTTACCTCCAGAAGGAGTATTGCCTCTAAGATATTTTTGGCCTTTTGCCACTAAAATAAAGTTGGTAGACACTGCCTACATTTCACTAACAAGGGATAACTGGTCCAAGGTGTAAGTACCTTAGGTACCCACTACAAACCAGGCCAGCCTCCTACAGTGATTGTTCGAGATGCAGGACTCAGTAAAGAGAACTTTTTTCTCTACACTGGATTGGCCCTTCAAGAAGGAAGGATAAGAGGAATGGAAATATTCAGATACAGCTTTCCAAAGGCAGAGACACATCTCCCAATCCAGCCCAAGAAAAATTGAAGGCGCAATCTTGTTTCAGAGAAGAAAGGATACACTACAAAGACATTCTATGAAGCTCAAGGAAGTCATCAAATTAGGGAGTGCAGATTAAATAAGAGAAGTTCATCTTGCATGGTAGTTGTCACAGGCGAAGAGAGACTTGGATGTGTCTTAAGAAGGTGACTCTCGACTGAAGCAAAAAGCTACAGAAAAGAAGAAGATTCTGGTTGGTCATTAATGATATTTTGCAAAAGGGCTATTTTGTTGACTAAAACTGCACACCCGGCAGCCATTTCATATTCATAACTTAGTTGCAGCTCTAGTGCCTACAGTTAGTAGGGAAAGAGCACCCCAGAATGAAATAGCAGCGCTCGGCTACAGGTAGGAAGCCCAGCCATCCATCTACTTCCAGCAGAGGCGGGCTGGATGGGCCACTCAGTACTCATCTCACTGCCTCCAACGTATGACATTGGTGTGGGAGCCGTGATGGGGCAACCTAATGCCTTGTTTCCATTCTTCACCGCAGCGGACATCAAAGCCAAGCCACTATGCCAGATCAGTGGCAAAGAGGTGGGACGAGAGCCAATAGCCCTCAGCTCATACAGGTTAATGTGAACAAGCTCCTGTTCTGGAGCCCAAAGATTTCTGTTCTCCACCTCCTCCAGATGTGCACCCCACCTTGACAAGGGTGCAAGACATTCATTGTGGCAGGTGCCCTTCTACCAGCTCAAGCCCACTGCAGTGTCCTTGGATATCGTAATGATGCCTGACAAATGTCCATCATGCTGGAACCATGGCCTGAGGCACCATCTAAACAGCCCTCATGGGCCACCATGTGACATACCAGAAGGATGCAGAAAGCCAGCAGACGAAGAACCATGCTGACTGGAACGTGAGTCCACTCTACAAAATCTTAGAATCATATCCTGAATGACCCGACTCAAATCTGGAAGAGAAAAGGCTCTCAATGATGTGTCCAGGGCTACCCATGAATGGAGAAACTGAGAGGATACTACGCGAGACTTGGGCACATCAATGGTAAATCCCACATCAAACAGTAGGGATGCTGTTGCCTGAAGGTCCAGCAACATCTGCAGTGAACTGCAGAGCAGCAGGCCATATAGGTTCAGGAACACCTTCCCAGATGCATTGCAACCACAACTACGATCTCATTGAAGACTTGAAGTGCTGATGTTAGTCTAGAAAGGAGAGCCGCGAACTGGTAGTTTGTGGATCCCACCATGAGAGACAGCATCCGGTCTTTTGCTTTTGGGACCACAACAGCCACAGCTAGGACACTTTTTCCCGTCTTTAACCTTTCCTCTCACAAGAAAAAGTTCAAGATCCTGAGGTCTAGAATCAGACTAAGACCATCATCTTTCTTGGGACCTGGAAGTACGATGAATAGCAGCAGTCCTGTCCAATTCCCTGCTATGGGTCCAACTCCAGTGTTCCTCTCTGCAGCAGGGCTTCTACCTCCTGCTTCAGAGGGAGATGATCTTCTGACTGAAGGGACTGGTTGGGGTTCTGCCTGTTGGAAGGGCGGGGCATACCGCCTTTTGTTATCAGAATGACCCATAAGCCCCATTTTATGGTCGTCCATGACTAATGAAACAAACATATCAGCCTCCCAGGTAGCCACATGCGGGAAGCTAAATGAGTTTGGTTTTGAGGTGGAGCAGGAGGGAAGCCAAGCAGAATTGTTGGACTGGAAGGCTCTTTCCTTTGCCTCTGACTCTAAACTGCCACAAACACTGGTCCAGCTATTGGACCACCTTGGAAGGTTGATGCTGGCAAAAGGGAAATTCTCTTGAAAAACCCCACAACTTACAGTATTGCTTAAAGTCCCAAGCTGGGCTAAAATTTGCAATGGAGCATAAAGTGAGTATACCCTGGAGAACCAAACCAAGGGGCATGACAACATCCATCCAAGAACCCTCCTGTCCCATCTGCCTGATAGCAGTGCATTCCATACCGGTGTTTAAGAGAAGCATTTTGTGCCCCTGCAGAGGGATGTCCATAAAAGGTCTTTAGGAACTGGACAGGATAACTCTAACCCTCGGAGAACTCCACTGGGTTCCCTTGCTAGCTCACCTCACCTTCAAGGCCTACTGCGGGGTCTGCAAAGAAGTCAATGTTTGGCAACTAAGGATATCTGGCGACCAAGAACAAGACATTCAGAGGCAGCAGCATCCTCAGATTTGAAGGTAAGGTGCATAAATGGCTACCAGAAGCCAGGTCCTCTTCTGCTGAGCACCCCAGTCCGAATCCACCAGGGACCATTTCATGGAAGAGCTCAGGACCCTACTCTTTGAACTACGCACCACACTGTAGTTTAAACCACCCTCCTTATGGTTGCTTCTGTAGAATACCCTCATGCCCCAGATCACCCCTCTACAACCCCCACTTTCCACCTTTAGATCAGTGTCTTCCTTCCCACAACTTACCAGGACCTCGACTCAGTGCAGCTTCTCATAACCCAACCACCCCTTGTATCTCATTGCCTCCACTCGCCCCTACAGTATCCCACTCCAGATGCACCGGTCCTCCTCCTGGGTCTGTCTCACCACAGCCCTGTTCAAACCACCGCTCTACTCTTAAGTACACACTCCACACATCCACACCCAGGCACACAGTGTTCGAAGGAGAGGTGGATGGAAAACATGGGATGTGTAATTCTATCCATCATTGTGTGTGTTTCTTATCCCCTACTCCCTGGCGACTGCCCGAAACCGGTCCCAGAGACTGATTTGGTGTAGTCACTCACTTTACATAACACCAGTTAATTTAATGTTGATAAGAACCAGTTGATGTGTTGTCTTAAGCTGACTACCACCTTTGATATTGAAAACTGACTGCAAGTCGGTAAGGGTGGTGGGTGGACATATTAAAAGAGAATTAAAACAAAGAGATGGGATTAAAGAAAGGGAATAAAAGTTCAGGAAAACAACATGAAGGTAAGATATAATTTGTTTGAGGATGGCTTTTCACAAACAAGACTGAAGTATTGTTTGAAAGATGGAACGAACAGTGCTTGCTTGGTCATCGAAGTCCCTATTAGCAGGTATCCAATTCTTCAGGGCTTTCACCGGCATTGGGTCACGCTGCAAACAACCGCAGACGTCCCTTAATCCATCCCTGAAGAAAGAAATCTTTCCAAGTGGTCCCAAAGTGGGTTTGTACCGTGCACACACCGCTGATAAGACATTACCTGCAGCATCACAAGGAGCATTTTACTTGAAATGGAATCAAACGCGTACAACAATGCAGATGTAGGTCATAGCCATAGTTGTAGAAAGGCTTTTCTAACCGAACCACTGGTGATTTGCAGACTATTTCTCATGATCCCATTTCTTATGGTTGCTGAAGTGAAAGAGATCACCCATGAAAAGTCATCACAATAATAAATAAAATGTCATGGGTTGATGAAACTGACTCAAATATTGACTCACTTGATGACGGTTCGGATGCAGAATCACAAGGCAAATTGAGGTAAATCAATAGAAAATAGCACATCCTTTTAGGGAGGACTTGCATAGAGTTTTAACATTTTCCTTGGTTTGTAGAACGAGCACAGAATCAGCCATCTTTTATGTGGGGACATACATCATATTCATGGCTGTCACATGGTTCCATGCCACACCTAAACACCTGTGTCCAGCTCTGGCTTAATGACCAACTGCATTTACTTATTATGTACAGATTATCATAGCAAAGAAACGTCAACTCCCATATGGCAAGGCTCAGTTACATGCAAAGTCAATTCTCGCTGAATGTGTGAGATGAGCGGACAATTTTGCAACTTAGGGGCATATTTGGAAGCCCTTTGCGCCTCCTTGGGCCACCCTACTGTCATTTTTTTTTTTTTTTAATGGCATGGCGAGGTCAAACAGGCCCTTTCCCCACGCCAGATTTACAAAGTGTTGCAATGCAAGCACTGCACCACTTTCTAACTCCTTGCACCACATTATGCCTGCATCAGGCTAAATGTATGCCAGGGGGCGTTCCCCCGTTAGGAAGACAGAAAAATGGCACAGTGAAATTTACGAGATTTCACTGTGCCATTTTCCTTACATTTTTAACGCCTGCCCAAGGCAGGCTTTGAAGTGATGCTCTCATTGTTTCCAATGGGCCTCTCCACGTATTGCTGGACTAGCCCCATCATTTTTGGTGCTAGTTGACCAATGCGCCACAATAGCGTAAAAAAGGTTGACATTATTGTGCTAACGTGCACCATATTGTAAATGCGGCACTACCATGGTGACATTAGTGGGGCACGAGGGGGCGCATAAAAAAGTGGCGCATCATAGCGAATGCGCCACTTTCTTGTAAATATGTCACTAAGTGCACCTAGGAATTGTATTTTGCCCACTAAGAACGTAAGGTTTTATGGTATGCATTAATACTAGAATTTGGCTCCACTCGTCAACTACTGACAGCAGTCTCGCCCTCAGTTCTTCAAAGTAAGGCGTAATGTGGGGCACCATACAGGAATCAATATTTCAGGCCTGCTCAACCCTATGGGGGACCTATTTAACTAATTCATTAAAATTTTCGGATTTGTCCGATATCCGGCCTAATAGAAGTAATTATTCGCTGCTCAAATGCATTGTTTAATGAAAATTATGTGAGGTTTCATCCCTTTTTTTAACCAGTCAACCTTCCTTTGCACCATACACAATAGTAAGTTATGCTTCTTGCGAGCCTCAGACCTATAGTAGCATCTTCTTCTAAAAATGAGCGTCACAAGTGGTTGCGTCTGCGTTTTTTGCTTATACCAGTCCTGCATGAGTATAGGAATGGTTGGTCATGTTATAAAAAATACAAGGTAATGGCTGTTTGTGTAAAGGCCCCAAAGAGGACTAGGCTTGTTTTTTAGGGTCGAACGCGCAAACTGCTCTGTCCCTGTTGTAATCTCTCTAAGGGCTTGTAACCACGCCCATATCATGCCCATCAGTTTGGTTGGTTTGTGGGCTTGCCTTTTCAAATTCACTTGATTTCACTAGTGAAAGGCATGCATACTTCACGCACTGGCCAACTACTGAAAACATATGAGGCTCCATATTTTTCGTATGCTTTTTGGACTACTTTTTCTCTTTATTTCGTAGGCAGCGCGATCTTGCTGGGCAGTAGTCGAGCGCTTTGCATCACATCGACCCTGTTACATGGATAATTGTACTTTTGCTGAGCAAACTTCGGTTTCCTTTTGTGTGTCACCTTTGCGCTCATGGCGGCCGTCGGCTCGCTTATGTGAAACTGTTTTACTTTTCATTTTCAGTTTATGTGGCAAAAAAAGTCCAGTTAGGAATTTACAACGCTAATAGCTGTAACGTGAGCAAACGTGCGACCCATTGCATTGCAAATGCTTGTTTTCTTTGCCCATGTCTTGGTTTACTAACCAAACGTCATTCACTGTTGAAGCCCTGTTTCGTTGCACTTGGTGGTCGTACTTTATCTTCAGCAATGTATGTTAGTTTTAACAACCCATCACAATTAATTTCAATTGCGGTGAAATACTTTAATCGAGTTACGATATTTTTCAAGATTACTGTAGCTTTCATGAATGGTTGAGCTTTCAAATGATAAATTACTGCCAACTATTGTGCCTCAGAAATTGTCCTAAATTGTGCAGCTGTCTCTTGAGTTTAAATTTTATCCTGTACAGTAGCAATTTCATCTTTTTTTTAATAGCTTGTGTAAATATCAAGCGCCATAACTTTAACTCGTGAATTCTAAAAAGTTGGATTAAGCTGCACTGAAAATGATTCATTCACTGTGCACTGCTTTTCTTACTGAAGTCTTTTCATTCCCCAACACCACACTAAATTGATTTTAACACACTTGCCGTGAATGGTCATTTATGCATCTTGGTACATGATTGCTGTATGATGCGTTATTACGATTTAAGTTTTAAGCCCCAGTTTCTCAGCTGAGCGAGGGATGCACTGGTCGTGCCACGGGGCACGGGCTGCAAGGATTGGCTCACGAGTAGACAGCTGGGAGTAGGGTGACCAGGAGTCCTGGATTTGCTGGGACAGTCCCGGTTTTTCACCAGCTGTTCCAGCAGATTTCAGGAAATTTGACTTGTGTCCCGGTTTTTAGAGAGGATCCCCTGAAAATAGTGGGAGGTACCTTTTATGGTTTCCAAAGCAGGGATAGCTTAGCAATTGTTATAGAAAAGTAATTTAATTAACAGGCATGATACTGGCTTTAAAAATTGCATTCTATTCATGTTTAAGCCTCCGCTTTAATTTTATGCTGATCAGTGCTGCGCTGTCATTCTGTGTGCTCGGTTTGTAGGAAGTTGGCTCTGTATGTACTATTTCAAAGTAAGAAATAGCATGCACAGAGTCCAAGGGTTCCCCTTAGAGGTAAGATAGTGGCAAAAAGAGATAATTCTAATGCTCTATTTTGTGGTAGTGTGGTCAAGCAGTAGGCTTATCAGAGGGTAGTGTTAAGCATTTGTTGTACACACACAGGCAATAAATGAGAAACACACACTCAAAGACAATTCCAGGCCAATAGGTTTTTATATAGAAAAATATATTTTCTTAGTTTATTTTAAGAACCACAGGTTCAAGATTTACAAAAAATACTTTAAATGAAAGGTATTTCACTCAGGTATCTCAGGAACCTTGAATCTACACAATATCATGTACAGTTTTAGCAAAAATGGCAACAAGCTATTTTAAAACTAGACAGTGCAATTCTCAACAGTTCCTGGGGGAGGTACAGGGTTCAAAGTTGGGTCCAAAGTAGCCCACCGTTGGGGGGTTCAGAGCAACCCCAAAGTTACCACACCAGCAGCACAGGGCCGGTCAGGTGCAGAGGTGAAAGTGGTGCCCAAAACGCATAAGCTTCAATGGAGAAGGGGGTGCCCGGTTCCAGTCTGCCAGCAGGTAAGTACCCGCGACTTCGGAAGGCAGACCAGGGGGGTTTGGAGGGCACTGGGGGGGGGGGGGGGGGGGACACAAGTCAGCAGAAAAAGTACACCCTCAGCAGCACAGGGGCGGCCGGGTGCAGAGTGCTAACAAGCGTCGGGTTTGCAATTGGTTTAAATGGGAGACCCAGGGGTCTCTTCAGCGAAGCAGGTAGGCAAGGGGGGGGGCCTCCTCGGGGTAGCCACCAACTGGGCAAGGGAGAGGGCCACCTGGGGGTCACTTCTGCACTGGAGGTCGGATCCTTCAGGTCCTGGGTGCTGCGGGTGCAGTGTCTTTACCAGGCGTCGGGTTCTTTAAAGCAGGCAGTCGCGGTCAGGGGGAGCCTCTAGATTCCCTCTGCAGGCGTTGCTGTGGGGGTTTGGGGGGGGGGGGGGTCAACTCTGGCTACTCACGGGCTCGCAGTCACCGAGGAGTCCTCCCTGTAGTGTTGTTTCTCCGCAGGTCGAGCCGGGGGCAGAGTGGAAAGTCTCACGCTTCCGGCGGGAAATGTGGAGTCCTTTTAAAGTTGTTTCTTTGTTGCAAGTTTCAGTTTCTTCGGAACCGGGCCGCTGTCCTCAGAGTTCTTGGTCCTTTTAGATGCAGGGTAGTCCTCTGAGGCTTCAGAGGTCACTGGACCCTGGGGAACGCGTCGCTGATGCAGTTTTTCTCGAAGTGGGAAGACAGGCGAATAGGGCTGGGGCCAAAGCAGTTGGTGTCTCCATCTTCTCTGCAGGGGTTCAGGTCAGCAGTCCTTCTTCATCTTAGGTTGCAGGAATCTAGTTTCCCAGGTTCTGGGGTGCCCCTAAATACTGAATTTAGGGGTGTGTTTAGGTGTGGGAGGGCAGTAGCCAATGGCTACTGTCCTTGAGGGTGGCTACACCCTCTTTGTGCCTCCTCCCTGAGGGGAGGGGGCACATCCCTATTCCTATTGGGGGAATCCTCCAAAATCAAGATGGAGGATTTCTAAAGGCAGGGGTCACCTCAGCTCAGGACACCTTAGGGGCTGTCCTGACTGGTGGGTGACTCCTCCTTGTTTTTCTCATTATCTCCCCTGGACTTGCCACCAATAGTGGGGGCTGTGTCCAGGAGGCAGGCATCTCCACTAGCTGGAGTGCCCTGGGGCATTGTAACACGAAGCCTGAGCCTTTGAGGCTCACTGCTAGGTGTTACAGTTCCTGCAGGGGGGAGGTGTTAAGCACCTCCACCCAGAGCAGGCATTTGTTTCTGTCCTCAGAGAGCACAAAGGCCCTCCCCACATGGGGTCAGAAACCAGTCTCTCAGCAGCAGGCTGGCACAGACCAGTCAGTCCTGCACTGAACAACTGGGTTAAATACAGGGGGCATCTCTAAGATGCCCACTGTGTGCATTATTTAATAAATCCAACACTGGCATCAGTGTGGGTTTATTATTCTGAGAAGTTTGATACCAAACTTCCCAGTATTCAGTGTAGCCATTATGGAGCTGTGGAGTTCGTTTTTGACAGACTCCCAGACCATATACTCTTATGGCTACCCTGCACTTACAATATCTAAGGTTTGGCTTAGACACTGTAGGGGCATAGTGCTCATGCACCTATGCCCTCACCTGTGGTATAGTGCACCCTGCCTTAGGGCTGTAAGACCTGCTAGAGGGGTGACTTACCTATGCCACAGGCAGTGTGAGGTTGGCATGGCACCCTGAGGGGAGTGGCATGTCGACTTAGTCATTTTCTCCCCACCAGCACACACAAGCTGGCAAGCAGTGTGTCTGTGCTGAGTGAGGGGTCCCTAGGGTGGCATAAGACATGCTGCAGCCCTTAAAGACCTTCGCTGGCATCAGGGTCCATGGTACCAGTTACAAGGGACTTACCTGGGTGCCAGGGTTGTGCCAATTGTGGAGACAATGGTACATTTTAGGTGAAAGAACACTGGTGCTGGGGACTGGTTAGCAGGGTCCCAGCACACTTCTCAGTCAAGTCAGCATCAGTATCAGGCAAAACGTGGGGGGTAATTGCAACAGGGTGGCATTTCCTTACACGGTTGAAGTAAAATTGTAGTCCTTTTTCTATTTTTATGAAATGTCCCTGTTGACTAACATTCTGGTTCCCTACCTGGGAGTGGTGGTAAAAGAAGATTTACACAAGCGTTCGGAGATGAACCTCAAATCGTAGTGTAGTTTAGAATCCGGAGCAGTCCAGGGGTCAGGAGGCAGGAGGCAGACGGGCGGAACAGGCTCCCACTGAGGTGACAGAAATGTAGGGGAGGATGGTGTAACGGCCAGAGCTGCCGACTTTGGAGATGAGGAACCAGGTTCAGAATCTCAGCGAGGGCTCAATATCCTGTGATTCTGGGCACATCACTTAAACTCTCCGTGCCTTCTAAAAACAAGCACTGGCAAAGTCAATAGGTTTCACCTTTGTTTTTTCTTCGTCATTCTAGCTTACTAACTGGATTATAAATATTAGAAAAAGGTAATATTTGTTTTAAATTTGATAAACCATTATTAGTTGCTTATGTTGTGATGTATGTTGAATTGATATCACAAGGTTCCAAACTCATAATTTTTACCTTATTAATATGGCAATTTATTAGAGTATGGTAATGTGTAATTAGTAGAGTGCCACTGCACCTGCTGCACCATTCAAATCATGCCCTCTTAACTGCAAGGTAACAGCAGTTGTGACTGCCTGTTTAGCAGTAAAATATAGCAATATTTAGTGTTTAGAGGAGCTATGACAAGTTTTAGCCCCAGTGCCACTGCACCTGCTGCACCATTCAAATCATGACCCTAATGCAGTGGTTCCCAATCTGTGTGCACCACGGCACCCCGGCGTGCCATGAAAACTAGCCAGGGGCACCACGAGCAGATGCGCACCAGCGCTGTTCTGTCACAGGGCCATACATTTTTACCAAGAACGACGGGACACATTCCGGTTTATCCAGCGCCTATTACGGCAATGGATTTTAATTATAAATCGGTAAAACATGTACCCCATAGGTGGCAGTATGGGCACACAAATGTATAAGAAAGAAAGATGGTGGCCCTTTTTCTGAACATAACAGCCCTTCTTCGTTTTAATCCACCTGCGGTACTCGCTACAGGGGTACAGCCCTCCCAACCCACCCAGCGCCTTGAGACCCTAACGGGTGAGTAGCTGCGCTCTATAAACTCTGAATGACTGATTGACTTATTCATATAGTAATTGGAATTAAGAGGTATTTACAATCTGCTGATAAATAATTTTACTCCCTCAAAATATTAATGTTAGTAATATTCCAGGAAGCAAATCCCATGCAAGGGTTGAAGAGTGGGGAGTATCAAGACCAAAGGAAAAGGGACAAGAAAAAGGTGCCTTTCCATCAAGGTGTTGATAATTCAGTAGGTTTCATTGAGCGCTCTGTACAGATAGAGCAGGAGAACAGTCAACGCGCAGGCGGAAGCAGAAATTTACAACATCTCCTGAAGTACACGTGGACACCTACAACTGCAGCAGCTTGCAAGGCAAGCTCCTGGAAAGATTTGCGAATCTGGGGAAGGTTGTAAATCAATACTTAAGTGGTGGCATAACTCTGCAGATGAAAATGTACGGATTTTACAAAAAAGTATTCCCTGGGATGGGAGTGTCCTTGTCCAAGTTTGAGTGTGAATCTCCTGGTTTCTGAGTAGATGTCACTGCACCAGGGAGATGCTAAGGGCCAGGGGATAGAGGGTGGGACGTACATGAGTGTGTCAATACCTATTTATCCTACTGCCAGTTACTGTCTCATAGTGAGTATATCTCAGTAGTGATGATTTTGTTGTATCTCATATCCAGATTTAGGTTCCCAACCTATGCAATCTGTCCCCCAAGTTCCAGTGCATTCCCTGACCGTTTCCTCGCTTCCACATTCATGCTTCTTATTCGGTAACCCCAATGTCATAAGTGTTTCCCATCCCCTTGTCTGTCTGTCACATTGCTAAAGTATTTCCTATTCCAGTATCTGTGTTATTTTTCTCTCTTATCAAGAACAATTTCTTCAGTTCTTTAAGACATTTCAGAAATGCAATATTGACACTCTTCTTAAAGTTTATATATCCCAAATTCCAGCAGTAACCCCGCATGGTTTAAATTCATGTCAACATATTCAGTCTTTGGAGATGATGGGTAAAGCCGAATGAAAGTCACCCAGGGAATTCCTGTCATCGAGGCAAAGTTCTTCATCAGTGGAAATCAGTCTGGATCATGGTTTAGTAATATTGTGCTATAAAGAATTTGTGAGCGGCACAGTGTTGTTATAATTTGAGCTGCAGCCAATGGCCAATAGGTCAAGGGAAGCGTGGGTTGAAAAAGTTTGGGAACCACTGCCCTAATGCCTGCAACGTGACTGCACTGGTGACTGCCTGTTTAGCAGAAAAATGTAGCAATAATCTGTTTAGAGGGGTTCTGACCCCTTGTGGCCCCAGTGCCACTGCACCTGCTGCACCATTCAAATCATGATCCTAGTGCCTACAAGATGACTGCACTTGTGAAAACCTGTTAATAAGTCACTGAGAGAATAACAATTCGAAATAAAATGTCGCCCTTTTATCCAAATGACTTCTTTAAAAATGTGTGGTAATTTAGGAAACAAACACAAATCATTTTAATATTTAATAATATTTAGAGCTCTTCTTCATCAGAAATGTAATTATTAAGTAATGAAAATCACAACATAATGAGCGCATTCGCTGCTTGTTTTACATCTGCACTTGATACTCCATTGCAAGATGGCCGATGTTTACACACACATTTCAATGCGAATTAACTCAAGTTTAGTTCAGCTTCTGGCATACAAACACTAAAAAGTAACCAATCACCAAAAACCGGAAGGTGTACTTGGACCGCGCTCCATGCTATAGAAAAAACAGAACTGAAAGCAGATCAGAAGAGCAGGAAGTAACCTGCTAGCCAATATAAGGAAAATAAATTCAAGCGACTTTGGAGTGACCTTTGAACGAACAAATGGGAAGTTCACGTAAGGTGCTAAGTAGGGGCGGGTTCTAAGTTTCTATAGAGAATTTCTTTTAGTAACAAGACTTCGCAAGTACAGAGCAAGCACTGTGCAGTCAAAACCTAATGAATGCGTCCTAGGGTAATGTAACTAATGCGCATGTAAAGCGCTCCAATACCTTTGAGTCGCGTTTGCGCTATATAAAACTTTTTTTAAAAAATTTATTTGGGATCTTAAAGTAAGGAAGAACGGATCTTTATTGAGGAACAGTGGGGTCGGGGCGGGCAGCAGAATAAGGCTAGAAAGAGGGCACGTGCTGGGAAGGTGAAACTGCAGGCCAAAGCAGAGCCAACAGCTACCATGAAGACAGTTTTAGAGGCTAGAGAAGGCGATGAAGAAACGAGAAGCAGGCCACGGAAACAGATGGAAGTAGGGGACAAGGATGAGAAGACGCAGTGAACGCCAGTACCAAGAGGGTATAACAAGTAAAAAGGAAAGGGATGTGGTAGTAACACAGTAAGGCCATGCTTCTTGTACTGGAGCAGCAGGAACACGGATATTGCGTAAAACAGAACAAAATAATAAGGCAGGAGAGAAGATGCAGAACAAAGGGAACTGGGACAGGAGCTAGGCTGGATGGTGGTGGGGCAGGCAGAAAAGGGGCTCAGAAAAAGTTTTAAAAAAGAAAGTCAGGGAAAAAGAAAGATGGTAAAGGTGATAAACATGACTTTAAATGGGCAGGTACTGAGTACCTGCACTTCTCAGCAGTGTTGCAATACATTTAAAGGGAGAGTGCTGGCACTTCTTGGGAGCAAACAGGTACTCTATCTAGAGAGTATCTGCACTTCTACATTTCCATTTAAAGCACCTGATAAAGATATTCCAAGTAAGACAGAATTGAGGATGAGTAAGATGGGTAGGACAAACAACACAAAAAGAGTAAGAAAGATACTAAATTTTTTTTTTATGATCCACATAAGTCAGGGAATTGTATTGTGGGATTTCAATTTCTCATGTGAATGCAGCTGTCTTGATCTGCTGGCAGATAATGGTGATAATGCAGAACTGGGGTCACAAAAATTTAGGGATAAGATGCTGAAGTTGAATTGCTGACGAGGGAAAGAGAAAATGTGTGCAGGTTTAGTGACATGTGGCATCAATCAATCAATCAATCAGTGCTTGTATAGCGTGGCTTATCACCCGTGGGGTCTCAAGGCGCTGTTGTAGGCGTGCTGATCATTCGAAGGGCCAGGTCTTGAGAACCCCTCCGAATTGCTTCAGTGATGCGGCCTGTCTGAGGTCGAGTGGGAGAGTATTCCATGTCTGGGGTGCGAGGTGGGACAAGGTTCGGCCTCCAGCTGAGCTGTTCTTAATTATGGGGAGGGCGAGATGGGAGGATCGGAGTTGCCTGGCGGGGGTGTAGAAGGTCAGGTGGCGGTTGAGGTAGTCTGGTCCGATGTTGAAATGCCTTATAGGTTCTGAAGTCAGTAGCTTGAAGGTGATGCGTTTGTCAACAGGGAACCAGTGGAGGTCTCCGAGGTGGGCGGAGATGTGGCTGTGGATGTCCAGGATGGGTTTGGCTGCTGCGTTCTGGATTCTCTGGCTTTGACCTGAGAAAAATATTTCAACAGACGAGGTGCAAACAGTGCTTTTCAAACTTTTTAGAACCACACCCACTTTTTAGTACAACAAATGTGCATGGCCCACCTAGCTTTGATGGGAGGAGAAGGAGGATTTTTTTTTTTCAATGTAATAAAGCATTGTGTGGTAGCCATTGTTATTAGCATTGAAATGGTCACTACATTTGCACATTTTGTTCTGATAAATCTATATTGCACATAAATAATAATGAGTGGAAATTGGGTTGCAGTGAATAGGTATTAATTGTGCATCACTGAGTCTTAATTTGCTCCGATTCTACTAAAATCTTTGTTTCCATCACACTTCAGAATTACCAAAAAAAATGCTTCATTGTGCTTTCCGAGCTGTTGAATGTGTATAGTTCCTTTCCAGGGATTTTGTTCTGTGTTAGGAAAAAAAAAGACATCCTCCACCTTTCCTTTTTCACTTCATGTACCCCAGCAGGCTTGTCAAATAATTCACTTAAATTTACTTTCTCTGAGTGTGAAAGAGTGAGGGGAGTTCCTAAACACTAGTCTCTGTGTTAAAATATAAGCAGCAGAAGACAGACGGACATTTGACCTCTGTTTTTGAAGCACAGCAAATGTGACACAACAAATACAGAATTTAAAGACAATTTTATTTATTGCTGGACTTTAGTTCCAGAGGTCTGTCAAAGGCAGCACTGTACACACTACAGCCAACCCTTGCAGATGATAATATAACTTATTTTTCAACCTCAGTTTGCTGCTTTTCATTAGTGGCTTTCCTCCTCTATTGTGTTTGTCTCTTTCCTGGAGCAAAGCACTTTTACCCTTGCATTTGACTGCTACGGTGCAGCTTTTCACTGATATCACCAAACTATTTTTTCGTAATGTAATTGTTTGTTTAGCACACAGTGGGGGAGCACGTCCTGGTTGCCTGAGCACGCTTATGCTCTACGCCCTGAAGAACAAGTCACCTTCTGTAACTCCTATACTGGTAGAGAGTACTTAACCACAAATTCCTTCCCTTAGAGCGCTCCCCAGGAGTCAGACTGGATCCGGAAAATCTTGAGCAGTACCTCTGCACGCTAGTAGGTGGCGCCTATGGCTCCATGTCGACACGGTCTGCGCCAGAAGCGACGTGTGCATGCCTTAATAGGCGCCACCTTAGCGCTAACATCGGTTCGGTTTATTTCTTGACACATTCCGCGCCCACAGATGCAGAGCCACGTCAGAATGGTTGTGACCAGTGTGCTGAAGCTAAGGAGGGCCTTCCAGAAGGACCACAGTTTGCAGAGCAGGGGGGGAAGAAGGGTCAGTAAGGAATGTGTGGTTAGTCTGCTAGATAAAAGTGTTGCCAAAGGTAAGTAACTTTGTTCTCTTGAACAGACTTCTAATTGCGGATTCCTTAACTTAGAATGGATACCCAGCAGTAACCACTCCAGAGGAGGGGCTGCAAACTGATTGAAACCAGGAGGTGATGCAGAACCGAATGCGCAAAATGTCAATCTTGGCGGACCAGACTGTCTACACAGTAGTGCTTTGTGAAAAACAAAGGCGCGATGCCCACGTCACCGACTGACAGATATCGAGAACAGGCAACCCGCACGCTAATGTGGTAGTTGCAGTTATGGCTCTTCCCAAATGTCGGATCCCCTGGTGCTAGACAGTGATGGCATGCAAACTGACTGTTGACAGAGACCCAAGGAGAACGTCCGTGAGGGCTTTGTTAAAAGGAAGCAGGGGCTCTGCGTTGGAGGACCGCAGCTGAGGCACCTTGGTTGAGACATTAGATTTAACCTTAACTGATGGGAGCTGGAGATCAAGATATCCGCTGCCTCCCTCATGACCATTGGGTATGGTGCACACTCTTCAGTAGCTGGGCCAGGTGTCTAGTCTATTGGCTTCACCCAGCTCCTCGCACCAGTTCTCAGGGAAGGATTGGGAGATACTGTCAGGCCAAAGTACTCATATTCAGCAGCATCCTCAACCTCTCCAATGACAGAGGCACCATGTCTGAGCCTGAAGTCTATCTTGACTTGAGAGGCACAAATATCAACGTTGGATGGGGTTGACACAGCACTATCTCCTACTCAGCAAGGACAATAGGATCACCCTCTTAGTGCTGCAACACGTCGAGGAACCGGGTGAAGATAGTAGCGCTGGAATGGGGCTCTGGACCGAATTCTCTCCGGGGCAAATTCAAAGAGTCCAACTGGCATCGTGGGGAGGGCCTGCCCACTGTAATTCAGGTGGGACACCTCTTGGCTCCTTGGGGCCAGAAGGTGCTCCAGAGGGAGTTATTGCCCAAAGATGCAGGCTGTGGCCTAATAGAATTCCTGAAATGGGCCAGATTTGCTCTGGGTTCGGGGAACTCTGGAAGGTGACGGAAGGGAGTCTGAGCCTGCTCTCCCAGTGCTGTGTGGGAGCGGGGCCTAGAGGCCCTGGGATGCAGTGAAGTCAAGTGATGTTTTGAAGACACTTTTTTTGAGGATTTACCCGAAGATGACAATGACTTAGAGGATGGTTGTTCACCAGAAAAGCACCGGAATTTAGTCCGAAATCATCTGCGGAACAGGGACCATCTCCAAGAGTGGGAACAGCACTGGGTCTTATGCTGTTGCGCTGCAGTGAGATTCAATGACCTCTACCGAATGCCTGACCCCCGAGCACCAAAGGTAAACCAAGTAAGGATCAGTCACAGACATCTGCCGATTACATTCCCCACAAAGTTTGAAACTCATAGAATTCTGAAGCGACATGTCCCTAGCACACTGGATTTCTTTTAGAAAGAAACAGCCTCAGGATATGAGGGAGAGCTTCCCCATCTCCCGAGGCTGTTTCTTTTGTTTCAGTGAAATGACGATCAGCGTGCACATTGCACTGACGTCATTTCACAAACTGAAAGTGAAATGAGCTGATCGGCTCCTCTGTGCTCATGGGGCTATCTTAGGCCCCAGAGCACCGAAACAGACGGGAAAGGTATCACTAGAAGGGGGAGTATCTCCCCTTTCCAAATGTACCACTCTCTAGTGGATCCCTGCTTGGGGATCGCCGCAGGAGGGAGATCCACAAGCAGGGACCCATCCACCAAGCACCAGGGAGGGGGGGAAGAGGCCCCATGGTCAAGAACTTTTGCGATTCCAAAACTTTGCATCACCAAACTCTGAGGAAAATGTGTTTTTTAAACAAAAATTGAGATTTGCAAATGATTCTGGTTGACAGTACCTGGTGACAGCCCCACATGCCACCCCATCCTAAATTTCCCTCGGTATCTAGTTTTTTTAAATATACACATTTGCTAGGTTTCCTTTTGGATGCATGCTGAGCTACAGCCCAAAAATCCACAGCTCGGCACTTTGCAAAAAATATGGCAGTTTTCAGTGGAAAAATTTGATGTGCCCATGTTGCGGTTTGGGGCATTTTTTGTTGCTGGCACGAAGCTTACCCACACAAGTGAGGTACCATTTTTATCTGGAGACTTACAGGAACACAGAATAGAAGAACATGTGTTATTGCCTCTTGTCTTTCTCGACATTATTTTCTTCCAAATGTAAGATAGAGTGTAAGAAAGAAGTCATTTTGAGAGATGCTCTGTAATTCACATGCTAGTATGGGGAACCCCGAATTCAGAAAAGTGCAAATAACCACTGCTTCTAAACTGCATATCTTGTGCCCATTTCTGAAATACATTGGTTTCCTTAATTCCTATTTTTCACTCTTTTCTACCAAAAGAATTGCTGTATACCCAGGACACAATGAAAACCGATTGCAAGGTGCAGCTCATTTATTGGCACTGGGTATCTGGGGTTCTCGGTGAACCTAAAAGCCCTATATATTCCCGCAACCATAAGGGGACAGCAGATGAACAGTACATTGCTTTAGAAAATTTGCCATAGTTAGAAAACGCTACAGATGACAACGTAGACAGAAATGGCTGTTTTTTTCACCTCAATTTCAATATTTTTTTATTTTAACTCTTACTTTCTATAGGAAAATCCTGAAGGATCTACACAAATGACCCCTTTCGGAATTCAGAATTTTGTCTACTTTTTGAACATACATGGCCTTCTGGGAGCCATCATTGGTTTCCCACCCATTTCTGTCACTAGCTGGAAGGAGGCTGAAAGCACAAAAAAATAGGAAAAATGGGTTATGTCCCAGTAAAATGCCAAAACTGTGCTGAAAACTGGTTTTAAAATTCTAGTCTATCAGTTCCCAAAAGCTGGGAAGATGGTGATTTTAGCACCACAAACCCTTCATTGGTGCCATTTGCAGGGGAAAAACACAAGCTTTCTTCTGTGGCACTTTTATCCCATTTTTCCCCCCAAACCACAAATTTTCACTTTGTTTTGGTAATTTCTCGGTCCCCACCAGGGGAATCCACAACCACTGGGTAACGTTAGAATCCCAAAGATGTTGGGGGGGGGGGAAAAGGACACAAATTTGGCATGAAGTGCTCGACAAAATGTGAGATTGCCACTGGTTCAGCTACATCAGGAATAAGCAGTGATGTTTTCAAAGTTGTCTTTACTTGTTCCATGCAGCTTGGCAGCAAAGTTACCAATTGTGTTGTAAAACAGTAGCACTGGTTCTACCCACATTAAAAAGTACTGAAACCGGGGAAGGGAATTTAAATTGCGTGGTCAATGCTGCGGTTGGAAGTTAATTTTCTGATGTCCATGAGGTTTTTTAATAACTTCTCTCGGGAACAGTGACCTTTTTGGCAGCAAGTCTGAAGTCAAGAAAGCAACTAAAAAACAGAGGCAGTCTTTTCGACTTGTCTAGTGACTCCCTTAATTGGGACGCTTGGGATTTTGAGGAGCTCGAAATACTGTTCGGGAAGGTGAGACCACCCAGAGGTCATCGGAGAACGCCATGTTACCTACCCTGAGAACCTGCTCCAAGGAGGCCTTGCAAGACAGGCCAACTCCTGCAATCAGATTTCATATTTAAGGGAACACTCCATATTTAAAATAATGGATACTCGCATTACTTCACCCGTTTGGGAGGTGTGCTCCAGGACAACTTTCAAAGTTGTGATGATGCGACTGAAGCCACATTCCCTCAAATTGCAGTTGCACATGGAAAGCTATTGTTCGTGGTTTGCCATCCAAGGTCCAGAGCTTGGACTCTAAGCGCACACACTGCTGTCATTGTAGAACTACGTCAAAGAACTGCATTAGTGTCCTCGCCATGAAGGCTCCACGGTTATGTACAGGTAGCTTTGCACACCACACTTCCAAAGTTGGGGTAGGACCGGGCACGAGTCACGTCAAGTTTTACAGCAGGATGTACTAATGTCTTTTGTATAATGAAGAGAAATATTCAGCTTCAGGAGGAAGAATGGTTGGGTTCTTGAAACTCCAGAAGTGGGTAAAAGTCAAGAGATGAGACCAGAGTCAATAAAGACACCACAAACTAGGAGCGTTGGCCATTTTCGAAGGTAGATACCAGAGGACTGATAGAGGCCTGGGCCTACAGGTTGGAATACGTAAGCAGAGGTGGATGAGCAAATGTGTCAAAAGATATGGGTCAGAAAACCACATCTGGAGAGGATTTTACAACTTACACAGTAGCAGCTGGTGTCAGGGCTGAGAGGCGGGAAGGTGGGACGACACAAAAACAAATGGAAACAAAACAAACATAAAATAACTTACCTGCCGCCCGCCGCATCAACAGTCTTCTGCTCCTCGCCACTTCAGACGCAGGACCCCAGCCTGTCCTGCGGCCAATCTCGATGCTGCTGCCAGCATGATAAAAGCATCAGGACTGGCCAGAGCGCCCTGGCTTTGCGCTCTCAGGCAGACTGGAAGCCTGTGCCTTCTGATTCAGGATGGAGACAGTTAAGTGTGCAAGTGTATTGGTTCCTGTGTAGAGGGTGTTCACGTTATGTAGTTTGTTGGTGATGAGGTCCTGGGTGACGCTTTTCCTGCGGTTGTTCAGTAGCCACTTAATTATCTTTTTCATCATCCTCAGGGTGTGGAAGCAGGCCAAGGTGACCGCATTGATCTGGGCTAATATGTCCAGCTTGCTGTCGATAAGGATCCAGCGGATTCTTGCTTGCGTACTAGAGGGAGGGGTATGTCCCAGGTCCGTAGGCCACAAAGCAGAGTCCCACGGTGAGGTATCCCTTCCAAAAATTACTACTTTGGTCTTGTCCAAGTTGGTTTTGAGGCAGTTAGACTACATCCAGGTAGCCATTTTGATCATGCACGAGTTGAATTAATTCCTGGTGTTGCGTGTTTTGTCCGTTCATTGGTGTTGGGTGCATCGATTAAGTCTCCCTCCAGCACCATGTAGGTGTGGGAAAGGGGGTGTGCTTAGCGAGGAACCTTCCAGGAATTAGCTTTCGGGCTTCTGAGGAGTAGGGTTGGCACGTTGACTGCGTGCTCTTTCTTTAAGTGCATATCCATAAAAGGGCGGGTCCTTAGATGCCGGCCAAGTGAACTGGTGATCATGATGTAATGAAAGTGTGTTGAATGCTGCAGCGAGGTCGAGTAGGATGAGGGCTCCGGCCTCTCCTCTGTAAGTGGCCCAATATATATGGTCTTAATGATTGCTGTAGTTTCCTCTTTGGTAGTAGGGCTCCATGTTATAATTGTGTCATTTTGTCAAATGCCAGAAGACTTACAGCAAAGTTGATGAGGTCTGGTTAGGGGTCGAAAATGATGTAGATGGCTGTGATTTTGTTGCAGAAGTCTGAGAAGTCGTTGCACATATTTGGGCTAGGGTGATGATGCTGTGCTTACTTTCGGTGTGGTGAAGGCCTTGGCAAAGGCAAAACATTCTTGGTGTTTATTAGAGCTGTAGGATATGCCATCATTTTGGTTTCACAGATTTACTGGTGGTAGCATCACTGAGTGATTTGAAAGCTTTCTTCTCCGGTTCTTCATCTCTTTTCCAGGTGTTTGTAGTGTAGTTTGGTCGCTCAGAGTTCTTCCATGACCCAGCTGGCCTGCATTTGTCTTCTTTTTGTTTGCCTTCTTTATGGGGGAAGGGAGGCAGGGTACTGGGGCTGGCAGTATTCCAGTTGTTAAAGTTATTGATGTCATCTGATGGGGCCTGTGTGCTCTGATTGTTTTTGTGGAGAGCAGAAGTCCAAACCACCTCAGATAGTTTATTCCATCATCAGCAGTAAGGGCCAGACATGGTGGATCTTTTGCAGTGGGGAGTGTTGACTGAGAAGCTGGCAATGGCATGGTCGGTCCAGGTGGCGGATGTTCATTGTGATACCGTAGAATGAAGTCTTGGTCAAAGATGTGTCCGGTGGAAGCTGATCCATGTTGGGTGAGTCTGAGGTTTCAAAGGCTTTCGAAGAGCACAGCTGAATTGGGGTCAGTCAGGTCTTCCTGGTGAAAATTGTGGTCTCAGAGAAGGATTTAGCCACTAACTAATGGGGTGATGAATTCAGACATGTTGCTAAGTGAAGTTGACCCAGGGTCCTGGGAGTTGGTAGATGATCAAAGCTCCGCTTAAGCTGAAGTTGGCTGACTTGTAGTTTGGATTTGAGGTGTTCCATGGAGTTGATTCCGGTTTCTGAGCTGGTGCTGCAGCTGACGGTGTCTTTGAAAATGGTGAGGAAAAGGAGGTCCAGGGGAGGCGTCGTCGTCCATTGCAGGTTTGCTGAGTGAGTGGGTGCTGAAGAGTATTCATGATATCAAGGAGTGAGGTGTGGGTGGAGTGTTGGGTGCGGTCAGTGTGGTTGAAGCAGGTGCTGGGGTAGTGGTTGTGGTGATGCAAGTTAAACAGAGGGCGTGCAAGTGAGGACTTCTTCCATGTAGTGAGATGCGGTATGGCAGCTGTGATGCAAGCGTTGCCCAGGGTTGACATCATGGAGGAGCGTGAAGGGGTAGTGGTGGGTTGGGGCAGGACCAGTGTTTCCGTCTCTGTGTGAGGTCCAGGCACAGACAGGCCTGCGATTGGCGTACCAGCAATGCGTCTGAGCTGTGGCCATGATTAGGTAGGCACTGGGAGTTGGAGAGAGGAGGAAAATAGGCGTGCGTCGAGGAAGCAGATGCGGAGTGGTGGTGGAGGGATGGGGTTACAGAAGGGAGGAGCAGAAAAAAAACAGAAGCACAGTGGGAGGCACATGGGCAAAAACAGAACACAAAGAGACAAAAGGCAAGAAAGAAACAGGAGAAACACAATCAAACTATGGCACAGAAAAGAAAGGTTCAAAACACAGGCACAAAAACAGGAAAAAGGCAAGAAATAAAGGGATGAAATGCAGTCAGAAAACACTGGCACGAAACAATAGATGGCTAAAGCACCAGCACCATAACAGAGAAAAAGGCAAGAAAAAGACAGTCAAAATGCAATGAGTGACATTGGCATGAGTGGGAGAAAGGCAACACAGGTACAAAACGGAAAAAAGTGGAGAAAAAGAATGTGTGATAGCTGTGAAGAGTGAGTGAGGACCCAAGAGGAAGATACAGAGTGAGATGGAGAGAGAGAGGAGTGCGGCGGGGGTCTTGAGGTGCTGGAGCAGAGTCCGAAAGAGCATTGACCGGTCGGAGGACTAGTCACAGGTAAATTAAAGAGGGCCATGGCCACCCCGTTTAATCATTCTCATCAAACATTAATTCACTCTTCTCCTTCCATGTGTAGCACACATTTGCAAGTCCTACTGGAAAAGGCATTCTAGTAGGTAGAAGAAGTCTTCAACAATAAAGAAACAACTGCCACAAGGATTCGTAAGGGTACAGCACTTGCTCCGATAACAGGCAGGATCGGACAAGGAATCGTTACAGAAAAGCGCAAACATCCCCACCGACTATCCATGCAGAGACCTTGGAGAAAACTGCAGCATCTTTTGGAAGACCATTTCTTCAGAGAGTGGAAAGGCACAAGTTTGAGTTGAACTCTGGCTCCAATGAATGTCACTGACTGCACAATTAATTTTTCATTTTTTTCCTCAACTTGTCTAGCGGCTCAAGATTTTTCTTGTGTGTCTAGAGTTGTCAATGAGCATGTGAGACATGGCGAGTTACCTTTCTGGAGAAGAAAAAAAAGTTTAGAATAATTCCAGGATCCAGATAAACTTTCCAACAATGCTTGCATGTGCCTCTAGAGAACATTGTGTGGCTCCATTGTGGCACCCCAGAAGTGTCACTCCTCTGGGACATCATCTTCTCAAACGTTCTCCTAGGCTCTCAAACAAGGAGCACTTCAAACCTTCACCTTTGACCTTACTAAGATATTAAAGAGTTCACTACACAAAAGGTGGAGGACAGAGGGCACTAAGGACTACGCAGTTAGATACAGTATCCAATAAAAACAGCATTAACAAAGGTAACTAACTTTCTTCTGATGGATACTTCTACCTTCAGGAGAACTATCACAGCAGTACCTCACAAAGGTGGAGGACCTGTGGAGGGACCAGAAAGTCCTACAGACAAAAGCTGGCAAAGTAGTCTTCCAGCTGGACCTCTCTGCCAAGGGGGAAGAGCTTCATGAACACCCAAGTTGCAGCCTGGCAGACGTCTAAAACAGAGACTCCTCGTGCCAATGTTGTTGTAGCAGCCTCGGCTCTGGTAAAAGTTTTCTGGCCCACACGTGGGACTGCAGAAGGTGTATGAAACTACACATCCTGCAAGTCCAGAAACCCCTCCAGTCTCTTGGGTCCAGAGTAGAAAGAATTTGAGGGAGAATGGTTATCCTTAATTTCTATTTTCTTGGAAAGGCATGCAAGTGCCAAAGGGCCAGTACATGCTTGAAACCTGCCCTTTTCCGATATGAAGAAGAAGCATGAGCAGCACTTCTCTCCTCTCGGAGCCCGGCACCCGGTCACTCAGGGAAAGGTTACTTTCTGAACTGTTGCCAATTGTTTAAGTTCAAGACCTCAGCTGCACCACTACTGCAAAAGGGCACTTTTTTCCGTTGGCAGCCCAATTTGGGAGTCAAGCCCCGTCTCAGGATACGTGTCTAGCCCAAAGGCACATTGTAAATCTAAACTTAAGCCATCATCAGAGTTACAAGGGGAGAGTAAATGATCTGTCTCATTCTCATCATCAGAATCTTAAGGAAAATTAGGGATGTTCTGAAAAGCATTAGCATTGTATCCAAAGGGAGCCTCCTGCTTCTCCAGTACTGGTGTTAGGGTAGAGGCCTAGGGTTGGTGTCTGGCTGTATAATGACTGTCGCGCTGCAAAATAACCAATATGCAATCATAGGCCTGGGGCGGGCCAAAATCAATTTGGAACAGAAGATCGGCAACAGTTTGGATCTTGGGCTGGGAAAACTGGTATGGGAAAAAACGGCATGCACTTTGGTCCTGGGTTGTCATTTTGACACAGCTTTGGTACAGGCCTGGTAATGGGCCTCGCTGAATTAGTTGGCGTCGGGGAACAGACTTGTCAGCTGAAGTCAGTGTCGGGGGCCCAGTGACCTGGAGAGTGCCAGAGGGAGCCAAAATGCATGAAAAAATTGAAGGAAGACTTCTTTGAAAGCCGCTATTTATTGTGGAGTCGACGACAGCCTGCGGCAGGGCGTGCTAGCACCAATTACAGGATCGGGTCAGATCTGAGGGACACCAGGGGTTTTAGACTTTTACCATGACACCTCCACCGTTCTCACCAGTCTGAGTGGCAGGATGGAGTCAAGTCCTGCTTAGCCTTCCAGCACTGGTGGAACGCCTTGGACTTAAACTTACTGAAAGGCTTCAACCCGGAACTGGACTTTTTGTGGAAACAGGCTTATGACCGGGATGGCGAGCAACCCCGTGACTTGGAGCAGCACTTGGGCTTTGAACACAACCTCTCCTTATGCTTGTGACGTAGAGCTTCGCCTTCACCCACATCACCTTTGGGTGCGTAACGCGCACTTATGAGTTCTGATGGGAGTTCAAGTACCAGAATTAAGCATCTTGTGGGTTTCATGGCAGGAATCTCTTTCCTTCAGTCTTGGCATGGTTTGAATCTTTGTCTCTTTAGTGGGAGTATTTTGCCAAGCACAATCTTGTTGTAAGAATTTTGAAGTTGTCAAAAGACCAACAAAAGATGGGAGTGGAGCTCCAGATTCGCATCGAAGGGGACAGAATAGGAACGGATGTCAGAGGACAGGAATTGGGCATAAATGTGGCTCCTCTCCATCACTTCAGGGGAGATCCAGTCATACAGTGCCACCTAAAGGCCCACAGGAGCACTGCTGGAAAAATTCTCTGGATGCTGCCTGGCGCATGGAAGTAGTCTAATGGGGCGGAATCTCCAGTTAGAAGTATCCATCAGAAATTAACTTTTTCAGGGTCTATGTTTGCACTATTGTGCAAATCTGATTGTCTTTTTGGGGGCAACAGCTTTGTGTATTTATGTTGGGCTCACTTTCCTGCTATTACCACATGTGGGTTTGCCACATGCATCACTGGAGTCTTTTACTCATTATTTATCTATGGATCACATGTGCTACAGACAGGGTTACTTGTCATACCCACCCCAGCATGCTGTAACAATTGTAAGGAAAAGTAAGACGTTCTTGCATCCGCTAAAAGGAATATCTCAAAAAGCTCCTTGCTCTCACGCACCTTGACTTCTTGACAGTCCCTGTGTTGATTTCTTCTAGTGAGGGGGAAGTGGTGAGACTTCAATCACAGTCGTGCTCTTATGTAGCAGACACTTATTCAATCAAACATTAAATGTAGTTTTAAAGCATCCCCACTGTTACTTTCAGTCATGAGCATCAAACTAAATTAGCAGTAAATCTTGGACTTGATGTTAATGGAAAAACACTTAAGTCGGCAGCCATCATGTGCATTACCTTCTGATTTATAGCGTCCCATGTGCCTTGCTCTTGATGCAGCGCACCTCCTTTTCAACCCTATGGCTGATGCTTTTTCTTGTCACAACAGAACAAAACGTACTTATTACATTTTGAGGATTATTGAAACAGTTTTCTGTACTTTCAAATGGTCTTTTTCTGTAGGCGATGAAAGATTATAAACAGAGGTCAAGTGTGCTAATGGTGGATATAGTTTTGAACTCTGCTTGCAAACAAAAATAAAAATTACAAAAAGGACTCATGCTTTATGTCTCATTCAGTTATACGTAATGATCAAAAAGTCTTCTTACAGGTTGCGAAAAAGAGCACGACTGCTGGCGGATGCATCTGAAACCAAGAACTGATAGAGAAGATACAGCTACATGCGTACAAGAGTCAAGGAGAAAAGAAACTCATTGCCACATTAACACTGCTTCTTGCTTACCTTATATACCACACTTATTTGTGTAGGTTCACTCCTTCCGTTCCCCTCCACAAGTCAATGATTACGGTTTTGCCTGCAACTTGTTGAGATTATGGAGTTCTTGGTTAAGGGACAGAGAATTTCAAGTATTGCTTGCAATGCTCACCCCTATCCATCTAAAAGTCTACATTTTCTAAATTGACTTTTAAAACATATTAAATTAATCTAAGGAAAACTCTGCTGAACTTTTGCAGTTCTTATAGGACAATGAGAGAGGCATTGTCCGAAGGGAAAACAGGCATGCAGGATACTGCGAGTTACCGGAGGGAAGCATACATTTTCTGAAAAGACTTCAATAATGTGCTTTACAAAGCCACTTACCATTTGTCCGTAACTAGGAGAGGAGTGTTCGCTGCGTGACCAGCCCTGAAACAGGCTGTCCTATGAAGAGCAGAGTCCGCACAGGCGGTCATTTTTTGACTTCTTGTTAAACATATCTGCATAATGTTAGTGAGACAAATAGCACAAAATACCTTGGAAGTGTGAGACTAATAGGGCCAGAACTTAGTCAGTACTGCCTTTGAGATGAGAAGCAAAGTTCACACACGTGTATATATATCTATCTATATATATATATATATATATATATATATATATATATATAGAGAGAGAGATAGAGAAAAAATTATATCTATAGAAATTTAATATATATATATATACATATATAGGTTACAGGGACGTTATAGTTAGGTTCTGAATTTAAATCGAAGAAAACCATAGAAATTCTGCATTTATAGTTAGTTATTTCAAGTAACTATAACTCGTGCCCCAGCCATGCACAGTTTTCTCTGCAATAATTTGACTGCTAATGTTTCACTGATATTTTTTTAATGATGTTATAAAAGTTGTCATAAATGTTTTAATCTCTGTGGTAATTAGAAGCACATGGCGAGGGTATGAGTTATAGTTACTTCATTGCGCATGCGAGTGGCCCTCGCCATGCACTGCTATTATCCCAGATATTACATCACTCATTACATTTTCTCTGACAGTGTTGGTAATATCACTGTAATAGTTGTAGGAAAATTACTGAGGAGAAAACTGTGCTCTATAACTGAAATAACTCTATAACTGATGAATTTCTATGGTTTTGTGTGTGTGAAATCTTAACCTAACCATAACGTCCATGTAACCTTTGAGATATATATATATATATATATATATATATATATATATATATATATATATATATATATATATATATATATATAATATATTTGCTGGAAAAAAACAAAGGTTACAGGGACGTCATAGTTAGGAAATAGAATTATAAAACAAGCATTTACAATGCAAGAGGTCTCACATTTGCTTGAGTTAGAGCTACTGGCATTGTAAGTTTATAACTGGACTTTTCTTGCCACATAAATTGGTCAACCCTGTCTCATAATTTTATCTTTTCCTGCCATATAATTCCAGTGGCCCTGCATATAACTAAAGCACTTCCATTTACCTTCTTCCTCTAAATGCAGCAAAAAATGACAATTTGGCATTTAGCATCCTACTTTAAATATGTCATACTAATTCCAATGGAATACCACTTTCCCCAACCCACCATCAGAGATGCTGACTGGCTAACACAATTCCCCCCAAAAAGACACAAGACAGCCACAGAAGAGAAATAAACTACAAGGATCACCCAAATATATCAAGAGTGTTCAGTCATAGTATAATAAGAATGTTACATTGGCCTGAATTATGGTCATAACTGCAATAAGGAGAGATTATTAAAACATATACAATTATTATATAAACCTTTATGAGAAAAACTTTTGGCATTAGACTGTAATACTCAACACAGCCACTAGAGGGCACTATAACAAAACTATCATTTTTAAGAAACATGGTCAAGTAACCATGTTAGCCCCTAGAGGGGATAACCCCATGAAACAAACAGGAGAAACTAATGCAGTGTAACCATATACTTATTCCCTAGAGTTAGTGTTTAGGGCTAGCAGGCCTACTGCAATGATATTATAAACAGGACCTTTAAAACAAACCCTCTCCCAGCTGTAGGGTCCCCACTAAACTACAGTGGGGACCCAGAGATGATGTAGCCAGAAAGAGCGTTTTGAAGGTGGTCCCATTGTCCTAAGACACCACAGGCTGAGTTATGAGCAAAATTGTTTTGTAAAGTAATGCCCTGCAAAAGCATTATGGGTCAAGTTTTCCAGAGTACAGTGAATACTGTAGTATCGGCTCTCCCACTGTGCCAAGAGAGCTGCTTTCCCTTTGAGGATTTCTGTTTTATGTAAAGCATTCACCAATTTCAAGTGTTTTTAAAGTGAGACCCACAAGAAATTACTCTGATTAGATAACTGGGTGACCAGCGCTCCAATACCGCAGCTCGAGTTGACGCTGTTGCACCTGTACGTGATGTGAGCAATTGTGCAATAATCCATGTAATGGGCAGTCTGAACGGCGTGACAAAAACAGCCCCAAGGCGGGACAAACGTAAAGGAATGACATCAAGGGATTTTTGAAAGGCAAGCAAAGAAATAAATGAAAGTGATGGGCGTTGTTAAAAGCCCACAATACTTACAAAAGGTCAAAGTGCTCGACCTAAAAACATAGAAATTCACTTAAACAAAGGTTACAGAGACGCTATAGTTAGGCTCACATTTTAAATTACGAAACCATAGAAATTCACCAGTTATAGTAAGGGTTACCTCAAAGAACTATAACTCATGCCCTAAGGTAACTTTCAGCACAATTTGAAAAGAAAAATGTATTTGTCATTTAAAAACAGTAAGATCACCTTTCAGTATGAGCCTTAAACATTTGAATAAAAATAAAAAAAATTAAAAAAATAAAGGTGGGAAAACAACACACCTGGACTCTAACCCTCAAAGCTGTTTATTTTTTTTCATATTTCTTTAAGTCCTTTATGAGCTATCTGGGACCTCGGGCAGAGTCTCAAGGTCTGCTCCGCCGTCCCACTGCTCCAGCAAGCAGGCAGCTGCTTTAAGTAGCAGCTCCATGTTTGCTGGACCAAAGCTTTCATCTCTGTTCCCTGCACGCATATCTGCATGCAGGGAACAGGGATGAAAACTCCGCTTTTTGACAGCAGGACCTGTTTGACAGGTCCCACTATCAAAAAGCAGAGTGCTATTTGACTTGGCTACAGCTGTCAAAGCTGTATCCAAGCCACAGCAAACACCTATATCCCAGGGATGGGCACCCCAGGACTTAGCAAGTAGCAGTCCCCGGGGCCATTAGAGGTCTCACCCTCCCCCCAAGCAAAAAAACATCCTCGGGGAGGTGGTGGTCCCCGGGGCTAAGAGGGTCCAAAACAAACACCCTTTCAATTTTTTCAGTTTCGGGGGAGGTGTTGGTCCCGGGGCTGCAGGGGGGCCGCATTAATGTAGCTCATCACCCCAGGGAGGTGGCGGTCCCCGGGACTGCGGGAGAGGCCAAAAGGGCCTCCCCCACTTGATTTAAATACAACCCTGGGGAGGTGGCGGTCCCCAGGGGTTGAAGCCCCCCCGGATTAATTCTGAAAAGCCCCCGGGAGGTGGTGGTCCTCGGGGCTGTAAGGGGTTGGGGGGGGTACAGTGTGGCTCCCCCACCGTCTCATCAATATAGATTATCACCCGGGGAGGTGGCGGTCCCCAGGGCTACAGCCCTTTGCCCGTAGGATTTTTTGGAGGAAAAAAAAAAAAAAAAAAAAAGGAGGTGCTGGAGCCCACCCTTCATTGTTTTTAATTTCTGCCAGGTCCACCACGTATCGCGTCAAATAAATGGCAAAAAGAAATACTTTTTAGCCCGGGTGGAGGGTCTCTGGTAAAGCTAAGGGGTCAGGGCGTCTATACCTTGGCCCCCTTTCTTATTTATTTATTTATTTTTACATTTTTGTCTGGGACTCTGCTCAAGCCAAGTCCCAACATGGCTGTTAACAATTCCTTGTTGAAGTGTCAGCCAATCAGATCTCAGCACGAGATTGGGAGTGGTCGCGAATCCTTTGTCCCTATATATACAAATTTGGATTTCCTTAAATATCTCTAAAACTAATGAATAACAAAAAGGGTTCATTTTGGACCAAGCGCTACCTTTCTGCCAAATTTGGTGTAATTCCATCCAGTAGTTTAGGCGCTATCGCTGTTCAAAATCACTATGGAATAATTAATGGAGAAAGTGCTTTGGGGCCCCCACCCCGACACATTTTTGCAGGGGGTATTTAGGACCAAGTTAGCCACCGGGGGCAGCAGAGCACTGCAGTAGCCAGAGGGCTTGCAGCCAATGAGAAACAGCAAGCTGAAAAGAGTCATGCAGACACTCCGCACCCCTCACCCCCGCCATCATGACTGGAGGAAAAAGCAACAATTCTACTTGTTAAGCGGAAGAGGACACTGGGGCAGGTGTGTTTACAATGACAACTCAGTGCCATACTTCTATACAGAAATCCAAAAGTCACTGAGGGGTGAAGTGAAGGAGAGAAGGGGTGTAGCTTTGCCTTCAGCTGACTTAGCAGGATTGCAAGTTCATGGGGTAGGACAGTGCTGTGTCGAGAGGTACGGGAACATGAAGGCTGCAAGTAAACCAAGGTCCCATATGTTGTAGGGGGTGTAATCTGGTGTTTCCAAAGTAGCCTCTACTCCTACTGCCAGTCAAAATGCTTACTGGTAATTGAAGAAAAGGTTCTGTGACTTAGGTTTTTTAGTAATTTTTAGTAATTTTCTTTCTGCTTTCTAGGATTAGTCTTTAGAAATGACAGGTCTAGTAGTCAATTAAAAAGTTTTTTGTGTTGAGTTTTATGTCTTTTGGTAAGAAACACCGAGTGAGTAAAGATCTTGAACCTGCCAAGCTTCTGTATAATTATTTATTAATGTATGGTGTGTGCTGCTTTTTAGGATAGACTGAGCAATATGGTCTTACTAGCCATCTCAACAATTTGATGCTTAATGGCAGCGAGAGCAAATGGCTTGCAAGTTGGAGTGAATGAGTGTCGATCAATGATTTTTAGGCATTTATTTATTTATTTTAAACAGTGGTGTAGAAACTGGTTATTTAATTTTAAAGATGAAAAAGGTGTACACAAATGGTTGGCATTGTCAGAAAGATACAGGGTGAGGCAGACATCAATGTATTGAGGCGATATGATGACAATGAAGCAAGAAGAACACATGAAAACATGGAGAATATTTTAGATGTTGCATCCCGATGGGAGCTAAAACATTAAGTGTTCCAGTGGTGGTTATATCCGGGCCTCTGGAATTATGCGGCACAGGAGGTCCAAAATATGCGGCAGGGTTAACTAACATGCTGCAAGAGAAGGCAAATGATGCGGCATAATATGGCACTTTCTGTGATAGTATTACCTCATTATTTTCTCATTTGTACACTTTCCAGCTTTGCATGGGCATTGGCTGCACTCCATTAATACCGGTTTAACACCCAAATATAGCAATAAGCAACAGAATGGTGACCAGTCAGCCTTTGCGAAGAGCCTTCCACTGAGCGGCGACACGGGCCACTGCATTTTTAGTAACTTTTGAACTGTTTGAGCTAAATAAAATAAAAAAATGTTTAAAATCTGCAGATTATGTAGCAGATGATAAATTATGTGGTGAATGTGACAGATCCATAATTATATAAAAAACTCAGTGGCTGCACAATCTCATAATTCCAATGGACCTGGTTACACGGTTCTAAAACTTCTACAGTAAGTTATCACTTAAGGCCTCACTTCCAAAGGGCAAGAAAATAATATTTAAGGAAAATTTGGTTACTCATGAATGCTTCTCCTGACTTGGCTTCTGTAGAAGCGTAGCACTGGTCACACTTTGCCACTGTATGTAATGTGGATTTTTTACGGGAGTGACATTGTCAAACTGAACACATTTTTGTAAAAATCAAAGATTTAGGTTTACCACTTCTTTAAACAAGCACTGGCAATGCCAATAAATCTGGCTTCGAAGGAATGTTGTATGGTTATGTGTAGCATTACTAGTAAATAGCAGAGGAATAGATATTTTTGTGTGTCAGGATAGCATTGTAGACTAATGTTAGGTCAGATGACAGCTGCATAGTCAAGCTACACCTAAAAATCCATGTAGGTTAATGACTGGCCTCCTCCATCTGAGTTGCTGCCAGAGAAAAGCAGCAAGTTATCTAGTTATCCAAGACACTTTAATAGCATTGCAGTGCCATGTGTGGGACCTTGAAAGTTGAAGCTCGGGCAGTTGGATGAACAAAATGGTCACACCTTTTGAGGGGGCAATCACTTTTTTTATGGAAGAACACAACATTTGCTCAATCAAAACATGTACTCCTGGCTCCCAACATGTGGATGGAGGCAAAGCCCTCGCCTCGCGATACTCAAATAATTGTCTGGCAAATGCTGCACTGTCAAGCCCGACCATAAGAATTAAGTTCACACAAATCACATAATGAGTGTGAGTGATTCATGTACAATTAAGGTGGGGACTAAAGAGTAAAGCATTCTATTATGTTGGATGAATATGCCTGGGATAAAAATCAATAACTGCATACTTTAATGTGAAAAGAAATGCAAGGAATACTTAAACGAAAGTTTTTATTACATTTTTATTAAGAAAAGCGTACAGAGGCACATAAGATCCCTGGTTTCTTTCAAAATTGTACCATGCTTGTTTTCTTTACTCACAAGGCAAACAACAAAACAGAAAGTGAATTTTAAAATATGATACAAATACTAGAAATTAGGAACAGTAGGTAAATCAAGCGGTTGGGTAAAGAAAAACAAATAACATGCCATTTGGAAACTGGGGCTGAAAACCTCTCAAAGCACAATTTATAATACTACAAAACTATACTCTTTCCTTAATCACTTAACGTTTGGATTTCTCAAATGTACCATTGCCCGGACCCTGAAAATTAACAAGACACAACAACTTAAAGACACTTTTTGGCTAGCAGCAAACTGAATTTCTACCTCTTAGAAGTGTAACAGCTGCAGAGTGTTAACATGTTGTTTAGGTCTATAGTGAAACTACAAGTTTTTAATAAGTAATCCAAACTGCAGTTGCTTAGTGCTTTCAAAAGAAAGGCTACTAAAAAAGACGTCATTATTATGTTTGTATACACTGCCATGCACATCTATACAACTGAAACAGTTACAAAAACTAAACATGAAGTCATATCTAGTAAACTGAATAAAAAAGCATTTCAAAAAGATACTCAGTAGTAGGCATATGCAATTTGTAGATGTATAGAAGAAATAACTGTAAAATTCTCTGGTACGTATTTTTTATAACATTCAAATATATATTTTTGATGTCCTTTTTGGGAGGGAGGGTTACTAAAATTATTGATAATGACTTAATACCAGTAACTTACAGGTAGGCAACATAGGTTTGCAAACACTGCTGTTTACCAAGTAAAGCTAACCAAAGCTACATTCTGCAAACAACTAACTGTATATAATGTGGATCTTGCAAGACCTGTTTGAAATGAGCTACCATATAAGGTTCAGAGAGAGTGTCTTTAAACGGAGGCCCTAGGCAACCCATCATATATTCCGATTACGTACCAGGCTAGGGTCTTTTATTTCTTAACTAATACATGAGATCCCGCTACCCAATTTGAAACAAAGCTCGTGGCGGCCTCTGTGTGCTAGGCTGGGGTCCTTTATTTCTTGTTAATGCATGAGATCCCGCTACCCAATTTGAAACAAAGCTCGTGGCGCCCTGTGTGTGCTAGGCTGGGGTCCTTTATTTCTTGCTAATGCATGAGATCCTACTACCCAATTTAAAACAAAGCATGTGACGCCCCAAGTTGCCAATTTACAATATGCCTTTATACAGCAAGCGCCTATGTTTGCTTCAGATGGATCAGGTGTGTAGTGCCACGGACAGTCTGGAATATGATCTAATACATTCTGATGGTCGGAGGACCTTTAATTCCTCTCCTTCTGTTCAGCTAAAGCGCCTTATGGTTAATTCAGTGTAATAAACTGTCAAGGAAAAAAAAAAAAATCAGGATGTAGAACACGTGAAGAAAAGACATATGTAATGAGGTTTGTTGGAAGGAATGAGCGTCCTGAATGTGACTTTACACTACTTAAATATAATATATATCAAAAACGAAGTTGTCCTCATGTGACAACTTCCCGTTTATAAAACCTGTTGGGCGTGCGCTTTCACATGAGGACAACTTCGTTTTTTATATATATATATAGATTTTTTTTAACAAAAAAGCCAAACAGCCACCCTTATTAAAATTTGTGTGTGTCCTTGTTCCTTGGAAGTCTTATAGAACAGCTGGCCAAAATCGTTAGTAGCGGCAATAAAAAAATTGGGACGATAATTGGCAGGTACTCGGGTACACATTTGTTTTGAGTTTTAACTTACAAGTCTGGGGATATACGTCAACTTTGGAAGAAGGAATGTTTGATCATGCCTCTACCTGGCTAATACAAAACAATTTGGGAATTTCTTCAAACTTTCTAAAGGCCCTAGAAATCATGGCTTTTCAACTGTACATCTGCTCATCCACTCTTTAAGGCAGTATATCATACATCATGTACTGGCTGGCGACAAAACTACGAGCTGTAACAAACATTAAAAAGTATCAGTTACGCACGTTTCCATCACATGCAAAAAAATAAAAACATGACATAAAAGCCTAGTTGGCTACAATGCATAATTCTCTGTGATGGGTTTTTCATGAATTATGAAAAATAATCTGCACGCATGACGTGTATGATTTATGAGCCCAGAAAGCATTGTAGCTTCCGCAATTACTCCCCAAAAATGCACGTCTTTTTACATACAGCTGTTGTGGGGCAAAATACAGCCAGAGAAAGCAATATATATTCCGCAGGTGTGCACTGGGCTGTAGCAATGGGAAAGTGAAACAAAGGAAGTGTCTACTGTGATGTGTGCATCCTGTGCCCTGCCGGAAGAGGCTCTGCCCTGGAGTACAGATGTGTACAATGACACACAGAATGTTGCATGCCTTCTGTTTCAAGGCGGAGGTGTTGTGCTCTGAAAGCATGGACCGTACCACTGTAAAGGCTGTCGGGGGACTGTACTAAGCAATAAGGCAGGCCTTACTCCACTAGAACTCACAGCTAACACAACAAGCGCGAGTTCATTTTGCAAACTTTCTAACAATTGCAGACATTATTGTGCCATCATACCATTTCCAGAGCGCGCCCCCCCCAGCCATCGCCCCGACACCCATGCGACCAATTCATTTCACAAGTATTTTGTTTCTTTTTAACATCTGGGGGTTTCAGCCAATGTCTGGAGATCCGGGTTAGTCAAAGCCCTGCCAGTCACTCTGCTCCGAGTCGTACTCCAGCTCGGCGCCGACGCACCGGACGCCCTCCAGCAGCATGGGCGTCCCGTGGTGCCGATCTGCAAGAGAAATCGGTCTCATTAATTCTTATAGTTCAGCCACCGTTACAGAAAAACACAAATCTGCAAATCCTTTCCACGGTCTTAAATCTGCTTCTAAAAAGGTTTCAGACTGGAAAACAGTTTGCTCACAAACACCAACGACGTGGGAATTCAGCTTATCTGCAACTAACATCTTTCACGGGGGGGCGGGAAATGCCACAATAAACATGACGTTCGTGTTCCTGTCTGATTTTCCAAAGCAATTAAATCCGCACTTTATTTCCATTTTATGCCCGAGGGAGCATAGGCCACTTTTCCTGCCATTACAGTTACAGCAAGTGTAAGAGACCAGAACCGAGCATGCATCTGAAAAAAACTCATTTCTGCCGCGAAACAAACTCTAAACAAGCATTTGCAATACAATGGGTCTCGCATATTTCGAACAATTTGTCATCGGTTGACAACAGCGCCCACGAGAAAACACAAAAGAATAAAACATGAGTGGAAACTGAGAAGAGACTACTTAATTAAAAAAAGTTAGCTTTAAAAAATAAAGTTTTGCAATTTTGTTTGTCCTGCTGGACATGTTTTTGCCAGTCCCAAGCCTTCTGTTTGCGGGGCACTGGAAGTTAGAAAAAAATAGTACCTCAATCACGTCGGTAGCAGCGGACGATCACTAATTAAGTTGCATCAATTAGTGCTTGATCCCTGCTCCACAGAGAAACGGAAGTGATGCAAGGCGTGCCTTGACAAATTACGAGGCTGTAAATAAGAGTGCCACGCAAACCAACAACTGGTGAGCGACAGGCGGGCTCCAAGCCCAATGCGCTACGCATGCACTCTCAGGCTCGACCCTAAAAAGGAATACAAATGGTGGAAGAGCTATTTACACTAAACTGAGGTTTGGCATGTGTAAGAAATTGTGTTATTAGTTGTGCAGGGGGTGAAGTCTGGACAAGTAATATGCCCACAATTTCCCCTAACTGGGAACCAAGTGCCCCACTGTAGCAAAACAGGCCTTCTCAGGGGAGGTGGTGTAGGTTAGTAATCATCATTTACTGGTAACACAACAACACTCAGACTGTCAAAGTCAGTGCGTTTTCTCCGAAAAAGGAAAACTGCATTTATTATGCACATACACAACTCAATACTATAGCCCGCTACCCAGGGCTATACCAGTTGTTATACGCCATGATACCAAGTTATATGCCCGAGGGCAGACAGAAGGGCTATAAGGCAATAAGAACATTCCACACACTAAGGACAGAATATTCTAAATGAAAAAGTGAGAAAAATTAAGACAAACATTGGAATGTTGAAGTTCTGGGCGCAGAGCTACTCTACTGTCTTCAATGGAGCTCTCAACATTCCAATGTTTTAATACACATAAAGGCATTGGGCAGATTGAAATACCTTTGGTTGAATTCTGAAATCACATGACTCCTAATGGTACATGACACTTAAAATCACAGTATCCCCACCTACACCAGATAGGACATCACAATATTGAGGGGAGGAGGGAGGTCACTTTAAATACATCATGCCTATTGGCTTTGTATAGGGGTTACCACAATAAAAGACCAATAACCACATGTTAAAAATCCCCACTAGATCACTAAAATCTATAGCAACACAACCATTATCAGTTTAACATCTGTAATGTTCATAAAAAATCACCTTCCACAATGTTATAAATAAAGCATTGAAAAAAAACCAAACGTGCCTGTGTCTCTGTTTAACATGTTTAGACTACATATAAGGCAACCATAGGACCAACCCCTAGAGGGCACTGCCTTCTCAAAAGTTCCAGCCTTACGAATAATTGAAAAACAATGTTGAAAAGCCTTGCTTTTAATGACACCAGAAACTTAGGGTCAATATTTAACAAGTTAGAGGTGAGGGGCTGCTGCACCTCCTGCAGCCCCCAGAGTATATTTAACCCCTTAGCTGCTGGGCCTTTCCCCCCCAGTGCTGAGCCCTTTTTTGGCTATTTGGGGTAGTTCGCGCTTAGGGCTTCATAACTTTTTGTCCACATAAGCTAACCAAGCCAAATTTGCGTCCTTTTTTTCCAACATCCTAGGGATTCTAATGGTACCCAGAGTTGGTGGTTTCCCCTGGAGGAGACCAAGAAAATAGCCAAAATACAGTGAAAATTTAGTTTTTTCCAAAAAAATGGGAAAAAAGGGCTGCCGAAGAAGGCTTGTGGTTTTTTCCCTGAAAACGCCATCAACAAAGGGTTTCTGGTGTTGAAATCACTATCTTCCCACCTTTCAGGAACGGGCAGACTTGAATCAGAAAACCAAATTTTTCAACACAAATTTGGCATTTTACTGGGACATACCCCATTTCTACTATATTTGATGCTTTCAGCCTCCTTCCAGTTAGTGACAGGAATGGGTGTGAAACCAATGCTGGATCCCGGAATGCTAAACATTTATGAAAACTAGACAAAATTCTGAATTCAGCAAGGGGTCATTTGTGTAGATCCTACAAGGTTTTCCTACAGAAAATAACAGCTGAAATAAAAAAATATTGAAATTGAGCTGAAAACAACAGCCATTTTTCTTTATGTTTTACTCTGTAACTTTTTCCTGCGATGTCAGATTTCTGAAAGCAATATACCGTTTTGTCTGCTGGACTCTTCTGGTTGCGGGGATATAAAGGGCTTGTAGGTTCATCAAGAACCCTAGGTACCCAGAGCCAATAAATGAGCTGCACCCTGCAGTTGGTTTTCATTCTATACTGGGTATACAGCAATTCATTTGCTGAAATATGAAGAGTGAAAAAGAGGTATCAAGAAAACCTTTGTGTAGGAAGTTGGCTCTGTATGTGCTATTTCAAAGTAAGGAATAGCATGCACAGAGTCCAAGGGTTCCCCTTAGAGGTAAAATAGTGGTAAAAAGAGATAATACTAATGCTCTATTTTGTGGTAGTGTGGTCTAGCAGTAGGCTTATCCAAGGAGTAGTGTTAAGCATTTGTTGTACATACACATAGACAATAAATGAGGTACACACACTCAGAGACAAATCCAGCCAATAGGTTTTGTATAGGAAAATATATTTTCTTAGTTTATTTTAAGAACCACAGGTTCAAATTTAACATGTAATATCTTGTTTAAAAGGTATTGCAGGTAAGTACATTAGGAACTTTGAATCATTTCAATTGCATGTATACTTTTCAAGTTATTCACAAATAGCTATTTCAAAAGTGGACACAGTGCAATTTTCACAGTTCCTGGGGGAGGTAAGTTTTTGTTAGTTTTACCAGGTAAGTAAGACACTTACAGGGTTCAGTTCTTGGTCCAAGGTAGCCCACCGTTGGGGGTTCAGAGCCACCCCAAAGTTACCACACCAGCAGCTCAGGGCCGGTCAGGTGCAGAGTTCAAAGTGGTGCCCAAAACTCATAGGCTTCAATGGAGAGAAGGGGGTGCCCCGGTTCCGGTCTGCTTGCAGGTAAGTACCCGCGTCTTCGGAGGGCAGACCAGGGGGGTTTTGTAGGGCACCGGGGGGGACACAAGCCCACACAGAAATTTCACCCTCAGCGGCGAGGGGGCGGCCGGGTGCAGTGTTAGAACAAGCGTCGGGTTCGCAATGTAAGTCAATGAGAGATCAAGGGATCTCTTCAGCGCTGCAGGCAGGCAAGGGGGGGCTTCCTCGGGGAAACCTCCACTTGGGCAAGGGAGAGGGACTCCTGGGGGTCACTTCTGCAGTGAAAGTCCGGTCCTTCAGGTCCTGGGGGCTGCGGGTGCAGGGTCTTTTCCAGGCGTCGGGACCTAGGTTTCAGAGAGTTGCGGTCAGGGGAAGCCTCGGGATTCCCTCTGCAGGCGGCGCTGTGGGGGCTGAGGGGGGACAGATTTTGGTACTCACAGTCGTAGAGTAGTCCGGGGGTCCTCCCTGAGGTGTTGGTTCTCCACCAGCCGAGTCGGGGTCGCCGGGTGCAGTGTTGCAAGTCTCACGCTTCTTGCGGGGAGATTGCAGGGTCTTTAAAGCTGCTCCTTTGGATAAAGTTGCAGTCTTTTTGGAGCAGGTCCGCTGTCCTCGGGAGTTTCTTGTCGTCGTCGAAGCAGGGCAGTCCTCAGAGGATTCAGAGGTCGCTGGTCCCTTTGGAAGGCGTCGCTGGAGGCCAGTTCTTTGGAAGGCAGGAGACAGGCCGGTGAGTTTCTGGAGCCAAGGCAGTTGTTGTCTTCTGGTCTTCCTCTGCAGGGGTTTTCAGCTAGGCAGTCCTTCTTCTTGTTGTTGCAGGAATCTAATCTCTAGGTTCAGGGAGAGCCCTTAAATACTAAATTTAAGGGCGTGTTTAGGTCTGGGGGGTTAGTAGCCAATGGCTACTAGCCCTGAGGGTGGGTACACCCTCTTTGTGCCTCCTCCCAAGGGGAGGGGGTCACATCCCTAATCCTATTGGGGGAATCCTCCATCTGCAAGATGGAGGATTTCTAAAAGTTAGAGTCACCTCAGCTCAGGACACCTTAGGGGCTGTCCTGACTGGCCAGTGACTCCTCCTTGTTGCTTTCTTTGTTCCCTCCAGCCTTGCCGCCAAAAGTGGGGGCCGTGGCCGGAGGGGGCGGGCAACTCCACTAAGCTGGAGTGCCCTGCTGGGCTGTGACAAAGGGGTGAGCCTTTGAGGCTCACCGCCAGGTGTTACAGCTCCTGCCTGGGGGAGGTGTTAGCATCTCCACCCAGTGCAGGCTTTGTTACTGGCCTCAGAGTGACAAAGGCACTCTCCCCATGGGGCCAGCAACATGTCTCTAGTGTGGCAGGCTGCTGGAACCAGTCAGCCTACACAGATAGTCAGTTAAGTTTCAGGGGGCACCTCTAAGGTGCCCTCTGTGGTGTATTTTACAATAAAATGTACACTGGCATCAGTGTGCATTTATTGTGCTGAGAAGTTTGATACCAAACTTCCCAGTTTTCAGTGTAGCCATTATGGCGCTGTGGAGTTCGTGTTTGACAAACTCCCAGACCATATACTCTTATGGCTACCCTGCACTTACAATGTCTAAGGTTTTGTTTAGACACTGTAGGGGTACCATGCTCATGCACTGGTACCCTCACCTATAGTATAGTGCACCCTGCCTTAGGGCTGTAAGGCCTGCTAGAGGGGTGACTGACCTATACTTGCATAGGCAGTGAGAGGCTGGCATGGCACCCTGAGGGGAGTGCCATGTCGACTTACTCGTTTTGTTCTCACTAGCACACACAAGCTGGCAAGCAGTGTGTCTGTGCTGAGTGAGAGGTCTCCAGGGTGGCATAAGACATGCTGCAGCCCTTAGAGACCTTCCTTGGCATCAGGGCCCTTGGTACTAGAAGTACCAGTTACAAGGGACTTATCTGGATGCCAGGGTCTGCCAATTGTGGATACAAAAGTACAGGTTAGGGAAAGAACACTGGTGCTGGGGCCTGGTTAGCAGGCCTCAGCACACTTTCAATTGTAAACATAGCATCAGCAAAGGCAAAAAGTCAGGGGGCAACCATGCCAAGGAGGCATTTCCTTACACTTTGCAATTCCAAAATGGGATCAAGATAAGGTTTTGAGGAGCAGTGGTTATTTGCACATCGCTGAATTCCGAGGTGCCCATACTAGCATGTGAATTGCAGGGCATTTCTCAAATAGACGTCTTTTTTACACACTCTCTTATATTTGGAAGGAAAAAATGTAGAGAAAGATAAGGGGCAATAACACTTGTTTTGCTATTCTGTGTTTCCCCAAGTCTCCCGATAAAAATGATACCTCACTTGTGTGGGTAGGCCTAGTGCCCGCGACAGGAAATGCCCCAAAACACAACATGGACACATCCTATTTTTTTTTATAGAAAAAACAGCTGTTTTTTCCAAAGTGCCTACCTGTAGATTTTGGCCTCTAGCTCAGCCGGCACCTAGGGAAACCTACCAAACCTGTGCATTTCTGAAAACTAGAGACCTAGGGGAATCCAAGGAGGGGTGACTCGCGGGGCTCGGACAAGGTTCTGTTACCCAGAATCCTTTGCAAACCTCAAAAAGTGGCTAAAAAAACAAGTTTTCCTCACATTTCGGTGACGGAAAGTTCTGGAATCTGAGAGGAGCCACAAATTTCCTTCCACCCGGCGTTCCCCCAAGTCTCCCGATAAAAATGATACCTCACTTGTGTGGGTAGGCCTAGCGCCCGCGACAGGAAATGCCCCAAAACAGAACGTGGACACATCACATTTTTTCATAGAAAACAGTGACCAACCTGTGGAATTTTGCCTCTAGCTCAGCCGGCACCTGGGGAAACCTAGCAAACCAGCACATTTTTGAAAACTAGAAACCCAGGGGAATCCAAGATGAGGTGACTTGTGGGGCTCGGACCAGGTTCTGTTACCCAGAATCCTTTGCAAACCTCAAAATGTGGCTAAAATACCACGTTTTCCTCACATTTCGGTGACAGAAAGTTCTGGAATCTGAGAGGAGCCACAAATTTCCTTCCACCCAGCGTTCCCCCAAGTCTCCCGATAAATATGATACCTCACTTGTGTGGTTAGGCCTGGTGCCTGCGACAGGAATAGATCACACAACGGTCAATGTTGGTCCTTACGTGAGGCAGCTGTTGACCCTGGGGTGATCCATTCCTGACACAGGCACTAGGTGTAGGCACTCAAGTGGGGTAGTGTTTTTATCAGGACAGGTGAGGAGTCACTGGGTGGTAGGAATGTTGTGGATCCCAGCATATTCCTATAGTTTGTGTGACAGAAATGCGAGAAAAATAGAGTTTTTTTTCAACATTTCAGCTTTGCAGGGTATTCTGGGTAAGAAAACTTTGGGGAATCCACACAAGTCACAACTCTGTGGACTCCCCCGAATGTCTAGTTTCCAGAAATGTTTGGGTTTAGTGTGTTTCTCTATATGGCCGCCGAATCCAGGACCAAAAACACAGGTGCCTGCCTTACAAAACCAGTTTGTTTTGCCATAGACAATTTTGATGTCTCCACAATATGATTTGGGTGGTGGAATTTGGGGCTGAACTAAATTGGTGAGCTCCCAAGAGAGCACTCTCTCTCTGCTTGCCGCCGCATTCACCTGCTCTCTGGGTTGGCCTAACCCACTATTACCCAGTTGCACGAACAGCTTGCGAAGGGACAGTAGGACTGTCCTCATCACCTCCCTCATAATGTACTGGAAGAGGAGTTTTCGAATGGGACTCCTCTGACTGAAAAATCACTCCCAGAGTCTGCGCCATTGTCCTATCCCTCAGATGCTGTCTCAGTATCTGATGTCTCAGTCTCTGATCCTATGTCAGAGCGGTCCTCTATAACCCAAGTGCAGGCAGCAGTCATCCATCAAGATGCCATCTCTGCTATTGGCTAAACTGTTGCTCTAAAACACTAGCCTACGTAGACAGTCACAAAATCGATGGTGTGTGTGAGATACGTGCAACAGTAGAGGCCACCTTACCTGCGCTTCTTCCCTCAATCAGCACGTACTTTCAAGACACTCAAAAAACACCTTGTCGCATACCATTCGTCACAGTCTTTAGCACCTCCTGCGCCCAGTCCAACAATCATTATTGGTGCTCCCACTCCCTCCTCCTCGGATTCCCTCATTACCACCCAGCAAAAGTGCCCTTCATCTCTCCATAGACTTTACTAATGTACTCAGCTATTTACATAAAATACAGATGTGCTCTTTGCAGTAGGCATATAAACCTTCTGCGCTTCTTTATGGCACTAAAACTGCCACTAGACAAGTCGGACCCTTTTCCCCCCAGGGAAACCACACACATATTGACAAAAGTGATGTATATATGACAGCCAACCACCTGAAACTCAACTCAAGCAAAACCAAAATAATCCTCTTTGGCCCACACAAAAACACCTGGGACCCCCCATGGTGGCCCACCACGCTAGGCCCTGCACCCACCCCCGCCAACTACGCACGCAACCTCAGCATCATCCTAGACTCCTCCCTCTCTATGACCCAACAAATCAACGCTCTTACCTCCTCATGCTTCAACAAACTCCGTATACTGAAAAACATTCAAATGGATCCCCACAGAGACCAGAAAAACTGTCACTCACGCACTCATCAGCAGCAGGCTTGATTACGGAAACGCCCTCTACGCCGGCACCACTCTAAAACTCAAGTGCAAACTACACGCATCCAGAACTCCGCAGCACGACTCATCCTCGACCTCCGCCGACACGAACACATCTCTCCACACCTCAAATCCCTCCACTGGCTCCCCATTGACAAAAGGATCACCTTCTATCCTCATCCTCGCACACAAATCACTCCACAACACAGGCCCTGCCTACCTCAACGAGAGTCACCTTCCACACCCCCACACGAAACGTCCGCTCAGCTGACCTCTCTCTCGCCTCTGTCCCCCGCATCAAACACACCACCACCGGGGGCAGATCCTTCTCCTATATTGCACCCAAAACCTGGAACGCACTCACAACCCACATTCGCAAGACCCAAAACCTACTTCTTTTCAGGAAGGGCCTCAAAACCTGGCTTTTTGAACAGTGAACCTCCTAGCCCCTTTCCCTCCCCCTGTCCCCCCCCCCCCCGCAGCGCCTTGAGACCCTCACAGGTGAGTAGTGCGCTTTATAAATCTCTTTGATACAGATCTATATATATATATATATATATATATATATATATATATATATATATATATATATATATATATATCTCTACATAGATATATCTATAGATATATCCATGTACCTAGATATATCTATCTACATATATATTTTTTTTAGTTGCTGTATGGTTTCCTTGGGGGCCAAAATGGCCCCCAGGGAAACCCTACAACATCTAAAAAAAAAAATGCCCCCACAGGGGGTCACCCTGCCCACGGGCGACCCCCTGTCATTTCATTTTTTATTTTTTTTTTTATTTTGTTGAAAAAAAAAAATCCCCTGGGGGGGGCGCGATCGCGCCCCCCCCCAGGGGGCACCTACCTTTTTTTTAATTAAAAAAATTATGCCGGGGGGGGGGGGGCGGCCCGTTTTCCAGGGGGGGGGCCGCCCCCCAAAAGTGAAATCCCTGGTGTCTAGTGGGGTTTCCTGGCACAGCTGCGATCGGGGGCCAGAAACAGTTTCAGAAGGCCTCGTAAGAAAGGGGAGAGTCTCCCCTTTCTTACGAGGCCTTTTCAAAATGTTTCCTGGCCCCCCCGATCGCAGCTGTGCTGCGATCGGGGGAGCCAGGAAACACTTTCAGGAAGGCCTCGTAAGAAAGGGGAGACTCTCCCCTTTCTTACAAGGCCTTCCCGAACGTGTAAAAGGCCGTTTTCCCCATGAAAGCAGGAAGCGGCCGCAAGGCTGCTTCCTGCTTTCATTAGGAAAACACCTTTGCAACGTCAGCGCGCCTCGCGGCGCGCTGACGTCACAAAGGGGCGGGGGGAGACACGGTAGCTTCCGTGTCTCCCGGGGGTAGTAAAAAAAAAAAAAAAATCCTCGGGCGCGACGCACCCGAGGATTTATTAATGCCCTTCCTGGTGTCGGCCACTGGTCGCGACCCGCACCAGGGAGGGTGTGTGGGCGTCGGCCAGTGGCCGACGCCCGCACTCAAGCGGTTAAAACACATTGGTGGTGCCCTTGACATCCTGGGGACATCACAAAGATGAGGCCACCGTGTGCAAAATAAGCCCTACAGAGAATTATGGGGCGCTCTCAAGAAGGAGCGTGCATAATTAATTAGTGGCTGCAGCCATGGCTTTCCTTCCTTGGGTCTTCTGCTCCCTGTATTTTTCATTTTTTGGCTCTCTTTCTTTTGTTGGGGATGCATGGTCCCACTTAGGCACCGTGACATGTGCTCTTGCTGGGGCAGGTGGGAAGCCTACTCCTGTGCTGCCAGGCTTGCTCCACGACCAGCTGGCTTCCTCTCACTGACTGAACAGGATCTCTGTTAAATTCTCTCGTGCCTGTTCCAAGCAGGCAGGGCTCTCCTTAAGGTGGCTGCCCAACTACCCCCAGAAACGTGCACAGGGAACAAAGACAAGCCCACTGCTGTTGGGGGGGTGGAGGGATGCAAATGATGGGGGGAGGCTCCCATTCCTCCTTCTGCATCTGGGGCCCGGGACCCCATCCTTTGGCCTTTTGTGGAGGGGAGGGAGGCACGATGGCACTGCACTCGCTCTCCTTCACGTCGTCGGGGGCCTCGGGTGGGGAATGTAGGCCCATTACCTACATATGCCAGTCAGGAGGCTGCGGAACCCGGGCCAAGTGAGTCTTGAGAGGGGGCCTCATATACACCCCTTCCTGAGTAAAATTAAGTCATGCCGACCCCTGACCCAGGCCCACCACAGGGATTCTCACAGACGATACGACAGAACTACACACGCGCTCCGTTGCTCTCACGGTCAAAGGTCACATCCTTTGGGAATGACTATCTCAGACACAGAGGGTCCGATTTTAACCATTTTGGATTCTTCTTAGGGAAGCCCTAGCCACCTGGACCATGTGCAGCAGGCCTCTTGGCATCAAAAGTGGTCTCCTTTATAGGTAGCTGGTTCTACTGGCTCCCTGCGACAGACCTTCACCTTTTCTTTGTCTTTGGTGCTTCTTCCCTCCTTCTGGGACACAGAGGTCCAGATCTTCCCACAACAGGTCCTTTGGGGGGGGGGGGGGGGAACCGGCCTCACTTGTCCTTGAGAGGCCCACTGGTGTCACCTGTAGGCAGAGTCCTTAGTCGATTAGAGCTTGAGGAGTCTTGTCCTTCCAGGTTTCCATGGTCAGGTCACCATCTAATTCCAATGCCCAACTCTCTGTCTCTCCCTTGTGAAAGAGTTTTTAAATGGGGTGGAAAGTTTTAGCGCCACAACACCCCTCCACCCCATCCCAACCCTACTGCACTGAATGCTGGGTCAAATCAAGTGGTCTTTGTTCACATCTCCTCTGCGGGCCTAAGCTCTACCCCTAGCTGACATAATTGCCAGAGACTTTCCCAACAAAAACTTCAAAAATGAGCGGTGTTAAATCAAGAGGTCTAGGCTTCCCCCGTTGTTCAGGGGATCTAGGCTGTCCCAACCCTGGTACAGTGTGACAGTTAATTAACAGATGCATATTTTCTTCCCCACCCCTCCTCCTCAGGAGTTGAGAGAAGGACTGTTACTACTTTTGTGAGAAGAGGTTACCTTTGCTGGGTTTCATAGTAATTAACATGGCCAAGTAGGGTGACAAAAGGCCTGGAATCTAATCCTTAGCTAAGCAATATGAACATTCTGGATGACCCTTAAGGTATACATGCAGGTGATTGGGAGTTGCATATTCAAACTTGGCATACATGTTTCACTCCGGTTTGATACCTTACTGGACCCTGTAGGACTAAGGGCAGCAAAGCAAAATTATTTAATGCAGATTTCCTCCTATGTGTATAATACAGTGCACGCCTATAGAAATCTACTCGCTATTGCGAGTTATATTTCATGGGGACGAGGTATTTTTAGAGCCTACTTACCTGTTCTGGCGAGTTGATAAATAACAGCTGTTCTGTTACTCACAAAGTGAACAAGCAAGAAAGTTGCTTTTATATCTTTTTATCTTGTCATCTTTGCTCTGCATTAAAACAGGGGTAAAAAATCAATTTGTCTTGCATCATTTACTTTTCTTTCTCTTACTGTGAGTTACAGGATTTTGTAAAGTTAACTGTGTGAAAATCGTGCCATACAATGCGTGTGAAATGAAAGTCTAAGACACCAGGCTGCTTTTTGTAACACAGCCTTGACATAGCTAATTAGTGAACTGTACAAACATTTCAAAATATATTTCTGTAGTTATGCAGGCACATTTATATAAGTCTGTGTGGTTAAAAAAAAAGATTTTTATAGGGTGAAAACAAATCAGAACACTTTACTTGGTTATGTGCAAATGATAAATATGTTTGCTGAAACCAAGATTCCAAGAACTGTTTATGCGCTATATAGTCTCGGACCACGGTCTTGGCGTTCTCGCCCGCTGCCTCTGCCTTGCTCCTCGTGTTTGCTGCCCAGCTGCAGCACACGTGGTCGCGAGTTTGATCCCACGGTCCGCCTCGGCTGATTCACTGCCTTGTGTAATTGCTGTCACAGTAACTGTTTTTTGTAAAGTTTTTTTTTTGTAAAGTGTAATTTTAGCCTCTTTTTCTGGACCCTTAGTTGCCCGTTCCATTTTGCCTCCTTGCTTTGCCCTGTTGTTGACTGTACTTTCTCAATTTTCTCCCGACGTTTTTTCCCTCACCCCCTGCCGCACTCCCGCCTCCCTGTCAGCCCCTCCCATCTCCGAAGACTACTTATGGAAACAGCTGCGCAACTGTACATCGAGTGTGCTGCCAGCGTGCCAAAGGCAAGCCCGTCTGCGCCAGTCCACACCTGAACCCCACCCAGCACCAGGAACCCTGGCCCTACTTGCCCCCCTGCCTCCCCTCCTCCAGAGATACTCCTCCGTGGATCTCTGTGCTCTTGTCCCTGGACCCAACAACAACTGCTGCCTCGCATCGCCTTGCCACACAGCGGGACAATTCACCTGCACCCACTGCCAATACTCCTCCACTCCAGGACTGACCACCATCACTGCCACCAACGCCTCCCCGCCAAATGAGATGGCCTTGGAACAGCTCAGGTGTATCATGATCAATGCCAGATCACGCTGCAAACGCGCCATCGAAGTCTGGGCTACTGTCTTCAATCTTGCCCCCTGATGTAACCATCACAGAGACCTGGTTCACCCCCGGCTACAAAATGAAACACCTTGACTGCATAAACAGGCACGGAGGCGGCACTGCTATCGTACACTAGGAATCAATCACCTGCACCATCACCAATGATGAAATCACACCCATCATGGAACACAAACTTCCAGCTCCATGATGATGCCACCACCAAAGGCACCCTTGTAACCAGACCAGCAGGACCAAGAATAGGCCTCAGCGGTGCCATCACTGAATTCATCACCCCACATGCCATTGAATTTGAACACTACATCTTCCTGGGAGACCTCAACTACCACCTGGACCTACTGGAATGACTGGACAACCTTGCCCTGAAGCAGCTGTTCACAGGCCTCACGCACAAAGCAGGACACACCATCGTCTGAGTTAACCTGCCCTCAGCTACCGAAAACTCCATGCCCCCTCACAAGAACTGTGATTCCCTCGCAGACCACTTCCACAGCAAGATAGAAACCATACACAGTAACTTCGATCCCCAACCGCCTGACCTCCCCAGTATACCATTAACCTCTACCAGCGACCATCCGCTCACTGCATGGAGACAACTCAGCACACTGAACATGATCACACTCATGAGCTCCATCCACTCGGGAGCCCCACGGACTCCTGCCCCCATTGCATCTTCAACCTTGAAAGAAACAAGATCAGCCGCCAGCTCACTACAATCCTCAACGCCTCATTAGCCATGGCCACTTTTCCAGAAGCCTGGAAACATTCAGAGGTCAGATCCCTCCGTAAGAAGCCCTCTCCACATCCAAGCAATCTCCAGAATTACCGCCTGACCTCTTTGCTCCCTTTCCCCACTAAAGTCCTGGAGAAGGCTATCACATCCAACTCACAGAACACCTGGAGAAAAACAACCTGCAAGATGGCTCCCAATCAGGCTTCAGAGCCAATCATAGGACAGAGACGGACAGCTCTGATCGCCACAAGACATCTGCACCCTGCTCAACAGAGAAGTAACAGCCGCCCTGATTCTGCTCGACCTCTCTACCACCTTCGACATCGTCTCCCACCACACACTGATCAAAATACTATGACAGATTGGGATCACAGACCATGTGCTCAGACAGTTGGCATTCTTCCTCACAGGACACACCCAGAGAGCCTGCACTCCCCCCCCCCCCCCTTCACCTCAGAGGTCAAGAACACCATTGCGGTATCCCCCAAAGGCTCCTCTCTAAGCCCAACACTCTTCAACGTCTATGTGACACCACTCGCAGACATTGTGAGATTGCACGACAGCAACATTATCTCCTATGCTGACGACACACAGCTCGTCCTCTCGCTCTCAGCAGACCCCCAATCAAGACAAAGACCACCTTCCACGACCGTATGAAGAACTTATCCGCCTGGATAAAGGACAACTGCCTGAAGGTCAACATGGCAAAGATCGAGGGGTCAGGACAGCTACATACTTTACCACTTACTTTTTGCCCTCTAGATCAGTATTTTAGTTTTTCATATATACAAGCTAGCCTTCATACTCACAGCTCTGAGAAATAAAACCCTAGCAAATATTTCTCCAGTCTCACAACATAGGTTTAATATTGAAAGTACAGAAATTATCCAACAAAGAGGAGAATATTTGACTTCCATTTAGCCAGTTATTTTTGATACATCTACAGAGTACTAAGCCTGGGCGGAGTTTGCAGAGTTCTGCTACGAGGAACTCCGTGAAGTGCCGAAAAAACTCTGCTGCACTACCTGAAGTTTCACGAACGGCGGAGTTTGGGTAAGTCACTCTGTTTGCACTGATTTTCAGTGTGGGAGTTTCTCCAACACTGTAAAATCAGCCCAAACTGCATCATGCGGAGTGCCAGAGGGCACTTACTTCTTTCTGTGGCTGGAGTAGATTTTCTACTTGAGCGGCAGCTTTCTCATCACGACCGCTCACATTCAGAAATCTTGCTCGCCAGCTTAGAGATTTCTCTCGCTAGCCAACTTAACATTGACAGTGTAGGAAGTTGGTTCTGTATATACTATCTCAAAGTGAGAGATAGTGTGCACAGAGTCCGAGGGTTCCCCCTAGAGGTAAGATAGTGGCAAAATTAGATAATTCTAATGCTATATTTTGTGGTAGTGTGGTCGAGCAGTAGGCTTATCAGAGGGTAGTGTTAAGCATTTGTTGTACACACACAGGCAATAAATGAGAACACACACACTCAAAGACGTAACTCCAGGCCAATCGTTTTTAAATAGAAAAATATTACTGTCTTAATTTATTTTAGAACTACAATATTCAGAATTCAAGTAAGTACATAAATTGTAAGGTACTTGACATAGGTAAATGTGGAACTTTGAAGTAAAACAGTAAGGTACACAGTTTTGGCAAAAATAGCAATAAGCTATTTTAAAAGTGGACACTGCAAAAAATCAACAGTTCCTGGGGAGGTAAGTACAAGTTAGTTTAGCAGGTAAGTAAAGCACTTACAAGTTCAGTCTCCGGGGCATAGGCAGCCCACCGTTGGGGGTTCGAGTTAACCCCAAACGCCCAGCACCAGCAACACAGGGCCGGTCAGGTGCAGAGGTCAAAGAGGGGCCCAAATAACATAGGCGCCTATTGAGACTAGGGGTGCTCCGGTTCCAGTCTGCTAGCAGGTATGTACATGCATCCTCGGGGAGCAGACCAGGGGGGTTTTGTAGAGCACTTGGTGGGGGGTCACAAACAGGCACATAAAATACACCCTCAGTGGCACAGGGGCGGCTGGGTGCATTGTGCAAAGCAGGTGTCGGGTTTTACATTGGTTTCAATAGAGGGACCTGGGGGTCATTGCCGATGCAGGCAGGGCACAGGGGGGCTTCTCGGGCCAGACACCGACTGGGCAGCTATGAGGGCCGCCTGCTGGTCACTCCTGCACCAGTAGCTGGTTTCTCTCGAGCCTGGGGGTGCAGTGCTTCTTCCAGGAGTCGGGTTCTTTGTTACATGGCAGTCGGGGTCAGGGGGAGCCTCTGGATTCTCTCTGCAGGTGTCGCCGTGGGGTGCAGGGAGGTCGTCTCAAGGTGTCCACGTTGTGGGAGTCGCCTGGGGGGTCCTCGCTGTACTGTTGGTTTCTCTGAACACAAGCACACTGTTGATCCCACCTGGAGACTGGATGTGGCCGGCTGGCAGAAATTGGTCAGCCTAGCACTAGTAGTTGGGCTGGTATGCCGGGGCCATCTCTAAGATGCCCTCTGTGTGCATTTCTCAATAAATCCCACACTGGCATCAGTGTGGATTTATTGTGCCGAGAAATCTGATACCAAACTTCCCAGTATTCAGTGTAGCCATTATGGAACTGTAGAGTTTGTGTTTGACATACTCCAAGACCATATACTCTTGATGGCTACGCTGCACTTACAATGTCTAAGAATTGACTTAGACACTGTAAGGGCATAGTGCTCATGCAGCTATGCCCTCACATGTGGTATAGTGCACCCTGCTTGTAAGGCTGTAAGGCCTGCTAGAGTGGTGACTTACCTATGCCACAGGCAGTGGGTTGTGGGCATGGCATTCTGAAGGGAGTGCCATGTCGACTTAGTCTTTTTCTCCCAAGCTGTGAGGCAGTGTGCATGTGCTGAGTGGGGGGACCCCAGGGTGGTATAATACATGCTGCAGCCCTTAAAGACCCTCCCTGGCCACAGGGCCCTTGGTACCAGGGGTACCATTTACAAGGGACTTATCTGTGTGCCAGGGCTATGCCAGTTGTGGGGACAAAGGTACAGTTTTCGGGACAGAACACTGGTCCTGGGGCCTGGTTAGAAGGGTCCCAGCACACTTTCAATCATAGCTAGCATTAACAAAAGGCAAAAAGTTAGGGGGTAACCATGCCAACAGTGGCATTTTCTTACAGCGAGCAAGAGAAACTGTGTTCGGCGTCACTTCACAGAAGTTTCCGCGTGGAGTGGAGAAAACTCTGTGAACTCAGCCGGTGGAATGGAATTATTCACCCACCCCTACAGAGTACGACCTGTGGGACTGCTCTAGAGTCTGAAAACCTCACCAGGGCTGGTGCATAGTGAAGCCACTCCTTCTACACACCACCCAGTCTCTCACCGTGCATCCCCCATCCGGCCCGGCACTGTGCTATCCGGACTGGCACTGTGTGTTATTCATATGTCAGCGTGTCCTGTCACAGTAAGCGACTGAGGTATAGGGACGGTGTATATATATATATATATATATATATATATATATATATATATATATACACATACATACATACACACACATATACACATACGGAACACATGCTGCAGATTCACATGCTGTGCATTATCCTGCCATCTAGTGTTGGGCTCGGAGTGTTACAAGTTGTTTTTTCTTCGAAGAAGTCTTTTTGAGTCACGAGATCGAGGGACTCTTCCCCTTTCGGCTCCATTGCGCATGGGCATCGACTCCATCTTAGATTGTTTTCCCCGCAGAGGGTGAGGTAGGAGTTGTGTATATAGTAATAGTGCCCATGCAATGGAGCAAGTATGTATGTACATAATGTGTCTAAAAGTGATATATATATTTACAAATTTACAAATGTACAAGTTTATTGTTAACTTATAACGGCTACAGGCTCCCGGGGAGGTGGGAGGGCGCATGTGAATCTGCAGCGTCTCATGCCACGAACAGATGTACACTGGGTAAGTGACATTTTCCGTTCGATGGCATGTGTAGCTGCAGATACACATGCTGTGCATAGACTAGTAAGCAGTTATCTCCCCAAAAGCGGTGGTGTAGCCTGTAGGAGTTGTAGTTGTTTGAAATAATGTTCGTAATACTGCCTGTCCTACTGTGGCTTGTTGTGTTAACACATCCACACAGTAATGTTTTGTGAATGTATGAGGCGTAGACCATGTGGCTGCCTTACAGATTTCTGTCATTGGTATATTTCCTAGAAAGGCCATGGTAGCACCTTTCTTTCTAGTGGAGTGTGCCTTTGGTGTAATTGGCAGTTCTCTCTTAGCTTTAACATAACAGGTTTGAATACATTTAACTATCCATCTGGCAATGCCTTGTTTGGATATTGGATTTCCTGCATGAGGTTTTTGAAAAGCTACAAACAATTGTTTTGCTAAATTGTTTGGTTCTATCAATGTAATACATTAGTGCCCTTTTGATGTCTAATGTATGTAATGCTCTTTCAGCTACAGAGTCTGGTTGTGGAAAAAAATACTGGTAGTTCCACAGTTTGATTTAAGTGGAACGGTGATATAACTTTTGGTAAAAATTTGGGATTTGTGCGTAGAATCACTTTATGCTTGTGTATTTGTATAAAGGGTTCCTGTATGGTAAATGCTTGCATTTCACTTACTCTTCTAAGAGATGTTATAGCTATTAGGAAGGCTACTTTCCATGTTAAGTACTGCATTTCACAAGAGTGCATGGGTTCAAATGGTGGACCCAAGAGTTGTGTTAATACAATATTGAGATTCCATGAAGGCACTGGTGGTGTCCTTGGGGGAATGATTCTTTTTAGACCCTCCATAAATGCTTTTATGACTGGGATTCTAAAGAGTGATGTTGAATGTGTAATTTGCAGGTAGGCAGAAATTGCAGTGAGATGTATCTTGATGGATGAAAAAGCTAGCTTCGATTTTTGTAAATGTAATAAGTAGCTTACAATGTTTTTTGTTGACGCATGTAGTGGTTGAATTTGATTATTATGACAGTAATAAACAAATCTTTTCCATTTATTTGCGTAGCAATGTCTTGCAGTAGGTTTCCTAGCTTGTTTAATGACCTCCATACATTCTTGTGTAAGGTCTAGATGTCCAAATTCTAAGACTTCAGGAGCCAGATTGCTAGATTGAGCGATGCTGGATTCGGGTGTCTGATCTGTTGTTTGTGTTGAGTTAACAGGTCTGGTCTGGTTGGTAGTTTGACATGAGGTACTACTGACAGATCTAGTAGTGTTGTGTACCATGGTTGGCGAGCCCAAGTTGGTGCTACTAGTATTAGTTTGAGTTTGTTTTGACTCAATTTGTTTACTAGATACGGAAGGAGTGGGAGAGGGGGAAAAGCGTAAGCAAATATCCCCGACCAACTCATCCATAACGCATTGCCCTTGGATTGAGGGTGTGGGTACCTGGATGCCAAGTTTTGGCATTTTGAATTTGCTTTTGTTGCAAATAGGTCTATTTGAGGTGTTCCCCAGTTTTGGAAGTAGGTTTGCAGTATCTGGGGATGAATTTCCCATTCGTGGGTGTGTGGGTGATCTCGACTGAGATTGTCGGCCAACTGGTTTTGAATTCCTGGGATGTACTGTGCTATTAGGCGAATGTGATTGTGAATCGCCCAATGCCAAATCTTTTGTGCTAAGAGACACAGCTGTGATGAGTGTGTTCCTCCCTGTTTGTTTAGGTAATACATTGTTGTCATGTTGTCTGTTTTGACAAGAATGTGTTTGTGGGCTATTATCGGTTGAAATGCTTTCAATGCTAGAAACACTGCTAGTAGTTCTAGTTGATTTATATGAAGTTGTTTTTGTTGAGTGTCCCATTGTCCCTGGATGCTGTGTTGGTTGAGGTGTGCTCCCCACCCTACCATGGAAGCATCTGTTGTGATCACGTATTGAGGCACTGGGTCCTGGAAAGGCTGCCCTTGGTTTAAATTTATAAGATTCCACCATTGAAGCGAGGCGTGTGTTTGGCGGTCTATCAACACTAGGGGGGTCGCGGTCAGAAGACCGCGGAGGCCATTCTGACTTTCCTGCTGGGCCGGCGGGCGCCCGCCAAAGGAGCGCCCGCCGGCCCAGTGGGAAAGGCCCTGAAACATGGAAGCCGGCTCCGAATGGAGCCGGCGGTGTTGCAGGGGTGCGATGGGTGCAGTTGCACCTGTCGCGATTTTCACTGTCTGCATAGCAGACTGTGAAAATCCTGCTGGGGCCCTGCTGGGGCCAGTGGCATGGGCAGTGCAGGGGCCCCCAGGACACCCGTTCCCGCCAGCCTGTTCCTGGCGGTAAAAACCGCCAGAAACAGGCTGGCGGGAAGGGGGTCCGAATCCCCATGGCGGCGCTGCTTGCAGCGCCGCCATGGCGGATTTGGGCAACCGGGGGAAATCTGGCGGGAAACCGCCGGACCCGGTTTTCTGACCGCGGCGGTAAGAATGGCCCAGAAAGCACCGCCAGCCTGTTGGCGGTGCTTCCGTCATTTTAGCCCTGACCGCCAGGGTTAGAATGACCCCCTAGATCTTGAAGTTGACCCTGTGCTTGTGTCCATTGTGTCGCTAGGCACTGCTGTAAGGGTCGCATGTGTAATCTTGCGTTTGGGACAATGGCTATGCATGAAGACATCATGCCTAGAAGTTTCATCACCAACTTTACTTGATACTGTTGGTTTGGGTGCATGCTTTGTATTACTTTTTGGAATGCTTGTACCCTTTGTGGACTTGGAGTGGCAATCCCTTTTTCTGTGTTGATTGTTACTCCTAAGTATTGTTGTATTTGACACGGTTGTAAGTGTGATTTTAGGTAGTTTATTGAGAACCCTAGCTTGTGAAGGGTTTCTATGACATATTTTGTGTGTTGAAGACACTGTTTCTGAGTGCTGGTTTTTATTAGCCAATCGTCTAGATACGGGAATACGTGTATGTGCTGTCTTCTGATATGTGCAGCTACTACTGCAAGGCATTTTGTAAATACCCTTGGTGCTGTTGTTATCCCGAATGGTAACACTTTGAATTGGTAATGTACTCCTTGGATTACAAACCTTAAGTATTTCCTGTGTGAAGGATGTATGGGTATATGGAAGTAAGCATCCTTGAGGTCTAATGTTGACATGTAGTCTTGTTGTTTGAGCAAGGGAACCACGTCTTGAAGTGTTACCATGTGAAAGTGATCTGAGATCTAAGATGGGTCTCAGTGTTTTGTCCTTTTTTGGTATTAGAAAATACAGGGAATAAACACCTGTTCCTTTCTGATGGTTGGGTACCAGTTCTATTGCCTCTTTTTGTAACAAGGCTTGGACTTCTAATTGTAATAGATCCAAGTGCTGTTTGGACATGTTGTGTGCTTTTGGAGGCACATTTGGTGGTAATTGTAGGAGTTCTATGCAATAACCATGTTGGATAATGGCTAGGACCCACGAGTCCGTAGTTATTACTTCCCAATTTTTGTAATAATCTGTGAGTCTTCCCCCCCCCCATCGGTGTTGTGTTGGGGATTTGTGACATTGAAGTCACTGTTTAGTTTGTGGGGTTTTTGGGCTTTGGAATTTCCCCCTTGTTTTAGGGAACTGTCCACCTCTATATTGTCCCTGAAAGCCTCCTCTTTGGTACTGGCCCTGGTATGTGGGTCTGGCCTGTGAGGTTGAAGGTTCTGTGCTTTGGGCTCGAAACCCCCTCTAAAGTGTGGCTTCCTAAAGGTGCCTCTGCTCTGTGGAGAGTAGATCGCGCCCATGGCTTTGGCCGTGTCTGTGTCTTTCTTTAGCTTCTCTATAGCTGTATCCACCTCTGGCCCAAACAACTGTTGTCCATTAAAAGACATATTAAGCACAGCCTGCTGGATCTCTGGCTTAAATCCGGAGGTGCGTAGCCATGCGTGTCTCCGAATAGTGACCGCTGTGTTTACTGTTCTGGCGGCTGTGTTCGCTGCGTCCATAGCCGATCGTATCTGGTTGTTGGAGATACTTTGGTCCTCCTCCACCACTTGTTGTGCACGCTTTTGAAACTCTTTGGGAAGATGTTCAATGAAATGCTGCATTTCGTCCCAATGAGCCCTGTCATATCTTGCCAATAAAGCCTGTGAATTGGCAATGCGCCATTGATTGGCTGCCTGTGCTGCAACCCTTTTCCCTGCTGCATCAAACTTTCGACTTTCTTTGTCGGGTGGTGGTGTATCTCCAGAAGTCTGTGAATTTGCCCTTTCCCGGGCTGCGCCTACTACCACCGAGTCAGGTGCTAGTTGTTGCATGATGTACATAGGGTCCGTAGGGGGAGGTTTGTACTTCTTCTCCACCCTAGGTGTAATGCCTCTGCCTTTGACGGGGTCTTGAAACACCTGTTTCGCATGTTTTAACATGCCTGGTAACATCGGCAGACTCTGGTAATGGCTATGTATTGATGACAGGGTATTGAATAAAAAGTCATCCTCAATAGGTTCTGCATGCAGTGCTACATTGTGAAAAGTAGCTGCTCTGGACACCACCTGCATGTAAGCTGTACTGTCTTCTGGTGGTGATGGTCTTGCCGGGTAGCAATCAGGACTATTGTCAGATACTGGTGCATCGTATAGATCCCATGCGTCTGGGTCATCCTGGCTCATCCCTGTGTGCGTTGGTGATTGCATCATTGGGGATGTTGCTATTGGTGACAGGTGCGGTAAGTGCTGTGGCGAAAAACGTGGTGGAGTTTTTTCTTTAGCCACTTTTGCTTTTGGCTGTTGTTCTGTTTCTTGGAAAGCGAGTTTGTTTCATTTTAATTGGAGGAAGAGTTCTTATTTTCCCTGTGTCCTTCTGAATATGGAGCCTTTTTTGTGTATAGTCTGGCTCTCCCATCTCTAATTCTTGCCCAAATTTATGGCCTTGTAGTTGTGATGAAAGGCCTTGTTCTTCAGAATAGGAGCTCTGTTTCGGCTCCGAGGCTGGGTGTTTCGGCACCGAAACCTTTTCCGCAGTCTTTTTCGGCTCCGAAGCCACCTTTTTCGGTTTCGGGGTGCTGATGTCTCGGTGCCGAGTTTGGTCGGAGCCAGTATCTCGGTGCTGAGTACACTCTGTGCCAGCATCTCGACCGGAGTCGGATGTCTTCGACACGTGTGTGCCCTTTTTCGGTGTCGATGGTTGGTCAGTGTTTACGGGTTAAGCCATGGCCTGCCGGTGGTGGTGTCCCCTGGGCTTTCATTATCTTTGTGTGAGTTTTGGCCGGGGCAGGTTTACTCCCGGTTTGTTGCCTTGCCGGCTGCTCACTTTCGGCCTCGTCCGAGTCCGAATCAGGAATGGAGAAAGTCTCCTCCTCTTCGACATTGTGTTGTCCTGCCAGCATCGACGCCATTTGAAGCCTTCGAGCTCTCCGGTCCCGTACCGTCTTCTTCAACCAAAATGCCTGGCAGGCCTCGCAGGTATCCTCCTTGTGTTCGGGGGACAAACACAAATTACAGACCAAATGCTGGTCTGTATAAGGATACTTATTGTGGCATTTGGGGCAGAAGCGGAATGGGGTCCGTTCCATGAGCCTTGAAGACGCACGCGGTCGGGCCGACCAGGCCCCGCCGGGGAAGGGAAGCCCCGAAGGGCTACCGGAGCTCTTCTTTTCTTCGGTGTCGAGCTGCTATTACTAACCCGATACCGAACGCAAACAATACCGTCAAATTTTCCGAGCTTTAACTAACTTTCCGAACCGAAACACGGAGCGAAGAGGAACACGTCTGAACCAGATGGCGGAAAGAAAACAATCTAAGATGGAGTCGACGCCCATGCGCAATGGAGCCGAAAGGGGAAGAGTCCCTCGATCTCGTAACTCGAAAAGACTTCTTCGAAGAAAAACAACTTGTAACACTCCGAGCCCAACACTAGATGGCAGGATAATGCACAGCATGTGTATCTGCAGCTACACATGCCATCGAACATATATATATATACACATACCCATATATATATTGGGGGGCTGATGCCATTTTTCCAGTGCTGTGCGTAGATTTCATCCCAGACGTGCAGCTCTTTAGCAGGTGATGTACCTACAGTGTAGTATAGTGCATATGTGTAGGAAGTTGGCTCTGTATATGCTATTTCAAAGTAAGGAATAGCATGCACAGAGTCCAAGGGTTCCCCTTAGAGGTAAAATAGTGGTAAAAAGAGATAATACGAATGCTCTATTTTGTGGTAGTGTGGTCGAGCAGTAGGCTTATCCAAGGAGTAGTGTTAAGCATTTGTTGTACATACACATAGACAATAAATGAGGTACACACACTCAGAGGCAAATCCAGCCAATAGGTTTTGTATAGAAAAATATCTTTTCTTAGTTTATTTTAAGAACCACAGGTTCAAATTTAACATGTAATATCTTGTTTGAAAGGTATTGCAGGTAAGTACATTAGGAACTTTGAATCCATGTATACTTTTCAAGTTATTCACAAATAGCTATTTTAAAAGTGGACACTTAGTGCAATTTTCACAGTTCCTGGGGGAGGTAAGTTTTTGTTAGTTTTACCAGGTAAGTACGACACTTACAGGGTTCAGTTCTTGGTCCAAGGTAGCCCACCGTTGGGGGTTCAGAGCAACCCCAAAGTTACCACACCAGCAGCTCAGGGCCGGTCAGGTGCAGAGTTCAAAGTGGTGCCCAAAACGCATAGGCTCCAATGGAGAGAAGGGGGTGCCCCGGTTCCAGTCTGCCAGCAGGTAAGTACCCGCGTCTTCGGAGGGCAGACCAGGGGGGTTTTGTAGGGCACCGGGGGGGACACAAGCCCACACAGAAATTTCACCCTCAGCGGCGCGGGGGCGGCCGGGTGCAGTGTTAGAACAAGCGTTGGGTTCGCAATGGAAGTCAATGAGAGATCAAGGGATCTCTTCAGCGCTGCAGGCAGGCAAGGGGGGGCTTCCTCGGGGAAACCTCCACTTGGGCAAGGGAGAGGGACTCCTGGGGGTCACTTCTGCAGTGAAAGTCCGGTCCTTCAGGTCCTGGGGGCTGCGGGTGCAGGGTCTTTTCCAGGCGTCGGGACTTAGGTTTCAGAGTCGCGGTCAGGGGAAGCCTCGGGATTCCCTCTGCAGGCGGCGCTGTGGGGGCTCAGGGGGGACAGGTTTTGGTACTCACAGTCGTAGAGTAGTCCGGGGGTCCTCCCTGAGGTGTTGGTTCTCCACCAGCCGAGTCGGGGTCGCCGGGTGCAGTGTTGCAAGTCTCACGCTTCTTGCGGGGAGATTGCAGAGTTCTTTAAAGCTGCTCCTTTGGATAAAGTTGCAGTCTTTTTGGAGCAGGTCCGCTGTCCTCGGGAGTTTGTCGTCGTCGAAGCAGGGCAGTCCTCAGAGGATTCAGAGGTCGCTGGTCCCTTTGGAAGGCGTCGCTGGAGCAGAGTTCTTTGGAAGGCAGGAGACAGGCCGGTGAGTTTCTGGAGCCAAGGCAGTGGTTGTCTTCTGGTCTTCCTCTGCAGGGGTTTTCAGCTAGGCAGTCCTTCTTCTTGTTGTTGCAGGAATCTAATTTCTAGGTTCAGGGAGAGCCCTTAAATACTAAATTTAAGGGCGTGTTTAGGTCTTTGGGGTTAGTAGCCAATGGCTACTAGCCCTGAGGGTGAGTACACCCTCTTTGTGCCTCCTCCCAAGGGGAGGGGGTCACATCCCTAATCCTATTGGGGGAATCCTCCATCTGCAAGATGGAGGATTTCTAAAAGTTAGAGTCACCTCAGGACACCTTAGGGGCTGTCCTGACTGGCTAGTGACTCCTCCTTGTTATTCTCATTATTTTCTCCGGCCTTGCCGCCAAAAGTGGGGGCCGGGGCCGGAGGGGGCGGGCAACTCCACTAGCTGGAGTGCCCTGCTGGGCTGTGACAAAGGGGTGAGCCTTTGAGGCTCACCGCCAGGTGTTACAGCTCCTGCCTGGGGGAGGTGTTAGCATCTCCACCCAGTGCAGGCTTTGTTACTGGCCTCAGAGTGACAAAGGCACTCTCCCCATGAGGCCAGCAACATGTCTCTAGTGTGGCAGGCTGCTGGAACCAGTCAGCCTACACAGATAGTCGGTTAAGTTTCAGGGGGCACCTCTAAGGTGCCCTCTGTGGTGTACTTTACAATAAAATGCACACTGGCATCAGTGTGCATTTATTGTGCTGAGAAGTTTGATACCAAACTTCCCAGTTTTCAGTGTAGCCATTATGGTGCTGTGGAGTTTGTGTAAAACAGGCTCCCAGACCATATACTCTTATGGCTACCCTGCACTTACAATGTCTAAGGTTTTGCTTAGACACTGTAGGGGCACAGTGCTCATGCACTGGTACCCTCACCCATGGTATAGTGCACCCTGCCTTAGGGCTGTAAGGCCTGCTAGAGGGGTGTCTTACCTATACTGCATAGGCAGTGAGAGGCTGGCATGGCACCCTGAGGGGAGTGCCATGTCGACTTACTCATTTTGTTCTCACTAGCACACACAAGCTGGTAAGCAGGGTGTCTGTGCTGGGTGAGGGGTCTCGAGGGTGGCATAATACATGCTGCAGCCCTTAGAGACCTTCCCTGGCATCAGGGCCCTTGGTACCAGAGGTACCAGTTACAAGGGACTTATCTGGGTGCCAGGGTGTGCCAATTGTGGAATCAAAAGTACAGGTTAGGGAAAGAACACTGGTGCTGGGGCCTGGTTAGCAGGCCTCAGCACACTTTCAATTCAAAACATAGCATCAGCAAAGGCAAAAAGTCAGGGGGTAACCATGCCAAGGAGGCATTTCCTTACACAACCCCCCCCCCCCCCAAACGAAAGCGGATGAGACTAACCTTTCCCAAGAGAGTCTTCATTTTCTAAGTGGAAGAACCTGGAAAGGCCATCTGCTTTGGCATGGGCAGTCCCAGGTCTGTGTTCCACTATAAAGTCCATTCCCTGTAGGGAGATGGACCACCTCAACAGTTTTGGGTTTTCACCTTTCATTTGCATCAGCCATCTGAGAGGTCTGTGGTCAGTCTGAACTAGGAAGTGAGTACCAAAGAGGTATGGTCTCAGCTTCTTCAGGGACCAAACCACAGCAAAGGCCTCCCTCTCAATGGCACTCCAACGCTGCTCCCTGGGGAGTAACCTCCTGCTAATGAAAGCAACAGGCTGGTCAAGGCCATCATCATTTGTTTGGGACAAAACTGCCCCTATCCCATGTTCAGAGGCATCTGTTTGCACAATGAACTGCTTGGAGTAATCTGGAGCTTTTAGAACTGGTGCTGTGCACATAGCTTGTTTCAGGGTGTCAAAGGCCTGTTGGCATTCTATAGTCCAGTTTACTTTCTTGGGCATTTTCTTGGAGGTGAGTTCTGTGAGGGCGGTCACAATGGATCCATATCCCTTCACAAACCTCCTGTAGTACCCAGTCAAGCCAAGGAATGCCCTGACTTGAGTCTGGGTTTTTGGAGCTGCCCAGTCCAGAATAGTCTGGATCTTAGGCTGGAGTGGCTGAACTTGGCCTCCACCTACAAGGTGTCCCAAGTAAACCACAGTTCCCTGCCCTATCTGGCATTTGGATGCCTTGATAGAGAGGCCTGCAGATTGCAGAGCCTTCAAAACCTTCTTCAGGTGGACCAGGTGGAGCTGAAGACAGCAATATCATCAAGATAAGCTGCACTAAAGGATTCCAGCCCAGCAAGGACTTGATTCACCAACCTTTGGAAGGTGGCAGGGGCATTCTTTAAACCAAAGGGCATAACAGTGAACTGATAATGCCCATCAGTTGTGGAGAATGCTGTCTTTTCTTTTGCTCCAGGGGCCATTTTGATTTGCCAGTACCCTGCTGTTAAGTCAAAGGTACTTAAGAATTTGGCAGCCCCTAATTTGTCTATTAGCTCATCAGCTCTAGGAATGGGATGAGCATCTGTCTTTGTGACAGAGTTGAGACCTCTGTAGTCCACACAAAACCTCATCTCTCTCTTTCCTTCTTTGGTGTGAGGTTTGGGGACTAAGACCACTGGGCTAGCCCAGGGGCTGTCAGAGTACTCAATTACTCCCAATTCCAGCATCTTGTGGACTTCCACCTTGATGCTTTCCTTAACTTGGTCAGACTGTCTAAATATTTTGTTTTTGACAGGCATGCTGTCTCCTGTGTCCACATCATGGGTACACAGGTGTGTCTGACCAGGGGTTAGGGAAAAGAGTTCAGCAAACTGCTGCAGGACCTTCCTGCAGTCAGACTGCTGTTGGCTTGAGAGGGTGTCTGAGTAGATCACCCCATCTACTGAGCCATCTTTAGGGTCTGATGAGAGGAGATCAGGGAGAGGTTCACTCTCAGCTTCCTGGTCCTCATCTGTTACCATCAACAGATTTACATCAGCCCTGTCATGGAAGAGCTTAAGGCGGTTCACATGGATTACCCTCTTGGGGCTCCTGCTTGTGCCCAGGTCTACCAGGTAGGTGACCTGACTCTTCCTTTCAAGTACTGGGTAAGGGCCACTCCATTTGTCCTGGAGTGCCCTGGGAGCCACAGGCTCCAGAACCCAGACTTTCTGCCCTGGTTGAAATTCAACCAGTGCAGCCTTTTGGTCATACCACAACTTCTGGAGTTGTTGGCTGGCCTCAAGGTTTTTACTTGCCTTTTCCATGTACTCTGCCATCCTTGAGCTAAGGCCAAGCACATAGTCCACTATGTCTTGTTTAGGCTCATGAAGAGGTCTCTCCCAGCCTTCTTTAACAAGAGCAAGTGGTCCCCTTACAGGGTGGCCAAACAGAAGTTCAAAGGGTGAGAATCCTACTCCCTTCTGAGGCACCTCTCTGTAAGCGAAAAGCAGACATGGCAGGAGGACATCCCATCTCCTTTTGAGTTTTTCTGGGAGCCCCATGATCATGCCCTTTAATGTCTTGTTGAATCTCTCAACAAGGCCATTAGTTTGTGGATGATAGGGTGTAGTGAATTTGTAAGTCACTCCACACTCATTCCACATGTGTTTTAGGTATGCTGACATGAAGTTGGTACATCTGTCAGACACCACCTCCTTAGGGAAACCCACTCTGGTAAAGAAACCAATGAGGGCCTTGGCTACTGCAGGGGCAGTAGTCGACCTAAGGGAAATAGCTTCAGGATACCTAGTAGCATGATCCACTACTACTAGGATGTACATATTTCCTGAGGCTGTGGGAGGTTCTAGTGGACCAACTATGTCCACACCCACTCTTTCAAAGGGGACCCCCACCACTGGAAGTGGAATGAGGGGGGCCTTTGGATGCCCACCTGTCTTACCACTGGATTGACAGGTGGGGCAGGAGAGGCAAAACTCCTTAACCTTCTGGGACATATTGGGCCAGTAGAAGTGGTTGACTAACCTCTCCCACGTCTTGGTTTGTCCCAAATGCCCAGCAAGGGGAATATCATGGGCTAAGGTCAGAATAAACTCTCTGAAACCCTGAGGCACTACCACTCTCCTAGCGGCACCAGGTTTGGGATCTCTTGCCTCAGTGTACAGGAGTCCATCTTCCCAATAGACCCTATGTGTTCCATTTTTCTTGCCTTTGGACTCTTCAGCAGCTTGCTGCCTAAGGCCTTCAAGAGAGGGACAGGTTTCTTGTCCCTTACACAACTCTTCCCTTGAGGGTCCCCCTGGGCCCAAGAGCTCAACCTGATAAGGTTCCAGCTCCATAGGCTCAGTTCCCTCCGAGGGCAGAACTTCTTCCTGAGAAGAGAGGTTCTCTTTTTGGTGTTGTGTTGCAGCTGGTTTCCCAGCTGACTTTCCTTTTCTCTTGGTAGGCTGGGCCATTTTTCCAGACTCCAGCTCTACTTTTTCACCCTGTGCCTTGCATTGTGCCCTAGTCTTGACACACACCAGTTCAGGGATACCCAGCATGGCTGCATGGGTTTTCAGTTCTACCTCAGCCCATGCTGAGGACTCCAGGTCATTTCCAAGCAAACAGTCTACTGGGATATTTGAGGAGACCACCACCTGTTTCAGGCCATTGACCCCTCCCCACTCTAAAGTTACCATTGCCATGGGATGTACTTTAGTCTGATTGTCAGCATTGGTGACTGGATAGGTTTGTCCAGTCAGGTATTGGCCAGGGGAAACCAGTTTCTCTGTCACCATAGTGACACTGGCACCTGTATCCCTCAGGCCCTCTACACTTGTCCCATTAATTAAGAGCTGCTGCCTGTATTTTTGCATGTTAGGGGGCCAGGCAGCAAGTGTGGCTAAATCCACCCCACCCTCAGAGACTAATGTAGCTTCAGTGTGACACCTGATTTGCTCTGGGCACACTGTTGATCCCACTTGGAGACTGGCCATTCCAGTTTTAGCTGGATGGGAGTTAGAAGTGGTATCTTTCTTGGGACAGGCCTTGTCTCCAGTTTGGTGTCCAGACTGACTACAGTTTCAACACCAGGCCTTTTTGGGATCAAAGTTTTTACCCTTGTACCCAGGATTGTTTTGTGGAGAGGCTCTGGGCCCACCCTCCTGTGCAGGTTTTTGGGGGCCTGTAGAAGACTCTTTACTATTTTTATTTTTGGCTGTCTCACCACCTTTCCCCTGGGGAGGTTTTGTGACCCCTTTCTTTTGGTCACCCCCTGTGGAAGTTTTGGACACCCTAGTCTTGACCCAATGGTCCGCCTTCTTTCCCAATTCTTGGGGAGAAATTGGTCCTAGGTCCACCAGATGCTGATGCAGTTTATCATTGAAACAATTACTTAATAGGTGTTCTTTCACAAATAAATTGTACAGCCCATCATAATCATTTACACCATTTCCTTGAATCCAACCATCTAGTGTTTTTACTGAGTAGTCTACAAAGTCAACCCAGGTCTGGCTCGAGGATTTTTGAGCCCCCCTGAATCTAATTCTATACTCCTCAGTGGAGAATCCAAAGCCCTCAATCAGGGTACCCTTCATGAGGTCATAAGATTCTGCATCTTTTTTAGAGAGTGTGAGGAGTCTATCCCTACACTTTCCTGTGAACATTTCCCAAAGGAGAGCACCCCAGTGAGATCTGTTCACTTTTCTGGTTTCACAAGCCCTCTCAAAAGCTGTGAACCATTTGGTGATGTCATCACCATCTTCATATTTAGTTACAATCCCTTTGGGGATTTTCAACATGTCAGGAGAATCTCTGACCCTAGTTATGTTGCTGCCACCATTGATGGGTCCTAGGCCCATCTCTTGTCTTTCCCTTTCTATGGCTAGGATCTGTCTTTCCAAAGCCAATCTTTTGGCCATCCTGGCTAACTGGATGTCCTCTTCACTGGAGTTATCCTCAGTGATTTCAGAGTTGTTGGTCCCTCCTGTGAGGGAACCAGCATCTCTGACTATTATTTGTGGAGTCAGGGCTTGAGAAGCCCTGTTCTCCCTAAGTAGGACTGGGGGGGGGGGGGGGGAATTTCCCTCCAAGTCACTATCTTCATCCTCTGTGTTGCCCACAGAGGGGTTGGCTCTATCATACTCTGCCAACAGCTCCTGGAGCTGTGCTTTGGTAGGTCTGGAGCCCATTGTTATTTTTCTTATGTTACAGAGTGACCTTAGCTCTCTCATCTGGAGATGGAGGTAAGGTGTGGTGTCGAGTTCCACCACATTCACATCTGTGCTAGACATTATGCTTCTAAAAGTTGGAATACTTTTTAAGAAACTAAAAACTAGTTCTAGAATCTAATTCAAACTTTTACAAACTTTTAAACTCTAAAAGAAATGCTAACCGGGACTAACACAAGGCCCTAGCAGGACTTTAAAGAATTTAGAAAACTTTTCAAATTGCAAAAATCAATTTCTAATGACAATTTTGGAATTTGTCGTGTGATCAGGTATTGGCTGAGTAGTCCAGCAAATGCAAAGTCTTGTACCCCACCGCTGATCCACCAATGTAGGAAGTTGGCTCTGTATGTGCTATTTCAAAGTAAGGAATAGCATGCACAGAGTCCAAGGGTTCCCCTTAGAGGTAAAATAGTGGTAAAAAGAGATAATACTAATGCTCTATTTTGTGGTAGTGTGGTCGAGCAGTAGGCTTATCCAAGGAGTAGTGTTAAGCATTTGTTGTACATACACATAGACAATAAATGAGGTACACACACTCAGAGACAAATCCAGCCAATAGGTTTTGTATAGAAAAATATCTTTTCTTAGTTTATTTTAAGAACCACAGGTTCAAATTTAACATGTAATATCTTGTTTGAAAGGTATTGCAGGTAAGTACATTAGGAACTTTGAATCATTTCAATTGCATGTATACTTTTCAAGTTATTCACAAATAGCTATTTTAAAAGTGGACACAGTGCAATTTTCACAGTTCCTGGGGGAGGTAAGTTTTTGTTAGTTTTACCAGGTAAGTACGACACTTACAGGGTTCAGTTCTTGGTCCAAGGTAGCCCACCGTTGGGGATTCAGAGCAACCCCAAAGTTACCACACCAGCGGCTCAGGGCCGGTCAGGTGCAGAGTTCAAAGTGGTGCCCAAAACGCATAGGCTCCAATGGAGAGAAGGGGGTGCCCCGGTTCCAGTCTGCCAGCAGGTAAGTACCCGCGTCTTCGGAGGGCAGACCAGGGGGGTTTTGTAGGGCACCGGGGGGGACACAAGCCCACACAGAAATTTCACCCTCAGCGGCGCGGGGGCGGCCGGGTGCAGTGTTAGAACAAGCATTGGGTTTGCAATGGAAGTCAATGAGAGATCAAGGGATCTCTTCAGCGCTGCAGGCAGGCAAGGGGGGGCTTCCTCGGGGAAACCTCCACTTGGGCAAGGGAGAGGGACTCCTGGGGGTCACTTCTGCAGTGAAAGTCCGGTCCTTCAGGTCCTGGGGGCTGCGGGTGCAGGGTCTTTTCCAGGCGTCGGGACTTAGGTTTCAGAGAGTCGCGGTCAGGGGAAGCCTCGGGATTCCCTCTGCAGGCGGCGCTGTGGGGGCTCAGGGGGGACAGGTTTTGGTACTCACAGTCGTAGAGTAGTCCGGGGGTCCTCCCTGAGGTGTTGGTTCTCCACCAGCCGAGTCGGGGTCGCCGGGTGCAGTGTTGCAAGTCTCACGCTTCTTGCGGGGAGATTGCAGAGTTCTTTAAAGCTGCTCCTTTGGATAAAGTTGCAGTCTTTTTGGAGCAGGTCCGCTGTCCTCTGGAGTTTCTTGTCGTCGTCGAAGCAGGGCAGTCCTCAGAGGATTCAGAGGTCGCTGGTCCCTTTGGAAGGCGTCGCTGGAGCAGAGTTCTTTGGAAGGCAGGAGACAGGCCGGTGAGTTTCTGGAGCCAAGGCAGTGGTTGTCTTCTGGTCTTCCTCTGCAGGGGTTTTCAGCTAGGCAGTCCTTCTTCTTGTTGTTGCAGGAATCTAATTTCTAGGTTCAGGGAGAGCCCTTAAATACTAAATTTAAGGGCGTGTTTAGGTCTGGGGGGTTAGTAGCCAATGGCTACTAGCCCTGAGGGTGAGTACACCCTCTTTGTGCCTCCTCCCAAGGGGAGGGGGTCACATCCCTAATCCTATTGGGGGAATCCTCCATCTGCAAGATGGAGGATTTCTAAAAGTTAGAGTCACCTCAGCTCAGGACACCTTAGGGGCTGTCCTGACTGGCCAGTGACTCCTCCTTGTTATTCTCATTATTTTCTCCGGCCTTGCCGCCAAAAGTGGGGGCCGGGGCCGGAGGGGGCGGGCAACTCCACTAGCTGGAGTGTCCTGCGGTGCTGTGACAAAGGGGTGAGCCTTTGAGGCTCACCGCCAGGTGTTACAGCTCCTGCCTGGGGGAGGTGTTAGCATCTCCACCCAGTGCAGGCTTTGTTACTGGCCTCAGAGTGACAAAGGCACTCTCCCCATGAGGCCAGCAACATGTCTCTAGTGTGGCAGGCTGCTGGAACCAGTCAGCCTACACAGATAGTCGGTTAAGTTTCAGGGGGCACCTCTAAGGTGCCCTCTGTGGTGTACTTTACAATAAAATGCACACTGGCATCAGTGTGCATTTATTGTGCTGAGAAGTTTGATACCAAACTTCCCAGTTTTCAGTGTAGCCATTATGGTGCTGTGGAGTTTGTGTAAAACAGGCTCCCAGACCATATACTCTTATGGCTACCCTGCACTTACAATGTCTAAGGTTTTGCTTAGACACTGTAGGGGCACAGTGCTCATGCACTGGTACCCTCACCCATGGTATAGTGCACCCTGCCTTAGGGCTGTAAGGCCTGCTAGAGGGGTGTCTTACCTATACTGCATAGGCAGTGAGAGGCTGGCATGGCACCCTGAGGGGAGTGCCATGTCGACTTACTCATTTTGTTCTCACTAGCACACACAAGCTGGTAAGCAGGGTGTCTGTGCTGGGTGAGGGGTCTCGAGGGTGGCATAATACATGCTGCAGCCCTTAGAGACCTTCCCTGGCATCAGGGCCCTTGGTACCAGAGGTACCAGTTACAAGGGACTTATCTGGGTGCCAGGGTGTGCCAATTGTGGAATCAAAAGTACAGGTTAGGGAAAGAACACTGGTGCTGGGGGCTGGTTAGCAGGCCTCAGCACACTTTCAATTCAAAACATAGCATCAGCAAAGGCAAAAAGTCAGGGGGTAACCATGCCAAGGAGGCATTTCCTTACAATAGGACAACAGCCTTTTAAAAAAGTGAAGAAAGTCCCACAATGCAATGCACTGGTAGCTATGTACTGGCTGAAGGTGTCACACAAATGACCAAGAGGGTCACAATGCAGCCTGGCCATCATTAGTCAAATAAACAGTATTAGAAGCAATTATAAATAGGGCTTCCGGTTTTTTGGTATTTTCTTTTTTTTTTTTTTTTTAACATTTCGATCTGTATTTATTCATTTATTTTTTTTGTCCCCGCTATGAGAATAAATGGAGTTGGTAAATGGCATATTTACATGTTTAACTGATAAAAGATGCCTGCAGCGTTTTAGCAAATTGAGAAACCATGTACAACAAAACTACACGCATACGTAAATATTAGTATTATATACAAATATATGTTCACATATAAAGGAAATCTCATCCGGATTTTTAACTCCCCACACTGTCCATCTGCTAAGCTGTTGGCTTGGAATTCATGAAGGACAGCACTGACAAGAACAATTCTCTATATTTAAGCTTTTAAAATTAAATACAGCCAGAAAACACATTGTTTCAATGTATGTGTATCTGTAAAACTCAATAGAAATGGAAAACTGGGAACCTGAATTATGATACTGATGAGGTTAGAGTATGACAAAAAGAGCAATGCCCTGCTCTTGCTTGCACTTTTCCATAGGTTATACATTCTGGGGATAATATGCTATATTAGAGTTTGATTGGGTTTCAATCGTGCTTACATGTTTATATCTGCTGTTTGAACTTAATCCTTAATTGTTCCTTTTATTGAGTATCTACTAAAATATAATCAGCTCCCTAAAGAGTTTTTCTATGTTGGAGCTGCTTGGCCTTTGGTTTTATATTGAAATGACTTGTGTTTCGTAATATTCTCTGGAGTTTATTGACTATAAGTAGTGAAGTGGTTTTATGCCGATTTAATCTTATTTCACGTTGGTTTTATTGTTCTGAACTGTACTTTGATGGGTTTTAACTGAATAAAGTTTGTACTACGAATACAATGTGCTTCCCCTGTGGATAATTTTCTATTCACCTTAATAGGATTACTTTCAAACATTTCACGTGACCTGCAATTTGTAGCAAAGAGTTTGACGTGGTATGCATTTGCCACTGAAAAGACGCCTTCTGCCAGGCCCTATAGACAACCCTCCATAGTTTGGTAAAATACACTACATAAATACATTCCTCAGAAGGCCACATTGGCATATAACCTTAGAGCCATGCAGCAGTGTGAGATAAATCATCTCTAAGTAGGACACCACTACAGTCTACATTATTTAAAAAGGAAGAATGCCTGAGAATCTTCAGTGAAGTTCTGGAAATAAACATCCACACCTTATAAACATCTCTACTATAAAAAAATGTGTCTATACCACTGTATTATAACTATTAAACACCATCACATTCCCAGATATCCACTGGTACATACAGTGTTGGCCTTCTCACAGATTTGTTTTGGAACGGTCTTTAGTTTTAAGCCACAGCAGACTTTGAAACATACCTCTGCAACCCACATCAGGCGTGCTCAGGCTTTACCTTGCTTAACATGGAGTACTACTTCTCCACTAAACTTTAGTGATTTATCAAGGGTCCATGATATAACCTTCAACATGCAGTCACTCTTGCCTCCAGAGCTTACACTATTTCCATGCTATGGACACCCGTGAGGTACACAAAGTAACTCCGTGCTATATAGGACTCTGGTGTGATCAGTGATGTGATCAATTATGTCATTTGAGACATCAGTGATTGATACTAAACATACGTGTTTGTAAAATCTTATTTTCAGTATTATTTAGTACTCTGCTGAGCCCTGTTATCAGATGGCTCATGCACATTCATTTCCTGTACATCTTAGCACATGCATTTCGCACTTATAACTGGTTTGCATACTTCTGCTCATTTTGTACACTCTTCTCTCAATCACCCTTCATAGTCGAAGGATGGGAAGCATCCATCTTTCATAAGAAACGAAGTCCTTCGTTGCTCGTGTGCACACATTTGATTCTCAAATTTGCTTCCTAAGGATAAAAGTTCAGTTCTTTACTCACCAAGTGGGTAGAGTATTACTCTCTGTCTACACTAATGACTGATATTAGGCTCTTCTCATGCTCTGGATGATACCTTCGCTTCACCTTCGAGCATGTGATTTTTGCAATCCCTCTGCTTCTTTGTGGCATAGGTGCTCACTCCTGTCATAACCTGTTCCAGACGTTTTCAATCCTGAGTGCTGTTTTGCCATAGTAACATCTCATGTCCCAGGCAGTTATTCTCTTTCCCAGGATACCACATTTCTGCCAATGAACTTTCTATGGATGCAAATGACTGCCATTCGTTCCCGAGACGATTTTGCGCGGGCAGGTGGCAGATAGGTTGGTGCCCACTGCGCATTCGAAGAGGATAGGGGCATACATGAGCAGTGCAGAGCACTGGGGCAACGCTGCTCCTAGAGGCGTGATAATGCTGTTGCTCTTCTGCACTGGACATTGAATTCATACGCTGTTTTGCTGTAACCATGCCTGATGTTATACTACGGGGTCATCTTCATGAAGGATGTGATGCACTGTGGAGCAGCAGCACTAGCAGAGAGATTAGTAATTGCGGGTAGTAGCAGTGGTGTAGCGTGTGGGTGCAGGGGGTCCGGCCGCACTGGGCGCAACATCTTGGAAGAGACTAAATCCACGGGTTAGGGGGCGCAAATTACTTGCCTTGCCCCGGGTGCTGACAACCCACGCTACGCCACTGGGTAGTAGTCTCCTCTTCATAGGGAGGAAGCCGCCACTGAGTAGTTCCTGGAAGGTATCGATTAGGATGTGAGGGTCCCCTAGACCGATGGTACCAACACTTGGCTGCGATGCACACCCATAGCCAAGTGGGGAGTCAATGGAAGCCAGATCATAGGCCTTGGTAGTACTGGATAAATCACATACTAGCATCTACTATTCTGGGGCCAGGGAGTTGCTCAGTTATATTCTAATCTGCAAGAATTTTGTGTGTCTAACATAATATGGTTGTGAAGCAAGCGGTTGTAGAGTCTGCAGTTCCAACATTAAAGGACGGGGACCAAGCCCTTTATTACTGGTCTCGTCTTCAGTGCAAGAACCTGCTCTCCATTCTACGTTACTGTGGTTGTCTTTCAATAGTTGTTATTTAAAAATCTCCAAGATTTTAATTTTGCTCCTCCACCAAGTTGCAGGTTAAGAAATTAATTATTTCTGCTTAGACACCAGGACATCCTTGTAGAGTATTGGTGCCCTCTAGAAAATTGACTCTTGACTTTAGCGAACATTAACTCTGTCCCGCTCCCTCTCTATGCTTCCAAGGTTTAGAACAACATTCCTAGGGAGATCCGACATGAAACAGCAAACCTCCCATTAACAAACACTGCAAGAGGATCTTGTCAATGATGCACATTCACATTACAATCCCAGATCTTTTGAATCTCACACGCCTGCAACACTCTTTTTTAAACTACATATTGACAAAGCAATGATCCATTTACATTCTCCAAAACTGTGGTAGGACTCGTCGCTGACCAGTCATAGGCACGAAAGAGGTAAGCTCATGACAAATCAAACCATTCATCCTCCTACTCTACTGTATGCCTTTAAAGAATAACGACAATTATACCCCTCTTCAAACACTGCCGTCTCATGTTTGCATTACAGATAGTGTTAACAAAATTAATGCAGTTGTGGTGGTGGTGATATGGGTTGTTGCACCCAAGTGCAAACAACGAGTCACCCCTTCCCACGACGCACAATGCAACTTCCACTCACACAGTCCAGGCGCTTGCCACCTCCTTTCATTTTCCTAGGGTGCATGCTCCATACATCTCTCTTCCATGTCACACAATCAGGCTATTCCTTTCCCAAAGTTCCAACATCTTCACTTCTCTGCTATTCATTTCCATTGGAATCTCTTTGCTAACCGGTTAACCGCCTCTGCACTGTTTACAGCCTGCATTTGTTCTGACCTTCCTCTTGGTATTTTGGCGTTTTCTCCATTTGTATGTCATATTTCTCGGACCTTTGTTGATACTATGTACAAGTTGCAAATTCTTCAAGGACACTATGATAAGTTTTATAACTGATGTCCCAGAAGGCGTGCTGCTCAACTGAATGTATACTTATTTTAAGAATGAGGTTTGCTGCCTGGGATTCACCGGAACAGATACAACAAACCACAGTTGTGTAGTAACAGTGACTTTAAGGTGTGGGCGGATTATTAGGTTGTTACTCGTGTAGTGCTCCAAAAGGGCCTCTTGTTCTCTCGCATCTACTTTATTACATTTGCCAGGGCATGCATAATTTAGCATGCAAGAACACCATGTGTCGACGCTGTATTATAGTGTCCTGCTGCCACCGCGGGGACATTGTTCAGACCATCAATTTTTAAAAGGTTCTTCGGGTTCTCTGGAAAAATTAGCCTTGTTGTGGTTTATGCAAGCTCACCGACCCTATGAGCAGCTCACACTTCCTCGTTTCCACATCGCAAACCGCCCTTTCCACACATGTAATCCTGTTGTTACATTGTGTCCTCTTGTGTGGGTAGGGTACGTCACCTCAAGGGTTAGAGACACACTTACCTGGCTGTACAAGCAAGAAGCTCACGGAAGACATGCAGCACTGATGTGTCTTTATTTGATACCATTGACAGACGTGGAGCGGGGCGAGACCGCAGTTATGAAATACGCATTTACAAGCACTTAGAAATGCAGATGTGCATTTTGAAACAATTTATAAAAAAATATTAAGCTACAGATTTACATCATCAGTGCTCACTTTAAGGTCGATCCTAGGCAGCGTGCATGCACTGTCTTCGACATGTTTAATCTACTTCTGTGGGCTTTCACCACGCCCCTCTCATGCTCATCGCTTTAATTTGTCCCTGGGCCTGCCTTTCAAAATTCCCTTGATTTCATAGGTAAATGCTTTACGTTTGTTGCTCCTTCAGGCTGTTTTGTTACCGCTGTGGAAACTGACCCTAAGAGGGCCCCCTCCCTCTGGATCCAGTCCGGGGCCTGTCGCCTGTGCACAGTGTGCTGTGCTGAGAGGGCCCCATGGAGGTGGGGAGGGGCTGCGGGGGCCTTTGTGACTGGTCTGATGTGAAGCTGCGTCACTGAGAGGGTAAGCTAGTGAAGAAGAGAAACAAAATAAATGTGGACTGCAAATTAAGAATCACATCTGAATGACAACGGTGAACAGATGTCACACTCTGCAGCATAGCCGCATCATCAAATGATGAAAAGCCTGTTGTTCATCCAGGTACCAGCCATTCTGAAAACACATCATTGAAATCCTTAATAGCCACTGTCAAGAAAACACCTATCGTTGGGAGTACCACAGCCTTTCAGCTTACCTGGTACCAAAAATCTTGGCTCCGGGTGGTGTCACCAGATAAAAGACTTTGATGCAGAGTCTGTTTTCAACACAGGAACGTGATGCATAGCAAGTGTCACGCATGCGGCTACCACCATTATCAATACAAAATAAATCAAAAAGTAGCAGTCATTCCACGACCTCCAACATCAAGTGACTGACAGAAGTCACACAAGGCTATGGTCTTCTCGATAAGGGGTAGTGTCATGACTGAGGAGGACGAAGAATCGTCTGAATCCTCAGCATTAGATTGAATTGTAGCCCAATTCCTTTCCTGGTTGACAATGGCGCCATTATTATTGCCATAACTGACGCTCACTTTGCTAAACTGCAGATTATGCCCAGAATGCAAGCAGGTGATATGCACATTTATGCATACGGAGACTGCTGCTGGTATGGGCTGCCTTCTGTGGTGAAACTGGGGCTTTTGAAAGTTCATGTCAAATCCTAAATAAGATTTCATCTACCTCAACAGTCGATGTAAAAATACTTTTTTCCTGATTTATTCAAATACATTGATAAATTAGATATTCACAATAATCAACTTGAACATTGATGACAATGTCAAACAAAATCCCAATACTTCTGAGGTTTTCCGTCCAGTATCCAAAATCAAACTGAACTAGAACTTCAGACTTCCCTGGATATAGATATCTTTGAACCTGTACCATCACCGTGGATATCACCTATAGAAACCACAAAAAAAGACATGCAGATGGCAAAATATGCCTTTGTGGTGATACGAGTTGTTGGACCTGGCCTTTTTTGCAGAGTCATCCCCAAACTTTTTGCCTTCCTCCTATTTTTCTGCCCTCTTTTTGTTGGCTCTAGGACTCTGGGCACTTTATCACTGCTGATCAGCGCTAAAGTGCATGTGCTCTCCCTCCTAAACTTGGTATGATTGGCTTACACCTGTTTTGCTTATTTCATTTACCTGTAAGGGCCTGTAAATTAAATTCTACTGGTGGGCCTGCAGCTTGCACCCCCCACAGCAGTAGCATTCCAAACCTGTCTCAGGCCTGCCATCGCACACCTGTGTGCGCAGTTTATTGCCACAGGGACCTGGCATCCAAATCTACTTGACAAACCTGTAACTCCCCTTTTACTACATATAAGTCACCCTAAGGTAGACCCTAGGTAGCCCTGTGGGCAGGATGCTGTGTAGGTAAGAGGAAGGACATGTGCCTGGTTGTGTGGCTTGCCCTAGTAGTGACAAACAGCCTATTTGGTTTGTCACTGCTGTAGGTGCAGCCTCTCACAGTATTGCATTGTGATGGCTAAGTGGTATTGTCTGATCTATGATGGGTGGCGTTGGCATGTTTGGTATGGCTGGAATGGTAGTGAGAAATGCTGCTTACTGGTGTAGGTGGATTTTTTTTTACCATGGTGGAAATGCCACTTTTAAAAAGTGGGTATTTCTCTGTGAGTATAACTCTGGTGCTTTGCAGCTTGACTCCAATGCACGTGTGGGGTACAGTGACAGCGGGGCTTTGTGCGTACTTTACAGACAGCCATCACACAGGGAGGGTGGACGTGTAACAGGAGTATATCTGCATACTGAGTGGTATCCTGGACTGGGATAGGTAGAGGCGGGGCACACTTACATTTGTATAGGCTGGGCCCAGCCCTGACACAAAGGGCTTGTTTACCCACTACTGATGGTTGGAGCCAGTGCTGGAGATGAACTGGACTTGCCTGGAACTGGTTAGTGCTGGTTGGAGCCCCCTTTCCACCTTTGTGAAAGCTGCGCAAACTGAGTATAAGTGCAGGGCGTTGCTCCACACATTTTTAGACACTAATTGACTTATGAACTGGACACTGGCTGCTGCTGGAAGGACTTGCCAGGAACCGCCTTCGGACTGCCCTGCTGTTGTGCTGACCTGTGACCTGCTAGGTCGCTGAGAGGGACTGCCACTGCCTTTGAACCCTTGTGCTGGCCTTGTTGCTTGGGCCTTCAGCCCTGTGCCACTATTGCTGTCTCCGGGGGCTGGGTGGTGTATCCCCCTGCATTTTTGTGGCTGGACGTCGCTTCCTCTAGTTGACCACACGTGGAGTGCTCCTTGTCCGTTGGAAGCATGTGGAAAGCACCCTGGGGCATCAGAGCGTGAAGAGCACTTGCATCTTTGCCCAGAGTGCTCCCTCCTTTACACCAAGCGTGGGAAGAGCAATTCATTTTACTGGCTTTTGTGTTTTTGCCCCCTCAGGCGCAGTAACCTCTGTGCAGTGATGTTGTGTTTATGACATATGCCCTAAGGAAATATATTCATGAGCTGTGCATTTATTTTGGAGGGTACTGATTTCTAAGACTTATGCCATTGAGTAAAGTTTCACTCAATGTGCATTCTGAGTAATAATGATGACCTGAACACTGCTTGTGTTGCAGAATATTAGTAACCCATATCTTTACCCGACTACTGCTTGCTTTGGCAGAGTACTAGTAACCTGTGTGCTCTTCTGACAACTGCTTGTGTATCGGGGTATTACTGATACAGGCTGCTTTTGGTCTAATGATCTGTGCAATGCAGTTTATTTTTATGTAACTTATTGTGGACTTTGTGATGTATTTATTGTGTCACTGGTGTTGTGTGTGTTGTGCAAACACATTACACACAGCCTCCAGGAGAAGTCTGACTGCTCGTGCCAAGCTACCAAGGGGGTGAGAGCAGGGGTTATCTTGGGTGTGAAGCGCCCTTGCCCTGACTAGAGTGGTGGTCCCTGCCTGGGAACCCGCCTTCTAACATTAGTCAACCTAATCAAGCAATTCTATTTTTTTAATAAGTATTTCCACATCATGGGCTTTGATTGAATGGACAGAGGGTGAATGAAATTCTCTTCTTGCAATGTATCAGGCATTACCTTGTCTATTAATCATTGTGTTGATGTTAGACTGATTGACATACAGCATAAGGGAAGAGTGATTATAGTTCTATAAAATTAAGTACATTTTATGGTCACTATGGCTTTCACCCACAATCCATTCTATCGCGCTAGTCTAAGATTATATTCACTCACAAAAGATTAGATTCCTGCAAATGGAGTCTTCAACACTTGCTGTGGTCTGACGAAACTTTGTGAGACCGAGAGTCCTACAAGGATTACGCTGATGCTGGGTTGGACAGATCGGGTCAAACATACCCTCTGCACAAAACTTTCTAATAATCATTACTAACTCCAGGAAACTATGAAGATTTGCTGGACCCTTTGAAATGGAGGCTATTTCAACCCTGTGCCTATTTGACTGTCCCTAAACAAAGTGACTGCACAAAAAAGATCCGGTGCACCACACTTATTATGAAAACCTGGTGCGAGTGACGGCAGTATGTAGACAATATGTGGGACGGCAAAAACTTCTGTGGTTGTGCATGGGATATGGAGTGCTTTAGGCATGTGACCAAGTGGACGGATTTTTGTACAATTCCTATATTTTGTGGGAGCGCTCGGCTTGAAGAGATGTGTCAACAGCTCACCGAGAACTGGGAGTTATTATGGAGAGGACTAATTTATTTATCAATGTATAGTAATAGAAGAATAGCATCGTTTTAAAGGTTCTAATTGCAGGTGTGCCACAGTTGGGGATATGGATGTCACTCTTTGGATCAAAAGATGCAGTCGTTGAGTGACTGCCACCTCGGGCAACGTACACAGTGGTTCATGGGATTTCAACAATAGAAGCTAAAGTAACAGGGGAGTCACAGCAGTCAGGTGGGATGTAATAATGACAACACGGTCATGACTGCGGTACTGCCAGGGATCCACTGGGAATGTGAACAGCTTGTAATGACTGCATGGTTGCAAGAAGGCACGTACACACTGGTGACTGGGGATCCCCAACTTACTCTTTCCATAGCTATTACCGTAGGACAAGCGACCAGCTAAGGCAAGCTTCGCTCTATAGGGAATTACAACAGCTATTCTTATAAATGGCGCTGGGTCGACGCGGGCTTCTGTTTATTAAATGATGAATACCTCAGCAGCCGAGAAACAATCAGCGTTTGCCCTATTATACGTCCTAAAAATATGCACTCCAGCCCCGGAGAGTTTCTGGTGTAACTCCCAGGCTCTGGGGTACAACGCAACTCAGTATTACAGAAACTCTGCCTGACATGTAGTCATTTTAGAAAAATGCGACAGTAACAACATATTCATCATTTTTTTCCTGGTATTTCGCCGAAGCACACCCATGAGAACCGTCCGCAGCTGTTTACGTTTCAGGATAGTCATTAACAGCCAAGTTTAAACATGCAGTATTATAAAAACACATTTGGCTCCGCTCGGATACATTCTCCGAAAAGTCTTGAAAACGATGTTAACATGAATGTCTACGAACATACAGACTTCTATGGCTTGGGCCAGATGCTTTCAATAAGTGGATTTTCATAAAGAAACAGGTTCAGATATACGATTATATTTTTCCCCTTTTTTCATCCCTACTATCCTGGAATTAAAAAGCCTGCCAGGAGGACAAACCTACCCGAATCTACAGGCAAAGACACATTTCCTGTAAGTACATTCTCTAATACTTGTTCACGGACTGGGATTATGCAGGCATTTCTGCTTCTGAGACAAATCTACCAGTTCAGCAGATTGACTGCTGAAATAAATGTACAACCAATGGCAGGAAAAGACATTCCTGACGGCTGCTTGTAAAAAAGTAAACGAACGCCCAGGAAGGTGTTGGTTTGTGGGTACCTGTACATTATCTAATAGTGTCAGACTAAGAGAGAGGTTACAGGGCAAACGAGGCCAAGGCAGGTAAGGTACGATGCAGGAAAAGTGGAAGTAGCCAGGGATGGGAGGGGCAAGGGATGGGCGGGACAATGATGGGAGGGGCAAGGGTTGGGAGGGACAATGATGGGAGGGGCAAGGGATGGGAGGGACAATGATGGGAGGGGCAAGGGATGGGAGGGGCAAGGGATGGGAGGGGCAATGATGAGGAGCAAGGGATGGGAGGGTCAAGGGATGGGAGGGACAATGATGGGAGGGACAAGGGATGGGAGGGACAAGGGATGGGAGGGACAATGATGAGGGCCTAGCAGGGCGAATGGTAGCAAGGTTAGCTGGGGTAGGCAGAGGCTAGGTGATGGGAAGATAGACCTAGAACGATAAGATACAGTGGTAGGGCGTGGAGGTAGTGGGACATGGCATGTAGGCAATGCGGGCTAAATGGTGAGCGATGGGCGAGGGAAGAAAACATGGAGAAAGCAGCAGGGATGAAAATCTCAGCAGAGTAGGGGCAGGAGAGGGAGGAGCATCCATGAGCAGAAGACATGGCAAGCGAATGGGCCAGCACAGTGAGGTGGGGTGCGATATGATTGGCTAAACACTGACAGATGGACAAATATTCCCAGGACAGTCCTGCTAACCCCAAGCTTGTAACAGTGTCTGTGTACAGTGGAACTGGAAGCATTTGCATTTTTTGGGGCTGATGAGAATACTTTTTCCTTCTGTATAGTCTTTGCAAATAATAGACTACTTCTCATGCACCTTGTGAACACAGACACTGCAGGACTTACGCCTGAGGGGAAAAAAAATATTCAAATCGGAGGTGGTGGTGCAGATGAGCGTGGGAAACATTCTGTAAAATGTTTGTGAATTTCCACAAAGTTCCAGCTCTGTCAATATTCACCCCAACTGGCATGTGATTCCCTCAATCTGCCCCCGACACTTCCGGAGAAAAGCCCACTGGACCAAACAGACAAAAGTATACATGCAGAGTGCACAAGTCCGAGCCTACACGATGGAGAAGAGAAGTACATCCTAAGGTGCGTGTTTACGTGCAACTTTCACTTTCTTTATTCCTACTATTTACAGGTGTCTGTCATGTAGCCCAGAGAAAAATGTATATCATTGCTCCTTAATGCTTTTGACACCTACTGTGACTTAAGTAGTCAAACATCCCTTTTGGGGTATCCCTCTGGTATCCGTAGGAACAGGTGTTCTACAACAATATCTAATTTTAAGCACTTTAAGCACTTAATTTATAAAGGGCAGACTAAACCTGCTGATACTGCAATAGTGCTTACACCCCCCGTATTTTTGTTAGTATTAAATGATGCAAACTTCCATGAACGTTAATGAATATTACAGTAGACCCTAAAGCACTTTATGATACTAGCACTTTTTAACAGCTCGTCCCATCAGGTTAGGAACCATCCAACTTACCCATGACCCGCGCCTGAACCACCACTTTAATGCAGGCTCGGTCGTTGGTCTCACTGGCCAGTACCATTTCTTCCTTCAGAACCCCCTCTTTGTGAGCAATGTACTCGCATGTGACCCTGTACCCTGGGGGGGGAAATGAATGGATAAGGTTTAGATAGTGCCTCGAAACTGGCATTATTATTCCACTGCAAAAACATTTCTGTATCCAAAACTTCTCACATTTCAGCAAAGAAAAATGTTTACAGCAGCATGTCAGACATATATGGTTACCTGGGAGAACAAGCCACACAACAGGAAGTGCACCAGTGAAATACTATATATAAACTATCAAGGAACTGCAATGAATGTATTACAAATATAATGCCAATACAAATGCTAAAACCGGGTTTGATGTCCTCCACAACAATGTACACAAACCACAGTTGAGTTTGATACGCTGAGTGCATTTATTCACCTGAACCATCAAATAGTCAGCCTCTCAACTCACCGCTTAGAACCTTGACAATGCTCTCAGGTCTTTGTTAGGAACCTAGCATTGCCAAGGTTTTGAGTAAGAATATTAAGCATCTCATCCCACATATCTCCCCATTCAGAAAAGCATATAATCTGAACCTGTCAGGTTAAGCATAAATAACTACATTCCTACACTTAAAGAGACCACAATAAACTATTACTTATCCTAAGTCCAATAATATATGGCAATATCATCGCAACTATAGATTGCATACAAAACCTCTCATGTACTTTGGCACTTCACGTATTCTCACACTTTTCTCTCTCAAGGAGATTGGCTGCAGCTTCTCATTTTTATGTTCTACCAAACCTTTTGTATCAGTATTGTTCTTACTCGTTGGGATTTGTTGATCAAAGTGGAAAGTCACTTCGGGGATTGATCATTACTCTTCGACTTTTGTTCCATATTCTTCTATCTTTTGTTTTTATGGCATTTTTACATACTTTCACCACTTTTCTCTCCTCAGAACATTTCGTCCATGGTCCACATCCTACCAGTGCCCTTATTTTCACTACGTCACCTACTTCATTCTCTGCTACACAGTTTATGTTATCAACATTTTGTTTCCTGCATCTTTGATGTTCTATTTCTTTGTTTCTCTAATCACCAACACCGTTGTCCTTTATACCTTCACCCCATTTCATCCACCCGGACTCATCTTACAGTTAGCAGACCAACCTTTGAATAGTTCAAAAGGCGTTTCCCTATAGTGCTATGGGGTGACATGCGTTGGGCTGTTATCCTGTCTTGTAATACTGTTTTCCATTTTAAGTTGTTTGCTCTTGCTAACTGTATACTTTCCTTTAATGTTTTGCTTACTCTTTCAACAGCACCATTTGATTCTGGATGGTAAAAACCTTTTTATGCATGATACCACAGCTTTCAAATTACCTTTGCATTCCACTTGAACACAATTGTGGACCATCGTCTGATAAAATTTAATTGGGATAGCTTTCTCTTCTGAATACGTCCTCTAAAAATGTCATCACAGTGTAAGTAGAAATACCTCTCACACACGCAACTTCAATCCATCTTGAATATAAATCTAATAACACTATCAGAAAAGGTGTCAGATTTTAACCATGTAATGGACCTACTATGTCGATGGCAATTTCATCCCATGGATACTTTGGAGGCTGTCTACATATCATTGGCAACTGTTTGGTTTTTAAAATGTTATCATTCATTCTACACTGCATACACTTTCTTACCAATCTTTCTACCCCATTGTCCATTTCAGGACACCAAACTTGTAACCTCAGTCTTTCGTTTGTCTTTACAATACGCATATTCCCTTCATTGGCCAAATTAAGTAACCTTCCACGTACCTTTCTGGTGGTACGAGTTTGGTTCCCCAAGTGAGAATACCATTCACCACCAATAGTTCATCAGTAACCAATGACTAAAGTTTCTCAAATTGTTTACCTTTCCCTTTCTCAATTGCCTCAATCACTTTGGTAATCTTCTGATATTTGTCTATTTCATTATTCCATTTCACCTCCTCTATAGTACCCGTCGTAACTTCACAAACATTCACCTCTTCATCGGATATTTCTGCTTTTTCTTCAATCTCATCAACACTGACCAAGCAAGATAAACAATCTGCCGACCAATTAATCGCTCCAGGTATGTAATCAACAGTAAAATCAAACTTTTGTAATGAAATAATTTATCACCACCTTCTTGAAGAGATCGCATCTAATCCCTTTTTGCAGAAAACCTCTTTCAAAGGTTTGTGATCTGAATGTACCTTAACCTTTATGCCCCAGATCAAGTTTCTGTATCTTCTCAAAGCCCAATAAATAGCTAAAGCTTCCTTCTTGATTACGGAGTAATTTCATTCTGATCTCTTGAAACATCTAGATGCACAAGCAATTAAATGCTCACTCCTATTTCCTAGCTGCATCAAAACAGCACCAAAATATATAATGCATTTTTTTTCACCAGGTTCACAAGCTTGCAAACTAGGGGCATTCTTTAGAACTTCCTTCACAGATATAAATTCTTAAGAACATTCATAGTCCCATTCAAATGTGATGTTTTTACTCAATTGTTTCCTCAGACGAACAGTTCTATCTGCATATTTCGGAATGAGCTTACAGTAATAATCTACCATCCCTAGAAATTATATTAGTTCCTTTTTATTACAAGGATCTTTTAATTTTTACAAAGGCGGCAACCAACTCCTTTTTAGGAAAAACACCTTCCCTATGATACAGTGTCCTAGATAGGGGACTTCTTGCACACAAAATCTACACCTGTACTTTCTCAGTGTCAATCCTGCATTTTTTCTCCTCTTTAGAATTGCATGCACCCTTAAATTGTGCTCCTCCTTCGTACTTCCAAAGATTAATAAATCATCCTGATAGCATTTTACTCCCAATATTCTTTTGAGTAAATCGGTCATTATCCATTGGAAAACAAAGACTGCAGAAGCCAAACCGAATGGCATCCTTAACATTTTTTAAATACCCATTGATGTAATAAATGGAGTAAATTCCTGCCCAGACCCATCCACCTTAATTTGATGATATGAGGATGCTAAATCCAACTTGTGAAAAATCTAGCACCAGCCAATGTCGAAATAATTTCTTCAAAATTGGGAAGTGGGAATCTATCAACCACAATTTCCTTATTGAGTGCCTACAAGTCTATGCACAACTGAATTTCACCATTAGCTTTCTTGGCCGCGACAACTGGGGCTAACCATTCAGCTGCTTCTACAGGTTCAATTATCTTTAATGCAATTAAATGATTAATCTCCTTCTGCACACCCTCTTGTTCATTCAAAGGTAGACTCCTCAACTTGGAAATTACAGGTTTCGCTCCCTTCTTTAACTTTGTGGAATTTGTACCCTTTCAGACTACCTAACTCATTTAAATTTTTTATTTTTCCTCATATTTGATTAGTGTTCTATCTAGTTCTTGAACTTGTACTTGTGGGACTGCATTGGGATTTAACATGACTCCTAATAACCATTGATGTGGCTACCCCAGTAAAGCATCACCTATGATTGCTACAAAGATCTTTCCAACCACCATTCTCTCACCAAGTTCAATAGAAGCTGTGAAATAGCCAAACATTCATTTAGGTATTCCACTATAACCCACTGGTGAAATATCCATTTGTACAATTTCATTTAATCTTTAAAGTACTTGTCAGAGGTCTCTTTGCACATGATGGTAAGATGTGAACATGAATCAAACTTGATGCTTAATTTAATTCCCTCAATTCTTACAGAATGTTAGGTATGTTCAATCTGTTCCCCCTTTACTTGGGACACAATCTCCTTAACCTCTTGACGTGCATGTTTCGTTAACCTACTCCTACAACATTTTGAAAAATGCCCTTTCTTTCCACACGTATTACAAATTGCTTGTAAAGCAGTGCAAAATGTCCTTTCTTTCCGCACATATTACAAATTGCAAATGGTTGCATTTGCTTTGTGATCCAATTTACCACACCTGAAACATATACCTTAAAATTCCTGTACTTCTTTTGTTCCTGTTATCAGTGTTTTTTTTTTTTTTTTTTACTTTCTGGTACCTCTGGTTTCGTACTTTTAACTTGACTTACTATCTCTTCAACTTTGTATTATTGTCTTTCATTTTGTTCTTAGCAGTGCTAAGTTCATCAACACATTTGACCATGTACTCAACATGTTCCGCAACTGCGATTACTTCTTCTAGTAGAGGTTCAGCTTTCAACCATAACTTCTGTTATTTGTCATTAGCACATTTAAACACAAACTGATCCCTCATTCTTTCTTCACTTGCAGCTCCAAATTTTCTAGACACAAGTTTTCTAAGACTTATCACACAATCCTTATCTAACATCTTGTGCCTGCTTTCTTAATCCCAAATTATCTCCATTTTAGTGCTTACTTGCGGGTGATAATGTCTATCCAGTTTTAGTACGCAAATTTCATATTCATTCAATGACCTTTGGTTAACAATGCTTTACGCGGGTAAATTTTCCAACACCTCCTGCCCTTATTCACCCAGACAATGTGACAATAATGAATATTTTTGTTCAGCACTTAAATGTGTACCACAAACCCTTGCATAGTTCATACAAATCTTCTTCCATTTGCCATTTTACTGTTTGCTTACCTGGGCTTGAGTAGAGAAGGGGAGGAGGAGTCACATTCTGCATGCCCCTTCCAAAATTTGCTGTATGACTTACTTATGTAAATAAACGTAATGAATAATGCTCACACTTGCAACAGTTTGATGATGCAACATTTAAGCAACAGGAATTTGAAATTTGAGGACCTTTATGCCATTCACCTGTTCAAATATATGTCACAAGGTGTGCCAATCACAGATCGTGATAGGCGCTATTTATGTGGTGTGCCAATTATCGTAGAAGTAAAGTAACCAATAACAGTGTGTTCTATTGCTACAGTGTGCCAATCACCAAGTGTTTTAGAATATCACCGCACTATCACTGTGTGTCGAAATCAATTTATGAACGTTCCTCATGCAATTCGATGTATTTCACAAGTGCTGGGACATAACCCAACCTAGTCTTCACGCTAACATTTGGGCTGTTATCTCCACTGTTTCCTGTGCCTTAAAGATGGCTGCCATGTGGCCACATAAACCCTTGGTTTATTTTCCACAGTTGTTAGAGCTGGTTTTGCAACCTGCAGTACTCTTTCTACATGCAATGGGGCGCACTGATAAATAATGGTAATGCTGAAAGTCAAATATGTTCCAGCGAGTGCCGCACACCACACATGGCCAAAATGTTACTCTGACAGTCTCACCTGAATGACGCTTACGTCCAGAAGCTTCCAGTGTTCCTTCCACTGAGGAAACCACTCTCTCCTGAAAAAGCTCTCTCTAACCCTTGGATGCGGTAAGCATTATTGTCCTTCAGCGGACTATATTGAGGTGAATACTGGGCTCTGATCCCGCCTTCATCACCAATTAATGTGGTGTCCTCCACAACATGGTAAGTACACAAACCACAGTGGAGTTTGATAAGCTGAGAGCATTTATTCACCTCATCCATCAAACGGTCAGCCTCTCGAATGACCGCTTAGAACCTTGACAATGCTCTCAAGCCTGTGTTAGGAACCTAGCATTGTCAAGGTTTTGAGTAAGAACATTAGGCATGTCTCCCCACACCGGGTCAGTAGAGTTAAGAGATGCTGCTTCCACTGTGTTTTATTATTGCACAGTTATGTATTTTATGGGTTTTGCTACAATTTCTGTATACTCCAGCATCTGCTGCATAAGTAGTTTTCAAAAGAAATCATTTGGTTTTTCACCCAAACAGAAATAACGTTTCTGAAGTTTTGCAAGTTATCTGGCGAGCCTTTCATTAGCAGATTGCCGTATTCAGTCACTAAACGATTAACAAGTTAAAAAACCCTATCAGATCACCATTTCAAGAAGTGCATAAGGAAGAATTCAGCCAGTACCATAAAAAACATTTTGCTTTCCATAACAGAAGGATGAAGCTATTGCAAGAAGGAAATCAGGACAGACCAGGTTCTGCCCCCTTAATCAGTACGCAAGAGCTACAGATGAACACATTTGTTTTGTATCGAAATGCCACATAACGCGTGCATGTCTCCAGTCACAGTACAGAGTCCAACAGCATAATTGAAATATATTCAGCTAAACACGAATAGACTCGACAGCACGTAACATTACAAAATGCAGTTGCCCATCCGTTTCAAATTATTCTACTGACAGAATCACCAACTAAATTAAAAGAAAACTGCTTCACAGGATAAACCACACAGATTACTGTACACAGAAAAAATACAACTCAAAATTAACTGCAGTCTAAGAAAAGTGCAGAGACCTTTACACAAGAAAATGAATCCAGAAGTGAATAAGATATACCCTTTTTAAATGCTCTATAAATTCATAAACATTTGTAGTGGATTTCTGACTCTTATCTGAAATGTTAGACTAAAACCTAAATGATCCAGGTACAGATTACCTATAGAAGTGTGTGAAACCCTCTTATTTTAAACACACAGCTTGTAAAAAGAGGTCACCTAGAAAATGATTTCTATGTGAAGGATTTGTTTTATGAAAGATGAATTTCTCATCTTTTAGCAAAATACGTTTGCTAAAGCAGTGCAGTGCAAAAATGCCAGACACAAAAGTAAATAGGCGTACACATGTATACATTTACCTGTTTAGGATTAGAACTCTAGTGAACACCTGGAGAGTTTACATACATATCTTACTATAGGGTATTTAGGAACAAATACTCAGGTTTTTAAGGGCTATTTCTATTGCTGTGGGACCCTGAGGTGCTGTGGACTGCGGAGGAGGGAGACACTGTGGCAATCTCTGCAGACAGGTGACGGCTGCTTTTAGTGGGGCGAAGCGACTGAGGTTTCTCATTTTGTGTAGTACCCTATATGAAAAGTTACTGACTACAGCCACGCCACAAGTTGTAAAAGAAGCAAAACTCCAGTGCAACCTCTTTCTGGTCATCTTTTGACTTGATATTACCGTAAACCGCAGGCACAAGCATCATCTGTTATGCAGCTTGGTCTGCCAGGGCCAAGGCTTGCTTATACCCTCAAAAAAGTTACTTTGACACTGTGGGTAAATAAACACATATATTGCAGTATAGTTCAGTTTTTCAGAAGATTGTTGATATTTCTTTCCGATGAGCCAAAAGCTGTACTAATAGTAAATAGATCACACAAAACCATCTCTTTTCTTCAGCAGTCAGGAACTCTGGACCACTCATAATTTGGGCCTTAGACAGGGGTCTCTAGCCTTTTCTTTAATAAGAACTACTTCAATGAAAGGCATACAGAATGACTAATATTATTAATGTGCTAACTGTTACCACATTAGGCAAAATTACATTAGCGGGCACGCCACGCAAGATTACCAGAAGTAATCTTCACAGTGCATCAGGCAGGGTTGCCAGCATTAATGTGAAAAGGGATTTATTATGATGCCTCTACATGGTTAATACATGATAGGCACAGCTGCAATGCCCTGGCACAAAGATAATAATAATATGTTTCCCCATCGCCTCACGATTTATCATTTTAATAGCTTTAAATATTCTTTGGACACACCCATTTTTCTCCAAGCTTCATTTTTTAACCACTTACACACATTTTTGTATCAAATAAATACTTTTCAATTTTTGAATACATATGTCAATTTAACCAAGCAAATGGTTCTATGTAGCTGGCTGGGCTCTGCACAGAAGACCTACTTACAGGTACCTGGAGAGCTACCAGAAGCTCATGAGCTACTCGTTGGAGAAGCCTGGCCTTAGAACTGTGTGTCACAGTCTTTCTGAAATGTATCTAAAGTCTCAAGAGTTTCACGTAATATCCTACTGGAGAAACCAATAGGAGAAGATCTGGACTATATCCACCCCTTACTTACAGAAGGATAACAATGAACCAATAGATGTTTTTCTATTTTACAGGGTTATCTAGACAAAGAGCTACTCGTGTCCTGGTGAGGTTAGAGCGATCAATGCCAACAAACCCTTACAAAAACAAGTGCGTGCGCGGAGATGAGTGTTTATCTCTTCTGTACTAACCCACCCCAGTTTGTGCCAATAAGCGGTCGAAGAGAAGTCACAGTAAATGGAGATTGTTGATGCTCTCCAAGCACCCTGCTTAAAATACTGATCGGAAGAAGGAACCAAAAAATACATAGCAAGGATGGGTCAGAATTTACACACAAACAAATATCATGTCTGGAGATCTCACATTCAACTGTTGGTGCTCAACTATTGTGATACTTGAAGCAAATACATAGTCAATAAACAGAAGTTACACCGATTGAGACCAAGTGACGCGAGTTGTACATTGTGAGACAGTCCACAAGGAAACAACTGGCCCAGTCACAGAAACAAAACCGGAAATATGGTAAGTTCCAGAAATAAGTTGAAGACTGGATTATGAATACAAAACAAACTGGGAAATAAATGCAGAGCAGCTATGTTGAGATTCTGGTCATATTCGAAGACACAACCTTATAGTAGCTTGGAGAGCCAAGGTGCTCCTCTAGGATTGTATTCCCTGTTGCCTGTAAGGACAGACAGCCTCTTCTGCCAACTTAGGAGCCCTCAAGCAGCTTGTGCTGGAGGAAAAGAGAATTCAAAGGGACCCGGCTCTGTCCTGCCTCCTCCGAAAGACTCCATGCAAAGTCAGGCTATTATTAATGTGTTGGCCATGACAAAAAGCATTTATATGATCGAAGGTTTAAAACATCCATTGACAGTGCGTATGTGATGACAGAAAAGAGGAAATCGGCAGTATGTTAAAAGCATGCACTGCCAAAGCAAACAGGTCTGGGTTGGGGGTTGTGATGGCTACGTGTTTTATTTATTACTTCCAGCCTATGCCATAAAATTCACAAGTAAAATATGTTGCTGACAAACCGTCACAGACGCATGCTTGATATAAATACATTTAAAAAATAACTATCACATATGATTTTAATAGAACTGCACAGGTACTTTCTAGCTGGCAGGTGTACGTAAATAAAATATAGAAACCATTTTTAGTTTTAATGCACCTCACAAGAAAATAGGACATTCTGGTGCACTAAAATGTACTATTGGCTGCGATTACTGTCATATCAAGAGATATTTGACACACACGATGACTGAAAAATAAAACTGTATTCATCCATCAGCCCTTGCACTTTCGTGCAGCTCCCTGTAGACAAATACACACACAAGAAGCGGTGTAACTCCATCACTTGGGGAGCAAAACAGCCCATGATGAGTGCAGTGATGGACAAGAAGCCAGATGTGAATGATAGTGAATAGATCAATGAAGAGGGATGGTCCAAAGCCCCAGTGTATGGATTTTTTTGTATTCTGGATTTTTCTTTTTTTTCTTTTTTTTTTTTAAATCACATGAGGACGAGATGTCAGTTGGCACTAGCCAAACACCTTTGATAACATTAACATAAATCATTAGTGTATTAATTAAGGACAGAGAGAGTTCACAAAACAAAATACAATTAAAGATCAGTTAGAGTTCAGTGAACACGAACCAATACAACCATGACATCTGTGTACAATGCACACCATTACTGTCACGTTTTCTTCTTTGTAGCCAACTTTTTATTATTTCTTTTTACATATCACCAACTAAGGGGTGTACTGAGCATGGTGGGGTGAGTAATGGTGTGAACGGTGTTACACACTATAACCTGAGTAAATTCAGGGACCTTCGGGTTTTGTGTCCGCTGAACCATATCTAACCATCATCTGCTTTTTCAGTAAATTTCATGGTTTTTTATGATGTACCGCATTCACCTGCCATGTACCCATTCTACACCCTACTCTTGACGTAACCAACAGAAACTAAACTTTACAGACAAGTGCAAACTTTGTGTGGAATCATCAACCGGTCGTAAATGTATTAGCAGAAGAAAAAAAAAACTAAGAAAAACAAGAGTAGGTTAAACATATGCCAAGTCTCTGACACGTTCCTTGCAAATCCATCAAGCACTGGCAAAGTTATTACTAAAACAAAAGCGGGTTGACCACTCACTTACCTTCATTAGATATTCCGGAAAGCTGATATATTTGTACTAGGTGTGCACCGCTAACTGTCTGCCATTTTGATGCAGATTTATTAAACAGCACTTAAGTTAAAAGCTAATAAACAATTTATTTTCTCCCTTTAACTCTGCCACTCCCTTGATGGATTGGCACAAAACATTTTTGAAAAAATCCTCCCAAGCTTCTGCCAAATTGTGGGCAGATTTGTCAGACTGTGCTAATGCTTTTAGCAAATCAACAATTTATTGAGTCTGTAGACAGAGTAAGGGGGGGGGGGTTATAACCATATTATAGGTCAATCAAAAAGTGTCTTTTCATTGGAAAGAACGACTGAACCAGAGCTACACAGTGGCGACTGCCTATATGTATATAAGCACATAAGGAAATCAGGCTTCCTTTCACAGTGATGCTCCCCCAGACACTCTTCAGCTGTAAGGGTCACCAAGACATCCTCCTCTTTTGGCTATATGGGTCTTTGGGTTATGGTATGGATAAAAAGTAGGACTGGGATGGCCTGGGACACTGTGCATTTAGACTAACATTTTAGAGAGCGAAATATGCACCGTACGGAAGTGTGATCCGCCCGGCAGCGGAATATCACGGTAGGGAGGAGAGGGACCTGGACAGTGTTGTCGCTCCACAAGCTTAACTCGTGCTTGAGGCAGGGGACAGTGTGACTTATCTTCTCGATCACTTATCCCTTTGTGCCTTTCATAACCTACAGCAAGAGCAGGGGTAGCTTAATTTGACACCTGCATGGATTCCATAGACTTTACTGGAGTATGTCTCTAGCTTTGATCTGTACATGTTTTCAGTACGGCTGCAATACCTGGTTTCAGCCATCTTCTTCATGCGCACTACGACAGGTGGAGGGTTTACAAACTCCTCACAGATCTTGGTGGACGAAGTGTCCAAGCCTCTCGCCGGGAGCTTTGATTCACCACTGTAACCACTCCTTCCAACAGCCACTGCCAGGCCTGCTGCAATAAACCCATTAGCACTTCTCTAGCACATATTGAGAGGGGACACAGAGGACCACTGCAGCTCCCAGGGGTGGGCCCTGGGCAGGCTGCTCCAGTAATTCAGTCCCTGGCTCAAGGGAAGCTTCAGGCAGGTGCAGGCTTCTGTTTCATAACCATGATCTGCCTCACAGAGAGGTGCCGGGTTTAGTCTTGTTCAGGAGATGTAGGTAACACCTCTGCGACAGCATATGAAAGCGCTCTTTATTTCTGCGGCTGAACTCTATGTTCAGTGGTGTGAACTCAGTCACTCTTAAGTGAGCAGAAAACACAGGAGCTCTCTGAGAATGACCAGCTTGGAGATGACCTATTGCTCTGCTCTTTCTTCAGGAACCTGTTACACTCATCCTGAAACTAGATGGTGGTGGGTGTCCTTTGGGTATAAACTCTGGCCAGATCTTAATACCATTTCTAGTAACAATGGTGGTATGCGCCTAACCCATGCGTACACGTACCACACAGGGTCATTTACAGTAGTCTTTTGTATCCCACCAGGAATATTTGATTTTCAAGAAATGAGTCAGTCCTTATGTATTTTGGAATGGCCAATACACCTTCATCCCTCTTACAGATTCTCTAGCAGGAGATCTGCCCAAATGCCCAGCCTCTTCTCGTTGAAAATAGCCTTCAGCGACCGGGTGAGGCACATCCTACGGCTGGCATCACCAACTGCTGATTCCCACAGAACCACGGCTAATTTAGACATCTACTTTCGCTATCCAACCACAGGTTGCCATTTATAGTCACTGCATGATCATTTACCTTGGTTGGAAATCCAGAAAAGCTGGAATGGAACTGACCTACAGGGGCCTGCAGAGGCCAGGTCTGGAGAAGCGGGTGTGGCCCTAGAAACATACTGTATCTCCCAAACCAATTCAACACCATAGCAGATGTAGAGTGACTGTACCCAGGGCCGTCTCCAGCAGGAGCATGGATCTGGGAGCCAGGACAATATCACAGAAAACATACGCCACATTTACTCCTGGAGAAGGAAAGTCACGGATGCCTGAATGAGACCAACGTGAAGGCTCTGGTCACCTTCGAGCAGGCCCCGGTCAACAAACCTGACCAAGAGCTGCTGAAGGTTGTGCCCTTTAAACTCTGCACAAAACAATATATATATATTTTTGTATTTGACAGCATGTTTCGTTGGACCTTATATAAAGACTGATGCAAAACCATCCTGGCTCAAATATCACTTTGCCTGGCAGTTTTTGGAGTTTTGCACCCGATATTTTTATAGGAGCACAAAAAAGTGGACTAACTGGTGCAAACGGTGTTTGCCCCAATCTGATTTTTGATTTTTTTTTTTAACCCAGGGCAGGGAAAAGTTGCAAGAAGCAGAACTTAAGCTCTGCTACTAAGCTGTGCGTAAATACCGTTTAGGCTCCTTCGGAGAGTGACCCCGCGTGTCTTCTATGACCCCCAGTCAGTGGCGTAGCGCGGGGGTGCAGGGGGGGCCGGCCGCACCATGGGGGGGGGGGTGCTGGAAGAGACTAGAGTGCTAAAATCCACGGGTTAGGGGGCGCAAATTACTTGCCGTGCCCCGGGTGCTCACAACCCACGCTACGCCACTGCCCCCAGTGTCCAGAGAGGGTTTTCCACACCCCTACACTTCGGTCTCTTGTTGAATGCACGTGCCAGAACTACTCTGACTGGCACGTGCCATCCCTTGGACCGCAGCGTCCGAGGGATGCAGGGCGCATCCTCCCTGGACCAGCAGGTCATGCAGTGCTTAATTTGTGCTCGATGTTTCCGGTGCTGAGCACCGGCACATATTTTTGAGGGCCGGGGGTTATTCTTCTGCCCCCAGCACTTGCTGCGAGCAAAAGGCACATATGGGAAAGACGGAGGAGGAGAAAAACGAAAAAGCGCCACAAAGGGAGAAAAAAAAGACAACTGCAAGAGTTGTTATGTCCCTACCAATGAGGTTGTTTGGCAGGGGGTGATCTACACGATCCGCTGGTATGCGGTCGGGTAGAAACCCCTCTGAATATTTGTCCTGTTGGTTGACTCCTGACGTAAGGAGGCAAAGCAATAAAAGGTCTTGGTTTTCGCGCCAAGAGTTAGTTCCCCAACTGATGACTACTGTGTATTATTTAATTGCTGAACCCCCCCCCCCCTCTCGAGTATCCGGCTGATACCGCAACCCTAACAAGCAACACAACAAGAGTGAGCTGAAGGGGCAGGAAGCAGGGGTGTAGGAGACACTAAATTTCTGGGGGGGACAGGGACAACCTTGAGGTGGGCCCCCTGCACAAAGTTTGCACCCAGAAGGGTTGCCGTGGTGGGGTAAAAAGGGGAAGGCGGTCGCTTCCAGTCGAGTCCCGTGTGGCCTGCAATTCCCTGTCTGCTGGGCCCTTTGCTGCCTGTTAGGCAGCGACAGGCTCTGTGATGCTGTTCGCCTGTGTGAAGTCCTAGGAGGCCTGTTCTGCCTGCTGGGTGCAGTGCTTCCTGTCGATTCCTGTGCTGCCTGCCAGGCACTGTGCTGCCTGTTGGGAGCTTTCTAGTCAGGCTGTGTCAGTCTCTAGGCCTCCGCCTGCCTGTGAAGGCCAGTAAGGCCTATGATTGCTGCTAGGTCCTTGTCTGACTGTCAAGTGGCTGTCTCTGTGCTGCCGCGTTTCTGTGAACTGCTGTGCTGTCTGATAGGGCTGTCCTTAGTGCTGGTGGCGCCCTGTGCGACATTGTTTGTTGGTGCCCCCCAGTGACCACCTCTGCCACGGATTCCCTCACTACTATCCATCACCACTCTCTCTCAGATGCATTTAATTTGTTTTATAGCACCACTCATACCGGGAAATATCCCTTGCAATGCAATAAATGCAATGCAATGCATTGACCATGCTGCCATTACCACAAATGTGTCTCGCACACATGCCTTTACCACACATATCTTTACCACACATATGCGTGGTTACAGCATAGATAGCGGTCTAGCTGTCCGGGTGGAATAGGAAGAAGCAGAGGAGAGAGAGGTAAGTAGGGCTGTGGCCGGGTTTAGAGTGGGAGGTTGGGGTCATTTTTAGGGCAAGGTAGGGTCGGGGTAGTTTTTAGGACAGGGTGGGGTAGGTTTTAGGGGTCAGGAGGAGTGCATGGAGTTCAAGTAGTTTTAAGACATTGTGGGGTAGGTTTTAGGGTACAGGGTGGGGGTCATGTAGTATTTAGGACAGAGCGGGGTAGGTTTTAGGGTTCAGGGTGGGGGCAGGGGCATCAAGGTAGTTTTAAGAGCAGTTCAGGGTAGGTTTTAGGGTTCAGAGTGGGGGTCGGGGTAGTTTTTAGGACAGGGCAGGGTTACTTTTAGGGCTCAGGGCAGGGGGGTTTAGGGCTCAGGGCAGGGGGGTTTAGGGCTCAGGGCAGGGGCAGTTTTAAGTGCTTGGATGGGTGGAGTATGGTATCAGGTGTAAGGGGGCAGGGTAGGGAGAATTTACCACGCATGTTCCTTTACCAAACATGCTTTTACAACGAAATTCGTTGTAAAGGCATGCGTAGTAAAGACACGGTCATTGTTGAGACCGCGATGTTAAGGCATGCCCGATATACGCATGTGTTGTTCCATCATTCATCCCTCATACCAGTCTAGGGTGTCAAAGCACTTTACATCACACAGACATTACGCAGACATTACGCAGAGACAATCATCATATATGTGTAAATCAGTGTATATGAAATGTTACATAAGACAGAGGACTACAAGGTGTAGCTGTCACAGGTCATCCATACTGGTAGCAGGTATAGTTTCAGAGTGCTTTATCTGGAGAAGCGCAAACTTCAGGTATTATCACCTTATACCAGGTCCAGGTATCCCCTTATTAGGGAAGTGTAGGCAGTGTCTAGAAGCCAGGCTCTCTAGAGGTAGCTGTGGATGAGCAGCCAAGACTTATCTAGGACACATGCAAAGATCATGCAATACCACTGTAGTCACACAGCACTTACACACATGAAACAAACATGTGTTACGAAAATAAAGGTTCCTTATTACAGTAACACAAACACTAAAACACTAGATAGGCAATACTCCAATAGGATGTAAGTAACACACTATTATATGTACAGCAGCAATCACAAATTGGCATAAAAAGCAATAGAAAACAGTGAAAAGCAATAGGCAATACTGAAGGCCTAGAGGGGACCAGACCATATACTAAGAAAGTGAAATGCGAAAGCCGGGTCCCCACCCAAGGAAGTGGAATTGGTAGAGGGGAGCTGGAGGAACTAGGAAACCCCAAAGGTAAGTACCAGAGTGCCCCCCAGCGACCAGGAGAAAAGAGGTAAGTTACTGTTTTTTCCCTGACCCACCAAAAGGACTTCAGAGAAGGATATTGCAAAACGCAGACAAGACTGCAAGAAACTACAGGTGGATCCTGGAAGAGTAAGACCTGGAAAAGAAGGGCACGAGGTCCAGTTTACGTAGGATGATCCGGTCGTGGCAGGAGCCACTACCCACCCATCTGTGGATGCAGGAGTTGGTCGACGGGGAGACGAAGATGGTCAGCAATGCAGCACTGGAGCAGATGAAGAGTTCCTAGGTGATGCAGTCGACGTCCCACGCCAGATGAAGAATTGCAGTTAGTCTGTGGTGTGGAAAACCCACCAACAAGCCTTAGCAAAAGCAAATGTTGCAGTAGGAGAAAAGTGGAGCTGCCGGGGACCAGCAAGGTCCAGGGGGACTCAACCCATGGAGGGGAGTCCCAGGTGACCATCAGCAAGGCAGAGAGTCTGGAGGAGGAAGCCTTGTAACGGAGAGGGTGTTGCCTCCCTCTTCCAAAGGAAATCCTTTTTTCTGCCTTCCTGGGCATGAGCTGCTCAAGCAGCAGAAGGAGGGCAGAAATCTGTCTGAGGGGTGGCAGCAGCGTGGGCTGTCCGGAAGACCCCATAAAGCTGGTAGGAGCAATGCTGGGGATCCTCTAGGGAGCCCCCAAAGTGCATGGAATCATACAATCAATACTGACAATAGTATTGGGGTATGATTCTGACATGTTTGTTACCAAACATGCCCAGGTTCGGAGTTACCATTATGTAGCTGGACATAGGTAGTGACCTATGTCCAGTACAAGCGTAAAATGGCGTCCCCGCACTCACGAGGTCCAGGAAAATGGAGCTGGAGTTCGTGGGGGCACCTCTGCTCCTGCAGAGGTGCCCTCACACACAGGTACTTGCACCCTACCCTCTGGGCTAGGAGGGCCCTACCATAGGGGTGACTTACAGTGACCTGGTGCAGTGACCTAAGGTGAAAGGGTGCACGCACCTTTTCACGCAGGCTGCAATGGCAGGCCTGCAAACACAGTTTACATGGGCTCCTATGGATGGCATAATACATAATAAATGCTGCAGCCCATGGGAACCCCTGATCCCCCAATGCCCTGGGTACCTGGGTACCATATACTAGGGACTTATAAGGGGCACCAGTATGCTAAGTGTGGGGTGTGTGTGGTCCAAGCAACCAAATTTAATGGGAGAGAGCACTGGGCTCCTGGTTAGCAGGATCCCAGTGAACACAATCAAAACATACTGACAACAGGCAAAAAGTGGGGTAACCATGCCAAAAAGAAGGTACTTTTCTGCTTCTGACAAAAGCAGTAACCCTATTCACATTATATACACTTTCTGATCTGCATGTAGACAGCCTTTGTAGCAGGCATAGTAACCCTGTACGTTATGATGAGTCAAAACTTCCACTAGACAAAACTTCAATCTCTCTCCAGAATGACCATTAATTACCGGAATTAACTTAAGATTTTTATTGTTGCCTGAAAACTGTTGGTGGCAAGGAACATCCAGCAGGTGCTTTTAAAGTCACAATATACTTGCAAACATAGCACCCCCATCCTAAGTCAGCACCCAGTGCGGCAGCACCGGTTGCATCGCCCTAGCCGCCTTACCTAGCCCTGTCCATCTCTCAGGCCATCTGGTTCTTCCTGGGACCCGTGCTGTGTGCTGGTCTCTCCGCTGTCTATCCAGCAGTGCCAGGCTCTGTTCCCACATAGCCTGTGAAGTCCTGTAAAGCCTGTGAGCTGCCACAGTGCTGGCTTCGCATCCACAGGCCGTCAGCAGGAAATGAGATTTACAGACAGCCCTTGCCCTTCAGAGCGGCTTTCACAAATACCAGGAAGGCTGAGGGAGAGACAGGGGACCGAAATGTTGGGGGGGGGGGGGGGGGCAGGATGTCAACTTAGGGGACAATAATTAGCACTGGGGCAGGCAAGCTGGAGACAGAGGAGAGAAGAGAGTGGGAGAGAGGCAACAGAAAGGGGGGCCCTAACAAACATTGTCGCACAGGGTGCCACTAGCGTGCCAAAGCCTGCCCTGCTCATATCTAACAGCAATTCAACAATACTGTTTTCAGAAAGGGAGATACTCTGCAACGCAGCACTGGATTTAAAAAGAAAGGGAGTTACTTAGTAATAGTTTATTTAATTACCCAAACCTCCTTACCTTCTTCAAATCTTGCTTCTGTCTTCAGGGTTCGATCTTTAAGTGACAGGAAGGGTAGGGCTCCGGAGGGACTGGATGCAGACTGCAATCAACAAAGGGCCTCTCCTCTCCCTTTGTTCTCAGAAGTGCAGACTGCAGGCGGCTGTGGGGCAAGGTGAGAAAGAATCCCTTGTGTGCTGCAGCACAACAAAAGGGCAGAGGGCGAGTGTCCTGGAGCCAGGTCACAGGTCAAGTGCAGGGCCAGTATAGGTAGCGCTTTCATGCGCTAATGGCCCTGCGAATTACAGGAGAAGGGAAAATTCTTCTGTCCCCTCGTCCCCCCCACCCTTGTCCCCCGTGTCCCCCCCACTCCAAAATCTGGGGGGGGGGACATATCCCCCGTGTCCCCCACACTTCCTACGCCCATGGCAGGGAGTGGCTTTAAATAGACTGAAGAGGCCCGTGGTGGCTTCAGGATTACGCTGCCTCAGTATTTCGTGCTCCCACATTTAATTGCAGCAGCTGCGTGTTTAAGAGGAGGGCTTTGAGCCCCGGCACGTTTTTATTCACAAATTAAGCACTGAGGTCATGTATCTGTGCCGCAGGACGCTGCGTAGGGCAGCCTGGCACAGACATCCCTTGGGAGCAGGACTGCAGCGGCCCCCCCTGCAGACCTGCCTCGACTGCAGATTTTATGGGCTGCAGCAAAATAACTCAAGCGCAGTAAAGACAGCCGGCACGTTTTTTTATTTCAGACAATATGAAATACCAACCGAAACAGTTTTAAAACTTGCCAGAATCTTTTTTTCTTCATATTCATACAGCTGCCACCAGGTTTCGAACGTCGTATTATTAAGTAGTTTTAGCACAGTGATAACATCAATACAGGGAGTGCAGAATTATTAGGCAAGTTGTATTTTTGAGGATTAATTTTATTATTGAACAACAACCATGTTCTCAATTAACCCAAAAAACTCATTAATATCAAAACTGAATATTTTTGGAAGTAGTTTTTAGTTTGTTTTTAGTTTTAGCTATGTTAGGGGGATATCTGTGTGTGCAGGTGACTATCACTGTGCATAATTATTAGGCAACTTAACAAAAAAAAATATATACCCATTTCAATTATTTATCATTACCAGTGAAACCAATATAACATCTCAACATTCACAAATATACATTTCTGACATTCAAAAACAAAACAAAAACAAATCAGTGACCAATATAGCCACCTTTCTTTGCAAGGACACTCAAAAGCCTGCAATCCATGGATTCTGTCAGTGTTTTGATCTGTTCACCATCAACATTGCGTGCAGCAGCAACCACAGCCTCCCAGACACTGTTCAGAGAGGTGTACTGTTTTCCCTCCTTGTAAATCTCACATTTGATGATGGACCACAGGTTCTCAATGGGGTTCAGATCAGGTGAACAAGGAGGCCATGTCATTAGATTTCCTTCTTTTATACCCTTTCTTGCCAGCCACGCTGTGGAGTACTTGGACGCGTGTGATGGAGCATTGTCCTGCATGAAAATCATGTTTTCCTTGAAGGATGCAGACTTCTTCCTGTACCACTGCTTGAAGAAGGTGTCTTCCAGGAACTGGCAGTAGGACTGGGAGTTGAGCTTGACTCCATCCTCAACCCGAAAAGGCCCCACAAGCTCATCTTTGATGATACCAGCCCAAACCAGTACTCCACCTCCACCTTGCTGGCGTCTGAGTCGGACTGGAGCTCTCTGCCCTTTACCAATCCAGCCACGGGCCCATCCATCTGGCCCATCAAGACTCACTCTCATTTCATCAGTCCATAAAACCTTAGAAAAATCAGTCTTGAGTTATTTATTGGCCCAGTCTTGACGTTTCAGCTTGTGTGTCTTGTTCAGTGGTGGTCGTCTTTCAGCCTTTCTTACCTTGGCCATGTCTCTGAGTATTGCACACCTTGTGCTTTTGGGCACTCCAGTGATGTTGCAGCTCTGAAATATGGCCAAACTGGTGGCAGGTGGCATCGTGGCAGCTGCACGCTTGACTTTTCTCAGTTCATGGGCAGTTATTTTGCGCCTTGGTTTTTCCACACGCTTCTTGCGACCCTGTTGACTATTTTGAATGAAACCCTTGATTGTTCGATGATCACGCTTCAGAAGCTTTGCAATTTTAAGAGTGCTGCATCCCTCTGCAAGATATCTCACTATTTTTGACTTTTCTGAGCCTGTCAAGTCCTTCTTTTGACCCATTTTGCCAAAGGAAAGGAAGTTGCCTAATAATTATGCACACCTGATATAGGGTGTTGATGTCATTAGACCACACCCCTTCTCATTACAGAGATGCACATCACCTAATATGCTTAATTGGTAGTAGGCTTTCGAGCCTATACAGCTTGGAGTAAGACAACATGCATAAAGAGGATGATGTGGTCCAAATACTCATTTGCCTAATAATTCTGCACTCCCTGTATACAAAGGATATATGAGTGCTTTTACAAGAAAACAAACGGCAAGCAATTAAACGCACCACTGTAACACTCTTAATGGAACTGGAACAACTATTTTTAAACAATGAATACATATGTACAGACACAGGAAAAACTTCTAATGGCAAGTGAAAAGTAAAATGTGTTTGGGGGCAGGAAGCAGAGAGCTGGTGTCCTGAGCCTGGAGGTAGGAAGCGAGCATAGGGCAGGCCTACTTATCTGTCTGTGTTCTAGGTTCAGCAGCATGGCGCAGGAAGCAGGCAGACAGCAGGTGAACTCAGGGCCCCCCCACTCCATGTGTGCGGAGGTACCACAGGGTTGTCATGTAGTAGCCATCTTCTCTTTATTGATGGAAAGCAGCGTCTCCCTTTACAGCAGCACAGCGCCTTACTAACATACCACCTCCTTACTGCAGCTTTGTCAATATCCTCCTCAGGTTAGTGTCTGGGTTTACACTCTCCAGTCAAGATGCAGGCAAAACACTTCCACTGTTTGGGAAAGCTTACCTTGTCCTGGAGGCTACTTTCCCAGCAACACCAAGATCTTCTCAGAGAATCCGTCCCCCTGACCCACGGTTTAGTGCAGTCTTGCGGTTAGAGAAAAAATGCTGCAAGGACTTAGAAAGAGAGTAGAGGAAGTCCTACTGAAAGGATCAATAGGCCATGTATGAACTAGGCCTTAAAAAAACTACCATGGGGTTTGTAAAGCAGCTAGAGCGGCTTTCTACTCTGATAAAAGTGCTAATGGCCAAAATTGCCCCAAAACCTTGTTCTGTGTGGTTAAGGGACTTTCGGACTCCAACAAAATATCTACTGCACCCTCACTGTATAATAACCCTTGCGGAGAATTGGCTAAGTGCTTTGTTAGGAAGGTGGCAGATATTCAGACTCTTCTTGCAGAAGCTCCATCAGTTGATGCTCAGGCTTTCGGTACCATCCCCAGTACTTGGATCGGCGAAGGAAGCCCAGCAGGGGTTGAAAATCTACCACAAGTGCTCCAGAATGCTCAGAAAATGGAGCAACTGCCCTTGCTGGACACTTCTCAATTCTGGACCATACTGAGGTCAATTAAATCAGCCTCCCCCCTCAACCTGCTCCTAATTGAGAGAGGGTTGCATTCCAGAAGGCTGGAAACATACTACGGTTCTACCTCATTAAAACAAAAAAACACACACAAAAAAAAAAGCCCAGCCTTGATCCCACTAATTGGTTGAGTTTTAGACCAATTTTAATGTTGCCCATCCCAGCAAAGTTTTGGAGAGGCATGTTAATTCGCAGCTTACTGCCTTTGTGGAAGATCACAACAGTCTGAATCCATGGCAGTCAGGTTTCTGAGCGGAACACAGCAATGAATCCACTCTCCTAGGGGTCAAGGAACATCTTAGATGGCTCCTGGCTAAGGGCGGTATAGCCACTCTGTTAGAAATTGTGTCTCTAGTTGGCAGAGGTATACATCCTAGGGACCGCAAACAGTCAAGGTAACTACACAACCTAAATTATCCTGTGCTCACCCTTGGATAGCTGGGAACAAAGCAGGCAGGCTTAACGTAGAAGGCAATGTATAAAGTATTTGTGCAATAACTCCTACAGTAACTGTGAAAACCCACAAAAAGTACTCCACGATAGTTTAGGAAAATAGATAATATGTATCTGAATACAATAAGACCAAAACAACAATAAGCCAATATGCACAAGTTAAGATATTACTTTTTAAAGGTTTAAACGAGTCTCAATCCTTAAGAATCAGTGGTTGTACTCTTAACACAGTACTTGGGATGCATCAATAATAACACTGCATGGGGTCCACAGAAGAGTAAATGCGTTGAAAAATAAGGTGCTGGCAAAGATGATGTGTTGTTTCTTTCCACGCTCATGGTGATGCATCGATTTCCAGGAGTGCAGCCTTGATTCCTCATTGCAATGCAGGGATATTTTGAGGCCCAGGGACGATGCGTTGAAAATCCTTGATGTGCTGGTAAGAAGGTGCAGGCACTGTGTCAATCCAGTGAGCGATGCTGCGAATTTTCAGCTGCGAGGCGGGCGCTGTGTTGGTTTCTGCGGGCGTTGCGTCGATTTTCCAATGATTTTATTCTCTTTGGTGAAGTCTTTGTGGCTGCAAGACTCCAGAGCAGGAGGCAAGCTCAATCCAAGCCCTTGGAGAGCACTTGTGGGGAAGGCAGAGTGCTTCCAGCAGAGTCAGGGGCCAGCAGGAAGTAGGGCAACAAGCAAGGCAGCAGTCCTTCCAGCAAAGCAGTCCATATGAGTCCTTTGGGCAGCCAGGCAGTCCCTCTGACAGAGTCCAGTTGCTGATCCAGACGTGTCTGATTTTTGGTGGGTCACAGTCCCAGTGTATAAACCCAAAATACTTTGGAAGTCGGGAAAACTTCAAAGAGTGAGTTTGAAGTGCACAAGTTCCCCTTTCAATCCAGCTCGGTCTGCCAGGAGCTGTGTGGGGGGTTGCCAGTCCTTTGCGTGAGAGCAGGCCACTGGTCTCTGAAGTGTAAGAGAGTCCATTCACCCTTCCTGCCCAGTGAAACTCATCTGTATGGAGACGAATGCAGAAGCAGCTGAGTGTCCTGTGTTTATGCTGTCTGGCTGGAATGCACAAGGGAAGCAGTCTACCAGCACAGACCAGATGTGGATTGGAGACAGGCTGTAAGGCAGAGATGGCAGTAAGTGCAGAGACATGCCTACTTACTAAAAGTGGCATTTCTGAAATAATAATGTAAAATCCAACTTCACCAGTAAGCAGGATTTTCTATTACCATTCTGGCCATACTAAACATGACAGGGCTACTCCTTTCAGATCAGAATCTACCACTTAAAAGTATATAAGGGCAGTTCTAATGCTGGCCTATGAGAGGAGCAGTCCTCATAGTAGTAAGAAACAGATTTGTTAGTTTTTCACTACCAGGACATGTAAAATCCATAAGTACACGTCCTGCCTTTTACTTACATAGCACCCTGCTTTTACTTATATAGCACCCTGTCCTATGGATTACACAGGGCCTACCTTAGGGGTGAATAATATGTACGAAAAAATACATTTAAAGCTTGGCATCAGGCCTAGTAATGGTAGACCTGAAACATGGTTAAGGGGCTACTTATGTGGGTGGCACAATCAGTGCTGAAAGCCCACTAGTAGCATTTAATTGACAGGCCCTGGGAACCTCTATTGCACTTTGCTGAGGATGTGTAGGTAAATTAAATATGCCATTTGGGTATAAGCCAATGTTAACATGTTTAGGGGAGAGAGCCCAAGCACTTTAGCTCTGGTCAGCAGTGGTAAAGTGTGCCGAGTCTTAAAACCACCAAACCAGGATCAGAAAAATGGGGGGAGGCAGGCACAAAGTTGGCGGATGACCACCCCAAAGCTGTCAGGTATGACATGTACTAATTTTATGAGACCTAAGTGTGTCTTTCAACACTGTGTCCCATTCCATCCTCCGGGAAAGGTTAACGTCATTAGGACTTCAGGGGACTGCACTAGCCTGGATGGCTGCTTCCTGACGACCGCTCACTTCATGGTCTTCTCAAGCAATGCTAGGTCAGAATCACATGCACTTGCTTGCGGCCTTCCCCTGGGCTAGGTGTTTTCTCGTATGCAGGAGACACACAGGTGTTTGCTTTGTCGTCTGCACAGGGTAATGGCACTGGAACCCTTATGGTATGCCTAAGCAGGATTTCCACATGGATGGGGGGAATTCACTCAAGCGCAACGGCGAGAAGACGGACGTTATGGTTCTGGGGAACAAAGATAACCAATTATGGGGTCCTCTGCACTGGCCGGAGGCTCCGGGGAGCCTCCCAGACTGGTCACCCAAAGTAAAGAACCTCGGATTCTGATTGGATGAGAAGCTTACTATGAAGCCCCGGGTAGCCTCTACCTGCTTCGCGGTTCTGAGGTAGGTGAAAAAGATCATACTAAAACTGTACTCCTATTTCCCTATACTAATCCACCACTAATTATTGTTGGGTTCTGGAGTAGCATGCTACTCGCCGAAAAGCGCTTCAATGCCTCGTCAGGGGTAGTAAGTGCTATATAAATACTATTACAATACAATAGGTATAATACCACTCTCTGCTCAGAAAACTGATTCAAGCATTAATCCTGTCCGACTATGGGAACATCTTATACTTCAGCACTTACAAGTAGTTTAAAATGCCGCCGCCAGGCAGCTCTTTTGCCTTCCTAAGTATGCGTCGTGGTCACATCTTTGCGGGGTTCACTGTCTGACTGTAGACAAACCTATGCAGTTCAAAGCCTCGTGCTATATGCACACGGCTAGACTCGGTGCCGCGCCGCGCTACCGGCAAGATCTGGTGGCGCCTTATCAGCCCGTATGTGTGCTTCGGTCATCTAACCTGCCCCTGCGTAAAGTGCAGCAAATTCATCTAACACCCACGGGGGGGGGAGGGACTGGGACATTTAGCCTGACACTAGGAACAGAATTAAAGTCAGGATACCAGCTAACCATGCAGGTAGATACTTAGGGGAGGGGCACACACCCATATACCACTGAGATGCCCGAAGGCGGGGCAATAACACATTTCATATGCCAGAGGTAAGTTGAGTCACGTGATCTGATTTGAGGTCATCTGGAAAAGGTTTTTTGAAATACAGAAATCCCAGCCATGGTTCAATAGGGTGAACTCTACCTCTAAGAGCTTAAAGTTCATGTTTGATGCCTGTGACGTCACATTCAGCCTTAGATCTCTCCAATTCCTGATGGAGAGGGCTATAGGAGGCTGTCACTTAAAACAACTCGCAAGGCACAGCTGACCTTTCCGAGCGGCATTGTCGTCGTGTTCAGAGGGGCATCCTTCAAAGCCAACGCCGAGCCCAGGCAAGCTCATTTCTGAAACCAGAAGCAGGCCAGTGCGTTCCCCGAGCCAGCACCGCCGTCCAGCTTGATGACTGCTCTAATTATCTGCAATGGGGACCTCGTTAGAAATTCTGCTCGCCTTTATTGTATTAATGAGCTCCAGGTCTGAACCTGGCAGCAGTGACAGCATCCATTTTATTTAATGGCCGAATAATAAGTGCCTGGGGAACACAAAAGTTTTGCATCAAACCAGGATGATGGGATAATTATTCTGTAAAAAGAGCATGCAGCCCTCATCAAAGCTGCACATGTGAGAAAGGGAACCTTTAAATGATGTCAGGAGCTCTTAGCATGGCGGGGAATCCGCGATATGGCCGATTGGAAATACGTACTGGGATCACCTGTAGCGTGCAAGCTTCAGGTTCTAACTGAGACAGGGCCTACTCTGTCTTTCATCCTGCCGAGGTCCCTTGATGCAGTACCCTTAAATCGTAGAACTTGATGGTCACAGACATGCTACATTAGCTAACACTGCATGTAGCATGTGGAGTTATATTTAAACTATGTGTGTGCATGTGAACAGGTATTTACGCCACCTAAAGTTGAGCTAAGTAAAGAGGGCGCATCGGTGCACTGAGCAAAGCGCTTGTAAACATTGGGAAGACGTGCCCTCGTGCTCGAAGGGATTTAGTCAGTGCTTCGAGTGCAACACGGAAATAAGTAACAAGCAACCCGGCAACACAAAGCCGCGCCTAAAGTTAAACCCAGAAAGGTAAAGCGGCGTTCCTGGCTTGAAAAATTCGAGTGTGACCCTCCTACAGGATGTGCGTGAGAGAACACCCAGAAATGTCACCAGCTATGGCCCTGGAAAAAGAATCGCAATCTGGCCTGTTAAACACAACTTATCTGACACTGCACGAACCTTTCTAGCGCTTAGACGAGAGCCGGAGCTACGAGTGTAACTGACCATGGCGGCCAGTGAGAGAAGGTGGGCTATGTCTGGGTGGGCTAGTGACATTCTCCTTGCACGGCTCCTCTGGCGTGGGGCTGTAGGCCCTTCACCCCGACCCCCCGTGTGCCATTGGTGCTGAAGTCTGAGCCCAGGGGACACACAGCACTATGTACAGCCAGCATCTGCCCCCCCCCCCCCCCCCCTAACCAGGCACGCCACCCACATGGAGGCCTGGGAGGAAGTGAACAATGAACCCCTGAAAGCAAGAGGGGTGCAAAAGCTGAAGAGACACTGGGCTCTGCCATGCCTGGCAGTGGCGTAGCGTGGGGAGTGCAGGGGGGGGGCGGCCGCACCGGGCGCAACATGGGGGGGGGGGGGGCGCTCGACTTGAGTGCTAAAATCCACGGGTTAGGGGGTGCAAATTACTTGCCTTGCCCCGGGTGCTAACAACCCACGCTACGCCACTGATGCCTGGGACAGTCTGGATGTTTCGCTGTGTTTATTGCACAGTTTTCTATAGCACGAGCGCTGTCCTAGAGCAGTGGTTCCCAACCTTTTGACTATAGTGGGGACCCCCACTTTATCATTACTGGAACTCGGGGACCCCCAATTATTACTGGAATCCGGGACCCCCTCACTGAGTGTATATTGAAAGCTGGGGAACAAATCTTTTAAAAAAAATTAATTTTCTAAGCAGTCGCGGACCCCCAGAGGTGGCTTCGCGGACCCCCAGGGGTCCCCGAGCCACAGGTTGGGAACCCCTGTCCTAGAGCATTTCAAAGGGACAGCTGCACCTGGGTAAGATTGTACATCTTATCCCGGGCAAAAACCAACCACAGTCTGTAGACACAGGCACAAGAGGTCCACTAACAGGACAGGGCAGGAGTACAACAAATGGGCATGTGCAGAAGGAAGGAGGGTCCATACGCCCACAGCTGGTAGGAGAAGAACAGCACAAAGGTAAATCAGCAAAACAAAACCCACACTCCGTTCACGAAGACCCATGAAGGGCCGACAACTACTGAGCACCAAACAAGAGGCGCACTGGATGGTAACAGGGGGAGGCCCAGAGGGGCAGTGAATTTGGAAGGGACCAGAACCAGCCAGAGTGTGGAATTAAAGTGAAGTTCAAAGGATCGTGTGCAGAACAGACTAGGGCACTCAGAGCAGTCAAAAGTTTGTTTTAAGTTAGAGAGGCATCATGCGGGCCCAACAAGGCAGTTAAGTGACAATCAGTCCACAATAAGTGGGATGCCTATGTTTGCAAATGAGTTGGAGTAGAGCACTGGTCCCCAAAAGAGGCAGGGCAGCGCCCGGCACCTCTAGTATGCTAAGCGTGCCTTGGGTGATGGGGACCGCTCAACATCCCCGAGCATTTGTGAATAATGGCAACTCACACACGAGCACAGCTACATGTCCTACTGGCCACTTCCAGTTGCCTTCTGCATCCATCACAGCTCTTCTGCCTTTCAGCTCAGCTGATGCATGGCACTGCAACTTTAACTTTCTTCTCCCTGACAGTCAACACCAGAACTTGTCGAGCAACTTGAAAACTGATCCCTCAATGCTCTGCATCATGAGCAGTCCATCTTCATGAGACTCATAGGTGCAGAAGGAGATGCCCGAGCTGGTCCTAAAGCTACTTTGGTGAAGTGCGGGTTACAGGGCACCGCGAGGAGTATATCATCCAGGGGCAGGGATGGTCCAATCGCGACTATCGGTCCACAGCCACTGTCACAAGTTTTGCATTTCCTAGGAAGAATTATAGAAACTTTTTCATTTTATAGCAATCTAGTTTATGGCACTGTCATCACCGTGGACGTCTGTAAAATTGGTGCAACCTAAGGAATATGAATCAAGTCTGAACCTGAAAATTAATTGGAACTCGACGCTGTGATCCAGTGTTTGACCCTGTGGGATCTGTCTAATTTGTTGGTTTGCCGCCAATAAACTGAGATTCAGAGATATGTGTAACTTCAGATTTTTCCAAGAAGACCGGTAAATTCTCAGTCGTAATAGATGGGATAAGAATTGTGAAGAGCGGTAATCAGAAGTGAGAAACATGCTTCATACATTGTCAACATTTCACTCCTAGATTACTTGAGTGGTCTTTAAAACCTATGGCTTTTAGTCAGCTATTTACTTTCTAATATTAGGAAATTCAGTTTTTAAAAGTTTTTTGAGGAGTTTTGGTCTTGCTTAGCACGACATTTGAGTGTCTGTTTGTAAATTTACTTCGCAAATGGCTGCACTGTTTCAACATTGAGTAGGAAGGGTGAGGGAATCTTGTGGCATCTTACTTCCCAGCAAGACAACATTCCATGTATTCGTAAAGCACAAGTGTTCCCAGAAAGGAATCTGGGTGCTGAATAACAAAAGGTCTATTGTTACCCAACTCAATAATACTCATTTTATTGACCTTGGAAGGAAAGAAGGCTAAGTGGTCTGCCTGGATTCAGACCTGTGCCCAGGCGTGTGTGCTGGCATGTGTCCACGGTCAGGGGGTGAGCATAGTACCCATTTTGTGGGTGCCACCGTGGACTGCTGTACAAGCAATCACATTTATTCCGCTGCTGTGTGGGTCAGGGTGCACGCGTGTCTTTTCACATGCTATAATTTGGCACTGTAGTTCATTTGGCGTATGTAGCTCAGCTTGTTTGGGGGTGCATGTCACCACGTCAGTGAGCTAGAGTGCATAATTAGTACTGGTGCTTCGTAGTGAGTGACGCATTGGCACTCACTTCGCAGGGGCTTTATCACTTGCACTATTGCTCAATCGGTATTAGTGACACTTTTGACTTGTGCAGTCAATGGCAAGTAACTTTTTTGCCACTATGTTGCACGATTTTCATGTTCTGGTTTCAAGGACAGTAATCTAAAGAGATCCAATAAACAGTACTGCTGTATACTAAAATCACATATTGGCTTCAGGTTTCCTATTGTTGCAGCTTTAACCAGATAGTTTTATGATCATGCATTCACAACTGATGTCTGACAATTTTGTGGCGTGGATTTGCTGGCCAAGTAACTCTTGGCTTCTCAGGAATTATTGACATTAGAATTAAATGGCTAACTCCGAATTAGCTTCACGCATTCTCACACAAACTAGTGGGATGAGAAGTGTCAATGTAAATTTATTATACATTTTCGTTCGCCCCATCCATCTCAGGTGCTTTAAACCTGCTTTTGGTCCAGTGGAATGAACCAATTGCCCAGTGGTGTGCCTTCACCTGGTGTCAATGTCATAGATGCGAACATGGTTGATTTTCTCACTTATGAGCTGTACATGTCTGCAATTGTCTAACTTTTTGTGTTCCCCTTATTGTTTATAGATGCATTGTACAGTCTGGTGGACAGCTGAGCCCTCTAGCTCTGAGGAATTGGCCAAAATGTTTCTTCCTATGAATGAAACACGTTGGCCGCTCATCACACTATGATCTGAGGATGTTGGACTTTAATCAAGAGCCTTGGGGCTACACGGTAAAGATTCAATTTAGGCCTCTGTCGATTAATTTGTACTGTATGGTCCAGAGAGTTAAGGTGAAATTCTTTAGTGGGGACCCCTTCATATACTTGAGGAGTATTTCAGAAATTGGGCATGAGTAATTACACTACATTCACCTATCATGTGCACACGCAGGCCTGGATAGAGACGTGACGATGATGAGCCAGTTGGCAGCACTACCCAACTGGTTTCTGGTTGTTGCGCCCATGAGTTACTCGGCAATGGACATTCTACACACCCTGCATGGTTAAAGATTATAGTTGGATGAGCTCTTCCAGTTGGAAAGTACCTGAAGAACCCTAGAACAATGATGGATTCTTCATGGGGTGTTGGAAATTGGGGCTTTTTTATGCGTGACTTGTGAGTGGAATGGCTGCATGGTCCCTTTTTTCTCCCTCTTTAGTTACTCTGTTTGCTTTGGATTATTAACATTAGGTCTCGTCGAAATTTTAAGTAGGCCGGCTTGATTGGCATAAATTTAGCAACTACGCATAACAAAATTTACGGGAAATTAGAGAGCTATCATTACGCAATACAGCATAATTTCAGGGAGAAATTTCAACACAAAATGTATCCTTCGTGTAATTTTTCAATCTAATCGGCATTTCAAGTAGATTTTTTTTTTTTTTACTCAAGCGTAATTTTTTTAGCGTAAAATAACACATCTGACCACCACCAGCAGTGTACTGATCACAAGCAACTGGAAATCAACTCAAAATTACATTTACAAGTAAAAATTGTACTCTAACAGGCCAGACAGGTAATATTTGAGTGCAAGATATTTTTTACATAATTACATATAATTTCACACAATTCTGTTGTCATTTTACGTAATGATGCTACAGCAAATTTAACGAGATTCACACACACCTAATTAATATATGGTTTCCTAAAGATGAGCATTAGGATCTATTTCTAGAAAGGCACAAGATCCTGAGAAAGTCGAACTTCTAAAGCGAATTTCATATTTTGGAGGCCTGCCAAGACCGTCCATTTCTGATACACAGAATCCCCAATAGTGGATGTGCCTTAATGAAAATCGGATTTGGTGACTAAGGAATTCCTTCACTGGGCCTGAACGGAGTAGGCAAATCTAGTTGCAGGTCCTTGTTTGTTTGTGTTCCTAGACGGTTCAACACCCATCAAACTTGCAAGATTGTGGGTATTCACCAGCAAGTTGTTGGAAGTTTCCCACTCGATAAACGACTGTCACTTACTCCTGCGAGTGGCACGAGCTGCACTTTCAGCTGGGGTGTAAGGAGGGAAAAAACATAAAATGGTTTCAAATCCTATTATATTTTTTAGATTTAACATTAGTTAAGACCTTTTGGTTCTACTAAAATTGTACAGATATATACTTTTTATAGGTGCTTTCAGCCAACCCTCTTCCTCCACTGGTTTGCTGTTGTGTCAATTCACATTTTCTCCCAACCTTTTCAGCAGACCGCATAGGATAATGAGAGTCCATTCTAGCCAATGTCTGCACTTTGAAAGCCACGGCATCTTTCCCACTAATTGTATTTTCCTGCTAAAATATTTTAATAATTTCTGAAATTGAATCAAGTATGACTGTGATTATTCAAACATTAGCCAGGACCCTGTGATGGGGCAGATGCTCTGAAAATTACAGCAAATGAAGCTGCCTACATCATGGAGGAGATTTACTCTGCTCAGCAGTTAATCAGAGGAGCTTTGAGAAGGTCTTTTAAAGAGAGATGACTCTTCTGCAGGGACCATTTTTTCCATTAGGTGATAGGGCCGAACAAGATTTCAGACGCCACTACAGTGTTCTCTTTAAAATTAGGTTTTGTATGAGCAACCCTACAGTGAAGGAGATGAGAGGCCTGGTGTTCTGGGGAGATCTAATTTAGTGTGCAGGATAGTATATCATTACAAATTTTGCTTGTAGCTGGTATAATTCACTGTCCCACGACCAGATGGCTGTGGACAGGTGAAGAGGACTTTGTCTCTCCAAAGAGTGGATGAGAGTGGTTAATCTTCCCAAGAGTTATTTTAAGGAGCAGTCACCGAAGTTGAGAAGTACAGGACAAATGGCCAATGATCCTACTCTCAAATGGTTCTTTGAAATTAAGGAAGTAAATGCCTAGAGAACAAACCAAATCGGAGAATAACACATCCAACTCTGACAACTGCAACATATGACTGTTCTACTCTACACGACTGGATTCCAACTCAAGTGTGCAAGTAGCATATGATCAAGTCCAAGAACTCAAAAGCTAAAGAAAAGTTACATGTCCTATCAACATTCAGACCCACTGGAGATGTAATAGACTCTTGAAGAAAAATGCACTTTGGAAACCAGTTTATTTCAATATAAGATGAGGTACACACTGGAGCCTGGTCAGAAGCAGCAAGTGAAGAGCTTTCCCTTTTTCTTGCGAGCACCTGTGAGAAAGTAGCCTCTTTCTAGCCTTGTTACCCCCACTTTTGGCCTGTTGGTGAGTATATGCCAGGGTGTTTTCACTGTATCACTGGGATCCTGCTAGCCAGGACCCCATTGCTCAAATTGAAGACCCTATGTTGTCAGTGTGTTTGTTATGTATCACTGGGTCCCTGCTAGCCAGGACCCCATTGCTCATACGTTTGTGGCCTGTATGTGTTCCCTGTGTGATGCCTAACTGTCTCACTGAGGCTCTGCTAACCAGAACCTCAGTGGTTATGCTCTCTCTGCTTTCTAAATTGGTGACTAACAGGCTAGTGACTACATTTACCAATTCACATTGGCATACTGGTACACCCATATAATTCCCTAGTATATGGTACTGAGGTACCCAGGGTATTTGGGTTCCAGGAGATCCCTATGAACTGCATCATTTCTTTTGCCACCCATAGGGAGATCTGACAATTCTTACACAGCGTTCTTTCACAGCCATTTACCACTGCACTTAAGTAACTTATAAGTCACCTATATGTCGAACCTTCACCTAGTGAAGGTTGGGTGCAAAGTTACTTAGTGTGTGGGCACCCTGGCACTAGCCAAGGTGCCCCCACATCGTTTCGGGCAAATTCCCCAGGCTTTGTGAGTGCGGGGACACCATTACACGCGTGCACTATACATAGGTCACTACCTATGTGTAGCGTCACCAGGGTCTCTAGCACAGTACCCGGTACTGCCAAACTGCCTTTCCGGGGTCTCCACTTCAGCAGCTGCTGCTGCCAACCCCTCAGACAGGTTTCTGCCCTCCTGGGGTCCAGGCGGCCCTGGCCCAGGAAGGCAGAACAAAGGATTTCCTCAGAGAGAGGGTGTTACACCCTCTCCCTTTGGAAATCGGTGTGAGGGCTGGGGAGGAGTAGCCTCCCCCAGCCTCTGAAAATGCTTTGATGGGCACAGATGGTGCCCATCTCTGCATAAGCCAGTCTACACCGGTTCAGGGATCCCCCAGCCCTGCTCTGGCGCGAAACTGGACAAAGGAAAGGGGAGTGACTACTCCCCTGACCTGCACCTCCCAGGGGAGGTGCCCAGAGCTCCTCCAGTGTGTCCCAGACCTCTGCCATCTTGGAAACAGAGGTGTTGGGGGCACACTGGATTGCTCTGAGTGGCCAGTGCCAGCAGGTGACGTCAGAGGCTCCTTCTGATAGGCTCTTACCTCTCTTGGTAGCCAATCCTCCTTCCTAGGTAGCCAAACCTCCTTTTCTGGCTATTTAGGGTCTCTGCTTTGGGGAATTGTTTAGATAACGAATGCAAGAGCTCATCAGAGTTCCTCTGCATCTCCCTCTTCACCTTCTACCAAAGGATCGACCGCTGACCGCTCAGGACGCCTGCAAAACCGCAACAAAGTAGCAAGACGACTACCAGCAACATTATAGTGCCTCATCATGCCGGCTTTCTCGACTGTTTCCAGGTGGTGCAAGCTCTGGAGTTAGCCTGCCTTCACCCTGCACCAGAAGCTCCGAAGAAATCTCCTGTGGGTCGACGGAATCTTCCCCCTGCTAATGCAGGCACCAAAAGACTGCAACACTAGTCCTCTGGGTCCCCTCTCATCCGGACGAGCGTGGTCCCTTGAACTCAGCAACTCTGTCCAAGTGACTCCCACAGTCCAGTGACTCTTCAGTCCAAGTTTGGTGGAGGTAAGTCCTTGCCTCCCCACGCTAGACTGCATTGCTGGGTACTGTGATTTGCAGCTGCTCTGGCTCCTGTGCACTCTTCCAGGATTTCCTTCGTGCACAGCTAAGCCTGGGTCCCCGACACTCCTTCCTGCAGTGCACAACCTTCTGAGTTGTCCTCCGGCGTCGTGGAACTCCCTTTTGTGACTTTGCGTGGACTCTGGTTCATTCTTCTTCCAAGTGCCTGTAAGGGTACTTCTGCGGGTGCTGCCTGCTTCTGTGAGGGCTCCCTGAGTTGCTGGGTGCCCCCTCTGTCTCCTCCTCCAAGTGGCGACATCCTGGTCCCTCCTGGGCCACAGCAGCACCCAAAAACCTCTACCGCGACCCTTGCAGCTAACAAGGTTTGTTTGCAGTCTTTCTGGGTGGGAACACCTCTGCAAGCTTCTTCGCAACGTGGGACATCCGTCTTCCAAAGGAGAAGTCCCTTGTCCTCTTCTTTCTTGCAGAACTCCAAGCTTCTTCCATCCGGTGGCAGCTTCCTTGCACCCTCAGCTGGCATTTCCTGGGCTCCTGCCCACTCTCGACACTGTCGCGACTATTGGACATGGTCCCCTTGTCTTACAGGTACTCAGGTCCGGAAATCCACTGTTGCATTGCTGGTGTTTTTTCTTCCTGCAGAATCCCCCTATCATGACTTCTGTGCTCTCTGGGGGTAGTAGGTGCACTTTACACCTACTTTTCAGGGTCTTGGGGTGGGCTATTTTTCTAGCCCTCACTGTTTTCTTACAGTCCCAGCGACCCTCTACAAGCTCACATAGGTCTGGGGTCCATTCGTGGTTCGTATTCCACTATTGGAGTATATGGTTTGTGTTGCCCCAATACCTATGTGTTCCTATTGCAACCTATTGTGATTCTACACTGTTTGCATTACTTTTCTTGCTATTACTTACCTAATTTTGGTTTGTGTACATATATCTTGTGTATATAACTTATCCTCATACTGAGGGTACTCACTGAGATACTTTTGGCATATTGTCATAAAAATAAAGTACCTTTATTTTTAGTAACTCTGTGTATTGTGTTTTCTTATGATATTGTGCATATGACACCAGTGGTATAGTAGGAGCTTTACATGTCTCCTAGTTCAGCCTAAGCTGCTTTGCCATAGCTACCTTCTATCAGCCTAAGCTGCTAGAAACACCTCTTCTACACTAATAAGGGATAACTGGACCTGGCACAAGGTGTAAGTACCTCTGGTACCCACTACAAGCCAGGCCAGCCTCCTATAGCACCCCTCCAAGGAACAGACAGGGGAGCATCTCATTACCGTAACACTCACAGCACTGCTTCATCTGGGTTGCCTTTGCTGCTTAAAGGCGTTCAGTGTCTTATGGGTCACATCCCTGAAGAGGGATCACCATGGAACATCAACTTACCAGCGAAAGGAACTGGCAGGAGAAGATAAGGTCTCCGAGCAGCAATCAAAGTCCTCTTAAGCTCAGCCTTGGACAGCAAACACCCAAAATGTTTGCAGTTGCTTACGGTTTAAAAGTTACAAAATCTTGGACGTACATCAAAACATCTCACAGGAACTTGAGTATCAAGGGGCATAACACCTGCACCCCACGAAGCAACAATGCACCCCAATTATCCATCACAAAAATCTCTAATCTAGCATACTACTGATGTTCTGTACAAAGACCCACATCTGGGAATGGAAGGGAAGGCATGCACCGGTCAATAACCCACCTGCTCCGTTCTGAAGGCACTTTCTCTGGTCTATCTGTTGCAACAGCTCTGTTAAGCATTGGCATTCTTTTAAGTGCTTAATCACCAGAGGGCTGTGTATCGTCTACTTATTCCTTAAACTTGTCTCGGGCTTAACGGACCTCAACGCGGCTCTGCCAGGCGTCCTTGTTTCTTGCCATCACCTTAGATGAGGAGGAGGTTTCTCTAATTTGGATATGACTTCCCTTTGAGGAGATGACCTCCATAAAGGCCATCCGCTCCACTACCAGATCCCTCCACCACGCTGCAATGCCCACACACTGCCCCGAAAGAGGGAGCTACACCACAGACCCACAAAAGTGGCTATTACACAGCTGGCTCCCTACCATACTGGAAAATAAAAAGTTTTCCAAGAATATCAGACATCCAAAATAAATTTGGGTCCTGAAAATAAAATGTCGCTCAAGGAAGTGGGGGAGAGGTGAGTTTATTTTGGGAGATATGCATGGTGCATTTCCTAGCCTCACCTCTAAAAAGCAAAAGGCACAGTTCTACCACAAGATGTTAATATTCTCACAATTCACTGTTTGCATTAAGCGGAATTCAAAAAAATGAATCTATGAAGTTTATTGGCTCACTAATGTTAAGTGCCTTTCTACCTTTAGTTTAAGTGCTATATTACCTGTATGACCTGATATTTTAAGTCTGCATTACAGAAATCAGAATTTTTGCTGCTCCAGAGAACGTGAAAGCTTTTGTGGAATTCAACAGTTCTTTGTTAACACAATTAAACATATGCAGTTCTTCCGTGATTTTCTCCAGTTCCCAAACATAGGAATCGTTTTGGATTTCCAAATGACCCTCCTAGTGCAATATGACAGACCCCCATTTAACAAAATCCAATGCAATACCTGCCTTTGCACCGCTGCACGACCAACTTCCAAAATACAAGTGGTTTGCATACTGAAGAAATAATAAAATCAGATCTAAAAAAGGAAGGTCTTTCAGCCCAAAATAGGAGGAATAAAAATGTCAGAGAATTGTGCTCAGCTTTGCTCACAATTTCATGCTGAACGCCCACATGAAAATTAGGTTTTCACTCTCGTGTTTGTTAAGAAGCATCCCCCAATCTGCAACCATTAAGCCCTGTATGTAGTCCACATTAACCGGGCCGCAGGAAGCTTCACAATCCGGCTTCAAAGGCCAGAGCCCTGTCCAGTCTTTCAAAAGTTAACTAGGCACAGATCGGCCTTCTAATGTAAAAAGCACCGCTATTACAGTCTACGGCCTGTGATGGAAACCCTGATGGATGTGGCCGCTTATCAAGCAGTACTCTGTACAAGTAACTGAACCCATCAAGAGAGACATCTGTCGGGGGACGAGCAGCCTTCACATGATCGGAAGCAGTCTGCAGGGCCTTTCACGTGAAAGGCAGGCTGTCCGCTTCCAGGACGAGATGCGCACTCGTTATCGTTGCACAAACTGAATCTGACATTTACTATCCTCGACACAAAAAGTCATCAAAAGGAGAGTCCGTGAACTTTCCGATGTAACGAAGAATTACTTCCGCACCCCTCCTTATGCCAGTTGACAATACTATCAAACATCTCCTAGGCAAATTCTGCAAAGGCTCACCGGGCGAAAAGAAGAAGTCACTTACCTTCGGTGACACTCTTTCTGGTAGAGAGTCTATCTAGCTGCAGATTCCTCATCTTTTAAATATTTCCCAGGCGTGAACTGGGGGCCTGATTACGATCTTGGCGGACGAGGTTACCCCGTCACAAACGTGACAGGTATCCTGTGTGCCATATTACGATTCCATTATATCCTATGGCAATCATAGTACAGCGGATGGAATATCCAGCACATATACGACAAAGTATTCCATCCGCTAAGGTCATAATCAGGCCCTGGACCTGGAAACTTTTTCAGCAGTACCTTTGTGAGTCTGCAGGTGGCGCCATGTGGCTCTGCATGGATGGCAGTCTGCTTCGAAAAGGAGGTGCAGAGCTACTATAGGCACCACTCCCATGCGCTGGCGCCAGTTGATTTCAATGTTGTCTGCGCCCCCATATGCACAGCCCCCACAGCAAATTGGTGGTGACCAGTGCAGAGATTCCTAGACTTTGGAAATTTTGAATGGATAGAGTCCAATCACAGAACAGGGAGAAGGGAAGGTCAGTGAGGAATCTGCAGTTAGAGTCTTTACCAGACAAAGCTTTACTGAAGGTAAGTAACTTGTTTTTCTGACAGACTTTTAACCTCCGACTTCTCACATTTTGAGTACATACCAAAGCGGTGCCTATTTGGCAGCAGGTCTGTGAATCGACTCAAACCAGTGAGTCCTGTAGCACCAAGCAGACAAAATGCCCCTCTCGGCAAACCTGACCTCCCATACAGTAGTGCTTTGTGAACTTATGGAGTGATGCTCAGAAGCCTGGCAGATATTTGGGATGGGAACTCTGCGAGCCAATGCAGTGGTAGCAGCTTTGCCCCTGGAGAATCAGCTTGCAGTCCTTTCAGAGGCTGCTTTGTGGCCAGTGTGTTGCAGATTTGAATGCAGAGCACAATCCACTGGGGAAATTACCCTTTTTCTCACGTCCTTGCCTTCCTTGGCTTCGGTGAACCCCACTAAGAGTGTATTGTCTTCATAGTGTTCTCCGGGGTCCAAGCGAGGGAGTTTCTTCTTCTCCTTAGAGGTGTGAAGCAGAGCAAAGAACACTGGCAAGATGATATGTTGACCGATGTGCAACAGCGTCACGTAGGCCAAGCGCTGATGGGCTGAAACACGCTAGCCAGTTTTCAGATTTATTGAGTCTTAGTTTCTGAATAGCAGCCGCCAGATACGCAGGGTGCTTATCCTGGGTCTAGTGCTGGATTTTGTGGTATGAATACACCTAAAATGAATTAATTACCCTTAGGAATGTTCAAGACAACGACAGCTTCCATGATGTGGTGAGGAAAGTGGCAATGAAGAACATTTTCAGAGTACAATTTGCTAGAGTCTGGTTAGACTACTCTTTAGATATTTAGCTTCAGATCTGGATTGAGCCGAATGCACTTTAGGGAAGAGACAATGATCTTACTAAAGATGGTCTCAGTGATGGACACTTCAGGCTAAATGCTAATTAAATAAAACATACCTCGATCCCTGCCGCATCGCCGCTCTTCAGCTCTCCACTGCAGGCAGGCTCCCAGACTGCCCTGCGGCCAATCCTAACGATGCTCTCATGCTGCAGCATGAGAGCAGCATTTGGACTGGCCAGAGTGCCTTGGCTTTGGGCTCCCAGGCAGACTGGGAGCCTGTACCTTCGGTCTCCAACCCAGCAACGCAGCCGGGTTGGAGGTAGCTCAGCGCGCATGTGTGTTTGGCTGTCCTGAGACCGATAAACACACATGCGCACTGAGGGGGGTGCACACCACTCACCCTCCTTGCCTGCCGTCGATTGTTATTGTTTTATTTTTAAAGTTTTGCTGCTGCTGCTGGTGAGGGTGGAGGGATGCTCCTCCGCCACAGCAGAGGAGCCACCGCTGTTTAGGATTTTATACCTGTTAGAATGGGGGATGGACAGGGGGTCAACATTTCTCAATCGGATAGACATTTTATAGTCATTTAACAAATCTAGGAAATCCTAACTGGACATTACTGATGTGGCACTTGACATGCAAGGAGCTTCATTGTTCTGCAGAAGCATTTGAAGGCGTGGTGGTTGCTAAGGTAACCTAGTAGAGCAATTCGTTGTTGAACTCCTTAAAGAACACCTGTTCTCGTTTGGTGGAGGTCAATTCATTAATGACCGAGCCCAATGTTCCCTCAAGTTTGCGGAGTTGAGGGCTTCTGAGTGACTCCATGGGCTGTCTGAGGATAACTTAGGAACTCTGCCACTTCACTGAAGGGGACTGGAGCTCATCGCCAGTTCGCATTAATTTGCTTCATTAATTAGTTAGTTTGAATTAAGTGTAATGAAAAGCCACTGAGAGATGGGGATATTTGCTTTTCTGTGTCAATTTATGTCTGATAGTTAAGACACCTGGAAATACAAGTCAAAACTTCTCAGGTTAGCATCCCTTACTGAACGTGAAAACAGAACTAAATTTCTTCGATATGATCCTCTATTGAATGACCTACTTTTGAATTTTCAAGTTTAAATATAAAATCGGCTTCCACCGCTACAACGTTTATTGCTCACAAGCCCCCAATTTTTCCTGCTAGTGGTGGAGACAAAAAAAAAGATGTCCAGAGTGTCAATTAAAAAGACAAACAATGTCAATAAGAAGTGGGAGCCGGTGCTTTACGTTTGCACATTATTGAACTGGGAGCAGGCTGGCTCTCAGACTGTCTGCTGCTGGATGTAGGCAAAAGCTCAGAGCTGACCAAAGCCTCAGATCCCTCAACCCACGCAGATGTGTTCCACCCAGCCGAGGGCGCGGTGAAGCACCCGCTAAACCAGTTTAAGCGGGGGCACTGTTGTCATCTCTGGCTCGCAGGTCATCCGAAATCAGAAGTTAATAAATGCTACATAAAAAAAACTACAATTACCCAGCTATGAAGCGGGATCCAAAAGATGCTAAAACGGCGACAGAGAGAAAGAAAAATTGTTAAAAGGGCAAAGAAAACACAAGTTAAAGGCAAAAGGAATGACAGCGCAAAGAAAAAAAAAAGTAGAATGTAAATAATGAAGGAACGAAAGAAAAAGCATGAGGGAAAGGGTGCAAAAAATGGGAAATAAGCAAAAAAAACGTTGTGAAGGAAGAACGAAGAAAAAGAATGAATGGTGGAAAGAAGAAAACAAGTAGGAAAATGTAACAAGAAAAATGGAAGTAGAGAAAGATAGAAGGAAAACAGAATATATAATGAAATAACAGAAAACATGCAAGATGACAGGAAGGACAATGGAAAGAAAGGAGACAAAAAGAATTAACAAAGCGCTGTGAGGCCGGAGGAGGGGCAGGAGCCCTTTAATTGAAATCTCGCGCTCCCGCCGTTGCGGGAAGCGCTGTGAGGCCGGAGGAGGGGCAGGAGCCCTTTAAAGACTTTCGCGCTCCCGCCGTCGCGGGAAGCGCTGTGAGGCCGGAGGAGGGGCAGGAGCCCTTTAATTGAAATCTCGCGCTCCCGCCGTCGCAGGAAGCGCTGTGAGGCCGGAGGAGGGGCAGGAGCCCTTTAAATACTTTCGCGCTCCCGCCGTCGTGGGAAGCGCTGTGAGGCCGGAGGAGGGGCAGGAGCCCTTTAAAGACTTTCGCGCTCCCGCCGTCGCGGGAAGCGCTGTGAGGCCGGAGGAGGGGCAGGAGCCCTTTAATTGAAATCTTGCGCTCCCGCCGCCGCGGGAAGCGCTGTGAGGCCGGAGGAGGGGCAGGAGCCCTTTAATTGAAATCTCGCACTCCCACCGTCGCGGGACGCGCGCGGGCGGTGCCCGGGCCAAGGGCGGGCCCGTCCTGCGCCCGTCAGAGGCTGGGCTGGGCCACCCCCCTGACATCTATCCCCCAAGAAGGCCACATTGGACTTAGTCGCCTTTGCTATTGCCTACTCTGTGTACCCAGTCAGCTGCTTCATTTAATCTGACAACTTATCGTTTAACCTTGCACCTACACTAACATCAAATGGGCAAAAGGAAAGCAATAGAGGCAGGGGCCGGGGTAGTGCTAAAAGCCAAGCGAAAAAGGCATAAGCATGCAGCTAGCAACTGCGTCATGGATAGAATCGACTCTCTCCTAGGCGAATGCAACGGAATACTAACTAGCCCCCAGCGAAATATTCCTATTGGAAATGGGGGGGGGGGGCACTTCAACTAACAGGAAGGATGGCCCCACGAAAATCGCCGAGATTTTCGTGAAACGTGGGCAACAAGTCACTGACACTACAGGGGTGGGCGAAAGTAGGAATGTTATCACCCATACCGCCCCCTCTCTAGCAGAAGACCCACCACTTGCCACCAACGATTCCATCCAGCTCAGTAACCGTTTCAATCCCTTAACCAACATCCCTGAATCACACGACGACATCAACCCAGACACCCTGGCAGAAGGGCCAGCAGCAACAAACATGCACTCTCCTCATGTTACCCCACAGCATTTCGAATGTATACAAGCCCTAAGGAAGGAAGTCACAGAACTCAAGCATATGGTTAACTCCTTACTTGCAATAGTAAAACAACTAACCCACGCAAATAACACGACCACTATTAACCTCGCCCAAAACCCAACCCTTTCAGACATCACAACAAACCCGCCCAATTCCCCAGCTTCTAGCCACGTCGGCCCTCACCTTATCGGAGAAAAGACCATGAACTTTCACCAGACACCCTTTTTCCACAATTCAGGCATAGGAAACTCACTAGACAGCTATCATAAAACCCCCAAACCCATGAGCAACACTGCTTCAAAATACTCTGCACAACCTGCCACTGACCAGTCCCATTTAGGTAATATAGTGCTAATGGTTAACGTCCCCAAGTTAACCATATCAACACGCAAGGAAGGGGCAGACTATCAAAAACAAGGCAATCCATTGGATTCGCCATGTTAGAGGCTGCCGATCCATAATACGTGAGGACCTAATTAATGTAGTACGACGGCCAGACCCGGGTACTCACTTCGATATCCTAAAACTAACACTCAAGAACAGGACTATGGTGAACAATCTGGTGGCCCTAGACGCAAGAACAAGCCCACCAGCACACTCATGCATCCAGTTTAAACACCCCAGGCCACCCACGCTCTATGAGGAGTGCTCGAGTCACCGCCCAGCAGAAAAGCTATCCTCTCCTGGTAAATACGATTGACTCACAGCCTCACCTAAATTGCACACAGGCAAACCTTGCAACCTTCTAACATCCATCACCCCCATCCCCCCTTTACCCCATCACTGCTTGTCCATGTATTCTCTCCCCTACTCATGACACCGAGACCACTTCAGGTCTACTGAGCAATCACGACAACGTTGCTCCTCCCATCTTGCAGGCACGTTGCCCACCAAACCAAGTGCTGCTGCCTAGGCCTGCAAGCACTTCCTGGATCAGGACCAGGCCAGTTCCAACAGAGGAACATCACCAACAACCGCAAGCCTCACGGGCAAACATTGGTATCAACCCATCCCTGCTCACTCAACCACATCTGCCAGTTCAACCCTCGACAGCCAACCTTACAAACCCCAGGCATTTAGACGGGATAATCCAGCCACAGTCGGGGGTACGACTTGTTTCATGGAACGTGGCAGGTCTGAAATCTATTCTTCCTCTCCCATCCTTCTCCTCCTTTATTGACGAACATGACATATGTCTCCTCCAGGAAACATGGTCTCTCGACCCACTTTTCCGAACAGGCTACACAAATTTCCACATTCCCGCTGTGGCCAGCACGAGAGGCAGGCCCTCAGGGGGTCTGACCATCTGGATCAAAACATCACTTAGCTGCCATATATCACAGCTAACTACCGCCTCTCCCGACCTGTTTGGCCTTCGTCTATCCTTTGGGCGTGACTCTGTGGTGAACATCTTTAATATCTACACTCGAGGGGTCAGGGGGGGGCCAAGTCTCCAAAACCCTCTGCGCCCTCGTAGCCCTCTTACAAAATTACCCCCGCCACCACAAAACCATTGTGGCTGGGGACTTCAACGTCACATTCGAACCCCTTGACTGGGACGATCTTAGGTCCACCTGCGAGGAAGATCAAGCCTGGTCTATCCCGGCCCTGTCAATCCCACCCATCAAGAGATGGACGTCGGTCGCTATTCAGGTCAAATCACTGACCATGGAGTTTGGACTCAGGGCGCTAAATGGCAGAACCAATTCAGACACCAATGGTAGTCACACGTACAGCAAAACGAACCACACCAGCAGAATCGATTATTGCCTATTCGACATAAGATTATGGCCTCTAGTCATCGATATGACGATCATCAAAAGGTCTGAAAGTGACCACAACCCTCTCTCTGTCCACACATTAGCCCTAGGTAACCTCCCAGCCACGTCTAACTCCGCAGCAGTAGCACCCGAGGGTATCAGCTTGGCCAACAACAAAAGACACCTAAAATGGGACAATATCGTGGCTCGGCCCGCACTCATCAACGCTGCTAATAACACCCTAAAATCCACACTAATGGACCTAGAGGCAGGCTCTGCAACTCCCCACCAGCAAATAAGCTCAATCCACACCTCCTGCTTTAGGGATATCGCAGCTCACTTCTCAGCACCCCCAGCCCACGACGACAAACGTCCCAAAGGCAGGCACCGCTGGTTCGACAAAACGTGTCGGTCCCTAAACAAGCGCCTAGTTCAAGCCATTAAATCCAAGGACCCCGCCGCCATCCGCGTAGCTAGGAAGTCCTATAAATCTAGAATACGCATAGCCAAGCGTGATCAAGATAACAAATGGTGGACCGCACTCAGCGACGCTGTGCGCGAGAGGAATTATAGTCTGTTCTGGTCCCTGGCAGCGCGAGGCCCAGAAACCAGTGGTCTGGACATCACAACCAACATTGCCCCAAGAGATTGGATAGTTCACTTTAGTAGCCTGTACTCCCTTGATCATGAGAGCCACACCTCTGTTTGTACGGGCCCCCTCCTAATTCACTCATTAGCACCCACCACCGCAGCACCCCCGTTGTTCTCTCAAAGTGATATAACCTACTCTCTAAGCACTTTAAAACACGGCAGGGCCCCTGGATCAGACTGCGTCCCAGCAGACCTATTCTCAACAGACCTAGCATCCTGGTCAAGATACCTCACCATCTTAGCTAACGCAATAGCATCCGGGGCGCCAATTCCCGACTCTTGGAAAGCGGCTATTGTCATTCCAATCTTTAAAAAGGGCGACAGATCACTTCCCTGCAACTATAGACCTATTAGCTTAATTGACTGTGTCCAAAAAGTCTTCTGCCACTGCCTCCTAGGAAAGATCGAAGAATGGATAACTGACCGCGATATCCTTAGCCCCCTCCAAGCCGGTTTCCGAAAGAAGATTTCCACCACTGATCAAGCCCTCAGATTCCTATTATTATATTGGAAAACAGTGTTCATTGGTAAAGGCAGCCTTTATGTAGCTTTTGTGGACCTCAAATCTGCTTTTGACCTAGTACCTCGCAACAAACTTTGGGTCACTCTCTCTCGGATGGGAATCCCGGAGCACATTCTTGCCATTTTGATACGACTCCACGAGGACAACTACGCACAAGTCAGGTGGGGCAACAAGGGCCAACTAAGTGATAGAATCCACGTTTTCCGGGGTGTGCGGTAAGGTTGCGTACTTGCCCCGACCCTCTTTTCCCTGTATATCAATGAAATTGTCCCCTCCCTCCTCAGACTGCAGGCCGACGCACCTTCACTTGGCCCACAAAAAATCCCAGTCTTACTTTTTGCCGATGACACTCTTTTGATATCCAAGACCCCTAGTGGTCTAAGGAAACTCCTTGCGTGCTTCGAGCATTTCTGCTCATCTCAGGGACTCGAAATCAACGCCTCGAAAACAAAACTAATGACCCTTAATCCCCACAGATCCTTCAAAGGGAAGTTTACTTTAGAGGGCTCCTCACTTGAGAAGGTGGGCATTTTCAGCTACCTGGGCATAACAATCACTGACAATATGTCCTGGAAGCCACACATAGGAAAACAAGCCCTTAAACTAAGACAAACAACTGGGGTTCTACTAAAAAACTTCCACCTCTCATACACAAAACCAATTCGCCCTGCACTACAGTTATACGAAGCCCAGGCCGTTTCCTCAGCGCTTTACGGGGCTGAACTTTGGGGCTATACCAAAACCCAGGACCTAACCACCGCCGAAAACAACTTCCTTAGAAACCTTGTCTCCCTTCCGCTAAGCACCCCACTGTTCCCTCTCTTCAAGGATCTCGGCGTCAAACGCATTGGCCACAAAGCCCGCCTGCGACCTCTGCTGTACTGGCGGCGTCTCTGGACCACTCCGGAGCTTGACATCTTCACTGAAGCTCTACAGGTCATCCTAAAAGCCGACCACCTTCACAGAATCCCCTGGCTACGATCCATCAAGGATTTACTATACTCACTCGGGCTCGATGATCTCTGGAACTCACCAGCCACGTCAGTCTTCCCCTCGAAAAGCAAACTAAAGAAACTATACTGGCAAATGGCCAACCACGAAGACGCAAGGGCTGCACTCCACACTACATTATCTTGTGACTTTGCCAACCTAAAAGAGTCATGCAAGTACGAAGCTTTTTGGGACCTAATCACGGTCCCAAGGGAAAGGAAACTGTACTTCCAGCTCCGCATTGGAACACTCCCATTAAGACTTTTCACCAGTAGCTGGTCACACAACGAATCTACCGCTTGCCCTGCTTGCAAAGCCCCCGTCGAGAATCTCCCTCATCTCCTCTTTGCATGCCCCGCGTACACCGCCCCCCGTAGGAAATGGCTGGCCCCGGCATGCAGACTACTGGGAGTACGTTGCTCCGCACTAGCCCTGCGAATCCTCAGATCAGACACCAGGCCAACGCTAGTGATTGCTATCGCCAAATTCCTCGGAGCTAGTTGGCTTGTCAGAGGGAAAATTCTTCTGGACAAAGACTCCAAATAAGACTGTCCCAACACCCTGCGCAGCGCATTTTATTTCATTCTATTTTATTTCATTTTATCGCATTTATTTCCATTTTTATTCCATTTTTTCCTTTTATTATTATATTTACCTGTAATTTTATTATGTGTATTTATTTGTATTTATCACTGCTCACGCTTTTTTGGCTCTTGTAGCCGCAATAAAGCTTCTTTGAATTGAATTGAATTGAATTAACAAATGGAAGAATACAAAGAGAAAATATGGCAAGAAAGTGTGAAGGAAGGACAGGAGCATGATAAGAAAAAAGGAATACAAATCAAAGAAAGAGAAAGGGACAGTTGTATTGAAGAATGGACAGAACAAAAGAACGCCAATAATAGAAGGATTTGGGAAAGAAGGAAAGAAAGACATTAAAGGAAAGAAAAGATGAAAAGGAGAAAATAATTAATGAGATAAATAAGTCAGTATGGGTAAATGTGTAGTTTGTGGCCAAAGTCCTATAAAATCATGTTGTAATATCCTTCATTTTGTGCAAATTTTCTACAGGGGCACTTGATTGGGAGGGTTGCAAGCGCTCATTCTGCTCAGACATTTAGCGCTATATGCAGTTCAAAGTAGGGGGCGGATATTTATTTTCTTGGCTACTCCCTTGCACCCGGTCTAAATGGAGATGAAGAATTATGGATAAGCTACTGTACCCACACCGAATAGGAATCTTAAAAGAACCTTTGCTGGTTGGGCAGCATGCAAGATAGGAAAGATTGTGGTATGTTAAGATATCCGGGCTTTAACATACATGAAGGCATACAAAACCGGACATTAAATACTCAAAAATAAAGTTAAGACGTCAGTCCACGTGATAAAAAAAGCTGACTGCAAAACAACTGTTTTGTGCAAGAAATTTAAGCAAGCAGTGACAAAAGTGTATTACCCCTGCCTTCTCTCTTTCCGATACATTTTCAAATTTGAAACAAATGTGAGTTGATATTGGATGGCTGCTTTAGCATGGCATTGTAAAGAATAATAAATCTAAGGGGATCAGCAGCTCCACTCTGACTGAAAATGTCACCTTAAAGAACAGTAATCATCCTAATTATATTTAGAATATAATTATCAGTAAACCTTAAAAAGAATCATCTATTTTTAGGCTGTGACGCAATATACAGGGAGTGCAGAATTATTAGGCAAATGAGTATTTTGACCACATCATCCTCTTTATGCATGTTGTCTTACTCCAAGCTGTATAGGCTCGAAAGCCTACTACCAATTAAGCATATTAGGTGATGTGCATCTCTGTAATGAGAAGGGGTGTGGTCTAATGACATCAACACCCTATATCAGGTGTGCATAATTATTAGGCAACTTCCTTTCCTTTGGCAAAATGGGTCAAAAGAAGGACTTGACAGGCTCAGAAAAGTCAAAAATAGTGAGATATCTTGCAGAGGGATGCAGCACTCTTAAAATTGCAAAGCTTCTGAAGCGTGATCATCGAACAATCAAGCGTTTCATTCAAAATAGTCAACAGGGTCGCAAGAAGCGTGTGGAAAAACCAAGGCGCAAAATAACTGCCCATGAACTGAGAAAAGTCAAGCGTGCAGCTGCCACGATGCCACTTGCCACCAGTTTGGCCATATTTCAGAGCTGCAACATCACTGGAGTGCCCAAAAGCACAAGGTGTGCAATACTCAGAGACATGGCCAAGGTAAGAAAGGCTGAAAGACGACCACCACTGAACAAGACACACAAGCTGAAACGTCAAGACTGGGCAAAGAAATATCTCAAGACTGATTTTTCTAAGGTTTTATGGACTGATGAAATGAGAGTGAGTCTTGATGGGCCAGATGGATGGGCCCGTGGCTGGATTGGTAAAGGGCAGAGAGCTCCAGTCCGACTCAGACGCCAGCAAGGTGGAGGTGGAGTACTGGTTTGGGCTGGTATCATCAAAGATGAGCTTGTGGGGCCTTTTCGGGTTGAGGATGGAGTCAAGCTCAACTCCCAGTCCTACTGCCAGTTCCTGGAAGACACCTTCTTCAAGCAGTGGTACAGGAAGAAGTCTGCATCCTTCAAGAAAAACATGATTTTCATGCAGGACAATGCTCCATCACACGCGTCCAAGTACTCCACAGCGTGGCTGGCAAGAAAGGGTATAAAAGAAGGAAATCTAATGACATGGCCTCCTTGTTCACCTGATCTGAACCCCATTGAGAACCTGTGGTCCATCATCAAATGTGAGATTTACAAGGAGGGAAAACAGTACACCTCTCTGAACAGTGTCTGGGAGGCTGTGGTTGCTGCTGCACGCAATGTTGATGGTGAACAGATCAAAACACTGACAGAATCCATGGATGGCAGGCTTTTGAGTGTCCTTGCAAAGAAAGGTGGCTATATTGGTCACTGATTTGTTTTTGTTTTGTTTTTGAATGTCAGAAATGTATATTTGTGAATGTTGAGATGTTATATTGGTTTCACTGGTAATAATAAATAATTGAAATGGGTATATATTTTTTTTTGTTGAGTTGCCTAATAATTATGCACAGTAATAGTCACCTGCACACACAGATATCCCCCTAACATAGCTAAAACTAAAAACAAACTAAAAACTACTTCCAAAAATATTCAGTTTTGATATTAATTAGTTTTTTGGGTTCATTGAGAACATGGTTGTTGTTCAATAATAAAATTAATCCTCAAAAATACAACTTGCCTAATAATTCTGCACTCCCTGTAACATGTTATGCTTTTCTCTTTAGTACTTGTACTGATATTATGATCCACAATGTGGATACACTTTTAGGGTCAAGCGCAAACCGATCTGTCCCCGGTGTAATCTCTCAACGGGTTTGTAATCATGCCCATGTCACTCACATCAGTTGGGTTGGTTCGTGGGCTTGCCTTTTAGAATTCGCTTGATTTCATTAGTGAAAAGCATGCATACATCATGCCTTTTCCAGTGTTTAGCCCTCCTCAAGCTCACCGGCCAACTACTGAAAACATACGAGGCTCCGTGTTTTCCATATGGTTTCTGGACTACTTTTTCTCTTTATTTCGCAGCGCATCTCGCTGCATAGTAGTCGAGCACTTTGCATGACATCGACCCTGCTACATGGATATTTTGCGGGTTACATGGATAATTGCACTTTTGCAGGTTACATGGATAATTGCACTTTTGCGGATACGTTTCACTGCGAGCAAACTTCTGTTTCCTTTTGTGTGTCTGCTTTGCGCACATGGCAGCGGTCGGCTTGCTTATGTGAAACTTTTACTTTTCGGTTTATGTGGCAAGAAAAGTCCGGTTAGTTATGTGAAACTGTTTTACTTTTCAATTTATGTGGCAAGAAAAGTCCTGTTAGGAATTTACAATGCTAACAGCTCTAACTCGAGCAAATGCGAGACCCATTGCATTGCATATGCTTGTTACACATGATGGAGGAACAGGCAGTAACATCAAGAGCAGATTAAACAAGACCGGGAATGCCTTCAGGATGCTGAAAAATGTTTGGACATCATCTCAGTACAACACCATAACCAAGCTAAAGTTTTGCCAGCCCGGTGTTCCGATCACACTCTTGTATGGATCAGAATGCTGGCGGGTAACGAAGAGTGACATCTCCGAACTCTCAGGGCTCCACACCAATAAACTGGGAAGAATCCTACCTACTTTCTGGCCGCAAACCATCTCCAACCAGGAACTGCCAACTAGATGCAAGCAAGAGAGCAATAAATGCTCTCCACGAGAGCCCCAGAGTTAAATGGAAGAGATGCAGGCCAACGAACATCTGGAGTGAACTATGGACGCAGAAGTGAAGACCCTGAACCACAGCTGGGGCACCGAGGAGAACTTCCCAAAACAGACAGAAGTGGAGGTCCTTCACTGCTGCCCTGCATGCCAGTAGGCATAACAAGCAGTACATTTATGCACATTTCCTTTTTTCTGTTTACCTCTTACATTGCTCTATGATACCACGGTATATAAAATATACAATAAAACAATCCTAAAAAGAATCCAACCTTCAGATCTCAGCTTTTCGTCTTCACAGCAATGATCGATTTGCTAGCATGCAGTCAGGCTACAGAAATGATTATTTATCACAGACCTACTCAGACGCAAACCAGTGGTAGCAATATTTCTTACCATCCGACAGGAAGATTGATTTCCTTATCCCCGTTTCCCATCTCACCTTGGTTCTTCTGGAATACGCCGCACACACATTTTATCCAGTTCACCGGCTCCTGACACTTGCCGGTGCGATCCAGTTAAATACTGATACATCAGACACTGCCAGCGTTTAGACAATCAATATAAAAGGAAACTACGGATATTGCCTCTAAATGTGAATTCTAGCTACTGTGGGTGGTCAAAGTTAGTTATTGTGGTGAAACTTTACTTATGAAGAACTGATCAATTTTCTTAAATAAAATCTTAATGTGACTAAATACGTCCTGTAGTCCCTGTGCTAGAGGTCACCGCCAAGACAATCCATATAATCATTTTTGGTCACTTTTTGAGAGTCTGAATGATAGAGCGTGATATGGTAAGAATACGAGATGTGACTACATTAAAGAATGAAATACAGATTGGATATTCATGAAATATAGGGCAATACTAAAAAATACACATCTGACAAATGTGTTTTCTAGTAGTTTGAGTGCAGTTATCATCTGAAGAGGGCTGTATGGACTGTTGTGGCTGGTATGTACTAAATGCTGTTATGTTTAAGAATGACAAATAACCAGCACAGCTTTAGTTGTCTAAGGAGTTTGCAGGAGTCAAAGTTTACAAAAATATTCTCTGGAGTTAGAGTAAAAATGGATCTACTATTAATACTAAAGCAAAGATACTGGCAATTTGTTATTTTTGAATCTCTGATGTACACAGAAAAAGGAGCCTCGAAATTGCCAGAGAATGCGCGATACTAGGCTTGCAGAGAATGACTAACAGGCAAATACAGATGACATCGGCTGGATATACTCCCCATTGAAAACACTTAAGAATTTGGTAATTAGGTCTAAAGACTGAGCAGCAATGACCTTGGCAGAAACATAATGCAGGACAAGGTGCACAGAAAAGTCTGATGGGTGTGAAAATCAATAGCTAATTACAAAAAAAGCCTTTTTAGCGGTTAATATTCATCCATGAGGTGGAACCTCTCAGGGATAAAATGCACTTAAATTTCTCTTAGACAAGAAACGTATCTAGCACCAGTTTGACTATAGGTTTTTTAATGTTTCAGGCACTTGAACAGAGGTGCTAAATGCCACCCAATTATCCGACAACCGTTTAGTAGTGGGTGACTTACAGTGCACTATGGATTGAAAAAATAAAACCTAAAAACCTTCACTTGGAAGAGACAGAAAAACAGTAACACAACCCGATCCACAAAACTCCCAGGTTAAAACAAGAGACGTACTTGTGTAGGTTCACACCCTATGGTACCACTGTGCTGCACGTTTCAGACCTTAAAGAAAATTCTAAGAACTTCACAAGTGTTACCGGGCTGCTGCAAGTACCAAAGACCCCCAGGTACACTCATGAGCACTGCCATTTAATTTAATCATATTAATTTCTGACATAAAAAGTGAAATTGCTAGCTTATGTTTGTTTAACTTTTTAATGATGTCTCGCCAGCCATTTTAGAAAAGTGTTCTATTACTATAAACTTTAGTCGGGCTCGGTGTGGCAGGGGAGAGGGAGAAAGGAAAAAAGGCAAAAAAAAAAAAAAGAGAACAAAGGGAAGAAAAAGAGAAATGGTGTGAGAAAGCAAAAAAAAAAAGAAAAAAAAAAAAAAGAAAAAAGGATCCCGAGCCTGAATATCATTAAAACAAACTCAGTCTTTAGTGACTCGATGGTGAATTAAAGGAGTGCACCTAAGAATGGCAATCCTGATATGTTTAATTTGAACCACTTTGAAACTGAAAAGACGCAGTATCAGAAGCTACGTCAAACAACAATATACTGTACACCAAACATACACCACGAGGAGCACGCAAAGCATTTTCTTTGTGCCTTGAGCACAGTTAAGTAATGATTTCCAATATACAATATCACAATTATAATGGTACTACTCTGGTTAAGGGACTAGAAATCATAGAAACTGGCATTAGCCAAAATAACTAAAAGCAGACCCCCAGAGGGAAGGCGGCGGCGCGCGAGAGCAGAAGGCAGCAGGCGTGGGGTGTGTCATGCGGTTGTACAACAGGATGCTGAAGGGCCTCTGGGCCCACGCGTCTCCCTACATCTTTTTCTCAATTGGAATCAGCACTTCAAAGCCTTTCATCAGTAAATTAAATGACAGCCCTACATTAGTGGAAAGAAATAGCTCAATTAAACATAATTCAAACCACAGACAAACACGCACCATCCACACATTTGGAGGACCCTTCATTAAAGGAGCACAATTGTCACTGGCTGACATTTAGTGTTTTGAAACACATGGGAAGCACTGAAACCCAGAGGCTCACTTGTTTACTTTCATCTTCAATGATGCTTGAGCGTCGTTCATGATAAGTCCTTTGGACACACGCGAGGAGGAGGCAGCCTGGTACCAGATGCAGGACGGAAAGCCTCGTAGCGGTGATCGATGGGGGATGCACACAGTGTGTACCACGCTGGGAGTTTAGAGATTGCGCTATTACCTTGCAGCGTTTCACTAGCAGATGGCTCTACAGAGGTCTATGCCGTTCCAGAGGCCATAGTGGGACCAGGCACTGCCTGGCTCAAAGAGGACAGCAATGCTTGCGTTTTGGCTTCCCAAAAGGTCCTCATGTGAGCTGAGTAGTGTATAGACTGCTTTCGGCATCGCAGCCAAAGAAAATACAAATACATTATGCACTATTCATAGGTGTAAAAACACCTTCTGATGGGGGTAGTGGTAAAATGCAACCTCAGAGGGAATACAAAGATTCCTCCCATGAGTGTCTAACCTCAGAATGTTAGCTTATTTGCACCACCAAGAAAATTCTGGATCCCTTTCATATAACTTAACTAGGGCATACACAGGAATTCCTTAATGTCCAACACCAAAATGACAACTTCAGGTTGTATTATTCTTCCGACCATAGGCACGCAGCTCTACGTCATCTTTTTTTGGGTCGCTTTTAACCACGCCCACCGCATGGCCATGCTTGCCTTCGTGGGCTTGCCTTTATAAAAAATAAAAAAATAAATTAATTAAAAAAAATCGCTTGCTTTCATTTCTGAAAGGCTTGCATACGTCATGCCTTTTCTGGTGTTTAGCCCTCCTCGAGCACACCGACCAACTACTGAAAACACACGAGGCTCAATTTTTCTGTATGGTTTCTGGACTACTTTTTATTTTTATTTCCTACGCAATGTGATCTCGATGGGCAGTAGTCGAGCGCTTTGCACGACATCGACCCTGTTACATGGATAATTGCATAACTGCCAAAACGTTTGACTGCGAGCAAAATTCTGTTTCCTTTTGTGTGCTCCTTCACGCTCATGCTAATGGCATGGCCCTTTAAATGGTCTCGCTTATGTACAACTGTATTACTTTTCATTTTCAATTTATGTGGCAAGAAAAGTCTGGTTAGGACTTTACAACACTAATAGCTCTAAGTTAAGCAAATGCAAGACCCATTGCATTGCAAATGCTTGTTGTTTTTTTGTTACTAAAAGTGTCAATACTTGTCCATTTGCTGTTTTACCATAAGCTTTCGAGCTTACATCCATTATTCCTCTTTTGGCCTCCATGCACATTTCTAAGCAGACAACACCAAAATCTATTTTTCATTTCCTACGTTCACAGGCTCCATTCATGAGAGTCCCTCTGCTATTGACTCCGCTTGGATGGTTTCCCATTTCCGCTGCTTAAAACTATCCAGGACAGAAAGACTATTACCAGCTTTTTCCTTGCTCATTCGCTTATTTCCTCTCTTCTGGCACCACTCACCCCATACTTTTTATCCCACAGGCTAGGTATCATCTGTGAGCTTGTTCCTATTCCCTATATGAGATTTCTTATTTTGGAATGCTGGTTTGTTCCAAATCACCATATACATACATCCATTCTCCGTACATGCAAGGTTTGCAAATCCTAGTTTGTAACTAAGTCAGTTTCTCAAATTGGCAATCACATTTTTTGCCATTTTACATCAGGCTCTGAGACCCAAACCTGGATTGACTGTCACTAAAACCGTTAGTTCCTCATTGTGCACCTTCTGTCATTAACCATATGTTCCCGTGTGGTGCCCAGAGCAGAAGCTTGTGGGTAAACAATGATATCGGTCTTGAATAATCTGATGTGTTGGTGGGAGTTATGAATGTTTCACCTGTCATATCAATCATATGAGCCCCTCCCAAGCCCACCCTGTGAAGGTCAGATCCAACGTCACCATGGGGATGAGTTTTGAAAATGTTCTTTGCAGAAGTCAACAGCTGAAGAGCAAATAAACCAGAGGAAGGAAACCTGACAAGCTTGATAAGCACTAGATCTTCCCTAACCTGCAAACTGCGGGACCACCGAAGGCTGAGGCATTCTCGTTGGGGGTCTCATAGGTAAACAGGGATACGGAACACAATTAACACATGACTACATGGTCAGTATAGGCATCAATGTTCTCGCTGTCTGACAGGGATGTCTTGTGAACTGGCTGAGCGGGATGTCTTGTGAAGGTGAATTTTTCTATGAAATGGTTCTTTTCACTGAACAGCAGCCAATGCCTGTTTACTGCTCAGATCTGCTCTCAACAATCTCTTCAGTGACTCAGAGATGAGCTAGATATTTCAAAATTTCTTGTGAACTCCAGCTGGAATCACAGCAGAGCTCTCCTCTGGATCCATCTGACATTGCAGACTAATTATTTCAAACAGAAGAGTGATTTGGAAATATTTCACACTTGTCACAAAGTGAAAAAACTTCTTGTTTATGGACATATGAAAGCACGTTACTTTTTATATTTCTGTGAGAACGGGATGCATCTTGTAGTACTGCCATCTTTAACTGCTCTCTCCGGCTATATCTACTTCGTGGCTGTAAATTTAATACTGGTCTTAGAGTGTTGTCCTGGTTTGGTTTCTGGATGTATATGGCATACACGGTCACTCGTCACCATGCAGCCACTTCCTATATAGTACAATTTAAGAAATGTTTTCTTTGCTAAGTAAATTACGGTGATAAGCTAAATAGTTTTGCATCTTGGTTGGTGATTTATCTGTAGTTTTATGAATTATAGGTGATAACCATGCACATTTATCTGCATCCATCTTTAGGTTGAATACTACCAAAGAGTGCAGCTGTCTGGCTTCCTAAAGACATCTTGGAGACCCTTCAGAAAGCTGACCTAGGAGCCGGAGTTCGTCACTCCCATTGCTCACACCCCGTTTACTGCCCTGTTCCACAAACTCGCTTTTTGTAAACGGACCTTTAAATCTTGTTCTTATCTTGTCACATTTGCTGTGCATTCAAAGAGGTTAAATGTCAATCTCTCTCATCAGATGGAGCTTGGTGTTTCCTTTTCTTTCTCTGACTTAAAAGTCAAAGATTTTATATGACAATCCTGCTGAGTATCCATGTGAGAGAGGGTGTAGGATGCTTTTCTAGCACACAAGAAAAAAATGATCTGTGCTAATGTTTAGGAACATATCAGAACTAGTACAAATGAAGCGCTTCTTTTTAATTCCGAAGTGTGTTGGAAACAAATATCTGAATACTATCAAAACACATCAATACACTAGATGAGAACAATTGCACACTGTTGCTTGTGTGCAGTAAAACTATGTTGGTGCAAATGTAATGGTGATTTCAGTTGAAAATGTGTGGTTTGTAATGGCAGTGAGCTACCACACTATGCACACACCACACTACGCCACTCTACACCCTTCCATTATATGCCATGGCACTCCATTCTACAACATGCCATTCCAATCCAATCTAAAACAGTTTACAACACGCCACTCTACTCCACACCACTCCAGTCTACCCCAATCCAACCCAATCTACTTGACTCCAATCTACCCCAGTACAACTTACCCCCACCATTCCATTCTAATATACCTCACTCCAAACTCCACTGCCGTGTTTATAACTAAACCGCACCCCAATCCACTCACCACACCACACCTCCACTTAAATCTATCCCACTCTACTCCAATCTACCCCACTACACTCCACAAACCCCAGAGGATTTTTATTTTTTTTATTTTTTTTAACTCTACTGAAGAACAACATCCAGAAATCCATATGTCTATAGATGTACAGCACTATCTGCACCAACTATTGTGAAAAACTACAGCTAAAATTCAAGTAGGCGCAAACTTATTACAATGCAAAGGGGCCAACTGTGCTGTGAGGCAGTGTGCTCCCACCCCCCACCTGTTTAAAAAGGGCTCCCTTGCGCCAACAAGCTGGCGTGGAGTGGGTTAGGGTAGAATGGAGTGGGGAGTACCCCAATATAACCCACTCCACTATACCCCAATGTACCCCGATCTACCCTATTTACCCCAATCTCATCTATCCCAATGTACTACACTCCAATCTTTCCCTCTCCACCCCAATCTATCCCTACTCCACCCCAATCTACCCCAATTCAAGCTGCCCCACTCCAATCTACCACACTAATCTACCCAACTTCCCAATCCATTCTACCCCACTCCAATCTACCCCACTCCATTCTACCCCTACTGCACTGTATGTGATTTTTCTACCCCTCCACCCCATCCCAGTCTACCTCACTCCAATCTATCCCAACACACTCCACGCCACCAACCTTTAGCCATGCTAAACAACAGCTACACTGGTGTACATAATGGACAAAACCACATTGCCAAAGCCAATAGCTCTTGTGAGACGGATTGGCCTGGGTAATAATTATTTCAATATTGTCTCAGACTGGCGAGCTTCAGCAAGAGGAAGGGGGACGTAGAACTTAAGACGTTTCCGGTTGGCTCAGGACCACCTCAAGTACTGCGTTATTTCTTTCTTACCCTACTATTACCTTCAAATGATCCCTTCTACAGCGCAGGTGACTAATGTTGCCATGCTACAGTCATGCTGAATCTTTCGGCTAGTTTACAGCCTTACGAGGGTTGCCTGTACTAGATCTCCTGGTCTGTGGAGTCCTTGGCGAAAATGAGACTCTCAGTTAAAAAGTTTCCAGGGACTATGTAGCTAGTTTTGCCTTTGTCTCATCCAGAGCCTTGTCTACTTCCTAGCCAAATAATAAATGTATCACATGAATTCCTAGTACCTGTAGATTAGATGTAAACCCAGATGCAGCTAAGCATGACCGGGGTCTGTAGGAGACTGGCTCTCTATACAGGGTTACTTAAATGATGTGCACTGTGCAGAGAGTCTGAGCAACCCCCTATGGTATCCAGAGGTGGATAGCAGACCACTGAATGCTCGTTTTTGTGGTAGTGTGGGCAGTTAGGCTAATCTAGGAGATGTGCTAAGCATTTGTTGTACTCACAGTATCAATAAATGTGGACACACACTCAGAAGAATAACTCAATACCAATTTACATAAATAATATAGTTTTTTATAAAATTTTAAGATCAAGATCACCAATACATGTTAAGTACTTTTTTAGTTCTGATTTTTCAAAGATTAACATTTTTTACTTTTCTGGCTTAATTACGCACCATAGGAATCATTGGGAAAAACTTAAAAAATGCATATAAAATCAGGCAATGCTTTCACAAATGTTACCTTCTATTTTTAGGTTGAGGTTGTCAAAGTGTCCAATGGGCTACCTGGAGAACGTTGGGCAGTTCTCAGTTCAAGCGGGAGCAGCGACTGAACGTCTTGGAGCTGGCACCCAAAGGAGAAGAGGTCCACTTGGAAACACACTGCAAAGACGGACTTAAAGGTAAGGCTGGTGGGTCCCCTTAGAGGGTGGAGGTCGCAAGGGATTAGGGACCCCTAGGGCACAACAGGTTGGTCGATGCAAGTGCCAGGCAGGCTAGGTGCAGCACAGACGGGTCAGCCAGGAGTCGTGCGTCTCAGAGTCAGAAGCAGGTCACTTGGAGGGTGGACTGCATGTTAGCAGGGCCATTCTAGGGGGTGGCTCTTGGGTATCCTGAACTCCCATGACCGGTGCTTGCTTCTGGGAGTCCGGACTGGACTTTGCTTCTGGGTGTCTGACTTTGGGGGTCCAGTACCCCGGGTAGTGGTATGCCACAACCCTGGAGAGTCACAGTGCCACCAAACTTGGCACAGTAGCAGGTCTTGTCCTTAAAGGCTGTTGCACAGAATGTGGCAGTTCTGCTGGTTCTGGGTAGTTGGTCAGCAGCTGGTCACTTTACCAGAATTTGCAGGTTCCTTGCCTCCTGGGTGCAGGGAGTGATATCTTCACTCAAAGGGAAGTTCTTGCTAATTTCTTGAAGGCTGGAGGTTCTCTGGGGTTTTGTAGAGTCCTTCAGGTTTCCTGGCAACACCTCAGCGGCAAGTGTTGAGTCCTTGGAGCAGCAGGCAGGGGTTGGCGCCTTTTTCTTTTTGCAGCAGGGCTGCAGTTCTCGTGCCTTTTAGTCTTCTTGTGCTGGTCTTCTTTGTATTCGTCAAATCTGAGGTCTTGGTCTAGGGATGCCCTCTAAATACTGTATTTAGGGAGTGTTAGCAGGAGTACCTGGTAGTGGCCAATGGGCCACCTACCTGAGGGTGGCTACACCCACTAAGTGACCACTTCCTGTGGAAAGGGGGCACATCCCTCAGCCTGACTGGCTATTTTCCTGCCATCCAAGATGGAGGAAAATTAAATGGAGTGGTCACCTAGGATGGTCAATCCTTGCTAGGTTTCCTGACGGTTAAACGCCTAAAGTACAGGCAAATCCATTGGGTGGCCATCTGCTGCTAGGGGCAGAGATGGAGGTCAGATTTCAAAGATGGTGCAGGGTGCCTGTCTGGGGGAGGAGGTGTGACACCTCTGACCAGGAAAGGCTTTGTGCTCTGGCTCCTGAGAGCATAGGCTCCCACCCCAGGAGTCCAGACTTGTGTCTGATGGAGGCAGGCTGGTTAGGACCAGTCAGCAACTATGCCAGAGCTGTTTTGCAGGGGGCACTTCTAAGGTGCCCTCTGGAGATACATTTTATAATAAATTCAACACTGGCATCAGTGTAGGTTTATTATTCTGAGTTGTTTTATACCAAACAACCCAGGGTTCAGAGAGGCCATTATGTGGCTGGGGAACTCAATGGACCAGGGTCCAGCACACGCATTTGTTATGGCTTCCCTGAACAATTACTAGGTCTAAGAATTAGCAAAGAAGCAGTAGGGGCATATTATCTCATGCACACATATGCCCTCACATGTATAATAGTGCACCCCCTGCCTTAGGGTAATAAGGCCTGCCAGAGAGGTGACCTAACTGTATTGCATGCAGTGTTAGTGGGCATGGCACCCTTGGTGAGTGCCATGTTGAGTTTGCAACTTTGGATACACCTGGTTATGCACCTGCAATGGCAGTCAGCATTAGGCTAGTGTGGGCCTCTCAGTGGCACAATTGGTGCTGCAGCTCCTAGAGGCGTCTCTTCAGTACCCCTACCCTAGGTACCAGGGATACCATTTACCAGAGATATACAAAGGTGGCTGAAGTACCAAACAGTACAGTTTTGGGGAAAGAGATCTTACTCTGGGAACCTGTTTAGAAGTGGCCCAGGGGGGAGGGAGGGCTTTAACCATGTCAAAAGAGCCTCTTTTTCACAGGGTCTATGAACTAACCCAGTTGAATGTGGTCTTCTGGCATTTACTGGGCACTACAAGGTATTAGGTGAAGTGTTTAAATGTTATGGCTGCTGCAGAATTGAATCAGCTGTTCACCAGTATTATTAGAGTGTGTTTAAGATAGTCTTATATGTTTCCCATTATGCCCTGGCGCATTAGAGCAACATAAAAGGGTAGTGGATTATGCAACCCACAAAGTTATAACTGCCTCCAACAAGCTTTTTACCCAGTTGCAAACAGTCTCTTGCTTTCTACATCTATTGGACATGAAGCAATGGAGATGTGACTGATCGAGCCCTCTTTGGCCAATGTGACTGTCACAAAATCTAGACACGGTGTCCTTATATCAAACAGGCGCTGTGGTACCAGCATGCATTTCTGTTCTATGCTTCGCATTACAGAGCACTCTGCACCTAGTTCTCTGTCTGTAGTAGTTGCAAAAACAATGCACTCTGCAGTGAATACGTCATTGGTTAGTATTTCAAGTTTCTTCTATTTTTACCCCACTGAATTATGAGACTTTGTGCAGGAGGTTGTGACAAATTTCATATATGGGCGATGGCTTTATTGGGTAAGTGTGTGCTTATTTTCATAGGCACTCTGTCCCAGGATTCCACAAACTCACTGCATGTACCACTACCCAAATGTGCAGGTGTAGTTTCTGTTTCTTTAATCATTGTTACACGTTTTCACTTAGCTAGACTCACCTCTTTTCTTCTACATACTGCTCTTTCTGAGGAACAGACGCAGCATCAATACCTCAAAGGTTAATTTTCCAGTTTTAAAATGCAGCATCAACACAACTGGCTCATATTAAGTTGGTGCCTTTCGATGAGTAATCAGTCTCATTTCTATGGGGCAGTGACATTGGCAGCAATGTCTTGCACATATCATGCTGAAAAATTCACGTTGGTGATGCTTAGAGGCTAAAAAAAAAAAATGATTCTTTCAGAGTTACAGAGGATTCTGCCTCCTTAATGCCAAAGTGCGCTGCTTCAGCACCAGTTTGTCTGGAAAAATGGCGGTGTAGGGCAGCTGCACCAAAAGTGACTAAAGTTCACTTATGCAACAAGCTGAAGTGATTGCAATCAGGAAGACAGTCTAATTTCAGAAAATGCAACGAGCAGCTATGTATCAGCTCAAAGGGTGTGCACATGAGAATCGCCAAGACTCAGTTAAGGTCCCACTGTGGCATTACAAGCTGTGTGGGAGGGAACACGGGTGTCACACCTTTAATAAAGCATCACAACAGGTTAATTAAACAAGGGTGGTTGGTCCGGGAAATGGAAAAAGGCCAAAAGGGTGTCTCAAGATCAGAAAAATGCCCCGATGCCCCATTTACTTTCAGCATGGCGGTGTTGTCCTGAGAACCTGTACCAGCCTTCCCTTGATGGAGGGAGGAAGGCCTTCATGCCAGATTAATCCAATAGATTAATACCACTGATCGTAGCAAACACAGCTTCAATATTCGGTCATCAAAATAGGGGAAAACTGGTACTAGAGACCTCTGAAGATAGGCAGCGACTATCACCGTCACTTTCGTGATCACCCGAGGGCCACTGGTGAGACTGAAGGAGAGCATTGCAAGTCAAAAACGTTCCTGGCCCTCCCTGAACTGTAGGTAACGTCCGAGGGACTGCAGGACAGGCATATGAAAACACGTGTCCCACAGGCCTAAGGACACCATTCCATCACTCGGGTCTAGGGCAGATAGAATCTTGGCATGTGTCAGCATTTTGAAATCGCCCTTCTGCAGAAATGCACTCAGAGGATGAAGAGCCAAGATGGTCTAAAGGCCCACATCCTTTTTGGGTATACGAAAATCGTTACAGTAGGAACCCTTCCCTATTTTTGAGTACGAAACTCTCTCAGTAGCTACTTTAGAGAGTAAAAAGTGCAAAGCATGCAACAGAATGGACATGTGTTCCTCTGAGATGAGCTCTGGTGTGGGGAGGGATAAGATTCAACAGAGCAGAAAGTCAAAGGAGGGCATAGCCATGCTGAAGGAGTTGAAGGAACGGGTCACTACCCTGGAAGAAAGGACTGAACCCTGCTTCCCACAGGACGGCTGTGCACCACTACTGGCAAGCTAAAGTGGCTTGCTGGCTACTGTCGCAAGAGAAGGCCACAGGGAGGATTGGTCCCCTCAGAGGCCTGCACATTGACTGAGAGTTCCATGTTTCAAGGCTCAAAAGGACTGGGGTGACGGCAGAAGAGGCTCAGGAGTCTGACATTTTCCATTTCAGTAGCCTTTGAATTCCCTAAACAAGTGAGGAAATGTTTTAGCAGGAATCAAAAGGGCCAGAGAGCATTCTATGGCCCTACCTCCTTTGGGATATTCCAAGGCAGAATCAGCCTTTTTATCAAATAAGCATGAGCCATCAAAAGCCATATGGGTGAGAGGTCTACCTCTTCAGAGAATCCTGTGCAGGGCGCCCACTTACAGTGGCAGAGCTCCACAACGGTGGAGAGAATCAGTAATATTAGGGCCAACTTCAATCATGGTTATGGCCTCATCTCAACCACCCTTCATGGTTTGAGCCAGTGAGGCCCTAAGGTGTTTCAGGACTGCCAGCAAAATCTTTCCGGCCATGTCCCAGCGGAAATGTGTATATTGTCCCAATAAACAGAGGCCAATACTACACTAGCCAAAGAGAACATTATTTTTTCTGGACATCTCAATTCTCTTAGACTCCCTTACTGTAGGAGTCCTTGGAAGTGAAATGTGGTTCATCGTGCACCTGAACAAACCAACTCTGGCATAGGTTGTTTTGAGAGGAAATCAGTGATGCCAGGAGCCAGTCTGCAATGTCTGTCGACCTGCCTAATCACTAATGGGCAACAACAGGGTTTTGACTAAATGTCCATTAAGGTGTGAGTCAACGCGTGCCCTGGCAACTGTGTAGCAGGACACTGGTCAGGATCATGCTGAAGTCGGTTCGGAGTCAGACATTGGAACCAACACCAGATCATCCTTCAGCAGCGTCTGTACCAGTGTCGATGGGGGAGTGACCGATACAGGTTGTAGAGCTGAGGTGCAAATCTGGACTGGATCCAGTACGGAGCTCCTAACAAGTCCAGGGTGGACAGACAGTGCATAGGATAGATTTTCTGGCAGTAAACCAGACTGAAGGTTCATACAGATTCTTGAGGCCCGAAGGCAGCCAGAGGGGAGCTGAAATAACAAATATCTGCAACATAGCCTCCTTAAAGGCTCCGGTGTACTGCGGTGTCACCTGTTGCCTGGAAAAATCGATACCTAATTGAGGAAGCTGCTCTGCAATTGGAGATCTGGATGGAGACCGACTGACATTGTGACATCCTTGGACATTCTATTTAGATAGAGTGGTGGGATGGGGTGGAATCCCCCTTTGCTTTCTTATGTTTACTTTTGGACTTCAACTTACCGGAGTTCTCTGACTACAAAGTTGACCTCTCACAAGAGCGACATCTGGCGTGGGAGTGAGTCCATACTCTTGACTTGAAGTAGAAGCAGGACTTGGGCAAAGCCTGCAGCTTCTAGTGTTTGGCGACATGCAGCTTTGCTTCTCAGACCAAGATTGTCTTCAGGTGCATAAGGGTGTGCTTGTCGCACAACTAAGAGTCGTGTCCCAAGCCCAAACATCAGACACCCCTTGTGCAGGTCCATGACTGACATCTGTTTTCTACAGTTGGGGCATATTTTCAAACATGTAGTCTTAGGAGCAGACAATTTCCAAGCACACTGGATTTTTGTTTTAGGAGTTGGAAGAATAAAGAATTGGGAGCAGAGCTCGAGATCCTTGGCAGAGAAAGAAAAAAAACGAACATCACTGTGCCGGTGTGGCATTTGTATGCGTCTCTGCAATTTCCAGGTTAGCTGTACAGCGCCACACATAGCAGTATTGTTGAAAACACTTCCAGATCCAGTCTGAGGAATCTACAGTTTGATGTATCCATCACAAATTCGGCTTTATCTCTCTCTTTCAACTTTGGACCCCCCTCACCCCACCTCCTTGGCATATAATATGTTCCTCATCCCAAAACATGAAAATTAAAAATTGAAGGAGTTGTATTATATAACGGATGAAATGTCCTTCAGCAGAACTACTTCATGGCATACTCGAACCGTTCATTTAGACCTTCTGGTTTTTCTTCCACCTTTAGGCATAGTCCTGATGCCATTGGCAGAAATAAAACAAATATGCTTTATCTGTGGCTCCATTGTCGTGGCTCTGAGTGAAGGTCACAGTGAGGCATTTAAGACAGACCTTTGGCCGTCATCTACAAGTTTTTGTCCATAGAGAAACAAGCTACCATTTCAAGCCTGCCACTCATTGGTGGAAATATTATAGATTTAGATGCGGTGTACAAGATTGCTGATGGACATTTTGTCTTAGAGACTGAGATTTCTGCTTTCTCAACAATGTGTAAACTGTTGGGTATGTTCTTCAATAATTGTAAGAGACCAACAACTTTAGGGAACCTCTGTAATAAAGTTTGCTTTCATCCATTGGGTGGAACTGGTCCGGATTTAACATTTGAAGGCTCTTTAATTTAAGACAGAGGAATACCAGATGTCACAGTAGGATCTCTTATTTGAAACAAGGTTAATGTGACACCACATTTATTTTGAAACCAACAGAATCAATGAAGGCAGCTGCAGAGTAAAGCCAGATGTGCTCCCCAGATGCAACTTTCCGATAATTTTAGGCTTGCACCAAGATGTTTTTCAAGAGATATGAGAACATGTCTCGGGCAGTCTTCAAATTACTGTCTTGCCAACAGTCACAGCTGTTTAATTTGTATCTTCTGCCAAAGACAAGCATACAAGCAGTGCCAGCAGATGTTTATTATTTCTAAGAAGCAATTCTACTGCTCTATGGGACCGCTTGTCAAACTAGATAAAGAATGACCCGAATATACATGAAGAAAGGGGAAGGTGAACATCAACGCATGTTCAGTGCCATGTTGGCTAAGAACCTAGTTTTATCATACACAGCAGATGTTGTGAAGCTTTTATACCTTCTTTCCTACTTTGTGCTTAATTTGTTAGAGAAAAAGCTGCATGGGGACAAATGTTTTTTTAGGAGCTCACGACAGGTGCAGACTAATGCCGGGGATGCTTCATGCAAAGGCTGCCAGGCCTTGATTCAAATTCATGCCTCCTGCAGGTTTTTTGTCATCTTGGCCACAATTTGCGTACCTTGCTTGTGTCTCCCTTTTCTATCTTTTTATCCTCTTTCTCTGGATCAAAGTCTGATGGAAAATGAGTTCCGTGCTCCTGAAACAAATCCCGGTACCGACCACCTGCACAAATTAACACTCGCTCCTACTACATCTCTAAACTCTTTCACCTTTAACTCAACAGGGATGGACTCTGCAAGTGTGTGTTTGGTACTACGTACTCACTCTGGAGCTTGAAGTTTTTTCCTTCAGGCCGACAGAGCAACCAGGTCACTGGGACAACCCAGCATAGCAGAGAGTAAAAGCATTTTCTGAGACGGGTACAGTCTATGCCCGAGCACCACCTTTCTACCAACTCCACTAGGCTAGTAAATTTTCCTCTCCCACGCCCATACCACGTTATGGTGAAACAAACAGACCTGAAACGGCACATGGTTTCATCTTTATCCAAGCATGCGGCGCTGGCACTATGTGGGCACTGGAACAAATAAGTTCAAGTACACCCTCTTTGCTGATCAATAGCACAGTGGGTGTTATCGTAAACTCAAAATTGACCTCATTGTTGACCCATAACAACACATCTTGGACTGACTTCTTTTGCAGTGAATTTAAAGTTACATCATCATCTAACGTTCCCAATGGCCACAAACTTAGAAATGCTCCCTCCTTGCTATTTAATGGATCAATCACCATTTCAGCCTACAATAATGGAAAGATAATCCTTCAGTCCTCGCAAGTGTCTCTTTATTTGACCACCTATCCCCAAGCCCTGCTCAATGCGGTATAACAAAATCTCCTCTGCTGCTCCTCCTGATGTGCTTCTCGACTCTTCACAAACTGCTCAACCCCATTTCCACACTTCCAAAAGCGTGATCCCACTCAACACATCTTCCTACTAGCCAACACTGACATCCTGCCCCCATGCATCTCTTTCTGGGAGGTCTCAGAGCCTGCTATCATCCTAATTAGACCTCACTAGAACACCCACTCTTCCTGATGGCACAGAATCCATCCTATGATGCTATGCCTTCCCCCATCAACCTATACCCGTCTCGTCCTATCACACACAAATTATGAACCCTACATACCAGAAGCTCACCCGGACAACACTACTCCCCATACACCATATTGGTATATTAATACATGAATAACCTGTCTCTCTAAACACTGCTTAGCCCTTACAGCACCCACATTCCCCTCAATGACTTCTACTGCTATCCCTCTGATGTCACGTTTCACATCATCTCACCATACTATGTGTTCTCACACCACCTTCCATCTACAGAGCAAGAAAAATTCTCCACGAACAACAAAAGCGCACCTGGACACCTCTACCCCCACCCCTCTATCAGTACCTACACATTTAAATAACCAGTCTCAACTAATGCTACCCAGCCCTAACAATACACACATCCTCCTCGGTGATCCCTAATGCAACCACTATATTCTCACATAATACACACCTTCTCCTGATACAATACTCACTCATATTACTGTCATCCATACCTGCCCTCTTTAATCAACTATCCACATGGAGTCTACTCACGACAACACCACTGGGGTCACTCAGTATACACCAACCTTCTTTCGGGGGCCTTTTTAAACCACCATGCACTTCTTCCTATCTTGATTAATGACGTAAGGAGATCGCCTCCTACATACTGAAAGCCCACTGGGAGAATCGAACTTTGCCTACTTCTCATCAATTCCCACATACACCAATGAACAAGCCACTTTTTGCTGCAAAGCCTCTATAATATTCGAAGCACCACCCAGTCTACAAAAATCTTTAACAATCCCGACACTAATAGGATGAACCAGTCCCTAACTAAGAATGCCAGATCAGCATCTCCCAGCTGGATACAGTCTACAAGGATCTACAACCCTAAAATACTTTGAACGACAGCCATCTTCAAATGATACAAACTCTATGTGAGCACCTTATAAGTTTTACTCCACTGTTCCAAATCCCCTACAACACATATTAGATCTCTACAATTCAAACTTCCCTCAGCTAAATGTCACTATATCCCACTTAGGAACTAGGTTTTCTGCTCTTGTAGACTCTCTACTCCACCATACGTGGCCCCATAAAGCCTGGTGCTTAATACAAAGGAGCACATGAGTAACTCATCCCTAGAGATTCCTGCTTAATCTCTTTGACTGATATTGTTAAATTATTTACAAATTATGATACTTTGATTTACTCATTCCCCTTTGCTCCCTTAACTGTACACAACAAAAACCTATACAGAATTCAGACTATTTAACCAATTACGTCTAAACGTTGGTTTTACGCAAAGCCAGCACACGACAACAGGAGCATTATTCCTATAATGACTAAACCTATTGACACTTTTCACATGAAATCAGTCACCTCGTCCTTAAAATGTATGTAACATATCTGAAATTCAACAATGAAACACAAGTTCGAAATTGCAGACACCATGGCGCGCTGCAACCTTGACTTATTAGTCTCTAGTGACAGCTGGTATAATGACACTTTCCATAATATATTGGATCCTCTACGTCCTCCTAGCTACTTCGTCATCAAAAAAGACCGTGTAGGGAGAATCGGAAGAGGTACTGCAGTCATCTTCAGAGACACCTTATAATGCAGTGAGTTATCCAATTGCTTCTTTTCCAAATTTTAATGCCGAACACTGGATCTACACATACAACACAGCCCCCTCTTTCAGAATAAATGCAGTCTATCAGCCCCCAGTTAATAATACAGCTTTTATTGAGGGATTTACAGCTCTAGCAAATAACCAATCAATGCAAAGCGGTCTTTCTGGGAGGATGTAAGCTTCATGGGGACATCACAGAAGACCTGGGAGTCCACCATTTTGTCTCTTTCTCTTCAGAAATGATTTGGTCCACATAATCTAAATCTAACACGCACGAGAGAATCTACACTGGACCCAATACTCTCTAGAGATGCACTCAGTGGATGAACCCATCCCAGTAGACTGGTCCGATCACTTTCACTCCTTTCTCTCTACAGCTCTTGCACTATGTGACCCTGGGACAACCGAAAAAAGTGATGACCTAGTTTTATAACACCAAGAACATTGATCTCAATACACTTAACTACACTACACAGAGGATACTACAGCTCATAACCTCCACCACAAACAAAAGCTTGGCAGCCCATTGTTTTGTCTTCCTTTCAATCCCGATTCACGACGCTGCCCAACTCAAAAGCAAAAACATCAGTCCCCTGGTGCAACAAGGCTTTACAGGATGAACGAAGAGCCCTGAGAAATCTGGAGACGTAATGGGAAAAAAAATATATATATATATATCTCGACCACAAGCAACCTTGCATGCCGCCAAATTGCAAGATCACAATTCAAAACAAATATCTTCTGTGAGAAATCAAACCATTTTAGCTTCCTTCACGACTCAGCTAAGAAACAGCTGAAAACGCTCTTTGCAATGTTAACAGCCACCACATTTCCAGGTCTACAAAATTTGAAGACTCACACTTTAAGGCAGAGAATTAACACAATTCTTTACTCCAAAGTTAAAGTGCTTGTGTGTTGAGATAACCATCCTAACCCAACCACCATGTGCAAATCCAAGAACAACTGGTAGCTATGTGAAATAACTAGCTAAGAAGTCTTGCTTAAAATCATCATGAACACCAAACCTTCAAACCACTTTATGGACCCTGCCCTGGGTAACCTTGCTGAAGACTTTACACACACAGGCTCCTCTCCAGGAGTAAATTGGTAAATATCTAACTCAGCTATGAAATAGTTTGACTGCCTCAAGTCTGGACAAGCTACCCTTTTCCCCAAAAAAGCCCTCTGCAACCCCAATAATTTTTGCCTTGTCTACAATCTCTCATTCCTTGCAACAATCATCAAAAGACGTGTGGAGGATTGAATAACCCTATACATCAAAGACGACAACCTCCTCAATGAATACGAATCAGGTTTCAATCAACGCTACAGCACTGAAACAGGACTGCTTCAGGTGGTCACTGATGCACTTCGAATCCTAGTTTAAGACAAATTCTGCTCCTGATTCTCCTCGACCTGTCAGGAGCCTTTGATACACTAATTCATAATCCTGGATACTCTCAAAGATCGAATATCCATTGACGTTGTGGTCCTCAAATGGTTTGAATCATTACGGCTTCTCAACACGGATGGCTGTGAACCAAGGAGTCCCACTGGAAGCTGTCCTTGCTCCAACTCTAGTCAAACTTTACATCGAGCCTCTGGGAGTCCTAAGAAAATCAGGGATCTTCTATCATCAATATGCAGACGACATACTGTTTTTAAAGGTCTACTCTCTAATTGACATTGTGCACTCTAAACACAGTTCAATGCTGGATGAGTTAAAAATTAACACTTGCAAGACTAAATTCCACCTCATTTTGTCATCAAAATCATCAACTCCAATACAATCCTGGATGGACACACTCAACTTCCTTAATAGTAAACCCACTACTGTTGACCGTGCCAAGGTGCTGCGAGACATTCTACACAAAAGGTTTGACTTATAATCGGAAATTAATAACATGGCCAGAAATGGGCAATACCAACTGTGTCTTCTCTCTAGGGAATTTGCTGCTTCGTTCCAGAGCAAGATATGAAAAGTCTTGATCGATCCCAGATTCTTTCCAGAACCTATTGTAACTCCCTCTCGACTGGTCTCTCCAAGACTCCTCTCCCTCTCACTCCTATGAAATAAATCCTACACTCTGCAGCACGTCTCCGCCATGGGGCCAATAGGAATGACCACATTTCCCTAATGCAGATTACACCTCGCTGGATGTCGACTGAAGCCAGCGCCATTTCCAAGACGGCTTGTATCACTCATAAGGCTCTACACACAAGCACCCAACAGTACCTGGCTTACAGACGTAAGGTATCTGGAGGCACTAGGCCATCACGAAGTGCCGAAGCATTGTTGCTCAAACCCCCGACCTTTAAAAGGGGAACACTTAAGGCTCAATCCTTCTCAGGAACCGTGACCAAAATATGGAACTTCTTACCTGCAAACCAGCGTACTGCCACTTAGGCAGGTCTTTCAATCAGAACAGAAAGCCTGCTTTAGAGATTCTTTTGCTAACACTCCACCTAGACCCCTCTGTTGTAGTCTCCACAGTGATTGGTTCTTTGAGATCTACTACACTACCTCCATTTTTTAGATTCCATCTTGTAAGCAGACTTCTTGATTCACTAATTTTATGGCTGCTACATCTTCTTAAATATGCCAATGCTCTTGGCTTTTAAATGCCCTCACATCTTCGTACAAAGTAATACTGTACATTTGCAACACTCATATTTGTAATTTTGTACCTTATGCAACAATACTTTCCGATTATGAGCGCTCTAGCACCTTTGGTAATGCCCCTGCTATATTTAACAAGCATTGCCAACAGGTTTTGGCTATGTGAGTACTATGGTTTAAGACATGTTGCAGAGCCGCACCAGCTGCTGTGCAACATGGCTTAAAGTAACAACAAAAAAACAAGCATTTGCAATGGAATGGGTCTCGCATATTTCGAACAAGTTAACCCTCATCTTTTGATTACAGCGCCCAGCAGCAAACAAAAAAACATTAGTGGGAACTAAAAAAAGATGACTTAAAAAATTAAATAAAGTTAGCTTTATCAAATAAAACTTCACAATTTCGTTTGTCCTGCAGGGCACTTTTGCCAGCCGCAAGCCTTCTGTTTGCGGGACACTTCAAGTTAGAACAAAATATTATCTCAATCACATCCGGAGCAGAAGACAGGCACTAATTAAGTTGAAATCAATTAGTGCGTGATCCCTGCTTCACATAGAGGAACAGAAATTATGCAAGACACGCCTTGACGAATTACGAGGATGTAAAAACAAAATGTAAAAAATAAATAAAAAAGAGTGCCACGGAAACCAACAAATGGTGAGCAACAGGCGGGATCCAAGCCCTTTACTGAACACAACAGTGTCTTGCACGCGAGACGCATGCGCTAGCGTATGCACTCGCAGGCTCGACCCTACAAAAGTGCTGCAACAAGATTGGGGAGGGAGAGTGGAGGAGGAATGAAAGAATGAAATGGCAAGGGTGGGGGTGGCTGTATGTGCAAGCAAGGATAGCGGGGCAGTACATCTTTAGCTTGATCACTCAGCCACTACCCATCCCACCTAATGCCAAATCAATAAGGCGAGAGGCTCTGGGCTCTCCAGCAGGCTTCGGCTTTTGATTGCTTCTGACAGTCTACCTGGGCCCGTTGATTGAAAGAACCAGGCAAGATGCCTTCTGTCGGTCACAATTTAGGATTGTGTGTGGACCCTGAGAGTAAACAGCATCCCCACTGCCTGTGGGGTACATGCACCCCAGGAATAGCAGAGGAGCACCCCACGTTTAATGCAAGCTCTGACACATTCCATATGCCTTGTAAGCACTCCAAATTGATCCTGGCACGAGTCCAAGAAGGACGCGGAATGGATCATAACACACACCGACACTAGTGAAGGCCGAAATCTATCGTAGTCGAAATCTGTGAATGCCAAAGTCCTGAAATGCGATGTGGAAGCGCAAAATCTGAATGCTGAACGCTGAAAATGCCAAGAAGAGCACTTGCGCATACAGTTTATATCCTGTGCTGCTATTCACTTACTGTGGGCATCCTGGTTTATTCAGAGTATATATCGGAAAGTATATATCTAAAACCATGCGATAAACAGCATATGGCCCCAGTATAAGATTCCTTGGAAGGTGAACCCCATTATAAAAGTACTGTCCCTGTTTTGTCGAGGCTCGCAACAGAATCAGTGAGGCTTATATTAAAGGTGGGTGTGTGTGTGTATATATATATATATAAATAATATGTGCCATGTAAGGGTGTACAGAGGCCCTCAGTGCCGTTCTCGAATATAACCCATACTTGTTAAATGCATAAAAACAAAACAGGTGCACAACTGCATGAACTGCGAGATGTGTTAGCAATTTTGGCATTTCAAACTTAGAAAGCGTACTGTAAAAGGACGCGGAATATACAAGGGCTCCAGCAAACTGTCATCCAAATGCACCCTCCGCGGAGAACGCACTGATATTTATTACTGCGGAAATGAAAGTCCATCGCCTGTGATGTAAGGCGAGAGCTGAAAACACCCGCCTGCAGCCAGCTGCTCTCACTCGACAATACAGCGCTTTTCTCGTCATCCCAAGATAAGCCTCGGTTTGCGCCGGAGAGCAACATGACAAAAAAAAACAAGGATTGGGGGTAGAGAGACACAAAGGTGGTGAGAGAAGAAAAAGGCAACACGAGCAAAAAAGTACCTCAATCATAGCGCAAGCAGAGGAGAGACACTAATCAAGAAGAACCACTCTGTGCCTCGTCCATGCGCCAAAAGCAATAAGTGATGCCTGGCCCGCACTATCCAATTAGGAGGCAGTAAAGAAGAAGTGACACTGAAGCCAACAAATGGTAAGCAATGGGTGGACTCCAAGCCCTTTTTGTAAACAATAGCGCCTCGCAAGTGAGAGTGCATGCATTAGCACATGGCTGTGGCAGACTCGATTCTAAAAACCATTAAAAAAAATAAAAAAAAAAATACAAGCCAAACCATCACAACATGCTGGGGAATCAAGAATAGTAGAGTGAAGACACACAAGCCCTAAAAAAGGCACTAGCTTAGCTGTTATTAGCGAAAGTTAGTTCTGTAACTCCTGCCATTCCAGTAATCACCAGCAGAGCAGTGAGAATAATAAACTGTATGTAGTTTTAATTTTCTTCTTTTCAGTGGCCCCCGAAATACCAGCTTCTCCTTTCGGCTTTCAATTTTGGCTAATGACAATTTAAACCTTTTAGCCGCACAAAGACGAGAAGCCATACTCGCCAAACTAGAACCCTTTAATTCAGTGGTTTCCAACCTTTTGACCTCTGTGGACCCCCACTTTATCATTACTGGAACTGGGGAACCTCCACTGAATCATTATTGCAATCCGGGGACCCCCCAATGAGCCATTACTGAAAGCTGGGGACCTAATCTGTTAATATTATTTAATTTTCTAAGCAGTCGCGGATCCCCTGAGGAGGCTTCGCGGACCCCAGGGGTCCCCAGACCACAGCTTGGGATTCACTGCTTTACTCAATAAATGCCAAATACAGTAAAGTAAATGAACAAAACAGGTGGAAGAAAAACCACAGCTTCTTCACGCTAGAACCTCTGATGCTTTATGGGGTATCGAATGTACTGTGATGCCATACTAGTGTCAGACTGCCAGTCACACAATTACCACTTAACTATAGCAATTAACCTTAACATTCTATGCAGTGCTTACTGCTGCAGTTTTGCCATGTCATAGTACTGCAAATAATAGGTATTGTTGCCCTAACTTGGTGGTAACAGTGTATGCACTCTAGCAGGATAAAAGCTGGGTTTGCCTCACTGGAATTTAAAACAGTGTTCCAGAATTTGAGGTCAGTTGCACAACTCTGGATAGATACTCTACCGCCTAAGCCCATGGACTTCAGGATGCCTTCCCGTGAAACCATCTAATCCTGCATACTAGCGCTATATACAATTCGAGCATCATGTGTGTAGAGATGTTCTATGGTCAACTACTCTCTTATGTGCAGTGTTTGTTGACAAAAGACCTACCAGAAAAACATGTGACCGACTCCACTCCAACCCTATCAGCCTTTCAAAAGTGCTTGCCTGTTGAAAAACCCCATGTAATTCGTCTGCCAGTACGCCTCTACGTGGCAGGAAATGTGGTCTGGTTACCAAAGCCTGACCCAGGTTCTAATCCTGGATCTTGCACTGTGTAATCCTGAGACAATAACTTCACATCTCTGAAAATCCTTCCCTTTTTCCCCAAAAACAGGAAACGCTCAGCAATGAGGTGAACGATGTAACTGAAGATTTTATCAAACAGAGTGTAGGAAGTTGGCTCTGTATGCACTATTTCAAAGTAAGGAATAGTATGCACAGAGTCCAAGGGTTCCCCTTAGAGGTAAGATAGTGGCAAAAAGAGATAATACTAATGCTCTATTTTGTGGTAGTGTGGTCGAGCAGTAGGCTTATCAAAGGAGTAGCGTTAAGCATTTGTTGTACATACACACAGGCAATAAATGAGGAACACACACTCAGAGACAATTCCAGGCCAATAGGTTTTGTTATAGAAAAATATCTTTTCTTAGTTTATTTTAAGAACCACAGGTTCAAATTCTACATGTAATATCTCATTTGAAAGGTATTGCAGGTAAGTACTTTAGGAACTTTGAATAATTACAGTAGCATATATACTTTTCACATAAAACACAAATAGCTGTTTTAAAAGTGGACACAGTGCAATTTTCACAGTTCCTGGGGGAGGTAAAGTATTGTTAGGTTTTGCAGGTAAGTAAACCACGTACGGGGTTAAGATTGGGGTCCAAGGTAGCCCACCGTTGGGGGTTCAGAGCAACCCCAAAGTTACCACACCAGCAGCTCAGGGCCGGTCAGGTGCAGAGTTCAAAGCGGTGCCCAAAACGCATAGGCTTCAATAGAGAGAAGGGGGTGCCCCGGTTCCAGTCTGCCAGCAGGTAAGTACCCGCGTCTTCGGAGGGCAGACCAGGGGGGTTTTGTAGGGCACCGGGGGGGGACACAAGTTCACACAAAAAGTACACCCTCAGCGGCACTGGGGCGTCCAGGTGCAGTGTAGAAACAAGCGTCGGGTTTCCAATGTAAATCAATGGGAGACCAAGGGGTCTCTTCAGCGATGCAGGCAGGCAAGGGGGGGGGGCTCCTCGGGGTAGCCACCACCTGGGCAAGGGAGAGGGCCTCCTGGGGGTCACTCCTGCACTGAAGTTCCGATCCTTCAGGTGCTGGGGGCTGCGGGTGCAGGGCCTTTTCCAGCCGTCGGGATTTTAGAGTCAGGCAGTCGCGGTCAAGGGGAGCCTGGGGATTCCCTCTGCAGGTGTCGCTGTGGTGGCTCAGGGGGGACAACTTTGGTTACTCACAGTCTCGGAGTCGCCGGAGGGTCCTCCCTGAGGTGTTGGTTCTCCACCAGTCGAGTCGGGGTCGCCGGGTGCAGTGTTGCAAGTCTCACGCTTCTTGCGGGGATTGCAGGGGTCTTTAAATCTGCTCCTCTGTAACAAAGTTGCAGTCTTTTTGGAGCAGGTCCGCTGTCCTCGGGAGTTTCTTGTTCCTCTTGAAGCAGGGCAGTGCTGAGGATTCAGAGGTCGCTGGTCCTTGAGAAAGCGTCGCTGGAGCAGGTTTCTTTAGAAGGCAGGAGACAGGCCGGTAGGACTGGGGCCAAAGCAGTTGGTGTCTTCTTTCTTCTTCTGCAGGGGTTTTCAGCTCAGCAGTCTTCTTCTTCGGTAAGTTGCAGGAATCTAAATCTTTAGGTTCAGGGAAGCCCTTAAATACTAAATTTAAGGGCGTGTTTAGGTCTGGGGGGTTAGTAGCCAATGGCTACTAGCCCTGAGGGTGGGTACACCCTCTTTGTGCCTCCTCCCAAGGGGAGGGGGTCACATTCCTATCCCTATTGGGGGAATCCTCCATCTGCAAGATGGAGGATTTCTAAAAGTTAGAGTCACTTCAGCTCAGGACACCTTAGGGGCTGTCCTGACTGGCCAGTGACTCCTCCTTGTTATTCTCATTATCTCCTCCGGCCTTGCCGCCAAAAGTGGGGCCGTGCCTGGAGGGGGCGGGCAACTCCACTAGCTGGAGTGCCCTGCGGTGCTGGAACAAAGGGGGTAAGCCTTTGAGGCTCACCGCCAGGTGTTACAGCTCCTGCCTGGGGGAGGTGATAGCATCTCCACCCAGTGCAGGCTTTGTTACAGGCCACAGAGTGACAAAGGCACTCTCCCCATGTGGCCAGCAACATGTCTCGAGTATGGCAGGCTGCTAGAACCAGTCAGCCTACACGGGTAGTTGGATTAGGTTTCAGGGGGCACCTCTAAGGTGCCCTCTGGGGTGTATTTTGCAATAAAATGTACACTGGCATCAGTGTGCATTTATTGTGCTGAGAAGTTTGATACAAAACTTCCCAGTTTTCAGTGTAGCCATTATGGTGCTGTGGAGTCCATGTTTGACAGACTCCCAGACCATATACTCTTATGGCTACCCTGCACTTACAAAGTCTAAGGTTTGGCTTAGACACTGTAGGGGCACAGTGCTCATGCACTGGTGCCCTCACCTATGGTATAGTGCACCCTGCCTTAGGGCTGTAAGGCCTACTAGAGGGGTGACTTATCTATACTGCATAGGCAGTGTGAGGTTGGCATGGCACCCTGAGGGGGGTGCCATGTCGACTTACTCGTTTTGTTCCCACCAGCACACACAAGCTGGCAAGCAGTGTGTCTGTGCTGAGTAAGGGGTCCCTAGGGTGGCATAAGATATGCAGCAGCCCTTAGAGACCTTCCCTGGCATCAGGGCCCTTGGTACCAGGGGTACCAGTTACAAGGGACTTACCAGGATGCCAGGGTGTGCCAATTGTGGAATCAAAAGTACAGGTTAGGGAAAGAACACTGGTGCTGGGGCCTGGTTAGCAGGCCTCAGCACACTTTCAATTCAAAACATAGCAAAGGCAAAAAGTCAGGGGGTAACCATGCCAAGGAGGCATTTCCTTACACAGAGCAATTTCAGAGTTCCCTAGCTTGGAAAAGCTAGGATTTGATTAATTTGAAAACCCTGGATGCAAATAGAATCCCCTCTCCAAGAATAGTGGGTGAGGGACTTCAGTTCACTTTCCTCTACTTCATCGCTTGATTTCTTGTACGAGTTAAGCCTTTCAGTGACAAGCAACTGAGGTCTGTCGACTACTCCCATGAAGATTTAATTCCAATTGCATTACCTCTTCATTACTAAGTATTAATTTCACTATAAAGATCCCCCCAGTTTAATGGCAAAACCGTGTCCTGGAAACTCTAGGTTAACAGGACTATACTCCTCACTCATTCTCAGCCTTAACCCAGTCCCTTTTTTTGCATTACGTCTAGGTGTGCAAACCAAGTACGAACAACATAAAATGTAACTATCAAGTGGCCTTCCAGCCGACTGATTACAAATACTGAACTGCCAGCGGTTTCTGGTATCCAATGGCAAAAATACTGGTATGAGAAAGTTTACCTCTTAATATTTAACCAGATGAGACGTCTCATTTGGAAATAATTTCTGGGAACTCATATAGACAACACATCAGTGACGGCTCCTCCGTTTGGGCGGAGGAGCGTCGCCCCCCTGCCAGCACCTGCAGCGGCAAAACCTTTTCTGCCAAAGGGGGCGGGTCCACAGGGGTGACGTGCACTTGAGGGGGAGGGCACAGCACTCCCCCTCAGAGCACATGTAACACACATGCGCACAGGGCTCTCTCCAGCCCAGCAACACAGTTGCTGGGCTGGAGGGTCCACCCTGGGCGCACCCGGTCAATTCGCAGGGCAGGCTGGGAGCCTGTGCCTGCAGCGCCGGTAAGCAAGAAGCGGAGCACGCCGTCGAAGGTAAGTGATTTTTTTTCTTTGTCCCGATTCCCCCCCTGCGCCGCCCCGCTGATTACGAGCCCACGAGCTGCTACTGCAACACTTTTTTTTTTTTTACATTGCAAAGTCTCCTCCAGAGGCCCAGCAAAACCTGAACTGAGCAATGACCCAATGACTATCCCCATCTGGCCCGCCAGGGCTTGGACAAAGTCTCAAATGGTTAGAACAGAACACCCTGAACACTCTCCTCTTTGTGGCAAGAACGCTGCCCCTGAATCTCCGAACCTTCCGACTGTTCCAGCAAAACACATCAACCATAAGACTCCCCACTGCAACAATATATTTTTTATATATTTAACTAAACAAACTACAGAAGTGTTATATTCCTAGTCTATTCCTTTCACATTTCAGGACGCCAAGGCACGCCTAGAAGCATGAAAAATATTACTTTGACCTACTTCATACGTGTGTTTACAGTCACACTTATCTTCAGAATGCTGCTGTTCAGATTTAACTCCGTTTCAGAGATGGGGAAGCCTGTTAGATTTTGTATAAAGAGCAACCCTAGAAGCGGCCCTTGTGCTTCCTTCGTACCTTGTTCAAACCCCTTCCCAGCTTCAGTACTCTATTGGATACCATAATGTGGGACAACAGCATAATAGAGAACACACTGTGCCTGGATGAGAACCATCCGGCTGGGTCTGATAATGGATGCTAAATTCACACCAGTGCCTAGGGACCTTCGCGAATGCAAAAGTGCCTAGAAACCTTTGAGAATGCAGTAGTGCCTAGAGACCCTTGAGAATGCAGGAGAACATGAAGCAGAATAAAGTGTCTGCTTCATGTTCTACTATACACCTATCTGTGACACGTCATTTTATGATTCCATAACGGAAGAAGTCAAAGGATTGGACTGAGGAGGAACAGGCCCGCCCCTACCCCCACCCCCACAACATCTTTTGTGGCAGGTATTACCAGGTTCTGCCCAAATCTCTTTCCTTTATGTCTTTTCGTGTAATTGCTGGCCGAGAACTCTGAGCAACAGTTGTTTGTCAAATGCATGCAGAATACACTCTCCTATTCCTGAGCCATCCATTTCAGTCTGGGGAATCATGCTGTATGGACTGCTCTCACCTTATAGCAATGAGGGCAAGACAAAGGGTAATGGGATATCAAGTGATGAAGACATCAATTTTTAAGTGGCATCGAACCAGTGCTTAATTTGTCAATAAAAACATGCCTGTGCCTAAAGCCATCCTCTTAAACACGCTGCTGCTGCAATTAAATGTGTGATTATGGAATTCTAAGGCAGCGTAATCCTGAGGCCATATCGGGCCTCTTCAATCCATTTAAAGCCACTCCCTGCCCTTTCAGCTCACTCTGCAGCTTTCTGTTTTCTCCCATAGTGATGCTTTTTTGTTTTTGTCTTCCTCCGTCTCTTCTATTTGTGTCTTTTGCTCGCAGTAAATGCTTAAGGAAGAAGACTAAGCGCTGGCCCTCAAAACTAAGTGCCGGTGTTCAGCACCGGAAACAACAAGCACAAATTAAGAGCTGCATCGAACCATTTATCCACTCCAAAAGCTGAGGTAATGTTCGATTAAATTTTGGTAATGATATGTCTATTCCACACTAGGCCAACTCTATCTTGAAAATAACTTCATAATTTAATACTCAAAATTCTACCCTTCACTTCTAAGAATCATCACACACTGCTGGTTTCCTAGATGGTAACGATAAACTCGATACAAGGTCTGCCCTACCTCCCAAACTCAGTGCTTCACAAACTCAAAATAGTACATAATCTTGGCCAAACAAAACTTGATCATAGGAAACCCAGGGTTTAATTGATTGGCCCCAAGCAATAAACTGGACTTTAACTAGTGCTTTGCTAAGAGTTTGAAGTTGGTACAAACGTATTCTACTCAAGATCGCAGACTGTAGGAACACAGAGAAACAATATCAGCCAATGATAAAATGGTAGAATATCTGAATATTTTCAAAGATAAAATATCTGAATATTTTAAAGGCGTACAGATTCTGATATTGGAGAGTTACATCTAATTACACGCATAAGCATTTTTTAAAGTTATGTAAATTGCATATACCAATACAGTCCTTTAATTTTGGCTTGCTCTGGGGCACTCCTTACAGTGGCATGTGGCAGTACAGCAATTTTGCAATAAATGTGTATACAATGATTACCTTCAGGCACTGGGGTGATGCAGTTCACTTTTAGGTTCATATTAGCAATAGGCACAGCACATATATCCTTCCCCAATCTCTGAATAGGAGGTAGAGTGAACGTTATTTCATATTTGTGCAGTATCTTCAGAAATCCCACCTGGAAAACAGAGGTATTTTAAATGTAATTAGAGAGGCACATGTAACAGTCAGCAGCTGAAGCCATAATGTGCAGTGGAGTTACAAAATAGAAGTCCGAAAACATTCAGATTTATAAATAGGACCAGAAAACAACAATAAACAAACTAAGTAGGAAACAAATTAAAATTCTCAGCAGAGTCTTGAATTTTTCAATGCCAGATTTTAAGGATACAAAGAGTACGCAGAATAAAAATAACAAAAAACAAAGTTTCAGCTCAAAGAAAGGAACTCCTGTTTAAATCAATGTTTCATTGTTTGCAGAGTGTGTCTAAGTGGGGTCTGTATTTAGACAGCATTATGCATGGGGCTCAGCTATTGTCCTGTACACAAGCAGGTGCTGATACACAAAAGGAACAAATAATTCAAGAGCCTGCTCTGCATGCAGGACTAATTGGGATCTCTTGGATCAATGTTCCAGGTGGGCTCTTCCAATTGCTACAGTGCTGGTTTCTTAATTGCATTTTATTGAACACCATCACAAAGGTGGGCTTTCCTGTTTCAAAGGGCGTCCACACTTATTTTAAGACTGCAGGGGTAGCTGCATTTTAAGTCTGTCCTAGATACACCTTTTGTAGCTGTATTCAAGCTTTAAATAGTGTATATAATGACCTTCTGCCACTGCTTCGTGTGAATGTCATTCATTTGTTGCATCAGCTCAGCCAACATCATACATGTAATTGGGCAACAGGCGAGTCCCCCCCCCTTCAGCCACGGGCTTTGCTTCCACCATGGATCCAGTTTATATTTACTGAACTATTCCATTAGAGAGGATTTACTCTAATTTGGAGCAACACTCCCATTTCAACCTTTGATGAGCTGCAAATGATCACCAAACGGTCTGCAATCTCTTGAAAGACCCCACATTCCAGAGTGCTCCTTATCCTTCTAACCATCAGAAAGGGCAACAAAGCAAACTATTTTTAGCAAGTTTTCCTATTGACATCTAAGTGCTATAGTTCCAACAAAATCAAGGTTCCCTAGCATGGATTCTTCTTCAAATCACACATGATGTTTATGGTCATCTGATGTTCTCAACACAAAGAAAATGAAGTCAGAAGCATTAGCAGATCTCTCCAAAACTGTGGACTTTGCTCATAGTGAAAAAAATTCACCATGCAACAGAACACTCAACAACAGAAAATGGCAGAAGCCACAACTAAAACATGGCCATACCAGCTTTCACTATTAGAAGATGAATACACAACTAATAACCTTAGCAGATACCAGACAGAGAAGGCAAATCCATGGGAGGTTAGCTGAAGCGTCAATTTCTCCACACATTAATGCAAGAAAAAGTTCTCAAAGACGGGAATAAAATACTGCGTGTTGTGCTCTGCAGGCCTATAGGGGAGCTATGGGTCTAGAATTTGGCTGCCCATAAATAAAGATTCAAAAAATTTGATTTGAAACAGAAGTCCTCTTCCTTTTAGCCCTCTGCTAATACTGTGTCCTTAGTATATCTGCTGATCTGATTTTGATCAATTATTTGCCAAAATGAGTTCCACCAATCACCACGGTCTTTTCAATTTGGGCAAATAATAGACCACCTTCCTCCAAATTCATGCAATCCAGGTCGTATCACGGACATAAATTCCCAAAACGGGTACTGGGTGGCAGAAGGACAGCATTCTATAGAGAAGGTTTTCAGTGTAGGGAGCTGGGTTCTTGTTTCAGTTCCTCCCCTCCCCCCTCCCTTTCCCCTTACCCCCTCTCCTCCCTCCCCTCCCCCCGGTTTGCCTGTTTTTTTGATGCAACTTTGACCGAAGTGCACTTGATTTCTGCTAACCAGGTCCCCACTGCCAGAGTTCCTTTCCAAAATCAAGACACCTGGTCATTCGATCCCCAAACAGTCCCCTGTAAGTCCCTAGTAAATGGTACCCCTGGTACCTAGAGCATGGGTACTGAAGTGGACCCCTCAGAGGTGCAGCACAAATTGTGGCACTCCGAGGGACCCAGCTTCAAACCTTATGTCGACTGCCACAGCAGGCTGCGTGACAAGGTGCTCCCAAAATTGTAAACATGGCATGGCAAACACTTGTGCACCATGTCCCCTAAAACACTGCTTGTAACATCTGTAAGTTATCCCTACAGCAGGCCTTCAGTCCTACGGCAGGGTGCATTATATTACAAGTAAAGGCATATATGCATGCCCCTACTATGTCTGTCGATTCTTATACATAGTAAGTGACCAGGGAAGCAGTTTTAAATACATGTGCTGGACACTGGTCACTACGAGTTCCTCAGGTACATGATGACTTCCCTTAACATAGGGATGTTTAGTATCAAACATCTCATATTAATAAACCCTCACTGATTTCAGTGATGGATTTATTAATACATGGACCCAGAGGGCCCCTAAGAGGTGCCCCCTGAAAAACCTACCAACTGAGGGTGAGCTCACCGAATGGTTCTGGCCAGCCTGCCACCAACAGACGAGCAGCTGACCTCCCAGGGGGTGAGCCTTCACTCTTGAGAGGTCAGAAACAAAAGCCTGTCCAGGATGACCTGCATTCCATCCAAGGCATGAGCTTCAAAGAAGCTTGTAGCCTTTGGTATGCAGATCTGGCCTTCCTCAGAGGAAGATGCCAACCCCCACCTGCCTCAGGACCCATATGGCACCTGGACAGGCAGGAAAATTAGCTATGCAGGAAGCGTGTCACACCTCCAGACTGGGACTACCCCGGGAGTGGCCAGCAAAAAGTGGACACCACTTTAGAAATTTTGTCTTCTTGCATGTGGTGGACTTTAGGAACTCTGGCTAGGGTGATGCCCACTATCCACAGGAAATGGTAATCTGGGGGCGTAGTGACGCCAAGGGTAAGAAGCTCATTGGCTACTACCCTTCATCGCCCTTTAACCCCCCTAAATTGAGTATTTAGGGGACCCCGTGGCACCAACCCTGCCAGCCTGCCTGCTGCACCCGACCCTCAAGGAGCAACTGACCTGTCCTGCCGCTCCACCCTCCAAGAAACTGGGATTGCTGCCAGTGCTCCATAAATTGGTGAAGAACAACTCCCTTGGAGAGGAGGAGTTCCTCCCCTGCTTCCGCAGGCACCGAAGCAAGAACTGACAGGACCAGGACTGCCAAAAACCCAGCGCTGGACATCACCATTGCACCCGGGCCGCATAGCCCGTGTTAAGTGGGCCAACTGTGTCAGCATGGTCCCCAGACCCTCCAGAAGAGAAGCCCATCCTATGCTCGCCCACTGTGGACTTCACAACAGCGTCTGCAGACCATGAGTGACCAGGAGGCAAAACCCAACATCTATGCACCCATCCGCCCCGAACTAGAAGAGGAGAACCAAGGGTGTCCACACATCTCCCCACCTTGTGAGGCCTGAGCCCACTTGTTGGCTGGGTCAGACTGGGGAGTGTTTCTGCGGGCCCCCCTGCAACCACTAGGGACTCCAGTGCTGACCCGATGCCAGAAGACACTCCTGCGCCCTACTGCCCGAGGAGGAGTGGACCGATTGAGTCCCCGCATGCCTGAGGACCTCCAGGGTCAAGTCCCCCTGTAAGTTCCCCTGGACTGTCCTTCCAGTCCATCCCTGCAGCCACTTTGTAAGCGGACCGTTCCGCACAGACTTGAATGAGACACCATGAAACCATAACACACCTCTGCACCCGGACCCATCAGAGCTCCTCGAGGTGATCTGTTGACGTGACCTGGGACCTTGCCCCAAAACCCCCTTAAGTACAGGAGATTGGTCCCATAAGTCGTCATACTCTACCTGGATTGTGGTCTTTGTTTTACTCCATAGGATTTCACTGTAGCTTCCTGAAAATGCACTGTCGACTTCTGAAAACTAAAAAAATACATAACTCAAAGGTACTCACCTGATTCCATTAATCTTGTTATCTAAATGCATATAAAAGTATGCGTTATTTTTATATCTTGGTGTTGGATTTCTTTATTGAGTGTGTGTCTCACTGCACAAGTGTGTGCCTTACATGCTTAGCACTACTCTCTGATATGCCTAACTGCTCAACCACACTACCCAAAAAGAGAGCATTTGCGATGCGACTTGTGCCTCTGTGATACCTCTGGGGATTGCTTGGACTCTTTGCACATTATCCCTCATCCTGGTCCACTATATAAAGAGCCAACTTCCTACAATGGGAAAAAGGAATGAATCAATTGAAAGAATGAGTGGAAGGGAAGGAACGAGTAAATGGGACAAAGGTCAGTGGTTGAGAGAACATTCACTCGACCAGTGCCACGACTCAAAGTTACTTTGCACTGTAAGGTCTATAGCACCTACAAGCTGACAAGAACAGCACTAGGGGTGCCTGGGATCTTTGGGGCTAGAGGAGGGGACCTTTCTGATAAAAAAAAAACCTTTGTCCCCAAACTGAGAATCTAAAAGCAGACAGACAAGATGATGTCTTCCGGACTCAAGGATGCCAAAAAAAGGGAATCTGTGAACTGAGCCACAGGAAAGAAGGTTTACACCAGCAGATAGGTGTTGAGTTTGAAGACCTATAGATTTATATCCAAATTTACAAGCCGAAATCTAACTAGCATGAAAGTAAGGTCTGCTGAGATCGGTCAGTAAATATACATCCCAATATGCAAGTTCAATTCTTGATACAACATGCTGCAGCAATGAATGCAGAAGAGTTTCCAAAAGAATAGCAGCAGTGAATGTCAAATCTCACAGTTTAACACCAAACCACAACCTGGAAAGGCTCTAGAAAATTTGAGAAACAGGATCACAGTGAAACTAAGAGCCCTCTTGCAGGGCACTCACCCATCACCTGCTGCTGAACTGGGCACGAAGATATCTTCTGAGAATAGTAAAACTCCTCTGTGCTTCTGACACTCTGAGAAACCCACAACCACGTCTCTTCCTGCTTGAATGAGCTCAAGAGGAGCACTGAACTGAATGAAAAAAGGGAGACTTGTCCCACCCACACACCTTTTTCAAGCAGGTCTGTGCAAGACCACCCAAGATAATGTTGGAAAGAGTTCTGATTTAATTCTGTGTCAACCTCCACCAGGAATGCCATGGTCCCCCTAAGACATGCTGTCCCACAGAACCCCCACTGGACACTGGGATGTCTAACTGAGAACCGATGACCTAATGGAGAAAAGGAGAAGATGTCATAACATCCTCTGTGTTGGTCTTGAACCCTGACATCAGCCACTTCATCTGCAATCAACTCCAGAACTTAAGGAAATAGTATCTTGGCATCATTGCATTAAAGCGTTTCTCAATTAACGTTATGAAATCAAATATGATAGAGTATACGCTTTGTCAGACATGATGGACGATTTGCTTGCCGGCAGGTTTAGTCTCCCCCCCCCCCCCCCCCCCCCCATTGGCATGTACTTGCCAACACAATGTGCAGGCGTATGAAAGCACTTCAATAGGGCAGCAAGGAGGCTATGTTAACCTGCCGAAATAATTACATATCACATTTCTGGTGCTCTAGTCCTCTTATCTTAAAATTCTTACCTTCACCAAGAAGTTGCCATCATCGCCCTGAGTGACCATGACAACCGAATCATGGAGCTTCTCTTCGAAGTGGACGTGATTATGGGCTTCATCAGGTTGTGCTGAAGCAAAACGTACCCCACTCATTTTATGCTTTGTGTCTGTTAAAAGAAGAAAATGCTCTTTCAATCAACCTGTTATGAGGAGATGGAAAACACTTTCAATCTATTAAAAGAAGGTGAAAATAAGCTCTTTTCAATCAAAGTGTATCTTGAGTTCTAAATCGTTACATCTGCACCTGCGCATGGGTTATTTGGCCCCTTGATTATTTTCAAACATGTTTTCATTCAATGTCTTCCACAACAGAGAAAGTCAATTTCATATGTTTAACAAAAATCAAAAATGCTTTCTACTTACCCAGGGACCTCAAGGAGCAAATGAAGACAAAAATGTTAATGTAGAGGTCATCTTCCCGAGATTCCTGTCTTAAATACATCTGTGCTCTATGAAACCTTGAGAAGATTGTGATGAAGTTCCATGTATGACAAGATCTTGCTACAGATCCAGAATTCAGCTCTAAAACTTCAGGTAACAAACCATTCATAAAGAATTGTGAGCTGTCATATTAGCCATGTTTTTAATCTCAATTGATTATCAGGTAGGTGGCTTACAGTACCAGACGTTTTCAAAATGGCTAGTATGAGATCATGTTGGAAGAGACGGACAAACTCAACGGTAAAGCTGAGACACAACAACAGCCCACATCTGCATCAGAAAACACAAGAATGTCCTGCATCAAATCAGAAACATGCCCATAACTGGTGACTATCTCGGAAGGCACATGGATGCGCTAAAGTGCTGCTGAGAATTGGTCTTGACAATATGTTGGTCACTTTTTGTTATTTAAATGCAAGAAAGCCTTTCATTCACAGCACAAGAGTACCATACCACCAACTACCCAATAACCCATACAAACCCTACTGCAAATTACAGACACAGGTTCCTGAGTCAGTGCTAACCTAAAAGGAAAACTACATGAAAAGGACAAACAATTCATGAAAACGAAAGTAATAAGATTAACACTGATCGAGAAGGGACAAACACAAGAGAAAATTATAAAAGGATCTAAAAAAGGAAATACAGCAGTGATGTGTTTCACAGCGAGTGCAAACATTTCTTAGATGAGTAGGTTCTAATAAATGTTATCAAGAAAATATCTGAGATGATCTTGTAGACCAAGAACTTTTCTGCCTTTTGATCTTCCTCAACCCCTCAGCCACCTTATATGGTGGACAGTGTCATTAGAGGCCGCATCCAGTCTTTAGCAAACATGTAAGAACATACCCTTAAGTGAATCAATCCTTTTCTTGCAGACAGCAGCCAAAGAGTGGCGCTTAAATCTGATCCTCCCAATCACCAGCCACAAGACAAATCTCTCTAACTCTTCCTCTTTCATCTTAAACAACTACTCCAAGCCACTGCTAGCGCGCCTTGTCCTTAGTAAGTAAACTTACAATGAATCTTTTGGATCACATAGGGTACCCTAGTGAAATATAGTGAGTAAAAGACATCCACAACAAATCAATCCAATCAACATAAAATACCATGAACTAATCTAATCAGAAACCACCATCACTCATATGGAAGTTAGTTCGTTTTATTCCCTATTAGTTACAATTCTAATCAAAAACCTTTATTCAGCAAAACCATGATTTCCAAACTTTATTAGCAACATGAGCAATGAATTCTCAGCACTTTATTAATATGCAACCAACGTTAAACAAAGCATAGAAATTCATGAGCAATTGAATAATTTAGCAACATAAGTCAGTCAGTCAAGTCACCTTAAGTCGCCCTTGTCAGCCTACCTATCTCCAATTAGCATCAGCTTGTGGGTCTTCATGCAAAAACAATTTTGTCAAAAACATTAATTTGGAAAACTCTAACTAAAGAGAAAAACATTTAAACAGCGCAGTTGGTACCTAGAAAGAAAAAGCATTCATTGGTCAGTTAGGTTATAACTACCTATCCAAGATAGATCAGCAACAAGTCAGTCTTCGTCTCCAGGTCATCAGTCATCAGCAAGGCTCAGGCTCACAGAAGGAAGCCCAAAATTCAGCACTTCGGACAGCGTCTCCTGACGTCCTCAACTTTCGCCTCTCCGTTGTGATTTTTCCCCTCATGTCATGACTTTTTATTAGGGTCTCTCAGTCCGACCTACAATTTTACCATTGGTCAACCTTATCAGGGGTTACGACTCTAACCTATAATTTTTGTTTACCACTTGTCTACGTTATTTTGAGAGTCAAATTCCATTAACATGATTGGTCCTCTTGTCGATGAGTACATCATCCGGTTTCTTCTGGTAACAAAATTGTTGCCCCCAGCTCTTAGTCAGTAACTCCATTGTTCAAGTCCTCGGAAAGTACATTTAGCCTACTCTACACATAATTGTATCAATTTGTTCTGATCGTCGCCTGTCCACTGGTGAGTTTGCAGATTTTTCTAGCAGTGCTCAATGGTGAACTCTTGTACAGTTCAAGGTCCTTTTCTCGAGTTCCAGTCTGCGGCGGCTCATCACGTCTCCACGTTTAAGCAGGCAAGGCCCAGCACTGACTAGGCCTCTGGAATAGCTAACTTAAGAATATGTAACACCATAGTTATACATCTATATCCTTCATTATAGCATATTAATACAAAATATTAAGCATTTCACATTATTTTAGTACTGTTAACACAAATGGTGGCCACTCCCCGTGGGCACGTTTTGCACAATACACGTTATTTTCAATTACTGTTAATCAAATGTAAACTTTTCCCAATAGTCAATATACGCAACTCATTAGCATATTCTTATATTAGCATATCTGCTGCAACACCACTCATGAACCTTCTCCGAGCTCACAACCCTACCATCCACTCCTACACTTTGAAATGCAAATCTGCCAGAGCATCTCGGGAAACCAGTGACACTTCACTACAATGCCTCGAAACCACTGTAGCCTGCATGGATCAAAGTAGGCTACATCTCTTCTGATACACAATGCAGCAAACTAAGTCTTATGCTGACCCGCTGTCTGAACGGGGGAATGCACTATGCCCACCAAACCACAGTTCCAAAGACAATTACTAACAAAACCAAGTTTGGGAACCAGGGCATTATGTGGGGCCTTGGCCTGAGCCTCGAATCACACATAGCTGTGGTCACCAAGTCCCAGTTCTTCTAAATAAAACTGTTCAAAAACACTATCTTTCTAGCGGAAAATATTGTGGCCTAGTTAACTCACAGTTCCATTTACACTGCATACCAAATGAGCATTCAAACCTCCCAGAATACAGCAGTTACTCATTCTAAACTTGAAAAAGAACAGTCAGCTACATCACAACTTGAAAGCTTTCACTGGCTTCCTGTATAGGCCAGGATCATCTTAAAAACACTGTGCTGTACTTGCATATGTCTGGAGGGTTCGGCACTTGCACAAAAAAAGTCACTAACATCCAGTATGTCTGAGCTACTTTGACTGAGTCAACATGTTAGTTGCCTGCAAAACTGAAATTAAATCAAGAAAACTATTCTTTTCAGGGTCACTCACTCTAGAATAACGTCCAGTTAAACATCTCCAATTTCACAAACGTGGTGAATCTTATGGCAAGACTCATTGCTCTACCTTCTCTACCTCCAGCCTACATAGAAGCACACATTTGGTATACAATTTGAGTTGCATTGTAAATAAAAAGGTGACATTATTTGATAGCAAATATTGCAATATGACAGTGATAACCACCTGAGGCTAGAAGGTCCTTAAAGCATGACCACCAAAGACCATGATGTTCCTCAAAGAACATTGCAATTGTTTCCCGAGAATGCCCAGAGGAAATGGACTTACACACTGTGTGTTTTAATAACAAAATTAACACAAGTCATTAGTTTTGCCAAGATAAAATCCTAGCAGTACATAGAGCTGTGAGGCTGGCATTGAATGGTGTTAGAAAAAGGGTGATAACTAGAATCATTTCAGTGAAATTCTTAAGGTAATCTGTATATGGCACTTCGTATAACAGAACATCTGGCATAAGTAATGGACCCAATAAAGGCGATCTTCCACAGCAGAATATTTTCTACACGCTTGAAGGAATAATGCATTACTATTGGTAGCCCAGTGTTCTGTTTCTGGGCTAAAACAGGTTTCTGGATTCACAGGCATGTTATAAAAAAACCTTCATGAACTTCTAGAAATCACTTAAAAAAATGCCCAATCCACCAGTCTTCAGGACTGAGTTACTGATGACAGACGGAGCCCCCAAAAGAACATTGTTGAAAGGTATCCTCCAAGTCCCAGCAGCTGTAACAAACATTTTGTGGGTGGTTTTATCTGCAGCTTCTTTCAGTCTTGAAGACTGTGTCCATGGCTTTCCAAAGTGTGACACCAGGGTGCAAAAACAGAAGACTTTGAGTCAGGCAGACCATTCAGTCTGGGACTTCTGCTGCCCCACTCAACTCCTGGATTTGGTGATGGATCTGTGGAATGTCCAGCAGCAGTAATAGAAGGAAGAATCTATAGATTGCCAAGGCTGAACAAGAATGAGTGGTGACCTGGCAAGCAGTGCAGGCCTTTTAAGTAAGTCAGCTTCAAACCCCAATATGAGTGGCAGACACGCAAAACAATGATGACCACAGCTTCATGCGTGGCTTCTTTCATCATCTGTTGAGCTTCAATCTCCTGATTCCAGAAGAGCTTTATGGCATCATGAGACATGATCTGTACCCTGGACGGTCATCCAGGCCAAGTCTTCTAGCTTAAGCCAAGTCTGCCTCTTCCGCACTGCTCTGTTAGATTAATCTCTAAAATCAGTGTATGGCACATGAGACCAGATTGTCACCTGTCGTTCATTACCGCCTTCACCTCTGATATTTGTTCTGCCATTAGAGGCTATAGTTAGTGCAACATCTGTGTACTATGAAATGAAATGCAGTCACTTAATATTTTCTTTCTAGATTAACTTGGACACCTTCTTTTCTTACTTGCCAGAAGCTACTGGACAAGGCTCTGAGTAGTTACACAATTGCACAACCTTTCTATTTATAGCTGTTAGGAGAACAGCTCTGACAGTACTGACTTTCACTATTGTGGTGCTTGCTTCCCACAAACGGAAACTGAAAATTGAAGCTGCATCACAGGTCTTGGGTTTTCCAGGACACCACAGAGAAGACTTGGATTCATCATTCTGCAAATTGAAAAACTATATATTTGTTACAGGAGTTACCAGGTTAAAAAAATTACACATTGTCATCAAGCAGCTAAGCCTTAGGTCTTAGCTAAGAGTAACGTTTGGGGACCAGATATTCGTCTAATTCTTGTCCCTTCTTCGTAACCAGATGAAGATTCCCACAAATTCCTCCCATCACCAGTTATAGCTATCGTTCAAATGCTAGGCCTTCAGTTGTCCATTTAGAAGCTTTGCATTTTTCCAAACTTTGCTTAGTACACATGTGCAACAGGATCGCTCTCGATATGTTTTAGCATTATGATAGCAGTCCAGGGCGCAGCTCATAATATAGGTGCATTGCAGGAATGCTTGGTGTTGCGTACTACTGGGACAACCAAGCAGGGATATACACGTATATGAAATCTGCAATTGTTTGAATGCATGGTGGAAGCGAGAATGAAGGGCACCGTGATCGCTCTGTGGATGTGTCATCTGAAGGAAACTGAGGTGCATGGTGCAGGTCAGTACAGATGTGCATCATGAGAGCCCTGTGAATGTGAGTAGAGGGATACCAGTTCAAAGTGCAAATTCCTTTAGAGATTTATCGGAAGAGCCATGTAAATGTCTCATTATGGCACAAGCTAAGTAAGTGGGGTACTGCTAGAGACAGATGTGAATGTCTACACCAACCCTCTCTGCTTCTCCCCCTCTGATCTCTCATTATGGCTCTGTACTTTTTCTTTACCTCATGTCCATCTGTCTCTATTACCATCTTCCTCTTCAACTCTTTTCACCAATTTCTCTTATCTTCCACTGCTTCTCTCACATGTAGGACCTACCTTCCACACGTCTTTCACTTAACCTACTCTTACCCCTACTTCCTCTTCTGTCTCACATACCTTCTTACTTCATTCTACTTTCATTTTATCTACTGCTCTATCCTCTAGGCCAGTGAAACACTTTTTCCATGAAGGTGTATTTTTGCACCACCCTGCTTCTAGCAATGTATCAATTAACCAATCAGTCATTTGTAAAGCGCAGAGTTGTCACCCCTGGGGGTCTCTGGGCACTGGGGTGCGATGTCTCTGTCGAAGAACCAGGTCTTGAGTCTCTTTCTGAAATCTCCCAGTGAAGGAGCGGAAGGGGTATGTCGTTCTTGACAGCGATTTAGGAGCATGAGCAGCCACCGCTGCATCTGCAACGAATTTGGAGTGTGCATGCGAGGGCCAGAGAGGATGAAACGCAAGCATGTGGTGGGTTGAGCCTGGGTGACAGTTTTCCTGGTGTTAGCGGGGACCCATCTGAAAATTCTGCTGAAGCAGGAGGAGGCGACTGCGTTGATCTGCTGCTTCATGGTCAGTTCACTGTTGAGGATGATGCCAAGGTTGTGCTCGTGGTCTGTGGGAGCAGGTCAGAGTTGGGCTAGCCACACGCTATGGTCCCAAATGGATGTGTTTTTCCCCAAAGATCAGAACTTCTGTCTTGTTGTAATGGAGTTTGAGGCAGTTTGTTTTCTTCCAATCGTCCACGTTGGTCATGGCGTTGCGGATGTTTGTCCTGGTGGTGGAGGGGTCTTCAGTGAGCGAGAGGATGAGCGGAGTATCGTCTGTATAGGAAATTATGTTAAGTATGAGGGATTTGACAATGTCGGCCAGGGGAAGTCAGGGAGGTGTTGAACAATCTGGGGTGGAGGGAGGTGCCTTGGGGAATGCCACAAATAATGTTCTTGGGTGCGGAGGTGAAGGGAGGTAGTCAGATTCTCTGAGTGCATCCTGTCAGGAAGAAGGCGATCCACTTGAGGACATCGACTTGCATGCCAATGCTGTGGAGTCTGCTGATGATGGTGTTGTGGGAAACGATGTTCAAAGCAGCTGATAGGCCGAGGAGGATCAGGGTGGGGGTTTCCCACCAACTGAGGGGTGCTCTAATACCATCCGTGGCGGTGATGAGTGCGTTCTCAGTCTCAGTGCTGTGGCTGGAACAGAATCCCGATTGGGAAATGTCCAGTAAGTTGTTTTCCAACAGGTAGCTGGTGAGCTGCTGATTAATGGCCTTCGAGTACTTTGTGGTGGTTGGGGTTCATGGGCTGGGGATTGAAGTTGTTGTATATGGTGGCGATCTTGGAATGAAAATATTCTGAGAGGGTGTCACAGAGTTTTTGGGAAGGGTGGATGTGTTCTCTGTGGCCGTCGGCTTGGAGTATTCTTTAACTATTCTGAACAGTTCTTTCGTGCTGTTGGTTGCCGAGTCAATGCAGGTCGTGATGGCCACTCATGGCTTCCTTGAGTGGTTGGTGGTAGTTGCTGAGGGTTGCTTTGTGGGCGGTTCTATCGTAGGGATTCCTTGTGGATCGCCATTGTTTCCGAAGTCTGTAGCAGCTGTGTTTGGTAGCTCCAGGGTGTACCAGGTGGTATGTTCTGAGGTTTTATTAGCTATGGCTGGTTTCAGCGGGGCAACTCGGTCAACACATTCGGTGATCCAGCCAAGTTCAGAATAGCTTCGTCGAGGTCAGATGAGGCCTTGGGTTGGTTCGCTATTTGCAGTGGCACTTTAAAACCCTGCTGGTGGTGGTAATCCGGGCATCGTCAGGTGGAAGTGTTTAACAATCATTGTTTAACCTAGGCTTAGGGAAGGAGAAGCATCAAGCTTGCCTAGCAGAGATTCAGCCAGGGAGTAGGATGAAATAATAAACAATAACATTATATAAAAGTTAAGCAGTAAACTGCACAGTGTGCGGTCTAGTGCTCTCTCAATTCCAATTTACCCCGGGACACATTAATTCTATTTTTTATAACCTGGTTATAACAAGAATGCATACACAATACTACTCTATATACAGCACCTTCGAGATGCTCCTGCAGCAATGAAAATAATGTTACTTGTGTAGTTCTTTGCTGTTTTTTTGCAGCAAGGGTTGCATTATATCAAAAAACAAAAAGTAAAATAAAAAAGGTCTAAAAAAACATCCCAAACCTTGACTCTCTGGAGGGAATACTGAAAGCCCAGTTTAGATTCAAGCATCAAACCTAATTACAAGATTGTTATCCTCTTACCAGAGACACAAATTGTCAAACATTATCTGCCACGCTGACTTAGATGACTTGGAGGCAAAAAACATCCTTGATTTCTCTCTCTTACATCTTGCTTTTATACAAGACACACTGGTTACCGTTCTGGATGAGTCAAACCTTGTTACCAGTCAACCCTGCAACCTGTATTCTCTTAGATTAGATCTATCCACCCTTTGATACCGTGGACCATTCCATCTTGGCACAGTTTGGTGGCAGTAGGTTTGCATGGAGTGGCATGTGTGGTTCTCCTTTTCCTTACACATTGGTGGTAATCATTGGCACACCCACCTTCCAGTTCAAAGCAAATGTCAGCCTTTGCATGAGTTCCTTGTGGCTCATCCCTGTACCCCATCTTATACAACATCTCAATGCAGTCTCTATCAATTATTAGCAAATCTTTTGGAGCCTGATCTGTCTCTTACGCAGATGGCATGCAGAGCATCCTCCACGTTGACGTGACCTCTATCTCATCCTTGTCCCAGTGCCATTTAGCAGCTATCCAGGCCAGGGTGACTAGTACTTGGTTGGAGGTGAATTTCAAACAGGACTTATGCCAGTACATTTTGAGGAACCATGTCTTCCGGCCAAGCCAAATGTGGTCTTCAACTTCCTGATCACCAGTTCTAAACATTGTGGGCTTGTGTTCGGATAGACAGCTTTCCACTGAAGAGTAGGTGAATCATCTGGTCTAACCCTCTTTTTTATCAAATGAGGCATCTGAGCCCTGCTGGTAGAAGCAGCAGTTTTCTCAAGAATAGACTATGGGAATATCTGCTAACAGCGCTCCCCGTTGGACTGATTCAAAGGCAGCAAAGAGATCAGGACATGGCTGTTGGGTTAGCCTTTAATATGTGCAAGTTTGACCGTGTCTCTCCTGCCCGTCACTCTCCCTTGGCCGAACGGATCCAATTCAAGGGTCTCTAAATGCAAGGGATTCGGCCACGTCACTGCTCGGTCTCCCTCCGCCTTTTCACTTTACCAAGTTTCAAAAACGTTCACCTTGGTGGTTTGGCTTTTTCATTTAACAGCCCAGACCAGTGAACTAACCCGTCTTTGCCGTCCCCCTCCTTTGTCCCGGATGACTGTCAACCACAGAGGTTTCCATAACACTGACAGTACACTTGCTTTAACTGTTTTTTTGTCTTAGTTCAAGTAGCTCACACACTTTTATCGAAGACCAGTGCCAAGATGCCTTTCAACACAAGTTTAACCAACAAGTACCTAATTCACTCCCTCAAAATCCTCCCCACTACTTCCCTCAGCCTCTACTTGTGTCTTGCTTCTCATTTATCTTACTCAATCCTATGTGCTATGAGGAATTAAAGTGCTTGGTACTGTACATTACAACAAATTAGCAACTCACCTGAGCTTATTACACAACTCTGCTTGGCTCCCCTATACAGTAGGGTACTCCTTGGTGACTTCCACAGTCTTCAACCTACACCAGGGTACATTGTACCACAGATTGCCACCACTGCCACTGAGCTGCTATCATTAAATGTGTGCCCCTCGCCTGCTGAAGCCAAACTGCATACAAGCACAGTCTGATCAGACAGGCTGCCACTGCTGAAGGGAGGCCAGCAGCTGAATATCAGATTGGTATTTTACAGTGTCGCGAACATATCAGAAATACAATGTAAAATTCTAAATATAGCGAAGCACTAACAGACCCTCTCATCTCCATCTTGCACATTGTGCTTGTGGAAAAAGCTCTGCGGCTGCTCTGCATAACAAATGCCACATCCCGTCATGTGCTGATAAAGACAGCTGGAGCCTGCTCTTCCACGGTCTGGCAATCACGCTCTCAGCCGCACTCTGCTCTGAAGTAACACATGCTGCGTGACAATCTTTAGTGCGGCAGGTGCAGTGGCACCCGGGTCCCCGGGTACAAGAGTTCCAAGGTGGCACACTTGCTAATGTCTTTTAAAACTCCATGGGAGGCGGAGAGGGGGGTTGAGGACCCCATTCTCCCTCCATGGCACCCCTGCACCACAGTGATGCACAAATAACAGACAACGCCATGTCACGGTGTTCAACAGCGCCAATGGCATTTAGTTAATTTACGCACAACTTGCTCTGAAGTTTTGTAACCTTCCCCATTATAATGTGTATAAAGCATCTGAACTTCTTCTTGTCAAAAGAATGATTGGTTGTAAAATTTAAAAAAGTACCTCGAGCAGACCTTGACACTGGTATTCAAATCACGGCATGGATTCTACAATCTTGACCCTGATTAACCCCCATGCCATCGACCCCTCACATCCATCCCACCTTCTGCACACTATTTATGTATTTGAAGTTCCAATTACTTCACAGGAATAGCAATGCAACATAGTTTAGCCAAGATAAGAGTTGATGCAGTGGAACAGCGAATCTTGCCAGGGACGGTGGGTACCAGGTCTAGTCCAACCAGAAACCCACAGTTTCCCTTACCAGAACAGTGTTAACAGGTGGTTTTAGAGTTTCCTGAGGTGCAGTTGGGAGGCCGAAGCATTCCACAGTGGGTCTTCCAAATACAAGGATGCCTTCCTCTAGGGTTTATCCCTTTAAGCGAGCATTGATGAATCAAGACGGCAGCCGCTGAGGTGAGAATTCCAGCTTGGAGTAGCGTGGAACAAATTTCTGATATTTTGGCCCTTTTTACCAGGAGGCTTTATGTACAGTACGCAGAGCACAGAGTTCCACCCTGGCTTTGACCAGTGGCCGGTGAAGGTATCAGAGCAGGCTTTATGTTCTCCTGTTTATGAAACCCTTCCCCGCAGTGGACGTAATGGTTAAATCCGTGGCTGCGGCGCTGAGGTGCCACGGACGTAACCATTACGACCTGGTACCGGCCCACAGGGGCATCTCCCCTGATGCGCAAGTATAAAAATAAAAAAATAAAAATCCTGGTATCTAGATCGGCCTAATAATAATTAGGCCTTCTTTTTATCCCACGGCAAGCAAGAGGACATTTGATTATTTTGGGGTTTTGGGTTTACATTTGGGCCATGAGAGCTTGGCTAACTCTCAAAATCGTCCCACTTGGAATAGTAAGGGCTGCATTTTTTTGGACTTTGGGACGCTGGCATGTAGAAAATTCCACAAAACCTAGACACATCTGAAAGCTAAACATCTGGTTGATTCAAGGGTGGTGTGCTTCACATGCACCCTGCACCATTTTCTTACCCACAATGCCCTGCAAACCTCCAACTTTGCTGGAAATCACAAATTTTTCCCACATTTTTGTGGTGGACCTTCTGGAATTTGCATCAATCCACAAAATTCCTACCACCCAGCATTATCTCATCTATACCGATAAAAATTCTGCTGCGCTTGTCAGCCTAAAAATGTTTTTTTTTTCCCAAACTGCCCTTTTGGACCCGCTTTGAGGTTTGCTGAGGATTCTGGGTAAGAAAACATTGGGGGATCCACGCAAGTCACACCTAACTGGATTCCCTCGGGTGTCTAGTTTTCAGAAATGTCTGGGTTTGGTAGATTTCCCTAGATGGCTGCTGAGCCCAGGACCAAAAATGCAGGTGCCTCCCGCAAAAACAGGTAGTTTTGTATTTGATAATTTTGATGTGTCCATATAGTGTTTTGGGGCATTTCCTTTCGCGGGCACTAGGCCAACCAACACAAGTGAGGTACCATTTTTATTGGGAGACTTGGGGGAACTTTCTGTCACCAAAATGTGAGGAAAAGGTGTTTTTTTTTGGCCAAATGTTGAGGTTTGCAAAGGATTCTGGGTAACAGAACCTGGTGAGAGGCCCACAAGTCACCCCATCATGGATTCCCCTAGGTGCCTAGTTTTCAGAAATGCACAGGTTTGTAAGGTTGCCCTAGGTGACGGCTGAGCTAGAGGCCAAAATCCACAGATAGGCACTTTGCAAAAAACAGCTCCGTTTTCTTTGGGAAAATGTGATGTGTCCACGTTGTGTTTTGGGGCATTTCCTGTCGCGGGTGCTAGGCCTACCCACACAAGTGAGATACCATTTTTATCTGGAGACTTGGGGGAACATTGGGTGGAAGGAAATGTGTGGCTCCTCTCAGATTCCAGAACTTTCTGCCACCGAAATGTGAGGAAAAAGTGTTTTTTTGGCCAAATTTTGAGATTTGCAAAGGATTGTGGCTAACAGAACCCGGTGAGAGCCCCACAAGTCACCCCATCATTGATTCCCATAAGTGTCTACTTTTCAAAAATGCGCAGTTTTGGTAGGTTTCCCTAGGTGCCGGCTGAGCTAGAGGTTAAAATCTAAAGCTAGGCACTTTGCAAAAAACACATCAGATTTCAATGTAAAAATGTGATGTGTCCATGTTGCGTTTCCTGTCGCGAGCATTAGGCCTACCCACGCAAGTGAGGTACCATTTTTAGCAGGAGACTTGGGGGAACACAGAGTAGCAAAACAAGTGTTATTGCCCTTGTCTTTCTCTACATTATTTCCTTCCAAATGTAAGACAGTGTGTAAAACAGACGTCATTTTGAGAAATGTCCTGTAATTCACATGCTAGTATGGGCACCCCGGAATTCAGAGATGTGCAAATAACCACTGCTTTTCAACATATTATCTTGTGCCCATTTTGTAAATACAAAAGTTTTCTTGCTACCTATTTTTTACTCTTTATATTTCACCACATGAATTGCTGTATACCCAGAATAGAATGAAAACCCATTGCAGGGTGCAGCTCATTTATTGGCTCTGGGTAGCTAGGGTTCTTGATGAACCTACAAGCCCTAAATATTCCCCGCAACCAGAAGAGTCCAGCAGGCATAACAGTATATTGCTTTAAAAAATCTGACATTGCAGGGAAAAGTTAGAGAAATGGCTGGTTTTCTTCACCTCAATTTCAAAAGTTGATCGTCCACCCAGAAATCTTTACTACGATTGAGGTAGAACACCAATGCTCTTTTTGGGTCAAGATGGTGGAGTCTCCTCCTCATGGGAAGGATGTGGGGGTGCGTAAAAAGTAGGCAAAGTGTTGGTCTGGCCTACATGAAAGGGTGTAACCACCTTAGGAAGAAAGGAAGCCCTAGTGTGCAACACAATTTTGTCAGGGTGCACAGACAAGTATGGAGGCTTTGAGGAAAGGGCCTTTAGCTCCAATCACCCTGCGAGCAGAGGTGATAGCGACCAGAAAGACAATTATGCATTGACTCAAAGGGAGTACACATCAAAAAAGTAGGAACAAGATTAAGGTCCCACTGAGGCATGATAAATGGAGTGGGAGAAAATAAATGGGTGAGCCCTTTTAGGAATCTACTCACAATAGGAGATTTAAAGAGTGAGGGCTGATCAGGGAGCCTAAAAAAGGCCGAAATGGCAGATCAATACCCTTTAAGGGTGCCCAAAGCAGAGCCCTGCTCAGCTAAAGAAAGAATGAACAGAAGAACCTAGGATAGAGGTTCAGAAAGGGGGGGATCAACAGATTTGATAGTACACCATGCCACAAATTAATTCCAACGACAGGCGTATACAGTTTGAGTCAAAGGACGCCTGGCTGCCAAGATAACATTGCAGACTTCGGGTGGAAGGGCAAAAGCCGTCAACTGTTGCCACTCAATCTCCACGCATGAAGGTGGAGGTTGGACAGTTTCAGGTGAAGAACTGTCCCCTGTTGCTGCGACAGAAGATCTGCCCGAAGAGGCAGTCTGAGTGGTGGATCGATTGACATGCTCAATAGCTCTGGATACCATACTCTCCGTGCCCAGTCCGGAGCCACCAAGATGACTTGGGCCCGGTCGTTCCTGATTTTCTTGAGAAATCTGGGCAGAAGAGGTAAAGGCAGAAAGGCGTAAAGGAGGCCGGATTTCCCCTCGAGATGAAGTGTCTTCAAGCGAGTGCCGCCTTGGAAACTCCAACGCGCAAAACAGCTGACATTGTGCGTTCTCTGCAGAGGCAAATAGATCTAACCAAGGCTCTCCCCACTGCTGAAAGAGAACTTGCACCACCTCCGGATGGAGATGCCATTCATAATCAGCTGGCCATCGACGGCTGAGTTTGTCCGCTCTGGCATTGAGGCAAGCCGCCAGATGTTGAACCATCAGGGTATTGCCCTGATGTTCCAGCCATCTCCAGAGGCGTAGTGCCTCCTGACAAAGGGTCCAGGACCCTACTCCGCCCTGTTTGTTGCAATATCACATGGCGGTAGTATTGTCTGTGAACACCTGCACCACTTTCCCTTTGAGAGAGGGACACAAGCGGGGGCAGAGGTGGACTGGAAAGACCTCTGGGTCCCTGTACCACAGCCACGTGGGATTCCGCCTCCTTGGCCACACATAGGCTGACCAGCATGCGAGGCACATGGATGTGTGGGGGACACGACAGGGAGCCCTTTCCGTGGCCACAAAAGGGGCAAAAAGCAGACTGTGGTGGGCAAGGGGCCGAGGAAAGACCGAGGGACCGAGCCATAGCCCAGGAATCCTTGAATCTCTCCAAGGCCGAGGCTGCTTTGTCTCCGAAGAGACAGGAGCCATCAAAGGGCATGTCTATTAGTGACTGTTGGACATCCCCCGAAAACCCAGAAGTACATAACAAGGCGTGGCGTCGCATGGCCACTGTCGTAGCAACTGATCTGCCCAGAGAGTCGGTTGTGTCCAGCCCACAACGGATTGTTAACTTTGCTGCATCTCTCCCATCGTTCACAGCTTGGGAGGCGATAGCACGGGCCTCCTCCGGTATGTGCGGCAGGACTTGCGCAATCATATCCCACAAAGAGTGGGTATAGAAGCCCAAAAGGCAAGGGGTGTTCACAGATCGCAGAGCAAGACTGGCAAGAAGTGTTTTTCTTCTTCCAAACTATTCCAGCCTTTTTGATGCCCTATCCGGGGGTGCGGAAGGGAATGCGCCTGAAGAGGAAGCCTGGATAACAAGACTCTCAGGCGTTGGGACAGGAATTTAAGGTCATTCGGAGCAGGCAATGGCGGCGTACAATAGTCCCTTTCACAGGAGCCCCTGTGTTGGGTTTGGACCATGTACCCAAAAGGACATCAATGAGGGATTCATTAAAAGGCAAAAGGGGTTCTGACGTAGAAGCCCCAGGCTGAAGCACCTCTGTCAGGAGATTAGACCTGACCTCAACAGAAGGACCTCAGCTGCCCTACTGACCACCATACTATAAGTTTCTCCCTCTGCCATAGCCACAAGAGGGACAGCATGCCAGCATCAGGAGAAGTATCCAGACCACTGGCTTCACCCAATTCCTGAGCCCAGTCCATAGCAGGATCATCTTGGTATTCATCAGGGTCCAGGGACCCCTCTAATTCCTCCCCATATTCGTACCCATAAGAAAAAGGGTCAGAATCTGGCCTGGGGCGAATAAGCCCCATCGAAGACTAAGGTGGCGTCGGCTGACGCTGCTCTGACTCCGAGTCGTTGGGGATAAGAATCAGGGAAGGTCTCAAGGGTGCGACAGGCCCCGGTGCGGATCCACGCACGGATCCGGAGGGGACCTCGGTGGCCGGAGCCGAAGCCGCAGGCACAGAACCCGACGGCCCCTCAGCCGAACCCCTTGCGTCCGAAGGGGCGGTATCGGGGTCAGACCGCCCAAATATGAGGCGCATGGCCTCATAAAACTCTTTAAACTGGGCAGGGGTCACTCCGGCTCTGGGAAACTCGGGGAAGCGTGGAGCCGACCCAGACGCAGGCTGCGAGGACGGAGGCCTAGTTCGTGGATGCTCTTCCCGCGTCACCTCGGCTGAGCAATGGGACTTCTTCGACTTCTTCTTCTTAACTTGAGCCGAGGATTTAGAAGAAGACGAGTGGTGATAACTCTGCAACCGATCTTGAGACCTTCCTCTTGAACGAGACCGGGACCTACGCGGAGGCGAATACCAGGCCGACATTAGCTTTAGGGACCGCTCCCTCAAAGCCTTCCGGTGCATGGCCTGGCACTCGGAGCACGACTTCGGGTCGTGGTCGCGCTCGAGACACCACAGACAAACTGATGAGGATCAGTCACTGACATCGTCCGATGATAGTCCTTGCATGGCTTGAACCTGGGTTTTCGGGGACATCCTCAACACACCAATGTCAAACAGAAAAAAACTTGACAAAACCGTCGAATTCGGCCAAAATAAATAGCCACGGTAGCACGTGTCGCAGAAAGAAAAGAACTGAAGTCACTGTGCGAGGGCGGTGTCTATAGACTACTATCGATGTCGTCATGGAGACCACAATGGCTACGACGCCCGCAGAGTCAACAGACGCAACTTACCGACTCGCAAGGGTATTGCTCGAAGAAAAATCTCCAGATCCAGTCTGATGCCTAGGGGAAAATTCTAAGGTAAGGAATCTGCAAGTATAAGTCTCTATCAGATATACCATATTTACATTTTTATTAGTAAATATGTTTGGTGCCCACCTATTAGTATGTAATTTTCATTGAGTACTCACGTACTACTTCCACACAAAGATAAATTATGCCTTGCATGTCTATGTAACACTGGCTCTTGCTGAAGATGTTCACTATATGCCTCTTACCACTGGCATGCCAGGATCAGAATTACACTAAAGTGGGCACCAGGATACCACAAATGTCCACAATATGCCAAGAAGTGACACCATTATGCAGCAGCAAACCTTAAACTAGTCACTCTCTCACACGCAAAAAATACCTTTTCTTACTTACAGGCCTGTCTCCCTGAGAGAAGCACAACAGTGTCAGACACACAATGACAAGTGCCAACCTTGCGCCAGTGCACCCCCACCGCACACATGATAAATGGTGCATGAACGTAGAATGGCAACAGATCATACATGCATAAGGTTTCCTTCAGAGGGGTAAACCGCCCCTGAAGCTGCATATATACTACAGAGTCCCTAATGAAAGCAGAGCTCTTGCAGTTAAAGAGCACTGCCTTTAAAACTACTTGTAGGATGCAGCACCCGTGCAGCACGCGTGCAGTAAACATCTCAAACAGCACGGTCTCTATTGCAGCAGGTAGTCTTCCAGCAGCCGCCTGCTTTTAAGATGCAACACCTTTCACTCAGCATGCCACAGCTTTAAGAATTAAGGGGGGCATCTCTAAGCAGCATACTGATACTAAAAACACAAGCTACTCCTACTCTTAATGAACATGCCACAGCTTTAAAAAATGAAGGGAGGCATCTCTAAGCATCTCACTGATACTAAAAACACAAGCCAGTCCAACTCTTACTCAGCATGCCACAGCTTTACAAATGAAGGGGGGCATCTCTCAGCAGCATACTGATACTAAAAACACAAGCCAGGCCAACTCTTACTCAGCATGCCACAGCTTTACAAATGAAGGGGGGGGATCTCTAAGCAGCATACTGATACTACAAACACAATCCAGTCCAACTCTTACTCAGCATGCCACAGCTTTACAAATGAAGGGGGGGATCTCTAAGCAGCATACTGATACTACAAACACAATCCAGTCCAACTCTTACTCAGCATGCCACAGCTTTACAAATGAAGGGGGGGATCTCTAAGCAGCATACTGATACTACAAACACAATCCAGTCCAACTCTTACTTAGCATGCCACAGCTTTACAAATGAAGGGGGGGATCTCTAAGCAGCATACTGTTACTACAAACACAAGCCAGGCCAACTCTTACTTAGCATGCCACAGCTTTACAAATGAAGGGGGGATCTCTAAGCAGCATACTGTTACTACAAACACAAGCCAGGCCAACTCTTACTTAGCATGCCTGCTATAAAAGCTGAGAACCGCACCTACCACTAAATCACCGTACAGCTGCATTTTAAGGTCTATTAAAGGACTGCACCCCTGAAGCGTCATACATACTGTTCAAGCGCCTTTTTACAACCACCTCTGCTATTAAAGGCAAAGCACTGGTGAACAGCCTGAACGCTACCAAGGCGAGTTACCCTGCGAGCAGCATACCAGCTATTAAAGTGTAGCACCTTTTAATCAGCAATCCTATTATCAAGCATGCTAAATGCGTGAGAGAAGTGTCTTCTACTGAGCACATCACCTTTTGGAAGCAGCCACGTTACCTATAACAAGGTACATTATAGCAGCATGCCTGGCACCAGAGAATACTTTCACTGAATGACAGCACGCGCTTTACAAGTATGGCTTCCACTACAAAAATCACTTAACAGCAACATGGCGCCCCTCTAGCACAGCACATAGCAGGAAGCAAGGCTCATAATTAACCTCTTGACTACTAGCGCTTTCACCCCATGGTACTAAGCCCTTATTTTGGATGCTTGGACTTTATTTATTAAGGTATCCTTGTCAAATTAGCATAATTTTTTTCTAACATTCTGTCGATTCTGAAGGTTCCTGCAGTTTGTGGATTACCATGGAGGGAACCCAGAAAATACCTACATTTGCAAAGTATCCTTGTCTAATGTGCATCCTTTTTTCTAACACCCTGAGTACCTAAATTTCCAGGGTACCAGTGTCAAAAGTGCATCCTTTTTTTTCTAACATCCTGGGGATTTTAAAAGTTGCTGCAGTTTGTAGATAACCCTGGAGGGAAACTAGAAAATACCTATTTAGCTAAATTCTGTTTTTTGTACTTAAATTCAGTTTTTGAGGGAAAAATGGAGCGTGCTGTGCAATAAACCATATGTGCGTTTTTCTCTAAAAGTGGCATAAATGATAGGTTTGCTGTGCAAGGATCATCAGCTTTCAGTAATAAGCAGAGTTGTAACAAAAAACAATGTTTTGGTTGTGTAATGTCAGAATTGGGGTCTCTAGCTGGCAGTGGTTTGCACCCTGTCCAACTAGAGGCCCTCACTGTAGCCGGGTAAGGGAGTCAAACAGCTAGGATAATTCCTGCTCACCCCTTTGGGTAGCTTGGCAGGAGCAGATAGGCTTATCTCAGAAGCAATGTGTCATGTATTTGTGTGTACAAACACACACAAAACAAAAGGACTCAACACCAATTTAGAAACACAGCTAATTTGTATCTGAATAAAACAAGATGAAAATGACAAAAATCCAATATACACAAGTAAAGATATCACTTTTTAAAGGTTTAAATGAGTCTTCATCCATGGGAATCAATGGTTGTATCCTTTTAACACACAGTACCTGGGGTGCGTCAAAACACAAAAACGATGCAGGCCACAAAGGAGGTGATGTGTCAAAAAAGCGACCGGTGCATCTATTCTTTCCTCTTAGGAGAGGCAATGGGTTGATTCTTTCCTCGCAGGTGAGGCAATGCATTGCTTCCTTACTGCGGGGGCCGATGAGAAAATGACAAATGACGTCCATGGACAATGCATGGAAAATCTTAAGGCACTGTTGATGTAACTGTAGCGAAACAGGTGCTGCGTTGACTTCTGTTGCGAGACCAGCGCAGCAATTATTTTTCAGCCACGGGACAGGCGCTGGGTCGATTTTTCTGCCACAGCGCACCGATGCGTGGATTTTCTTCTTCAGGTCACCAGCTTCCACTTCCAAGAGCTCAGGAACTGGATTTGGCACCACCTGGCAAGCCAGGACTTGCAGTAGAAGAGCCGAGGCACTGATAAGTGAAGTCTTTGATGTCTCTGAGACTTAACAGGAAGCAATCTCAGTTCAAGCCATTGGAGAACCTTGGAAAGCAGGATGTAGAAAGCAGTACTCCCAGGACAGAAGCATCAAGCGGCAGACCAGCACAGCATAGCAACAGGCAGTGCGTCAGTTCCTCCTACGGCATCCAGCTGTTCAGTCCAGAAGGATTCTAAAGTTGTGGTCTCACAGGTCCAGTACTTATACTAATTTCTGCCAATGAAGTTTGCCTACTTTAAAGGTACGTCTTTGCAAGACCCTGCCTTTCCTGCCCTGGCCCCAGACTCACACTGGGGGGTTGGAGACTGCTTTGTATAAGGGAAGGTAAAGCCCTATTCAAGTGCAAGTGTCAGCTCTTCTCACCACACTAGCCCAGGAAGACCCATCAGGATATGCAGGGCACACCTCAGCATCCTTTGTGTCACTGTCTAGAGTGAATTCACAAATAGTCCAACTGTTATTCTGACCCAGACGTGTACTCCACAGACAGGCAACGGCACAGAATGACTAAGCAAGAAAATGCCCACTTTGTAAAAGTGCCGTTTTCAAACCTACAATTTAAAAACCATCTTCACCAAAAGATGTATTTTTAAATAGTGATTTCAGAGACCCCACACTTCAAATCTCTATCTGCTCCCTATAGTAAATTACACGTAAAATATATCTTAAGGCAATCCCCATGTTACATTAGGGGAGAGAGATATAATTGCTGCTCAATTCATTTTTCACTATTGCAAGAACTATCAGGACATGTCCTACTTTATAAATACATTGCACCCTGGCCATGGGGCTACCTTGGGCCTATCTTAGGAGTGATTTTCAGGTATTAAAAGGGAAGGTTTGGGTCTGGTAAATGGATGCACTTGCCAGGTTGAAATGGCGGTTTAAAAATGCCCACACAGACACTGCAGGGCAGGTCTGGGATATGTTAACAGGGCTACTCGTGTAGGTGGCACAACCAGTGCTGCAGGCCCACTAGTAGCATTTGAGTTACAGGCCCTGGGCACACATGGTGCACTATACTAGGGACTTACTAGTAAATCAAATATGCCAATCATGAATAAACCAATCGTCAATGCAATTTAGATAGACAGCAAGTGCACTTTAGCACCGGTTAGCTGTGGTAAAGTGCCCAGAGTCTTCAAGCCAGCAACAAAGAAATTCATCACAGGATCAAAACAGGAAGCCAGAAGCCAAAAAGACAGGGAAAACCAACCAAGAGCTGAGAGGTCTAAAATATATTTTTCCGGTGTGAAACCCATGAGTGAGCTCGAAAAGCTCTACAGAAAAATAGACAGTTCTGAATTCAGGAAGGGGTCATCTGTTCATAGCCCTTAAGGTTTCCTCAAAGAAAATTATTGTTGAAAGAAAAAAATAATGAAAATGAGTAGGAAAACACATTTATTTGTGACAACGTTTTCATGTGCAATTTTTTGTCATGGCAGCCGATATTCCAAAACAATATACGGTTACGTCCGATAGCCCCTTCTGGTCACAGGGATATTAAGGGTTTGTTGTTTCTCCAAAAATATGAGATAACCTGAGCCAACAACTGAGCAGCACCTTAGTGATTTTTCATTGTGCGCTGCCTATTTAGCAATTTTCATGATAAAGAAGAAGGAAAGAAAAATGAGTATAAAGAAAACCTATGTATTTCCTAAATTAACACAAGATACTGAGTTTAGGAACAGTGGTTATTCGTACACCTGTGGATTTGTGGATTTCCCATACCATCATGTGATTCAGAAGGTATTTTGCAGAATGTCTTCTTTCTTGCACACCATATTATATTTGGAAGCCACAAATGCAGAGAAATTCAATTAGTAATAACAAATGTTCTATTTTGTGTTCCTGCATTTCTCCTGATAAAAAGGGGACCCCCATTTGTGTGGTTGAGTCTATGGCCTAAGACATAAAATTCCCCAAATGGTCGAACTGAAGACATCACATTTCACCAGCCAAATCAATGCTTGTTCTCCCAACAATGTGGGAAGCTTTGGATTTGTTTTCATCCTGAAGCCTTTGCAAACTTCAAACTGACTAAAATCACAGACTTTTCTTATTTATATGAGGGAAGGCAGGGGTGTGGAATTTATTAAAATATCTACTTGTCCACGGGACAGGTTGCTTCTCAAATCTACTTGTCCTGTAAAAAGATCTACTTGTCCCTTTGGTGCCATGTAGTGTGGCGCCAAATTATGGCAGCAATCTCATTATGTAAGAGCTCTGATAATAGCCTCTCTGATTATGCCAGGGCTACTACCATAGTAGGGCTTGAATACTTGCAGTTTCAATCCCTACTGTAGCAATTTCCTTATTTTTCCACGTTTCTGCAGATCTGCATACTGGGGCTGGAGGATGCAGTAAGCAATAGTTCCAGGGCTGGAATGCCTTTGAGTCTGCAAACCTACTAACCTGCATGTTTTAAAGATTTTCACCAGCTTCTCTCTAATATTTTCCCATAATAAGAAAGGTTCGACATTTACTCCTGACAATGGCAGAATTAGAACTTCTTCCAGGGTTGGGAAGAAAGTGGCTGGAGGGAAAATGAACTTGCAAATGCTCAATAGATTTTCACATGAGCAAGTCTACACATGCGTATTTACCCATGCTAAAATACAGTTCACAAATATTTTATAGGGGTACAACATATACCATGGGTGCACTTTTGTGACTTTCTTTAAGAATTTTGGGCCACATGTAGGTAGGTTCAGATTTGCGACCCGCAAATTGCGAGTCGCAAATCCGAATGTAGGATGGTGTCCCTGACACCATCTGTGATTCGCAAGGGCTTTGCAAATGCCCACCTCATGAATAATCATGAGGTAGGTCGCAATTTGCGACCCCCTTGCGAATGGCGGCCTCACAGGGATGGTGGCCTGCTGGAGACAGCAGACCACCATGTCTGTGACTGCTTTTCAATAAAGCAGTTTATTTATTTATTTATTTATTTTGTAATGCAGCCCGTTTTCCTTAAAGGAAAACGAGATGCATTACAAAAACAAAAAATGAAACGTTTTCGTTTCATTTTTTCAGAGCAGGCAGTAGACCACTGCCTGCTGTGAAAAAATGTTTACAGTGACATTCACAATGGGGAAGGGGTCCCAGGGGGACCCCTTCCCTTTTGTGAAAGTGTTAGCACCCATTTGAAATGGGTGCAAACTGCGATTGGTTTGCGCCCGCGTTCGCTAAACAATCCTACATTGCACTGCGAATCGCAATTAGGAAGGGAACACCCCTTCCTAATTGCGAGTCGCAAACCCGTTTTGCAATTCGGTAACCAGGTTACTGAATCGCAAAACTGGGTTTGTGCATCGCAATGTGCTTTTTGCACGTCGCAAACAGCAAAAGTCGCTGTTTGCGACATGCAAAAAGCTACCTACATGTGGGTCTTGGTCCCTAATTAGGTCTGGTGTTAACAAAGACATTTTGTTTTTATTAAACTTATATTTCTCTCTCTTTCGGCTGGCTTTACTGTGAGTGATTGCATTCTTCTCTTCCACAAGGAGCATATTGGCACACAAAGTAGTTTTGTTCAGTGTCAGGAACTACAGTGGCAATCAGTGACGTAACGAAACTGTAGGGTGCCCCTTTGCAAAGAACATGGAGGAGCCCCCTCTCCAGACTCACTCAGGGCAGGTGCTGTGCTGAAGGGGCCCCCTGGAGGGCGGCTGCGGGGCCTTTGTTATGCCACTGGTGGCAATGTGTGCTTTTAGAGTTCAAAAACGTTTTGGAGGGTTTTTGCCAGTGTTTGTTACAATGTTGAGGGCCTGGTAGCTCCCACAACAATAAAGTGTTACAAAAGCCATGTCAAAACAAGACACGCATTGATGAAACTAAAAGACTTATACAAATATTTCAGATCAGTTGGCTTTGTCAGTGTTTGTTTATTTTCATGCTTCCCATAATCGTGTTGAAAATGGTTACACTGATTTTCCATTAGAAATATTTTTGGGAAATACTAGCATGCATCAAAACATTTTACTAAATGACACTTCATTTGCATCTAATCAGAGAGCATTCTGGGAGCATTATACTTAGCCTCATAGCCTAAACTTTTCAAACATGTGTATACACGTTTTTTTTTTTTTTGTACTGGAACCAACGTCAGTAGTGAGGTGTGACCTTTTTTTTTTAATTTACAGCACTCACCCTAATAATTAAGGTTTTCAAATAATGAACCATAAATACAAGTTCGAACAGCATTGTCTTTTAGAAACACATTACCTCAACTGCAGAGAGTTCCACTCTCTGTAAACAGGCAGCCAAAGGGTTTGTGCTGCAGAGGGTTGGGCCTACTTGTCCCAAGGACAAAGTAAACATAAAAACTTGTTGCCCTTGACCCCAAACAAGATGTCCCGGGCGATAGGAATTCCACATCCCTGGAAGGTTTTGGAAACTATGAGGATCCTCAAATTTCCAAACCATCCAAACTTCCCACACGTCTCCCAATAAAAGCAGTACCCCACTTGTGTAGGTGGGCCTGGTGCCTCCAACACGAAAGGCCCCAAAACGCAACATGGACAGATCCATTTTTTCTATTTTGCAATGTGGGTAGCTGAGAATTGTTCGCCGGGGCGCAGCAGCTATCCAGATAAACATACCAAATCAAGAAATTTCTAAAAACAAGACACCCGGGGAGGCACGGTAGTGTGACTTTCATGTCATTCACAAGTTTTTTGTTTGTTTTTTACTCAGATGCCCTGGCAAACATCAAATATTGGCTAAAAACATTTTCTCCAACAAATCCATCTGCAATACAGGATCGCAGATGCCGGATGTGGACTTTTTCCTCAAAAACAACTGTAAACAAGGTTGTTGCCCCATATGGATCTGGCTAATGTCTACATCTTTGGGAATGATTAGGTATACGGGATATAACAGACGCACTTGCAGTTAATACTGTGATATGGAAAAGAACTGAGTCCTGAAGAAGCTGGTGTGGATGCCGCGAAACACGTGTTAGCTAAAGGCTGTACTCCTTATGCCCTTTGTGTCAGCCACGGGTCCACTTTTTTTTTTTTTTTTTTTTATTGCTCTCAATGCTAGCTGTTTTCCCAACCCCCAGCATGTGTAAATGGTTTGCTGGCTATTACTGGGCTTGTAAATTTAAAAACAGATTTATAGTACGTTTACTGTGTGTTGTGATTTTTTAAATTTATTTTAGGTTTTGTTGAGCGTGTGATTACCGTAAATGGCATGCTTGCGTTATGACCAACAGAGGAGAAGCAAAAAGAAGAAATAAAGTTTAACTGGTGTATAGCCAGGTTTCCAACACTTAGAAGTAGAAGTGTTTGTGAGTGACACTGAAAAAAAAGAGAATTCTGGAGGCGAGCTGCAGAGATCGAAAAAGGCGCAAGCTCCTGTTCTCGAGCCATGGTGCTGAGGCAGACTTCTGGCTCCTAGATGGCCCATACCAGTTGCATTTCAGCAAAATTAGTGAGGGTTTGAAAACAAGTGAAAGTGCTTTAAACAGTATATGTTCTTTCAAGAAGAGCCAGTGGAGGGCACGGAGTGCCAGAGATGCTGAAGAACGTTTAGGTAGAGTCAAGGCAATCCTGGCAGACGCGTTTTGTAGCCGCAACAAGCACAGTACAATGTATTTGAGATGGATCAACAAAACGCCCATTACCATAGTATAGTCTACGTAGTATGGTGGACAACAAATCAAAGTACGGGGATTCTTATGGAGGTAGGGGGAAAGTTTTCTTAGAATTTAAAAATCAGGAAACAAGTGGAAGCCACCTTACTCACTGGTCTAAAGCAAAGCCAGTGATGATAAAAATTGAATTTTAAATTATGTACTTTTGTCGCTAGGATGGGTGCGGGACCCACGTCCAGTGAACAAAGGTTTAGACAGACCAGATAAGGTGTCAGAATAAGCATGATCTTGAATGTGTTTGCAATGATTGGGGGACTTTTGAGACCTCCATCCAATGATGTGTGCCATGCAGTCTTTCAATTTGGGTCTACTAGGAGAGGTTGAATCATCTAATGAGAATAGAACTTAGGTATCACCTACTTAGCTCAGAGGGATGAAACCGGGGGATCGGATTAGTTGAGACAGTGGATGCACAAAGATGCTAAAGGGCACAGGGCCCAGGGAAGATCCATGAGGGACACACTAAGGTACTGACTTGAAGCTAGATTGAAATGGAGGTGTGGGATAATGATGGCCTGAGTGTAATTTGCAAAGTAGCATTTTATACAAGCAAAGACCCGCACTTGCATCCCCGTTTCCTGGAGACAACTCAACGGTAGGCGGTGGTCAATAGTGTCAAATGCTAGCAAAGATCTAACATTACCACTGACAAGGAGCTAGTGCACAAAGGACAGCGGATAGTACTATATTAATGGAGTTTATGGCCTATGGGCAGGGCAAAAAGTAGACTGGCTTTTGCCCAAAAGGCCACCATCCGCCATAAATTGTGAGACTTGGTGATTTTCTTACTTTTCTAAAAGGTTAACTGGGAATGGCAAGAGAGAAATTGGACTTAAATTTTTCATACCAGACGAGTCAACATTAGGTTTCTTCAATAAATGGATGGCAAATGTGTTTTTCCAGATATGAGGCACTGGGCTCAGTCAAGAGAAGCACTTCACCGGGGGAGAGGAGGGGAGGATGGAGACTGGGGTCTCTGTGAAAGATTCTGGGGGGCGCGGATCAGGAGTAGAGTCAGATTTGACCAAGGCCAAAAGAGCGAGAAAATCTTCTCTAAGAATAGTAGAAAAGAGTAGAATTTAGGAGCAGGTGGGGATAAAGGAACAAGGCCGGTATGCAGAACAGAGTGCTTGGGGGTTGGCAAAAAAATTGGCAGAGATTGTCATACTTGTCAGAAATTATTCAGATAGATTGTCGCACAAACTGTACCAGTGGGAGAATAGCTGAGGTTAATGTGTTCTTGCTCTCAAGTTTGCCATTATGAAAATTGCTCTTTATTATAAAGCCTTCTCTTAAGCACACATTTTTAATCAGTTATGAGTGCCATTTAGCACAATCTTATCCTGCCATAAAACTAATTTCTGTATATATTTTTTTACAAAATTGCAGTCTGTGAATTTAGATAGACTTAATTAACTTGTCACAATGTTCCTGTTCCTGCATACATTTACACGTGTTTAAATGAGATTTATTTTGTTACCCTTGTGGCTTATCTGCTTCTAAGGGGCTTATACGTTAGATTTCCTTCTACAAATCATTTGATGCTCACACCTGTACACCAGCAAATGCACACTACTTAAGCAAGCTTCATTTCTGCCAAGGATGGGTTTGTTGACATTTTACATTTGTTCATCTTCTGATGATAGACCTCCTTTTCATCCACCGGTGCTCTTTCATGTACATCACTTAATGCATATCCTACCAAAGGGTAGTTTCTGTTAAGGATCTGAGTTTTGTTATTTGCAGTAAAGAGGTGTTTAACAGCTTGGGGTGTTAAGATTGGGTGGCAAGTCTGCTTTCCATCCTACTGATGCACTTCCCTGCATTACCCTGAAAACATACCGGCGGTTGCTGCGGTCATCCGTGAATGTAATCGCCCTGCAAGTAATAATCCATAAAGGTAAGGCGGCAGCCTAGCAGCTACAAATCTCTCCAGAAGACCCAAAAAACACCTTTGTTCAGCATTAGGCGAGCCCCTGCAAGCGAAATTAGTATTTGCCCACAGAACAGCATTCAAACTCCCTCCACTGTTACCAATCACTTTGCTATGCTGAAAACCTCCTCTCGTTAGAAAAAAAAAAAATGAAGTCCCCGCATTTTCCTTATTCGCTTCTGAAGGCGGGGTCACAAAAAACCAAGGCTGCGTAAGTTTGATTCCCCCCCCCCATCCCATGCCGCTTTCTTCAATCACCCTACACTTTCTCATGTCTCTCTTGCAGGGTTTATCCCTCCAGGCGTTGACCTACTGTCACTGTTTTCCCTGCTTTCTCTTCCTTTTCTAATTCCTCTCTTTTTTTCTGGGTCAAAGTCTGATGATTATTGAAGAGAAAAAAAAAAGGGAGTTAAAAATAATCACTGGCAAAGCCAACAGGTCTCCCAGTGTGATGACTTACACATGCACAAGCTATGCGACGCAGCTATTTTTTTTTTTTTACATTTACCATTCTAAGATGACAGGAGCTCATCTTGGAGTAGTAAATAATAAAATGAATACAATGTGCATAAAAGCATGTTTTAAGAAAGGTGCAGCTGCAGGACCCTCTGGGGGGGGGGAAAAAAAAAAAAGTAAAACAAGAATTGGCAAAGCCAATAGGTCTCGCCTATGCGAGAGCTATTGGTTTTGCCCATGTGTTTTAGGGAACCTGCAATCTACATCACCCCAGTCTACTCTACACTCCAATCTACCGCACCACACCCCAAGCTACCGCAGTCCAATTTGCCCCACTCTAATTTACCTGACTCCACTCCAAACTCCACTGCAATCTGTCCAACTCCATTCTAGTCTACTCCAATCTACCACACTCTACGCCCACTCCAGCCCCACTCCAATCTACCACACTCTATGCCCACTCCAGCCCCACTCCAATCTACCACACTCTACGCCCACTCCAGCCCCACTCCAATCTACCACACTCTACGCCCACTCCAGCCCCACTCCAATCTTCCACACTCTACGCCCACTCCAATCTACCACTCTATGCCCACTCTATGCCCACTCCAATCTACCACTCTATGCCCACTCTATGCCCACCACACTCCATTCTACCCAAATCCATCCCACTTCAATCTACCCTACTCCAATCTACCACATTTCACTCAGATCTACCCCACTCCATTCTAACCCACTCCACCCCAATCTACCCTTCTCCAGCTTACCCCACCCCAGTCTACCCCATCTGCTCCACTCCAGTCTACCTCAATCTTCCCCACTCCAGTATTCCCCAATCTTCCCCACTCCGATGTTCCCAATCCACTGTACTCCACTCTTCTCAAATCTACCTGACTCCAGTCTACTTCTGTATATCCCACTCCACTGTACCCCGATCTACCCCACTCCATCCAACTCCAAGCTACCCCGCTCCACTCCATCCCACCCCAATCTACTCCACTTCACCCCATTCTACCTCAATTCAGTCCACTACACCTCATTCAAATCTACCCCTTCTATCCCACTCCTACCAACCCAACTCCACTCCAATCTACCCCAGTCTACCCCACTCTAATCTACCTCACCCCATCTAACCCACACCACTTTATTTTACCACACCCCTAAAATTACCACACTCCACTCTATTCCAATCTACCCCATTTCAAACTACCCCATCTACCCCCACTCCTTTCTACCCTACTATATTCCACCCAGCCTACCCCACTCCAATCTACCCCAACTTCAATTTACCTCACTCTAGTATATTCCACTGTACTTCCCTAGTCTACCCAATCCACCCCACTCTTCCCAGTCTACCTCACTGCAGTGTACCCAAATATCACTCCACTCTACCCCAATCTACCCTACTCCTGTCTACCCCACTCCAGTCTACTCCACTTAACCCATTCCACTCCAGTAAACCCAGTTCAATCTACCCCACTACCTCCTACCCTGCTAATCTACTCAACTGTCCTACTCCAATCTACCCTAATCCACCCTACTCAATTCTACCCCACTCTACCCCCACTCCACTCTGTGACAGGCTACCCACTCAAGTTACCCCAATCTACTCCATTCCCCTCTATCTCCAATCAACCCCACTCCATGCCACACCAAAGTCTTTTATCCATGCTGAACAGCTGCCACACTGGTGTACATAATACTTAAAACACATGGCCAAAACCAATAGCTCTCGCATAGGCGAGACCTATTGGCTTTGCCAATTCTTGTTTTACTTTTTTTTTTTTTTCCGCCCAGGGGTCCTGCAGCTGCACCTTTCTTAAAACATGCTTTTATGCACATTGTATTCATTTTATTATTTACTACTCCAAGATGAGCTCCTGTCATCTTAGAATGGTAAATGTAAAAAAAAAAAAAAAAAGATCGCTGCGTCACATAGCTTGTGCATGTGTAAGTCATCACACTGGGCCACCGTAGAGGCATCATGCTTAGGGACGGCCTCCCTGCTCCCCCCCACCCCCAAATTGCTGAACAGCATCAGCAAAAATCATTGACAGACGAGACCTGATTGGAGTGGGTTGGATTGGTGTACGTTGGAGTGGGGTAGACAAGTTGGGTAGGTTGTGTGGGGTAGACTGGGGTAGATAGGAACAGAGTGAGGTATACTGGAGTGGAGTGGGGTAGATTGGTGAAGAGTAGAGTGCAGTGGATTGGGGTAGATTGGGACGGAGTAGACTGAGGTGGCATGTTGTGTCATGGAGTGAGAAGTGTAGATTTGACTGGTGTGGACTAGAGTGGTGTGTTGTAGATTGTCTTAGAGTATAAGACAAAGAGTGGAGTGGAGTGGCATAGAGTGGAGTATATGTGGTGTGGTAGCGCACTGCCATTACGGACAACACATTTTCAATTAAGATGATCATCACATTTGCACCGAAAAACGGTTTAACTGCAAACAAATGATAATGTGTGCAAATTTCATCACCTAGTGTATTGATGTGCTTAGATTGTATTCAAATATTTGTTTCATCACTTCAGAATTACCAAAAAATAAAACGTTTCATTTGTAGTAATTCGAATATATTCTGAAACATCAGCACAGTTCATTTTTGTTTGTTGCATGCTAGAAAGAGAACATCCTACATCCTCTCTTCTTACATGGATACTCCAAAGGAGTGTCCCATAAATTCTATCACTTTGAAGCCAGAAAAAGAAAAGTAAACATCAAGCTACCTCGGAAGAGAGAGAATGTACAGCAAATATAACAAGATAAGAACAAGTTTTAAATGGCTGTTTACAGAAAGTGAATTCATGGAAGAATACTGTAAACACAATTTGGGCAACAGAAGTGACAAACTCAAGTTGGACAGCCTAAAGCAAATAAAGCCAGCAAAGAGAAAGCCAGAAAATGCGAGTTACAAACCCAATGGTAAGCAACAGGCTTTGTTAGGTCAACTTTCTGAATCTGCCCAAAATGCCTTTAGCAAATCCCAAGATGTCATTAGCAAAACCAGACAGCTGCGCGTCTGGTAGGCTTTGACCTAAAGAAGGAATGTTGTGAGTGGAGTATTAGTGGGGGCTGGGGGAGGAGTAGGACAAAGGTTAAGAGGGTAGAAGATAGGAAACCCTGCTGAGCTGTGTAAACAAGGAGGGGGCAACAGGAGCATAATGAATGGAGAGAAGGGACTGGAAAAAACAAAGGTTGGCTAACAAAGGCTTAGGGGAAGCAATGGAGTAGCTGGGAGGGGGTAATGAAAAACTATATTTAAAAATGCTGGACTAGGAGGGTTGAGGGCATGAGTGAGCAACACAGAGCAGGGGTTGGGGATCTGACGGGGTGATTAGCACACACGTGACAGGAAGAAAAAAAACACACGTAAGGAATGCTAAAAGAGAAAGAATAAAGTAGTTCCCTTACTGTAAGCGATGGGAGGATACAAGTCACTCAATTAAAAAGATGGCAAAGAAGCTGTGCTCCAGGGGAGGGACGTACACAAGAATAAGAAGCAAGTAAATGAGATTGTCAAGAAAGCCAGCCAATAGCAAGGAATGAGCTGGCCCACAGCCCAATGTAAATATTTCTGGAGTCCACCATATGTGTTTCACTAGAAACTGCCAAAAAGCAGTCTGCAGGCCGGAACGAAAAACGAGCGCCGTGGGGGTTAGCAAAGTTTGGAACAGTTCGTTAGTATTAAACACAAGTACTATGTTTGGGGGGTTCTGGGGAGGTCGGAGAAAAAGAAGAAATTGGCACCCCAAAATTGACAAAACAGAGCAGGTAACGCTCAGGGTGGACACGCCGTGTGTGGGGAGGTAAATGAAAGGAAAGCCCCAAGTGTGTGTACTCTGGTTTGCCCCCCAGGGAGGGCCGGCGGCCCCCACCTCTGGGGCGGCTGCTCAGGGCAGGGTCGTGCCAGAGAGATCTGCCCGGCTGCAGCTCCACGAATAGACAAGTCTGGGCACCTGTCGCTGCCTTTGTTGTGACACTGACTGCACAACGCGTCGCACGGACAGACACATTGCATCCTGCACGTCAGCAGGTGAAAGCATGTGTGTAACACACCCTCCATCACACACGCTGCGACGAGGCTATAAAGCGCTGGCTTTCACGGTACCTCGAGTTTTCAGATAAATGAAGCCTCGTGCAAGATGTGAAGGGCACCCGTGTACCCCAAAGTGCACTACACCGAGATCCTGTCACTATAAATGGTACAACAGGTGCCAGGGTAAAAAAGTGCCGCGGAAGGGCGGCGGCAAGGTTAAAACACACGCCCTCTTGAGGGCACTTACAATGCTGCTAATGCTGCAAAAACAGCTACGACCTGGCAAGCGTCTTTGGCCAGCGCCCTGTCAAAATGTGGCACGAATCCGTGGCCTGCGTCCTGTCACAATGTGGCATGAATCCATTGCCAATGCCCTGTCAAAATGTGGACGATATATACCCAGCGTCCTGTCACTATGTGGCATGAATCTGTACCCAGCATCCTGTTAACGTGGGATGAATCCGTGCCCAATGCCCTTTCAAAACGAGGCATGAATCTTTACACAGAGTCCTGTTACAACGTGGCATGAATCTGTGGTCAAAGTCGTGTCACAATGCGGCATTAATCTGATGCCATCGTCCTGTTACAATGTGGCACGAATATGCGGTCAACGTCCTGTCGCAATGTGGCATTCATCTGTGTCCGGCACCCTGTCAAAATGCGTCCCTCCTCTGCGACTTGAACCCAGCCAAGAAATGCCATGCGTACGTGGTAAAGAAATAAAAGATTTACCAGGCTTCAGTGGGCTGTACGAAACTACAAAGCAATGCGTCTTCGAGGCACTAACGCTGACAGACGCCGATGTTTACTGCCTCTTCCTATTACAAGCCACGCAACATCAGCCAGCATGGAGCTAGAATGAGCTCCTTGTAAAAAACTGAACATATAGGCGAGTGCCCAAAGTGAGTTTTGCCTGGTGTGTGAGCTGTACACACACTGCTGTCATTCGTGGGGTGTGCGTGTTCAGCTCCCTTCAAATCCCCAGTGATTTTGAACCCCCTGATCTTGGAATTATGGGTCTATGTGTGTTTTCAGCCTGTCTCCGGCTTCTCCATCTTTGGGTCACGTGGTTGGAGTGATGAGGGGCGTCTGCGTGAGATTATTGAATGATATCCATGGATAGGGTTGCGTTCCCTCTCCTCAAGCTCTCTGGCCCCCTCCACGCCATCTCCATTAGCTCAGCCGTCCCCTGACTGTGCGGATCCAGTGGACAGGGGTCGCCCCCCAATCTCTGCTCGATGCCAAGTGGCCAAGATGACCTCTAGGCCATCTGGAAAGGTCTTCCACTGCTCTCTCTGTGGGCACGGCCTGGTGCTGCAGGCTCTCCACTGCTAGAGGAGGGTTCCTGCCATTCAATTCTCTCCCAGGGTGGAGGAAGGATCAACTACTCCCTCTCTCTGGGTAGGTGAGTGATGGTCCCAACACTGCACTCTCTCTCTCTCTCTCTCTTCTCTATGTGGCTCAAGCAGAGCGCACCACTTTTCTCTTTTTCTGTGGGTGGAGGCGGATCCTACCACTTTCTCTGTGGGTGGAGGGTCCTTCCACTCGTCTCCCTCTGTGGCTGGAGGCGGGTCCTACACTCCCCTCTTTCGCTGGAGGGAATTCCTGCCACTATTAGCCCTTTGTTGGTTGAGGTAGGTCCCACTGCTCCGTTGGTGGAGAAAGACCCTAGCACTCGCACTGTCTGTGGAGGTAGGTCCCACCACTCTCTCCGTTGTGGAGGTGGGTACTACCACTCTCTCCGTTGTGGAGGTGGGTACTACCACTCTCTGCTGGGTGTAGGCAGGCCCTACCACTCTCTGCTGGGTGTAGGCAGGCCCTACCACTCTCTGCTGGGTGTAGGCAGGCCCTACCACTCTCTGCTGGGTGTAGGCAGGCCCTACCACTCTCTGCTGGGTGTAGGCAGGCCCTACCACTCTCTGCTGGGTGTAGGCAGGCCCTACCACTCTCTGCTGGGTGTAGGCAGGCCCTACCACTCTCTGCTGGGTGTAGGCAGGCCCTACCACTCTCTGCTGGGTGTAGGCAGGCCCTACCACTCTCTGCTGGGTGTAGGCAGGCCCTACCACTCTCTGCTGGGTGTAGGCAGGCCCTACCACTCTCTGCTGGGTGTAGGCAGGCCCTACCACTCTCTGCTGGGTGTAGGCAGGCCCTACCACTCTCTCTCTGTTGGGTGTAGGCAGGTCCAACCGCTGTGTTAGAGGAGGCAGAAGTTTTTAAAAGACATTAGAGAAAACACATTTTCTCAAAATCTTTGTCGCGCCTCCAAGTGCGCTTAAGGGATCTCACAACTAACTCAAAGGGACACATCACACTCTTGCAATGTATTCAGCACATCATGCAAGGATATCTAATTTAGGCCCAGGAAGCTGTACCCATGCTTATTTTCAGGATACCAAGCGACCATGCATCAGAAGCATGCTCAGATAGGTCATGGAAATCCAAATACGCAGCCAAGACCTGGAACTCCATCCAGATCCTCCTCAGAAGATCTCCCACGCTTTCTCAATTCAGAAAGGACCTAAAAACTCGGCTCTTCACCTGATCCCCTCAGACTTTAACTTACTGCTCCCACCACTAGCACCTTGAGACCCTAACAGGTGAATAGCCATGCTTTACAAGTACTTGATTGATTGACGCAAACTAGGATTTAATTCGTTTACGGGACACCCTCACTGGACAGGAGTGGAACCATGCTAATGCTACTGGTGCAGTACTCCACACACACACACACACACACACACACTTAAATCTGCCTTGGACCTACTGGTTTAAACGAGGCACAATTTTGGTCACCCGTCTCTGGACTGTCCGCATCCTTGCCATAACGTTCTAGGAAGATGCTGGTCGAGGCTCATGCAACCTGCCAAGGACGATGTACCAAACATGATTATGACTTCAGTTTCTGTTTTAAATTAGTCACCTAATTAAGAATTAGTCACAGGTGCAAGCGTTCAAGGCAATTAAGGCCCAGCTACGTGGCACAAAATGGTATAATTTTCTCTGAAAGATGCCTTCATTGTTTGCCTCCTGAGAAAGCATCACGGGTGTTTTTGAAGTGGAGACGTGCAGTGTCTTCCAAGAGACAAAGGCAGGGCTTGGTGGCAGCTTCTGAATGAGCCCAAGGTGATCATGTTTCTTCCTAATGTCTCAGATAATAAACTTTTTCTTTAGGGGGCTGTAACTAGGGAAGAGACAAAAGCAACAGATGGTAAACCAAAACATCTTCTACCCCCAGAGGGGATATATACTGGGGTGCTCTTGGCGTTTTCTCTCTCAGAAAATTTACTAAATGGAGAAGACCATGTTATGTAACAGAACCACTGTTGTGTGAGCTCAGACCGTTTTTTAAGAAATATTGTCCCAGCGGCAACTCAAATTTCTAATGTTCTCAAGGTTCACATAGGAGAATTTGATGCAGCGCTAACAGTATGATGTAATTAGTAATAGAAGTGCCTAGAGGACATTTAATCCACAGTGCTTATGTCAAGGTAGACTTAAGGCACTATGGGAGTTATTACAACTTTGGAGGAGGTGTTAATCCGTCCCAAAAGTGACGGTAAAGTGACGGATATACCACCAGCCGTATTACGAGTCCATTATATCCTATGGAACTCGTAATACGGCTGGTGGTATATCCGTCACATTTGGGACGGATTAACACCTCCTCCAAAGTTGTAATAAACCCCCATATGTTGTGCGCTTCCTGCCAGTTTCTTGCAAGCGAGCACAATAGTGCTTAGAGTATTAAAATATTGAGTGTATAGATGCATGAGAGAATTATCTAAGACTAGCGCAAGTAGGAGAAACTAGAGCAAGGAAAGGAAACATGGGAGCAAGGAGGGGAGACAAGATGGCAGCCAAGTAGGTTAAATGGCAGAGCAAAGAGACTACTACATTGATGGCAAAAAACACCACATACCTTCCCTGCTGCAGCCTCCACTAAGGCACCTGATAAAAAAAACTAAGGTAAGTCTGACGATGCAAGGATCTGGTGGAGGGGCAACAAGCGGTGCACTCTTGTGTATCTCTGCACGCTTCTTGCATGCCCAAAGAGAAGCAGTATTGTGAATGGTGCCCTCTAGGGCGGAAAAGGAGCTGCAAACTTGTAGATCAGAATCATCGGCCCTTAACCCAGCATTTTCTACTCTGCACCACACTGAAGGGGCTATGCTCCGCACCACACCAAAGGGGCTATGCTCCGCACCAAACCAAAGGGGCTATGCTCCACATCACACTGAAGAGGCTATGCTCCACACCAAAGGTGTTCTGCTCCACACCACACAAAATGTGTTATGCCCCACACCAAAGGTGTTATGCTCCACACCTACATTGCAAGGATTAAGCTTTGCACCACACTGAAGGTGTTATGCTCTGCATCACACCAAAGTGGCTATGCTCCACACCACATTGAAGGATTATGCTCCACACCACATTGAAGCAGTTATGCTCTGCTCCACACAGAAGGGGTTGTACTCCTCCCTACTCTGAAGCAGTTATGCTCAACACCACAAATGAAGGGTAATGCTCCACACCTCAGTCCCCTCAGAGGCCATATTTGAATGATGCTTGTTCCTCATTAAATGCCAAAAGGCCAACAATTATGAACAGGGTAAGAAAATGTACCACACCAAAGTGACTATGCTCCGCACCACACTGAAGGGTTATGCGCCACACCACATTGAAGCAGTTATGCGCCACACCACATTGAAGCAGTTATGCCCCACACCACATTGAAGCAGTTATGCCCCACACCACATTGAAGCAGTTATGCCCCACACCACATTGAAGCAGTTATGCCCCACACCACATTGAAGCAGTTATGCTCTGCACCTCTAAGTCTCCTCAGAGGCTATTATTGAATGATGCTTGTTCCTCGCTAAATGCCAAAAGACCAAAAAGTATGAACAGGGTAACAAAATGCTTTAGTAAAGCCCTTTTAAATTTTCCTGGACTGATCCAACCATGGAAATTACCTTAAATGTGATGTTCATAATGGCAGACAGGCAGCCTAAACCTTTAGAGCGTAGAGTTATATGCATAATGATGCTCTGGTGAGGAGCATGGATGGTTCACTTGACAGCTATTAAATTCCTACTATCAAGTACTATGGAAGTACCAAATATATTGTATTTGCAGAGTCCCTGTGGCAGGTTTGAATGTCTTTAAAGTTTCAAAACAGGGTTCATTTATTCAAAGTTAGATGGCTGAGAGTTGTACATGTAAGCAACGCAGTTTTTTTCTGAATAGGTTTCAATAGCCATAGTACGTCCCCGGTATCTGCGCGTGATTCAAGAGAGGCGGTCGCATTATGAATTTTGAGAAGGACCCTGGCTAGCAGGGCTGAGGGAGTCCTCAGATCTTTCAGTTTAGAGACATTATGTTTCAAAGGCCCTTTGTCTACTAAACCAATTTCAGCCTCGCGAGGGACGTGATTTTGATAGTAAAAAAAAATTTACTATCCTCAATCCATTCTGTATCTGCTTATTGTTTATTTAGAACAATCCACACTTTATTGCAGCCAAACATGAACACATTGATGGCCGTACCAATCTCTTAAAACAGGAGGGTGGGATCAAGGGAAGCGTAAAACCAAGGCTACGCAATAGGTCTAAGGAGAACGATTATGGTGTAAACCATGTCCCACGACGCCAGGAATTGAAGTCACCCATTCGCCCTAGCGCCAGCTTAGTTAAGATTTCATTTAATTCCAATGTATCTTTGATCTCGGAACCGAACAACCCCATAGGCAAGCCTCAGACTGTCTTTATCCCGAATTCTAGAAAGAATGCCAAAAGTTGAATTTCAAATCAGGAGTCAAATGTTTTATTTACATAAATTCTAGACCGGTCATTTGGACAGAGGCCCTTCTTAGACTAGACTGTGTTAATAGAATGTATCATTTCTACATCATTTAATGGTGCATTTAATATTTTTAGGTCTGTCTTGAAAGCTCAGACGTCTGCAAGACGTATTATCAACAATACATAAAGTGGACAAACTAGAGGAGTATTACTGTCTCTACTATTGGCTGTTTCATTATCGTTCCACCTCCTATGCACTGCTTGTAGTGCAATGCATGAGGGACTATTTTATACCACAAAATACCCTCAATCATTGCACACTAATTTCATTTACTTCATTCACACATATACAAAAACGAATCCTTTTTTTATTTTTTCAATCCAGCAGGATTGTTTCTTATATTTTAGTCTGATCTCAAGTCCAAGCCTTAGTTAGAAACAGTCGCCATAATGTGTGAGCCCCAGTCGGGACAACCCATTCCACGATGGCTGCCCCTGTCTAAGCAACTCACAAGATGAGCTCCACTTAAAGGAGAGCAAATAGAAGTCAAGTATGAGGGTGAACGGAGAGGAAGGTGAGGGTGAGTGGAGGGTGAATGGAAAGGAGGGTGCAGCGCGAGGCGAGACTCCTGTGGGAGTTGACAATGAGGGGTAGGGCAGACGTAAGAATATAGAACAACGTCAAGAACCTGGATGGATTCGAACTGCAACTTTCATCAAATGAAAAGTCACACTGAATCTCCCCGGACACAAGTCTCTTCACCCAAGGAATACATTTCCAAGAAAACCAATACTGCCTGTTACCAAGTCTATCTATGTAGGTAAGTGTTACAAATCTCCCAGAAATTGATTTTAGAACTGCAATTCAATGCCTAGAATCTCAATTCAGTCTCCCACACTCCAGACTGCCCCCACCCCTCCCCTAAGGGCATCCTGCACTCTAAAGAATGCCTCATCACTGGCATGAAGAAGATAATTGCATCACCCACGCTCTGATGGATCTCCGCTTTCCAGCCCTCACCATGGTAAGAACTAGCAGCATTATCTTCAAAGCCGTCAAGGTCGGCACCCCTGCATATCTGGCTGGTAAGTCCCCCATATCCAGCAGCTCTCTGTGCACCTGCAGCCAGGACACCATCTGACTAGAGATGAAGTCCACGAGAAACAAAAAAAAACGCAAGGCAACATCCCTTCTCCATTTATGCACCCAGGATCTGGAAAGACACCTCCGCATCCTTCAGGACTTCATTAACCCAGCTCCAATTTAGAGAATAGCTGATGACACACCTCTTTAAAACAAACATTCCATCATGATGAAGTAACAGTCCACTTTTCATGTTCACCCTTGGAACCTAGCTACTCCTCCAAAAACTTTGTACCTTCGCCTATGACCCTATACAACCCCATGCTGCCTTTCAGCTAGTTTCACGCTATTGAAACACAAACCAGGACTGAAAGTAAGTGGTGATTCGGGAAGAAAACACAAAACACTGAAGGAAACCTAGCAAAGCAGTAAAACTGGATGTTGCCAGTTAAGATGTCCAACTCTGCATCAAATCCAGGTAACAACTGGAGCTTACGAACCCCTGCTGCACGGAGGCATTTTTAGCTTTCCCTCAAATAACCGGCAATGGTCCACCAACCACGACTCTGCCAGCTGTGGGCCCGAGCACACCTGCTAAGATCACTCATCATCACTCTTAGCTTTCATAGAACCTAAGTGGCACTAGTCCGGAGTGCTGGAGGAACTATCCAAGAGTAACACAAATGCACAACAGGGCAGCACATAGGAAAACCTTAAGCAGAACACATCTTCATGTTGCTGTCACATCCAGTGAAGGTAACCTAGATTCTTCATTTCACAAAACACCTCAAAGACATACCTAATCCTCGAAGTTTTTCCAATGCAATATTACAAGTACACAAGATAACCCTGGGTGGATGGCAGGGGTCACTGTAGAATAATGGAAAATGAAATGTATCGAAGCAGGGGTTGTGAACAGAAATAGGAGACACTTTGGGGAGGCTGGAGCTCAGCACTTAACTGAATGAGGGGCGCCTACTTGAGTGGTACCCGCTGCCTTTTTCCTCCTGGGTGGAGTACATGGTGTGGACATCAGGGGGAGCCCTGGCTGGAACTATGGAGGTGCCAGATGTTTTAGGATGCTACTGTGTTGCAACAAATTGAACCCCATTTACTTCATGAATAAAGGATGCAATGTACCGTGGTGGCGGGTGGGGGGTTGTAATATGTTAAGGGTGCTCTGTTAACTTTGCATTAACCTAATAAAAACATGTAAAGAAAAGAAAAAACACTACACCATTAACCAACTGCTTTTGTGTCTTGCTTGGATGTTTTAAACAAGTGTCGCTATAAATACTTGCAGAAATGTCACTTCATATTCATTTTTTTTTTCTTTTTCCCCATGCTTTATTTAGAGGTTTTACAATACAATGTTAACATTCGATAGGGGTGCAGTGTAATGTTGCTGAGCAATAGAAAAAGAAAAAGAAGAAACCAATGGGAAAGCACGTGAGGAAGAGTCATTGATGACAGAAATGTTTTCACTGCGTGAAACTCGGGCGTTTATTCGCGCCCAGTATGATCATGTTCCAAGGAGCCAGACAATCTATGAAACCAACTCTCTCAATAAATCAGGGACACATTGTGTCATTTGCTAATCCCCAACCTGGGTCTTTATAGAAGATCTGAATGGTTTTCAAGTCTTTATAAGTTTGTTGATTTTATCTGCTAGAAGTGCAGTAAGTTTTTCCTTTGCGTAAATGTGTATTTTAATCCATATAACAACATTGGTAAGTTGAGAGCTCCACTGAAGACGATCGAGTAGCTTTGGGTTTTCAATGGCAGGTAAAAGCCCGAAGCGCCAACATTCCAATGTTTGTCTCTTTGTTTCTTCCCCTCTTAATTCAGAATATTCTACCCTTAGTGGGTGGAATGTTCTATTAGCCGTATAGGCCGTCTGCCTCTGCTACACCGGCTATTAAAGGTCCTCTCCCTCGTTGCAAGCCCTCCCCTGCGGCTTGGGCCTTAAACTCTGGTTCAGGGCCTTTAACAACCAATATAGCCCTCGGCAGCAGGCTATAATAAGAAGTCCCATAGGAGAATGCATGGGGTACACCCCATCTTCCCTTGATGGCCAAGAGGGATCACCGCTGGCTGGAGTGGGAGAGCGATTACCATGATATCTTTTGCGAGGAACAGGCCTGTAAGCAAAGCCACCAAATGAGAATCACTGTATCCCTCGTCTGGCACACACTCCAACATATCAGTGCAAGATGCTTTACAAGCCCTCTCTGTTTTTAGGGCTCCATTGTCAAATAAGTAAGGCAATCTACAGAAACAGAAGCCGAGGTCATGTGTCAATGGGAGGGAGGTTTGGGGGCAAAAAGTAGGCAATTCCCCTGCCTACAAATCAGGCCCTTCCAGTACTCAGGTAAGAGGAGTATAGAAAAAGGGAGAGCCTCCTTGCATGGCCTCGGATGTGAAAGCAGCCACAGCAAATACTGCAGTGGAATAGCATAAACTGTGTACTTTATTGCTAGCCAAGTCTCTGTCTTCAGCAAGTGCATTCACTCTATGGCGACTCTGGGTCGCCCTTATACAGTGAGTAGCTCTTAAAACAGTGGCTACTGCAATTCTAGGAGTTGCCTATACGAAGATGAACAGATTAGAATTGTATTTCTTGTAGGGTTGGTTTGGAAAAGGACCAATGAAGAATTGACACATACAATATCCGAGGGAGAAAGTTCATTTTAGTGCTGTTAATTCTACTGCTCCAAGAATAATCAAGCCTTTCCCAGTGATACAAGTATTTAAAGAGAGTATATTACAATTATGTAGGGTGTTGCATCATGTCAGTAGCCATATCCCCAGGTAATTCAAGGGTTTGTCTGTGTACATTAAAACCTAAAGTTTGAAGGTAGGATTGCATGCTTGAGGTCAGTTTCGCAACTGGGATCCTTAACAACTTCATGTAATTAACACGAACGCTGGACAAAGCAGAGAAGCCTCTTAGTTATGAGAGCTTGAGTGGACTTGGCCAGGTTTTCCAGGAAAAAAAAAAGAATGCCATCAGTAAAAAGTAACACTTTGTATGTCACATCTTACACATCGAGGGGCAGTTTTCAGGATATTAATGTCCTATGTCCCATTTTGCCTATACCAACATGTTTCGGCCCTTTCCTAGCCCATTCGGGTCTTCCTCAGGTGTATTAGATCCCTTGTCTCTTGGCTGAAGTTTTCACATTTTACCACGGTTGTTGAGGGCAGGCCCAGGAAGAGGGAGTCAGAGTCCCCTTTAAACCTGGTTGGTAGACATAGTAAACTCTGAGCACACAGCCAAGTAGTATGTCCACACACATCTCATCTGGTAGAATGTGACAGAACAGATCCTTGACGTGTTCAAGCTCTGCACTGGGGAGTTCCGGATTGAAATCCCTGTAAGAATTCTCTACCAGCCACTGCCTGATGCCCACAAATGGTACCAAAGACCCAGGATCGGCCAAGAACCAGGATCCTCAAGGAGGAGTCTACAACTAGTCGGAGGGTTCCCACTGCTAAACAGGGTCGGTGCCATGCCTCAGGTGTGCTGTATAGTAAAAATAAAGCCAGTAAAAAGTAAGGCATTCTCTGTGCATCCCCATCCTTCCAGTCAATCTTCTCTGGCAATCCTTTGCTCTGCTCTCTACACATGCTTGGACCCCATTGACTTTGCAGGAGACTTGGACACCCATTGACTTCTCAAAAGTACTCCCAGGATACTTCTCCGCTTACTTGCTAGGCAAGCAAGTCCTTGTGGACCCTACAGGGGTGGATAGAAATCCATGGCACCATCTCATGTTGGGAACATCAACCATAGAACAGACAAATCAACTTATGATGAAAAAGAACTGGAGCCGGGCTGGTGCAGCGACAGGGAGAAGCGGTTTGTCCCCACAAACCGAACTCACCGCTCAGGACTGCTGTAGGGGATGCGAACAGCCTTACTGCCCTCACCTGCAGGGCAAGAACGGCTTTCTATTACATACTTCTCATCCGGGCTCTCACACGCGGCTCCAGCCAGTTATTGCAGGGTGAGCGATTAACAGTAGTTAATGCCCACATGAGTTGCTCAGACTACATTCTTTGACAACAGAATTCCAGCATATAAGACCTTGGGGCTAATAGGTTATTTTGTTTTTCTTTTTGTCCCTTAAATCGGAAATTATGTTACTGGTGTGCGCTTCTGGTGGTTAAATGCATTAGTGCACATCATCAAAATACTTACTGAACAGCACTGGAAACCGTTATTTCCATTTGCTTTCCAAAAGCTGGTCAAAATAAATAAATATTTATAAAAAAAAAAAAAAAAAAAAACACGACGTATCATAGGCCAACTCTTAGGGCAGCGCATTACTGACACCGCAAAATGTATTTTTCGGTGAATGTTTGAGCTTCTGCATAACTTTAAAGAAACTAACCGTGGGCTACTCTCTGAAAATAGGTTCAATACTTTACGGTTGGGCAGTAAGTCCATGGTGAGACTTTCTTGATTGGATTGGCGAAATTCCCAGAAAGTCTCAGCTGTTGACGAATGTGCAGACAACAAGCTTACAGGATGCCGGGCTCCAGGATAGTTATGGGCATAGATTGAGCCTTCGGACTCTCACTCTGTTACTAATGTCTGACTGTGATGAACTGCTAGGGCTCTCAGCAGACTTCAATGCCTCTAGGCACTGCACGAGAGACCTGTGCAACCGCCCTCCTGTAATTACAAAAGTCAAGCAGAGGTCTGGACTCGGCAAGCTGGTGTATTTTTTTTTTTAAGACTGTATAGAAAACATGTCACAAAAACAAAAAGAAAATGCTGCCACCTAAACGAGGCAGACATTGATCTTTTAAAAATTATATATATTTTTTTTAATATGATTTTTATTGCCAGCATATGAGTGCTTCCGAGCAGGTAGGTGTGCTTGGACCGGCTATAGATTTTTTTTTTTCCTTTTAGTTATAATAAACATCACAGGGAAATATGATTCCTACTGATGCAAAGGAAGGGTACTACTGGCTTTCATTACAGTGACCTGAAATTATAGTTTGAACACACAGGGATAATAAAAATGAAAAAAAAAAAATGTTAAAGGGGGGGAAATGATTGTGAAAGTAACACTGCCCCCACCAGTCCTGGCACTGAAGTGCACTTTTTAGGGGGAAGCGAACATGGGGTCAGGAAAAATGCGGTCACTAAGTGCAACAAACACAATCAGTGAAGTGGGGTGACCCACTGACCCATGTTTTAAGACGTGGTGGGAGGAAGCCAACATTTAATGGCACCAAAACACACCGATGAAGAGAGCTGATCCAAAGACTCGCTATATATGTTAGTATTTTTATTATTTATTTACTTTTCATTACACGAGACTGGTGAGACAACTTTAGCTGCCTTTGGATTAACCGAAAAAAAACTGCATGAGGCCTAAATGAAGTGCACACTTGCACCCTGGTACACCTCGTGGCTGCCAATGTTATCTTGAATTTGGACTAGAACACGGGGGGGAGATATGAACACAAGGGATAAATATTTGGGAGAACACAGTGGCCACTCTTAGCTCCAAAATACCCACAGATCTTGCAATGTCCCACCAGATCTTGAAATATCCTAGCAGTGGTATGAGATGCATACATGGATCTTAAGATTTTATTTAAGGCTCACAAACCCATCCAAGTCCCTAAGGCCCATGGCCCGCTACTGCCCCCTTATTGTTAGGAATTCTACATCCCATGTGCAAACAGAGAAGGGGCAGGACACTCAATCAGGGATTTGTAAAGTGCACTACTCCCCCGTGAGGGTCTCAAGGCGCTGAATAGGGGAGCGGGGAGAAGGTGGGGGGGAGGTGCTGCTACTGCTCGAACAGCCAGGTCTTGAGAAGTTTCCTGAAGGCAAGGAGGTCTTTGGTCTGACGCAGGTGGCTAGGAAGGGTGTTCCAAGTTTTGGGTGAGAGAATGATCTACGACGGTTGTAGTTCTGCGGATGCGTGGGACGGCTGCAAGGGCGAGGTCAGCGGAGCAGAGATGTCGGGCCGGGGTGTAGAAGGAGAGTCATCTATTGAGGTATTCTGGTCCGGTGTTGTGCAGTGCTTTGTCAGCGTGGGTGAGGAGCGCACCGAAGAACCTTGGAAGTGACCAGCACTATGAGCGATGCACTTCGCTCCACGATGAGGACATCTGTACAGCGCACACTACGCCACCATCTTTAGGAATATCAACAGATGGCTGAATTTGAAAGATTGTCAAATGAACTCTACAACATGTGTTGTAAACAGAAAGGAGTCAAGCCAAATAAAGCTATATGGATGGAGAAACAACAGGTCACAACTTACGAACCAACTTAAAGTGGGGACTCTCGTCGCAAAATCCTGAAGTTCTTGAACAGTGTCACATGTCAGGGGAGCATCAGTGTTCAAAAGGTGAGGTCCCAGAGTTTTCTTTACGGGTGTAGAGGCCAAGTCACCAAAAGCAAAAACACTGAATAGAGAGAACAGTCAGGACTGTATCCAACATGAAGCAAGATCTTCCTTGGGAATAGGAGGACCAGATGCTCGGAGTCAGATATGTACAATCTGGATGCGAGGGGGTAGTTTCTATGGAGACCTTTAACTACCTCAGGAAAATACTGATGGCTGAGGAGGTGTGCCCCCGGAAGACAACTTACTGGAGGGGGGCTCAGAAGAACAGAGCTTCTTTACCGAGAGATGCAGCAATGCAGTTTCAGAAAAGGCAGTGAATGCAAAGGTAGCAACAGATTCCAAAAAGACCTTGAGCACAAGTATCGGATTAATTTGTGCGCAGTGGACGAACGACGAGAGAGCTGGAGACTGATGTGGTGCACATAAGGCTGAGACGGAAAGGGTAGGCTCTGTGGGCATGGTGATGTTGATGTGACGCCAATGTATTCATTGCTGACAGATCAGGGTGCCCAACACAGGGCCGGCACAGTGAGATAGCCACAACGGAACAGCAAATGTAATGGGTCTAAATTATCTCTATTGCATTGTGCTTATCCTGACACCTTCCACACAGAGTCCTGCTTTAGATTTAGCAACATTTAACAACAGCACCAGGGAGCCATAGGCTAATGCAAGGTTCTGCAACGAGTGGCTCAGGAGCTACTGGTCGCTCTCCAGCTACCTCTGAGTAGGTACCCTATGTGTGGCACAACTTAGTAAGTGAAAAGCTTTCGTTTGGTTGAATTGTATGAATATATAAAAAATACTTTGAGGCTGGTAATTCATGCTGCGTTGCGTGCTCTCATCACTGATGTTCTTTCGTAGGTGCCAGGGGGCATTGCATGGATGACTGCTGTGACACGTACAGGGAGTCAGATGTAAAACTGATAAAGCTTTTTTGGCATTATTGCTACTGTCCTTGCCTGTGGCACACAGTGGTCACTGCTGGTAATCCTGCATGCAGTGGGCACTAATGGACCATTTATGAAGCCGTCATTATGGTTAACACTCATAATGTATTATTGTAGCTCATAGTTACTTTGAAGGAACATAAGTAGCTCTTAGTATAGAGAAGGCTGCAGACCCCTGGGCTAATGGATATACTTTTCCCAAGCAGTCTGTTGTTCACCACTGCAAGATCTGCACTTTTTCAATTCCAAAATCCATTTGGGTAGCGTGGACACTGGGTGTGGTAGGGTGGACACTGGGAGCAGAGGCGTGGACACTGGGGGAGGCTGGGAGCGAAGGCATGGGAGCGAAGGCATGGAAGCTGGGCATGGTAGTGTGAACGCATGGTAGCATGGACGTTGGGTGTGGTAATGTGGACGCTGTGAGTAGCAGCGTGGACGCATGATGTGGTAGTGTGGGTGCTGGGCGTGACAGCGTGGATGCAGGGTGTGGCAGCGTGGACACGGAGTGATAGTGTGGACGCATGATGTGCCAGTGTGGATGCTGGGAGTGGTAGCGTAGAAGCAGGGTGTTGTAGCGTGGACGCAGGGTGTAGCAGCGTGGACGCATAGAGTGGCAGTGTAAAAGCTGGGTGTGGGACTGGGGAACCCGAGATGTGGCAGCGTGGAACCTGAAGTGTGGTAGCGTGGAAGCTGGGTGTGGTAGCGTGTAACCAGAGGTGCGCTAGCGTTGACGCTGGGAGCGGAGGTGTGGAATCTGACGTGTGGTAGCGTGGAAGCTGGGTGTGGTAGCGTGGACGCAGGGTGTAGTAGCATGGATGCTGGATGTGGCAGCGTGGAACCTGAGATGTGGTAGCATGGATGCTGGGAGTAAAAGCTAGGCACACGGTGTGGTAGCGTGGACGCAAGGTGTGGTAGCGTGGAACCCGAGGTGTGGTAGCATGGACGCTGGGTATAGAAGCATTGACACTGTGTGGTAGCATGGACGCTGGGTGTGACAGCGTGATGCAGAGTGTGGCAGCCTGGACGCAGGGTGTGGCAGCCTGGACGCGGAGTATTAGTGTGGACGCTGGGTGTGGTACCATGGAACCTGATGTGTGGCAGCGTGGAAGCTGAGTGTGGTGGCAGCGTGGAACCTGAGGTGCGGTAGCATGGATGCTGGGAGCAGAGGTGTGGAACCTGAGGTGTGATAGCGTGGAAGTTGGTTGTGGTAGCGTGGACGCTGGGTGTGGTAGTGTGGACACAGTGGTAAAGTGGAAGCGGGATATGGTAGCATAGACACTGAGCGGTAGAGTGGATGCAGGGTGTGGTAGCGTGGGCACTGGGTGTGGTAGCATGGCCACTGAGTGGTACAGTGGACACAGTGTGTGGTAGTGTCGACGGTGGCCATCAATTAAAGGAAATGTGGCCTACTGGAGGGCAGCGCTGTCGGCTGGAAAGCCAAAAGCCTAATTTCCTGTTACGAACTTCCACACGGTGTGCGATCCTGGGCACGACTTATTTTATTTGCTGTGCCACTGCCCCGATGCTACGTTATGGCTGTTTAGTCGATCATTGGAGACAGCCCAACACCACATTTAATGTACTTGTAGACAGCGGTCAAAGTGCATGGGAACTGTGATGCTGCACGCATTAGGGGTGGGGTCAATGAGTGTGGGGGCGGGGTCAAAGGTGTGGCTAAAAAAACTAAATATTCTCCGTCAGCTAGCTACATATATAACAACTCACGGATTTATGTGCACTATTGTGTATTATGAAACCTATATTAGTTAATGCACTGGAGGTCTGTGTGTAACCAGAAAGCCACAGAATGAAATCTTGGTTGGTGCAAAGGAGGAGAACTGTGGCTTGTGTATTGTCAGTGCTAGGAAGGCCCAGCCTGTGACAGGAAGCACTTAGAAAACGTAAGTCATCATGTTAAACTTGCATTACACTCAGTATAGGACAGACTGCTACTAAATGTGCAAAAAGGTTTCAGATAAGAGGGTCCTTCCAAAATATAGGTTTTAGTAATACCCAGACTGTAGGTAATGGTTTATTTTTATTTAACGGCCATGAAAAGTACGCTCTTCGATCAAATAAACCAGTACCTGCTCCCAAGCCCCCTTTACATTTGCAGATTAACCAGTTGTGCATATATGCATTTCTTTAGGCGAGGAGGCACCCTGGCAAGAAGGCCTGTTTATTGTTAAGCTGCCTGCCCCTCCCTCGGTCTCACTGCACAGGAGACCCCTGAATGAAACTTACGCTGAAGCATTTGCACGGCTTGTAAACAATATTTTCAGAGCTCGGCAGTACAAAAGCTCTCAGAAATAAGGCAATAAAGGTGCTCTATCCTTCCCCCCCCCCCCCACACCCAATCTGTGTGCCACGTTGCTAAGCAGCAGTCTTTTTTTTTTAATCATTATTTTGCATTCTGGGACTCGTAGGCCCATACTCTGATGTAAGAACCTAAAACTCCAAGTCCCAGCATGCCCCCTGCTGGTGACTAAAGCTGCACTTGGAAGAAGGCGACCCCTGAAGGACGCTATCAACTGGCAGCTGTGCTTCATGAATGAGCGGCTAGATTTTAAGAAGCGCCTAGTGTCCCTCAATAGCTTTAAGGCGCTGTGTTTGGACAGCGCAGGATCAGACCCCGCAGGTTAACCCCATTGTTATGCATGCACCACTTTAGGGATCAGGGATGACGGGATGGGGGGCACTGAACAGGTCTCAAACAGGACATGCCACCTGCACTAAGGTGACAAGCCTGTGGGGGGCACTAGGGGGCAGTCGCCATGCTCTTTGAGGATGTGGTACACTCGGTGTGCGTTCCAACCCTCAAAAGGCCACAAACCACCCCAAATAGAACTACTCTAAAAGCACGCAGCCACTCTGCGGCACCGAGCGCCCAGAAGCACAAAGAACTAATTAGCTGAGCCCACTTAGCGAAAATTACAGCGGCCATTACCCGACAGCGCGGCTCGCTGCCGTCTTTGCACGTTGTGTACGGTTTTACGACCCCGCAGCATCCGGGGCGCCTGATAATTGCTTTTCCAACAGACTTGAGAAAATGAATGTGCGCAGCGCCTGGAGCGGCGCCTCGAGCAGCAGCTGGGGCGGCAGGTGCGGGAGGAAGCCGAGAGGTACCCGAGAACCTGCATCCGAGGATGGAGAGGCGGAGAAGTGGCAACAGAAATACAGCAACTCCAGGGGGAGACGTAACTATTGCAAGAACTGACATCCCATGGAGACCTACATCCGACGCGCAGGAACTTTCTGTGGGGTCGCGTGTTATATGTACTGACAACGACATGTATGCAGATCCCCGGAGTGTCATGTGATATGTATTACCACTGGTCGCGAGGCACGTCACGCCCTCAAGAAGGGGTCTCCATACATGGTATATACATCGGGGTCCCTTTTCGAGTATAAACGTCAAAAAAGGTAATTTTACTAGAACATGGAGACAAAATATGTTAAATACTTGAAACGGAAGGACACCGAGAAGGCATCCGAGTTTTCCTCGGTTAGGTCACTGAAACCCGCATGAGGCAGTAAGCAGTGTTTTCCCACGATGTTACTCTTGTAATGCCCTGGATTTTCAACTTTGCACTGTACTAATGAAAGACTGCACATTTAAAAGTCACTTGTTCCAAATAAAGGGACAAAGAAGTAAGTCATTCTCAACCATTAACGACCACTTCATGTGCTGACTTTAAATGAAGCTTTGTACGAAGCAGTAGTTTGCACATCAGTGTCGGTCGTTTACTGCAATGCCACAAATGTGTGTGTAATTAGAAAAAAATGGCATTGGAAAGCCTCCACGTTTTTTCCTGCAGTTTTATTTACCGGTATTCGGCGCTTTACACGGGCGCCTGTTGCATTACCCAAGGGAACATTCTTTTTTTTGTTGTTTTAAGCCCGGGGAAATTAAATGATTTGCCCAGAATCACAGGATGTCGAGCCGACGCCGAGACTCGGACATGGTTGCCCAGTTTCAAACTTAGCAGCTCTGCCCATTGCGCCACAGATGCTTTTTATGTGAAGCCATTAATTTACAACATGTAATCCGTGAGGCTGTGGTAAGAACATGGCACAGGACCACCATGCGTACGTGCCCGTTCCAAGCAGGTGTCCCCACATAACGTGTATTTGGGGTGCATTTAATTTCACTGCCGTGACGTGTATACAACATGATCTAACATTTTCGTACACATTCTCCTTTCTGAAAAGAGGTGGCGCGTGTTCACTATCAGGGCTTTAAGTGGGATGAAAAACGGGGGGGGGGCGGGGAGGACGGTTGTCTCAAAGGGGTGTGGTCGATTTAATTAAGGTCGTAGCTTAAAAACACCTAAGCTAAAAACTTGTGCCATTGCATCCATATAACACCAAGCCATATTACGCCTACAACAAGCCAGGCCTATTGGCTTTGTCAAATGGTGTTTGTTGTATAACAAATAAGCAACAAGAACGGCTGCGTTGTAATATATAAAATATTGAAAATTCCTGATTCTAGAATGAGACTGTGAAAAACTAGGAGTCTCTTTAAAGTTACTTCCAAGGCAGCGCAGGGTGATACCGCAGCAGCGTTAACAGTTTTTTTTGTTTTTTTTTACCCTGAGGACAACAATGGAGAGCCCGATACGGACCTAGCACCTGCTTTTTTTTTATATTAAAGAACTGCGCACCGGCAGGACCCGGCCCACTTAAAGCCCCGTCTATAACAAACGTGCACTTGAGAAACACACGTGCATGCGCTGACATGTGAACTTACCCTTCTTGGCGGTAGCCATGGCTGGTCCCCCCCGCAGCTGGCACCTCCAAACCTCCACCGCCGAGTCTCAGCAGCGCCCCATCTCCGCGCCGAGGAGAGCTCCTAGAAGGCGAGAGAGAGAGCGGCAGAGGGTTAGGCGCTCGCCGTGGTGTCAGAGGTATTACCGCACGCCGCGGCGGGGGCGGGCACTCGGGGTGGCACAGGGCGGCCCTCCGGGGGCGGGGAGGGCTCCTTCCAGGTCCTAGCGCCCTGAGTGTCCTCGGACAGCCCTGCACCCCCCCTTAGACTGGGCTCAATAATAACCAGGAGCCGTGAAATATTAACAAACGCCCCCAACTTTCCGCTCAGGTCTTATCAGCGCCTCGCAGCGCGGCTCAAGGCGCACACGCACGGGTGCAGCGCTGTGCGGGCCATTAGACAAATAAACTCCTTAAAATTAATTTCCTGTTGCTGGCGAGCGCTTCTGAAGTGCAATAAGCTGCCCGGCTTCGATAATACTATCTTTTTTATGCCTCATGAGCATGCATGCCAGCTGTCCCGATTCAGACGGGAGACTCCCGGGTTTTCACATTTTTGTAATAACACTCCCCTGCTTAAAATGGCCTGCGTTTCAATGCAGTCCAACGGGGGAAATAAACTTCCGACTTATTTTTCAAAATGTCCCTCTTTTTAGTGTCGAAATGTTGACATGCATGAGGCAAAGGGCCAAGTCACCAAGGCACATTACATTACCCACCGTGACGTGCCAGCTGCCACCAGACACCACGAGGTAGCAACATAGACGGTATTTAGGAAGACGCAGTTTCAGATTATAAGTGAATCGCACAGTCCACTGTCCCAGAGCTCGTGTTACACCTCCAGAATAGATTACACTCCTGGGGGCAGGTAAACTGAGACCACCCTGCACACAATGACTCGGAGGCACCAGTTACACAAATCTGTGCGTCACCCCAAAGCAGGGCCAGGGCCACTGGAATTATACAGCAGGGGAGGGCCACATTATGCTACATGGTTGAGTAAATTATGCGGCAAGAAAACCCAAAATTATGCGGCGTAATGCGCCCCATTTTGTAATTGTATCACTGCATTATTTTGTCATTTTTACACTTAAGATTGTCCAAGCATTGGACCCGCCTCATTAGTACCACGTAAGTAATCAAAAATAGCAATAAACAGAGAGGTGACCAGGCAACCTTCACAGAGGGTCTTCAAATGTGCGACAACACGTGTTGTTGCACATTTGTAAGTAACACACACAAAAAACATATAATAAAAAATACGTTCCTCGGTCCTCTACTGCAGACACAGGCTCCCAGCCTGCCCTGCATCCAATCCCAACGCTGCTTTCATGCTGCTGGCAGCATGAAAGCATTGTTAGGATTGGACGGAATGCCCAGCCTGGACGCTCCGAGGCAGAGTGAGAGTCTGGGCCTGCTATCTCCAACCCAGCAACACAGTGCCAGGTTGAAGAAAGCATAGTGTGCATATGTGTTAGACCGGCCCGAGACGGCTGGCCAAACATGCATGCGCACCGAGGGGAGTGCTGTGCACTCCTCCTCTGTCCCTGTCATCGCCCATAGCCCCACCCCTCTCACAAGATAAAGATTATAAACATATTATATTATCGTTTTCTTGTAAAAGTTTTGCAGCTGCTGCTTAATGCCTTCTTTGATACATGCATTAATAAAGTCGCAAAAGGTATATTTAAAAAATAAGCATTTAAAAAAAGTTTTTGGGTCGGAAGCTGATTGCTAATTCAGGACAGAACCTTTGTGGAAACGCAGAACAACTATTCGCATTCAAACACTATCCAACCTGACCGAGCCACCAGCTTCCGACTAAAAACAAAACTAATTTGCTCATTATTTTCTAGAAATAAGGCCGAGTGATCCATGCATGTGTACACAGGTAAACTACCGAAACGTCCCTTCCTGGCTGGACTGTCCCCCTTACATGGTCAGGCACTTGCAGACTCCAGGCACCTAAACTTCTGGTAATGGAAAGGGAACATGCCTGAACCGTTCAGCAGAACAGAAATACTTCCAGCAAGGGTACCACTTCCGAGTAGGCAGCATCCTCAGGCATAACCAGTATCTGATTCTGAAACTTTGATGCATTCCCTATTTTCATCACCGTTTGACACAAAGAGCTTTCATGGTCCCCGACTTTGTCCATATCCAGCTCGACTGCGGTCCTGTGAGGCCAGTGTCAATCCATTGGCCACTTCTGTCCACCCCTCCTGCTAGGAGCTAGGATTCACATTTTTGGGTCTTACACTAGAGTGTAGTCCTTCTCATATTTAAACACGTGGTTGCAGAGGAGAGTAATCTAGTGTGAGTAGTTCGTGTCTTATTGCTGAGGTACAAACCACAGGCATGGTTTAGGGGTTCCCCGTGTAAGTTGTGACTTAAAGGTGGCTGCAGAGTTCAAAAGGTGAACAACTGCAATAGGCTACATAGAGAGCTGGTATTACTACTGCTCGCTCTCCCTCAACTAATCGAAGAGATGCAACTATCCCTTTATGGCTGGCTGGGCGGCCTTTGTCTGCCACTTTCCAATAGTTTTGCAGTGCAGCCCTTGGAGCGCTGGGCAGCCCAAACACAAGTTCTTTTGTGTTGTCTCTTGAAACCCGCCCTTCGCATCACAGTGATCTTCCAGAGCAGGACTGATTCAGAGGTAATCTGAAAGAAGGTGGAATCAGTTTGACCTAATTTACGCCAGACAGATTTGTCGCCACGCCTTATTTAGCAGCACGTGATACTTTTCTTTGTCTATGAATGTTATGGCGCAACGTTTTTAGGTCTCGCCTACCATTCAGTGCAAGCTGTCTGTTGCCGAAAGACCCACTGTCCGCTTACAATGGGCTTAGAGCCCGCCCACTGCTTACCATGGGTTGGAATTAGTGTCAATCTCATTGCATGCTTTTCGTTAACTTGTGTGGGCTTTTCTTCCTCCTCTTGTTTTTGTCCCTCCCCTCGATGGTGTACACATTACTTGTGTTCCTCCAATGCTTGTTTTTCCAAGCACTACAGTTTTCTTTTGGGGTAAGCACTCCATGAGAATGCATGTGTTTTCCAGCTTTATCTCTCATGTACTTCTCTCTTCCAGTTACACTCAGCGTTGCTCTCTGTCGCTCATGTGCTTCTCCCCTGCTTGCTCCGGTTGTGCTCTCTCTCATGTACTTCTTCCCCACCCAGTCCATGCTGCTTCTCCCCCCTGGCCCGCGTGTTGCTTTTGCCCCTCCACCCTCTGTGCTTTCCTCCACTTGTGTAGGCCTGAGCAGAATTTCAATTACGCCACAGTAATTTCAGCAATGCTGCGTTAATTTTTGACACAGAATTATTAATACCAAGATTACGCCCGCTCACATACTTAAGAATAATCTGGGGAAAAAAAAAAATCCTACTGCAAGAGCACATTAAGCCAGAGCAATCACCTGCTCCCGCTCACTATTGTGTTGTGTTGCATTTCCAGCTATGTATTAGCGCAAAATGAATCCTCGCCTCCATTTTAGACATGAGGTTGCATATCTGCGCTATCGATACCACTTGGGGGGATGGGTTCTAATTTGATTTATTGGCAAAGTATGGGCACCTAGAGATGGAAAATATGTGATAGCAATTCATAAGTCTTTACCTTTTGTGAGTTATCACTCCACTCCCAAGACACCTTGATGTAAATGGAATATTTTACATCATTTTTATTATTGTGAATTTTAGTATAAAAAATTACAATTACAGTAAATGTAATTACATACATTGAAAATTATAATACTAATTATAATTATAAGTACACCAAGTAAAATTTATAAATGCTTTAATTCATTTCTTTTTCCAGAGCTGGTGGGAAAGACTGTGCAGCATCATGAAGACTGAAACAAGCACATCCTGTCCCTCTGATCCCCAAGTGTACAATTCATTTATGGTCAAATGTCCAACATGGAATTTCGCTAGCAAGCCCGCACGACTGCTCATCATGGAAAACGTTGTTCGAGGCAGCTCATGTAAGGAATCACATTCCACTGTTCAACATTGCGAGAAGTGTGGAAAGCAACACGGTTGCCCAAGTATTATACCACAGGAAGTGCAGGAGCCGGTTCACTATGAAGAGAGACTTATAACCTATTAAGCAAAAAGCTGAAGCAAGTGTCAGTGATGATGCTGAAATGAGTGAGTGCACGAGTAAAGGCTTAAACTGAAGAATGTATATTTTGTGGAAAGATAAAATGCCACAGCGGAACATAAACATGTGACAAATTAATCAAGGCCATGGAGCTTAGAGTTGACAAAAGCTTTTGAGAGTTAGCAACCATTAATTGTGTTTGAAAGACCTTAGCAGTTTGAAGCAGGGACATAGTGGCTGCAGAAGCCCATTATCATGCATCTTGTTACAGGAACTAAACAAGGGTTAAAGCAAAGGAGGAAGATCATGCATATAGCATTCAAACCGATGATCACAACGAAAATATGAGATGAAGCATATAATGAACTATTTCAATACATTAGAACTGCGATTATTCCTAACAAAGAGGTACTAAGTGTGAAGACTGACTGCAAGGCTTAAAACCCTGACACGCAGATGAATACAGAGAACAGACTAATCAACCAAGAAGCATATTAAAAGAACATTGGACTCCGAGTTCGGTGACCGCCTCCAAATATTACCAGACAATGAAGAAAAATTAGTGGCCCAACCGGACAGTGTCATGCTACAGGATGTTGCAAGAGAAAACCAGAGTTCGAAAAGAGAATGATCAGTTTTAAAGGTTAAGGCAACAGAAATGAACAAGATCATTGATCAAACATGATCTCACATAAGAACAATGTTTAAAACAAACATCAACACCATGGCCGTATCATCCATCAGATGTTGATAGAGGTTCATTTACAGTGCCTGATTGGGGAACGGCCTAAACAACGCGGGCTAAGCCACGCATACGCTTAGCACGGAAGCAGAACAACCCTTGCATTAACGACCACTGCCTGCATGTCTGCCTTAACCATGCATATGCCTAAACCAAGCATATGCGTGGTTACGGCAGAGCGATCTAGTGGTGCAAATGGGCGGCCTAGGAAGGATCGGGAGAGGACACAGCGAGGTAAGTGGGGCTGGGCAGGGTTTGGGGGGAAGTTTTTAGGGGTAGGGGTGGATTTAGGGCTTAGGGTGGGGGGTCAGGGTAGTTTTTTTTTTATACAGGGGAAAGGGTTTTTGAGTGCTCAGGGCGGGGAGGGTGTTTTAGGTTGGATGGGGGGGTCAGGGTAGTTTTTTTTTTTTTTTTTTTTTTTAAACAGGGGCCACGGTTTTTTTTTTTCTTGAGGTGGGTCAAGGTAGTTTTTTTTTTTTTTTAGTTTTTAGTTTTTAGAGAGGCAGGGTTTTAGGGCTCAGGGTGGGAGAGGGCTGATGTCATTTTTTTGGGGGGTGGGGAGTGGTTTGCAGGGGTGGTGCTAGTTTTAGTCCTCAGGGCAGGTGAGGGGGGGCCAGGGTAGTTTTTTTTTTATTAAGAGGGGGGTTGCATAACACAACCATGAATGTCGTTACCACATATTCCTTTACTAGGCATGCTTTTACAACAAAATTCTTTGTAAAGGCATGCGTGGTAAAGGCCGGCATAGTAAAGACGCAGTCGTGGTTCCGACCGCGTTGTTAAGGCGTGCATGGTTGTGTCATACGACCTGCCTCATTACCTTTAACGGTTCCTATTTGGACTTCTGACTGGAGATCCAGAAAACACAAAGCCATCCAAAAGGGGTCGCCTTACTTATGCAATCATTCAGTCAGGACATTATATATGCAGTCACAAATGGCCAGCAGAAACCCCCCCAAGAAATTGTTGCTCCCATACGCCGTAAAAACACTGACAATGTTGAAATCATTCACACAATAAACAGACTTGGTCATGGGATTTCATACTCACAACTGGAAGAGAATGATACCACCTTGTGTCTTCAGAAACTTGCTACTACCTTAATTGAGCAAATTGTTCTTCCAGCCAGCATTCTGCCTCATGCCTTCACTAACTTAGCATGGGATAACACGGATAGGCTGGAAGAGACTCTTACTGGTAAGGGAACAACTCATCGAGTCAACGGTATAACTATGCAGCCCAAGCTGTTTGGACCACAACCTTTTAAAGCTCCTCTCCCAAGCATTAAGAAACAAAAGCAAAGAATATGGACCACCACAAATACTGAAGAATTGTTCATGTATGTTTCTGGGGAACAAGTTGGGCCTCAGCCACTGATGACATGTACCGAAGTCATGCCTGAATGTGTTGCTCAATTGAAGCGTGCACAAAATAAGAACATAATCTGGGTTGTTACAAGACAAGAAGCGAAAGACAAACCTGTTTTAGCAACATACTTGCAGGAAAAACGTTACGTCAGCTGAGAAAATACCTGGAAATTCAGCCACGCTGATTGATGGTATGGTTCTTGTTCAGAGAGTAAAAAGAGAGGAATCAAACTTTGGCGCGGTGGCTATGTCTGTCTTGTCCATGGCTTTTCAGGAATGAAATAGGTGTCAAAGAATTGATGTTGTGTTTGATACGTTCAATGAGGCATCTATTAAGAACAGGGAAAGGACCATCAGGGGGGAAGAATTCGGGCACCAGTTACACAGCATCTCACCTTCCCAGATTGTCAGACAGTGGAGGAAATTCCTAAGGCACATAAGGAATAAAACAACTCATTGCATTTCTTGTTAACGAATGGAGGAAATTATAGTAGTTTGTAAAACTCGAGAATAAAACACTGTTCGTGAACTGTGAAGATAAATGCTACAAAATCACATCTGAAGGGAGCCACGAAGTGCCCGATCTCAACGGTACACAGGAAGAAGCAGATGGTCGTTTGCTGCGGCATGTTGCACCCGCTGCTAACGAGGTAGCAATAATAAGATCAAATGACACCGAGGTGTTAATTATGTGTTTGGAATTCCATGACAGAATCATGGCTACATTGTTTTTAAAAAAGTGGTACTAAAATACGCATGCAAGTCCTTCACATTGGGAAAATAGCTTCAACTCTTGGTGAGAAGGTTTGTGGAGCTATGATAGGTCTCCGTACGTTTACCGGATGTGACACAGTAAGCGCATTTGCGGAAGAAGTAAAAGTAAGTGCATTCAAAATCCCGTCTGCCAACAGACATACACAGGAGACATGTTTGCAGCTCAGAGATGAATGGAATCTTTCTGAAGGACAAATGGACACATTGGAGCAATTCTAGCTTTTGTGTGCACCAAAATCTTCAGTTCATCATCTGAATGACTTGAGATATCACCTACTCTGTGCAAAAAAGGGTGAGATAGACAGTCATCAACTTCCACGTTGCAGGGACTGTCTGAAGAAGCATGCCGAATGCGTGAATTATCAAGCCGCTATAAGCAAGAGATGTCTTCTGAAAGATGCACAGACACATAGTCTAAATGGGAGAGGGTGGAAGTCGGAAAAACACGACGGAGCAGGGCAACTGGTAGTGGACGTGATGGAGGGGCAGCTGGCACCTCAGGTTCTGTTAGATCTACTAGCTTGCAGTTGCATTAGGAACTGGAAGCTGCCAACATGTGTCTGCTGTCTAAACGACCTCAAGTGCACGGGCATGTGCAGACTACCCGCCTATAAAAATCAAACAGACGCAGAGAATGATTCAGAAGAAGATGATGACAAATGTGAATGATAAAATTGTGCTTATGTTCACTCATGATATACATTACCTATGCAAGATGTGGCAACTTAATATTTGAAATTATAAGTGAAAATTATGCATATAATCTAGATCAATATTTGAGGAATACAAGGACATTGTGTTGTTATTTTAAGGACTATATTGTTTTTATTACAATAATAATCAGTTATTTTTAAATTATATTGAATTTAGCCAATCTGGTGGAATTAGATTTATTTTTCCACATATTATGATGAATTTGTATGCTATTTATCAAAAATGTTTAAAAAATTTTTGGGGGCTGTGGTTGATAATCTATTAATATCCGACAAATGGCAAAGAGTGATGACTTGTTATCACATATTTTCCATCTCTAGGCATCCATACCTTGCAAAATAATCATGTTCGAACCCCCCCGACTGGTACCAATGGGCTAAATCTAGGGTCCTGGCTTACTAAGCAACTTTTCAGAATCTGCCCGAGTCCCAACTAGCTATTCTGGATCATGTTATTACAAAATACCCTGCACCTGCTTTGTACCTGGAAACATTAGGAATTCATTCATTTAATACTGGGCCACAATAAAAAGAATGCCTTAAAGGGCGTGTAATTTGCAACTTGTGGTTTGAGTTAACTGTCAAAATAGAACTGTAAAATGAAGAAAATGAAAAATCATTTCGACGTGCCACCGGTTCAATATTTGGGACATTAAAAGACCAATACAAAAACGCAAAATATTAATAAAAAATTGCTAAGAAATGGTAAAAAAAAAAAAAAAAGAAATATATAATATATATATATATATATATATACACACACACACACACACACATATATATATATATTCTACAAAAAGTAGGAAGGATGCTGAGGAATCTTGAGCTGCTGTAGACCACTCCTGTGGGGCACTTACATGGGGATATATCTAAATAACACTTCCTTATTTGTGGGTGCACAATCAGCCCTCAAAAGACATTTTAAAACCCTGATGCCAGAATTTGTGAAGCCTCAGTCTGGATCGGGTTAGCAATTGATCCTTAGAACGTATTTCCGAGCGTTTCCGTTGCAAGTCCTTTGCTCAGGAGCATCTGTGTACTTCGAGGTCTCCATCCCTTTGTTTTGGAACAGAGAAGCATCATGCCACCAATTTATACATTTTTTTTAAAGGCACGCCGATTCGGAGAACTACCATCTTAAAATGTTGTTACAAAATTATTTAGATTTTTTTTTAATTGAATAAGCGTTCAAGCGATCCATTTCAGCTGAAACGAGTTTCCAATGCTTCATCAGCAAAGTGGGCGCAGCATTAACCCCTGGGGCGCGGAAAGGCAGTGGAGAAAAGGGACTGAGGACATAACTCGTGGACAGAAACCTGCTTTAGACGAGGCTGGAAGATGGGCCACTGACAGCTCGCCAATTTCCACAATCATAAAACTCCCTCCTTGCACGTGAGTCAGCAGAACGGCTTGTTCCAAAACATTTGACAGCAAATTGATCAGATCCGGGCGGCATGGCTGCCTCGCTGTTATTTTGAGTTTCTGGGCAGACTGAAAGACCTTAGTGCCAGCAGTACTTTTGTACTGAAACAAGGAGATCTGGGCCTGGGGCGCACCCCACTAAGTAGGGCTGGCGCCCAGGGACCTTGGGGGTCCAAGCCCGACTGTGCTGTGGCACTGGTTACATGACTTAAATCACTGCCATCTCTAAGTGCAGTGGCTTCTCAGCAGCCTGGAGCAGGTCTCTATAACCTATGACCACATCTTGCAGTATATTATTTTGGGATTCCTGTTTCTGTACGGACAGACAGACCCAAAGAATAACAAATATATACGATTTTGGGGGGAAAAGGGCATTCCTGCTCCATTTTAAAGAAGGTGGTCAGGGCAATAGAAAGGATGCCATTTTTAGACCAATGTAGTTGGCTATAATTGGAAAAGTTTTTAAAATGTTTTTCTTGTCTTTTTTCCAAAGAAAACCAAAAATGACCTTTAAAATGAAAAAGGCAGCATCTATAAAACAAAATGAAAGTAAACAACTGGAGAGGTGACCGAAACAAAAAACACACGGCTTGTACTGCTGACTGGAAGAGTCCATTCCTCCTTAATGCAAGATGTTAAGCTGTTTGCCCCCTGAAATACAGTTTACACAATGCGTAGGTTCACACTTTCTTCTTACGCCGCCTATACAGAAGGTGGTACACAATGGCACGACCAGATCTTACCAGCGAAGAAGCTCTCTGAATGTAGACAGCACTCCTGCTGGTGGCATCTTTTGGCTCTGAAAGCACTCTCATGCTTGGAGTTGATTAGGGGTAACCAAAAAATTTCGCTCCACAGGTGGAGTTTTGCCAACTCCGCATTCTGCTTGGAGTGCGGCGTTCCAGCAAAACTCCACCAACCGCCTTGTGGCAGAGTTTTTTTCCTGTACGTGGCTCGCCAACGTTAAGTTAGCGCGAGTGAGAATTTGCGTCCCCGGCACGATTTTTGGATGCTAGAACACACACTGGCGAGATTTCTCAAAGCAGACAGACATGGCAGGTCGTGAACATTCGTGTTGGGAAAGCTGCAGCTCCAGCAGAAAATCTACTCGAATGGCGGAATGAAGCAGCACCCTCTGGCGTGCCGCGCCATACACGCTGATCAGGATCATGTTCCTGAATTTGCAGAATCTGACAGAGTTGTTACGTAAGGGTCACTGCTGAAGTGCCAGATTACACATGAGCTATACAGGGGCGTAACTCAGGCCCTTGTATCCCCTGCGGAGTGTGGGGCCACGCAACCCCGTAGGGGGTCCCACACCCTTCATGGGGGGCCCATTCAGCCCAAAGCCAATGAATATTTGTGAGAGATGGGAGACTCATGGACCCCATATCACATTCTGCAGGGGGCCCATCATTTTGCGTCACACCATTGGAGCTATGTATGGCCATTCAGTTTTTTGGCATCCTCTGGAACTGGAAAAAAAAAACCAAATCCACGTATTAGATTGCAAAGGAGAGCTTTTGGTGCCTTCTCCTCCCTCTTCCAGAATCTCCCAACTAGAGTCTTTTCAAGTGTCAGAAGTAATGGGGCTGGATATTGGTGCTGTTGCCTGCAGAAGTCGCTGTAATGAAATCTGCAATAGCTTAGAATTAGAGCAGTTGCACACTTTTCTTAGGCAGATGGCTCTATGTGTATTAATTGCTAAATCTGCATTTAATCATATGAAGTCTGCAGACTCAAGCCTAGAGGGTGGTGTGTCTTGCAGTTTTAGGGGTCTGCAAGCTACAGAGCCAGGTTCACATATGTGGTTTGCTTTTACCTCATTGTGAGTTTGTGAACAGATAGCAAACTTTAGTAATGCAGTACCAGTTTATTTGTAAGGAAATGGACAACAATCAGTGCCTTTAACATAAGAGCAAACCCTCATGTGTCCACAGTGTTCCAGGTCATTTTCAACTTCTATATAGAGCCGCTCGGTGCTCTAATCCCAGATCCAAGCATGAAGATTCACCATTAGCTCTACTTGAAAGTCCCATCTACTTCAGACTTTCAACACTGCAAACACTGCTTGCATATCATCTAGATCTGGATGTAATGTACCTACCCACAGCTCAACCCAACCTAGTCAGAAGAAAAAGTTACTTACCTTCAGAAACGCCTTATCCGGTAGAGACTCTATTTAAACACAGATTCCTTACCAAAAAAAGCAGGCACTGGGATTCTGCCCAACCTGAAAAGGTGGAACCACCGTTGGTAAGGAGGAGGCATGGTTGCCAAGGACCAGCTTGTGTGGGGAAAGGATTTTGTACGTTGGGGGAGGGAGGACCGAAAGTGCCTGCAATTCACACCCTGCTGGTAGATGCAATAGCCACAAGAAAGACTGTTTTGCTGGTCAGCAGTCTGAGGGCAGCTGTGCAAAGGCTTAAACAGCGGACACATGAGGATGGAGACAACTAAATTAAGGTCCCATTGGAGGCATAATGAAGAGCGTAGGAGGAAACATATTTTGCAAACCTTTGAGGAAAATAGTCACAACAGGTGACTTAAATAGGGAAGGTAAGACCGCAAGAAATGTGGTATGGCAGAAAGGTAACCTTTAACTATGCCCAAAGCAAGCTCTTGCCAGGCAAGGGATAAAACAAACGACAGAACTTCATACTAAGAAGCAGACAACAGGACAACCGATTCAGCAGTACACAAGCCACAAACGTGTCCCATCGGCAGGTGTGAACTATTTTGGTGGAGGGAAGCCGGGTACCAGAATGACAACACAGGCTTGAGATCGGGAGTTTGAGCTGCACTCAAGACAAAATGAGTCTCTGAACAAGAGCCGCTTTAGAAGCTCCAGTGGCACCAAAGTGCTGACATTGCGCATTCTGGGCAGTGCTGAACAGATCTAACCAAGCTTCTCCCCAGTATCTGAAGAGACCTTGCACCGCCTCCAGATGCAGATGGCATTTGTTGGCTGAGTTCATCTCCTATAGCTGACAGAGAAGCCGTCAGATGCTGAAGCATCAAGAAAATGTCCTGGCGTTCCAGCCATATCCAGAGACGTAGGGCCTCTTGACACACTGTCTACTACCCCACCCCGCCAACCTTTTAAGATCTCAAAATAGAATATTTCTAGAAATCAGTCACTCATACATAAATCCAAAAACCTTTTGCACATAGATTACTTAAAATCATCCTCTCGCCATCAGAGGCAAATTTAAACAGCTTTAGCAATTCGTGCAACACATTACAATGCAATACCGTTTTGATGCACATACAAAGCACCACCGACATAGCACACTGTGAAGCGCATGCAAGCACATGATTTCACTCTAAATCAGACGAAGCAAAACACACTCAACACAGAAGGATGTCTGCTGAACAAAGGCAGGTGGCACCACACCAGGTTATATGTTAAAGTTTTATGAAATCCTTAATAGTCTAGTTGTGTATGACAATTAATCCTGAGTAGTGGTGTTTGTTCTGTGCACAAGAATACTGCTGACCCCAAGGGTAGGTTGCTGCTAGTCGAGAGAGTATCTTGGTGTGAGTGAAAGCACTCTAGGTGCAATCCCCTTTTTGGGGCGAGTCATTTTCCACCCTGAATCCCGGCAGAGAAAGGTTTTATTTGCTTTGGTTATTAATATTATGTATTGCTTTTCAGGTCTCCTTTTAAAATTGTATTGTGATTGGTCGTACTGGTATTTTGTGTACTGTGATGCTCGTTGAGATTACAGTGGGTGCACTTTTGAGTAAGTCTCCTACTTGTAAAGGGATAAAAATAAGATTCCTACTTGTGTGGGTACCCCAGCCCATGAGATGTTCCTTAACACAGGTATGCACATGTGCCTGTGTCCTAAAGAATATAACAGAATTACTGCTGACCACAAAAAAACTACAATTTCTTGTGAAATTTGAAGTGAAAAAGATTGAGAATTTGAGAAGAGTCATTTATGAGATGACTTTGCAGCCCAGACCTTCGCAGTCTGAAGTTTTGAGTAATTGGGACTATGTAGTGAATTAGAAACCACATACAAGAATGCTGAAAGGACAACTTCGTAAGGCTGGCAACAACAAGCGGGTGAGAGATTGAATTTACGGAAAAAGGCACGGCGCTACAAAATGGTGGAAACTGTGGGTGCTTTTCCTACAACTAGTGGCAAATTAGGCAAGAAGAAAACAAAAGATGACAAAAATAAAAGCAAAGATGTGAAAAAGAATGAGATAGAAAGAATTAGTGACTGAAGGAGAGCATGAGTTTAGGGGCAAATTAATGATATTAGTGAGCCACCTCTCATGCAAAAGTGCAGGTGGATGAAATAGCAGGTGAGCCAAAGCGTGAGGTGAGATGCGGTGGAGGCTGGTCAGTCTTCACAAATAGAGATGAAAGTGGTAGAGATTAATACTTTCTAACTTAATGAAGATTTAGACATTATGGCAGAAATGGGAATTAATAGTAATAACATTTTAACATAATAATTATGAAATAGCATTTTGAGGTGTGGAAGCAAGAAAGTGTGTGCAAATTCATTTGAGACTCTAAAGCAATAAATGTGTATTTGAACAAAAATAATCTGTGAAACATTTTGAATTAAATTGACAGAAAGTTAATTACAAAAACAAAATTTTAAAACATTAGGAAAAAAATATTAGAGTTTTACTGGACCAGATTAATGAATGGGAAGATGCAACAAGGTATAAAGAAGGACTGAAAGAAGCTCCCAATAAGCCTGAATCGAAAAGTAATAAAACAAAGAAGAATGTGAGTGATTCTGTATGTGAAATGACTGTTGAAAAGGAGTTTCCGTTTAGAGAAGTGCAGGGAGGAGAATATGGGCATGCACCTTTCAAGGAGTGATCTTTTTACATTTACAAAGAATTTCCTGGATCTCAGAGAGGAGACTGAGAATCGGTATACAGAGATGAAAAGAATTACAACTATTTCGAACGTTCTTTGGATGCTTTGTTTTTAAGTGTTGTGCCTCAGGATTTGTGGACAGAGTGCAAGACTACCGTACAGTGGCCAGAAGAACCACAGAGGGAAGCTCTCTTAATCATTCCCCAACTGTTATGCAGAAGTATAATCAGGTTATAGTACATTTGAAAACAAATGTTTCCCAGAAACAAGTAAATTGGTAAAAATCACAAGAGCAACTAAAATCCGATGAGTGATTAAATGCATAGTATGAGAGATTGATGCAGATTTATAGACAGTATAATGAAGCGGATGGCCCTGCAAAAGGAAGGTTTTAGGAATTGGTCTCTGCATTTGTGTTGCAATTGCACCCAGAGTGCTCATATTTAGCAAAGTGTGATATGATGGCAAAATCATTAGAGGAAATCCTTGTCTGCAAGAAGCATTGTTGTGACTGTTGTGCTGCTAAAAATAAAACGACAAAGAGGAAATGTATGGTTGCTCAAAGTTTTTTCAGAAGGGCGGCCGCAGTGGTTTTCAAGCACCTGGTTATGGTGCTGGTATTCAAGGTGTTCATGCACAAGGCGATGGTGTATAATTCATGTAAGCGGATTGGTGACCTCATGGTAAAGGATATAACAACAATACCATTGTGAGCAGTGGAATTAGCAATGCACACCCAAATTAATCTGTGTCGCATCTGTGGAAAAATGGGCATCGGAAACAGGAATGTAGACTTAATACAAATATAGTTCAAATGGTTCCCCCCAAATGAATGTATAACCACACCGGATGGTGTCTGCATTCAAACACAAGATGAAGATTTACATTTGAAGTTAAAGCCACAAGAGGCAAAAGTTAAAATGTTTACATCGCTATCTTAAGATTTAGGACATACTGTAAATAAAGAGGATTTTGATTCTACAGGAAAGGAAGATGGGCTGATTAAAAGTGCAGAGCCAGTGCACATCACTGTAAAAGCAAATGCAGTGTATCCAGTGGTCATCAAAACAGGCTTAATTGTGAAGCAGATGAGGGGATTTCACATTTAATTGACAAAATAACAGAACAGGGTATTGTAGAAGAAGTGCTAGGGAGTCCATGTAACTCTCCGATCACGGGAATAAAGAAACAGTGTGAGATCTCACCATGTCAAGTGTTCGGCTTTCACTGCTTGAAACCTATAAAATGTGCCCTTTTTGGAATGCATGCCAGACTTGTCTTGGGTTTCAAACGGAGCATTCTCTATTTTATACTATAGACTTTCTATGACTACTGAACTGAGCAAATTTATGTTAGTTCTCTTGCTGAAATATACTCTGGATCTGGCTATTTACTTGCACTGAATGCTGACCTTGTGTTGATCCTCCCACATTTACATTGCTTGTTGCACTATTGATTTGAATAACTATTTACTTTCCGTAAGAATCTTTACATTTGAATAAACCTTTGTTTTAACTTTGAGATTTGTCCACTAAAGGTTTCTTTTATATGCACAAGTCTATCATCTTATGAGACTCATGAGCCCCAGTCCTGGGTCTGAACCATTTACATTTCTTAACTGGAAGCATGAACACCCATTTTAAAATCTGTTCACTATATTCTTAAAGGTTAATGGCCAAGGCAGTGTTTCCCAAACTGTGGGTCACGAACAATACATAAGAATGCCTTGAAATTATCTGTTTATCTTATCACATTTGCAGTGCTTGAACAACAGAGGTAAAATGCCAGACTATGGGGGTCATTCTGAGCTAGACGGGCGGCGGGAGCCGGCCGCCAAGCGGGAACCGCCAGAATACCACTGCGCGGTCAAAAGACCGCAGCGGTTATTCTGAGTTTCCCGCTGGGCTGGCGGGCGACCGCCAGAAGGCCGCCCGCCTGCCCAGCGGGAAACCCCCTTCCATGAGGATGCCAGCTCCGAATGGAGCCGGCGGAGTGGAAGGGGTGCGACGGGTGCAGTTGCACCCGTCGCGATTTTCAGTGTCTGCTTGGCAGACACTGAAAATCTTGGTGGGGCCCTGTTAGGGGGCCCCTGCAGTGCCCATGCCAGTGGCATGGGCACTGCAGGGGCCCCCAGGGGCCCCGCGACACCCGTTACCGCCAGCCAGGATCTGCCGGTCAAGACCACCAGAGCCAGGCTGGCGGTAAGGGGGTCAGAATCCCCATGGCGGCGCTGCCTGCAGCGCCGCCATGGAGGATTCCCCAGGGCAGCGGGAAACCGGCGGGACACCGCCGGTTTTCCGTTTCTGACCGCGGCTGTACCGCCGCGGTCAGAATGCCCATGGGAGCACCGCCAGCCTGTTGGCGGTGCTCCCGCGGTCGTTGGCCCTGGCGGTCCATGACCGCCAGGGTCAGAATGAGCCCCTATGTCTTCTGACAAGTTGCTGATTATTCTTTTAACACAGGGTCAGTGTTTACTTTTCTTTCTTTGACTGCAAAATCAGAGGAGTTTTTAAAGTGAATTATGTATTTTTTCTTTTGCAACCCACAGCAAAATGTAAATACCCGTAAATGAACTGAATACAATCAGCAGTTAGGAAAGGAAAATTGAAGTACTCTTCTCTAATTCTGAATTGTGCTGGAGACAAAGAATTCAATAGACTCTAAGCAAATAAATCCACTTTACTTTGGCGATGCGTATATGATAAATATTAACAGAAACCCCATTTTCATATATTATAATTTGAGAGTTGTATGCTACATAGTTTTATCAGTAAAGCTGTAGGTCTGTGCAAAGTTAAGGGCCAGTTCAATTGAAAATGTGCTGTCTGTAAACAACGGTGCACTACCACACGATCCTTCGATTACACATTAAAAAATCATCCCGCATGTACATTAGAGGTAGGTGGGTCGCAAAAGTTTGTTTTAAAAAGTAGGTCGTGGTGCTATAAAGTTTGGGAACCACTGGTCTAAAGTCGGTAGAATGAGTGTGTGTGGAAGTCAAAACAATGTATGCTATCAATGTGGATATATATTCCATGTATGACAATCAAGAGCATAGTTATGACATTCTAGCTACTGTGTCAAGTGTGTAAGGATAACATTTCTCAAACTGTGCTGGTGAAAAAAATGTTTTTTGAAGACATGCTCAAAAAGGTGAGGCCACTGATGTCAAGTTTTATTCCATCAGTATAATAATACCGAGATGTCAACAGTGGTATAGTTATGGCTTCAGTGGTGAAGCCATAAGCAGTGCACCATGGGCATGTAAGTTATGGGTTGAGATTTCAGAAATGGTTAGCTATGCAGTGTTTCTTGTTTTTGCTTCATAATTTACAGAATACATAACGAAAAGAATAAAAAACTCACGTGTGTATACATGTACATGCATTCACACACACACACACACACACACACACTTTTGAGGTGATGATGTTGCAATCCACGGTGTGGGAGCCAATGGTGTTTGCCATTATGTTGGGCTGTAGATTTGTGTTCCACCAGTTACCCACCTGCCCTTCTCCTATCCTGGTACGCCATTTTCTGCCTCGCGCATGGAATTACAAATTACTGCATGAACATTCCATGGCTAAGCTGGAGATGTGCTGCACTGCCAATGGCATCAATAAAACTGCTGAGCACCCCTACAGCCCTTTGGGCATATGGAATGTGCTTCGGCTGTGCTCTGCAAGCTCTAGCCACAAACATTGGCCTTCAGACAGGCCAACTGCAAAGTGGCCTTTCGCTAAAGACTGCTGGGGATAGTCTTGGGCATGCACAGCAAACACTGGCCACATTTCTGGCCTTTGGCTAGGTCCACTTGCACAGAACTAGCTTTGAACAATGTTTGGCTGACAGGCAAGCTCTTTGCACAGGACTCCGAGCCCCTGATCCTGCAGCCCTCTGCACAGATCATTTGGCGTTCCAAAGTCTGCTTATTTTTGGGATTGAAGCATATCAAAATAAGGTTTTATTACTCTACCAGCCAACTGATGAGTAATAGAGCAATGTTTTAGTCAGGCTATTGTTGATGTAAACTGGGATTTGATTTGCGGTGTGATCCATGATGCCATTGGAAATATGATCTGTGACATCATAAGTGAGGCTGAAATGGGGCATTGGCAGGAGAGCAGAGCTGGCAGGATTTTGGATCACGGACATAAACGCCATCAAATTAGGGTTTAGAAAAGTATTTTTTTTTTTTTTACATACATGATGTTGTCATACTGAGTAAACAATTGTAAGTTCAAACTAATATTTTATACAGTGTTTTAATATTATACATGTTTGTGGCTGCCCAAGAGCCAATGATCACTTGGTGAAGGGTGTATCCCTGCCACAATCTTATGCCCAGTCCCTCTGCCACGGAGTCTGATGGGTATCAGCTTCAATCTAGACAATGTGCTCATGGCACGGAACATGACCTTCAATCATGTCCTGAGCAGAAAGCCTGTAGGTTTGCAGGCCCGGAAAGTGGCCTTTGGCTATGCAATCTCCTCAGTTTCAATGCCACCTGAACCCAGAAGGCAAGGACCTCATCATAGAACAAGGGCTCCAGACGCAGGCTATGCCTTTCCTTTGGTCACTCAATGCACTCATTCCACCAGCCCCCAAAGTCAGCTGGATGCAGCATCTGGTTCTGCCTCATGGGTTCTGGGCCTAGGGTTTGGCATTCAGCCATGGCCGCGCCACATATTCTTTCCACCAAAGGAGACTGGACCCTCAGCCAAGTCTCTACTTTACCAGTATCAAATATGCAATAGCTAAATGGTATGGCTCCTGACCAAGGGGTCATTACAACATTGGCGGTAAATGCCGCTTTCCGCCGCGCAGAAGACCGCCAACACACCGCCGCGGAATTCCGCCACAGCTATTTCGGAATCCGCCAAAATCTAGACACCCACACAAGTCCGCCACACCAAAGGTCAGTGATAAACTGGCAATAACAAAACTGACACCATCACGCCAACAGGAATACGCCCACGCTATCACGACCCACGAATCCACGCGGTGGTCTTTCAACCGCGGTATTCCATTGGCGGTACACACCGCTGCGCTCAAAATACACACACATTTACAAAACACTACCACATTGGACAAATCGAAATACACACACCTGATACACATACACACACCACTCCCACACACCCAATACAATATAAAACACCCACCCACATTACCCACAATGCCTTACGACTACTCCCACACACCCAATACAATATAAAACACACACCCACATTACCCACAATGCCTTACGACCACAACTGCGACTGAAGGCCAGAGAGACACCACCATCTACAAACTAGCATCCACAGGCACTCAACACGATCACTCACACAACATCCACGCACAAAACACCACACACCCCTAAACATCACCCCACACATCACAACACACACCACCCCACACATCATCCACACCACCCCATGGCACCGCAAAGACACCCCAGGTTTTCTGAGGAGGAGCTCAGGGTCATGGTGGAGGAAATCATCCTGGTAGAGCCACAGCTATTTGGAGCACAGGTGCAGCACATCACCATAGCTAGGAAGATGGAGCTATGGCGCAGAATTGTGGACACGGTCAACGCAGTGGGACAGCACCCAAGAACACAGGATGACATCAGGAAGAGGTGGAACGACCTACGGGGGAAGGTATGTTCTGTGGTTTCAAGACACCAGATAGGAGTTCAGAGGAATGGCGGCGGACCCCCACCTCCTCCCCCAGAACTAACAACATGGGAGCAGTGGGTCTTGGCTATACTGCATCCTGATGGCCTCACAGGAGTAGCTGGAGGAATGGACTCTGGTAAGGCAAAGCTTTCACTACTTCATCCCCCACCCTACCTGCATGCCTTGGGACAGTCGGTTCCCGTCACACTGGCACAAGCCACAACAGCGCCTCCCCGTTTCCCCCCCCCCTCCCGAAAACACCAGCACAGCACCCACCCAGCAGGCCCATACCTCTGTCCCCAGGACACGTCAAGCACCAGTGTGTCCACCACTACAGGGAACCCAGGCTAACCCACTACCCCAACAACAACAGGGACCTGGGGACAGTGGGCACACCGTTCAGGGGACAGAGGAACAGGAACACAGGGGAACTGGGAGGGCTGCTGTGCGACAGAGGGAGGATAGGCCCAGGGAACCCACTCTCCACGAGGCCCTCTCCAACATCATGGGAGCCTACCACCATTCCCAGGAGACGATGGCAACGGTACTGGCCAAGTTTCAGGAAACTCAGTGGCTGCAGAAGGAACAGTATTTGGGGTTCAGGGAGGATCTCAAATCCATCAATACCACCCTGGGCACCATTGTAGGGGTGCTAAAGGAACTCGTCAACACCAGGAGGGACACTGTGGCACAACAAGGGGCAGATCAACAAACGAAGGGATAGGGAGGAATAATGGTCCAGTGTATGACCTCCCATATTGAATACTATACACATCAAAATACACTGTTCCAAAAAGAAAGGAGGAAGGAGAAGTCCTAATTCTAGGAGCAAGAATCCTCACACACCCGAATGGGTGTCATGCTTCATCATCGGAATTGCTCCTCTTCAGACCGGCGCTGCAATGTCTGACGGGCACCCCCCACAGGGGGGCTCTTTGCCGAAGATCTTTACTCGATGATGCCAAGACCCCAAAAGTGAGCTTGGAAGGAGAAGAAAGGGAAAGAGGGTAGCAGTAAAGATTAAGGACCCTAAACCTAGGGGTAACAATTTTATTCAACCGTGGAGGGTGAAGGCCAAGATTAAAAATAATGAGGAGAGTGAAATGAGTATAATGATCAAAACACTCTCAACCACATTTATTGGAGAACGGGAGGTGTGGAATTACCAGACTATCCCTTAAAAAAAAGGGTCAACATGTTTTGCGTCTTTATGGTCCAAATGGATCCAGCGATGCTTCTTTAGGACCAGGTGGAAATATACTTCTCCTTAAATACAACTGAAAAAACTCCTACAGACTACGACTATCAGTTATCACTTCTCCAGTCACTTACGCTAATTGTGTGTAACTTGAACGTCCTATTCCTAACTGTCGCCCTGCAATCAAAAGAACGCAGGTAACAAGAAAATCATGTAGTCTCAACATATTGGTATTAACCTAAAAAAGTAAGTGTTGTTTTTTGTGAAAAAAACACAGTGATGGTGCAGGTAGTGGCACACTGGTGCATGCAAGTCTGTTAGTTAGCTTACCCTCCCATTAAAGGAACGTGCTTCATGGGAAAGCGGGGGCCCAATGGCCGGGTGTAAATTTTCTAGTAATTAAGTAAACAAAAAACAACAAACAACAGAAATGGCTGTTATTGGAAGAAGGCATTGTTCAATACCCACAGACTACAATAGAGTGCAAATGTCCAATTCTTAAGATAATAGCAGTAACGGGACACACTTATCCCTTACAAAAAAGCAATGCAGGAATCCAAAACCACGCAGCACTCAATCTGTAAATGAAAGGTCAGAAAGACAATCAAAATGAACAAGTAGAGTCATTAAAAGTATGCCCTCCCTAGTTCAAAGTTCGGCAGATTATTCATAACATTCTCGCACACCAGTAAATAATACTGTATAGTAGTTCAAGAAGAGGCATCATGATTACATATTGCCAGTAGGTCTGAGAGGATCGGAACTAACTAAAATGCTCAGGTCATTAGGATCAACTCGTCAGAGGGAGCCGCCTGCGGGTATAAGAAACAACACGAAACATTGCCAGACAATTGGGGCAGCAATGGCACAACGCCCATCAATGTAGTCAAAAGAGGGCCAAGCAGAGTTGCGGTAAAAAGTAAGGTCGCGGTGTCAAACTTACTCGTATCGCTCCTGTGCCAAAGCGGTGACCTGACACTAGCCTGGACGATGAACTACCCACCACCTCCGCCGGCGCTAATGGACAGGAGGCACCGCCACAGGACCACGACACCAGCACCCCACCCCTGCAGATGGAGAACCACCCCGCAAATGGTCCCTGAGATCCAGGACAGAGACAGAGAACAATGCCAAGACCCCCGCCAAAAAATGAGACCACCCTGATTGTCATCCTTCTGTCCCACTTTGTCACCCTGTCCATCCTTAACCTGCCCCAGCTCCACTTCCTATGCCCTTTTAGACAATGCACCCGTGAGACTAATAGACTGGACTCTGCCATGGACATTCCTCCACCATCACCCCTGACCATTTTACAACCCCCTCCACTATATAGCACTTAATCACAAAACTATCTGGAGTCAGTCTGTGCTTTCGAAAATGTGTCCCATCAGTGGCACCAATGATGTTGGGGATATGTCCCAGGGCATAGAAATCACCTTTCACTGTAGGCAAATCCTCCACCTGAGGGAAAAAGAGATAGCTGCGCATGTGTTTCAGCAGGGCAGACAACACTCTGGACAACACGTTTGAGAACATAGGCTGGGACATCCCTGATGCTATGGCCACTGTAGTTTGAAAAGATCCACCTGCCAGGAAATGAAGTACTGACAGGAACTGCACTAGAGGGGGTATTCCTGTGGGATGGCAGATAGCTGACATCAGGTCTGGCTCCAACTGGGCACACAGTTCATGGATTGTGGCACGGGCCAGTCTGTATGTGACAATTACATGTCGCTCCTCCATTGACGACCGGTCCTCCAGCGGTCTGTACACCGGAGGATGCCGCCATCTCCTCACCTGCCCCAGCGGACGTGCTCTATGGAGGAGAACAGCGAGCAGAGAGTTAGCCAACACTGAGGTACGAAAACACAACTTTATTCCACATTTATTTAAATCCGCTATGTGCCTGTATTAGTGTGTATGCAAGGCCAGAATATGTGTGACGCACTGAAAATTAATGCCATGTGGCTTCCTGAAATGTTGGCTGACCTGTAATGTGGGACAAGGGGATACGAGGTAACTGTGCTGGCGTTGTACACCGTCGCGGTAGGCGGTTGAAGACCGCAGCGCAATCCTGCATTGGTTAACATTGAACCCTATGGGTCACAGGAGCCAATGACGATGTACGCCGGCGGTGACGTTACGCACCGCCGCGGACGTGACCGCCATTTTCTCTCTGTTCACTCACTTGATACTGATTTTGGACAGGAGAGGACCTACACTGCAAGTGCTGCTGTGACCTCAGTCTGGAAGAGACAATGGCTCATGTGTCTGGGGAAAGGGCCCCTTCCTTCAGCACAGAGGAGTTGGAGAAACTAGTGGATGGGGTCCTCCCCCAGTACACGCTACTCTACGGTCCTCCAGACAAACAGGTAAGTACACTGTGAGCATGCTGAATGGGCAATGCCTGTGTGGAGTGGTATGGAAGGAAGATGGGGGGGTGGGGAGAATGAGGCGTGCATGAAACAACAGTGAGGGATGCGGGCCAATGACTGACGGTGCGGGCGGTTATATCTTCTCCTTTTCCCCTGTACTATTCCTGTAGGTAAGCGCCCACCAGAAGAAGGATATTTGGCATGCCATCGCCAAGGAAGTCCGGACCCTGGGGGTCCACCACAGACGGAACACCCACTGCCAGAAAAGATGGGAGGACATTCGCCGCTGGAGCAAGAAGACGGCGGAGGCCCAGCTGGGGATGGCCTACCAACGTGGGAGGGGTGCCCGTCGCACCATGACCCCCCTGATGTTCCGGATCCTGGCGGTGGCATATCCGGAGTTGGATGTGCGCTTGAGGGCATCACAGCAGCCACAAGGGGGTGAGTACACTCTCATTCAGCTGATTCTGCGCATATTGGAGGTGTCTGGTTGGGGGAGGTGGGCTGTGGGTTCCCCTAGGCCAGGGCGAGTTTAGTAGGCAAGGTCCCTTCGTAAGGCAGGCCATGTAGCACCCCACCCCACCTGTGTTCAGAGCCAACTACACCTAGTCAGGCTCCTGTGACTTCCATGTGTGCAGGAATCGGGCATAGGCCTTGTACCCCATGTCCCTGTGATTAATTAGGGAAATCAAAGTGCACGGCGTAGTGCAGGGGGCTTCTGTGTCTGTAGTGTCCACCAACGGTAACGGTATTGCATGCACTCAACATGTCTTTCTTCTGTCTCCCCCCCCCCCTTTTTGTGGTCTCCCTGTTCTTGTGTGCATTAGCATCATCAGGTGGAGGAGCAGTGGCACCGGTGCAGGAGGGAGCTGCATCCCACATGGTCCTGGAGGGCAACACAACAGAGTCTGAAGCCACCAGTGGGACGAAGGGCGAGGGGAGCTCCACGGCGGGGACAGGAGCTGAGACCAGCGACAGACTCCTCCTCTGATGTGAGCTCCCTTGCGGTGGCGGGCCCCTCTGTGCCCCCGCATCTACAGGTACAGCCGCCACCACCCCTACCAGCACCGCCCTCCCAGCAGCCCCTCAGCGTGTGCCCCATGGCCACTCACCCAGGAGGGTGGGCATCTCCTTCGCCCCAGGCACCTCAGCCCCTGCCAGCCCTGCTGCCCTCAGTGAGGAGGCATTGACCTCCTCAGGTCCCTCACTGCTGGGCAGTCTACCATTTTGAATGCCATCCAGGGTGTAGAGAGGCAGTTGCAATAGACCAATGTATACCTGGAGGGCATTCATTCTGGTCAGGCAGCCCATCAGCGAGCTTTTCAGACTGTGGCCTCAGCACTGATGGCAGCCATTGTTCCTGTGTCCAGCCTCCCCCCTCCAACTTCCTCCACCAAGACCCAAACACCTGCACCTCAGCCTATCCCAAGCACACCCTCAGACCAGCATGCACACACCTCAACACACGAGGGAAGCTCTGGCAAACATAAGCACCACACATCCCACTCCCACAGGCACTCACACGAGCATCATACCCATGCAGACATAGCAACATCCACTGCCTCCACTGGGTCCCCCTCCTCCTAGTCTCCCTCCTACCTCCCTGTCACATCTCCACTCACACCTGCATGCACTACATCTTCAGCCACTACGTCCATCACCAGCACACCCATCACCACACCCCTCTCACAAGCACTCACCACCCCCACTACCATTCACACATCCCCTGTATCCTCTCCCAGTGTGTCTGTGAGCCCACCTCCTAAGGTACACAAACGCAGCCACACACCCACCCAACAGCCATCCACCTCACGACAGCCTCCAGCCCATGCACCTTCACCCAAAGTCAGCAAACGTACCCCTCCTACAACCACTACCTCTTCCTCCACTTCCAAACCCCCTCCATCTACCCGTCCCAGTGTGTCCAAAAAACTTTTCCTGTCCAACCTTGACCTTCCCCTCACCTCCCCCAACCCTTCAGTCCCCTAGGGCCCGCCTTTCCAGGTCCCAACCCAGAACCTCAGCCACCACATCAGCGGGAACAGTGGTGCCAGCAGTAACCGGCTTCTGGAGTGCGCCAAGCAGCAGGGCAGCCAGTGTGCCAAGGAGCCAGACCACGGACAGTCCCCGATCTCAGAAGCATACAAAGTTGGTCACTGCCCGGCGGGAGAAAGGCAAAACATCTGCCACCAAAGGCTCTCCCAGGAGTACAGTTGGGAGTGGGAAGACAGCTGCGCCACCATCCAAGGTGGGGAAGGGGCACAGAAAGAAAGGCAAGTCGCCGCAAACCTGCATGGCGGACAAGACCGCCACCAGCACCACTGCCAAGGACACCGCCGCCACAAGCACCGCTGCCAAGGACACCGCCGCCACAAGCACCGCTGCCAAGGACACCGCTGCCACAAGCACCGCTGCCAAGGACACCGCTGCCACAAGCACCACTGCCGCCGCCACAAGCACCACTGCCAAGGACATCGCCGCCACCAGCACCGCTACCAAGGACACCGCCGCCACCAGCACGGCTTCACAGGACACCGCCGCCACAAGCACCGCTGCCAAGGACACCGCCGCCACCAGCACCGCAGGCCAATGAACGCCGAAAGCTCCGACGCTACTGAGGCCGCCACATGCAGGATGAAGCACTCTGGGCACAAAGCCCCCTCCAGAACCAGTGGAGAAAGGCATCCACTACCTCAATCCTTGGCAGGATGAAGCACTCTGGGCACAAAGCCCCCTCCAGAACCAGTGGAGAAAGGCATCCACTACCTCAGTTCTTGGCAGGATGAAGCACTCTGGGCACAAAGCCCCCTTCAGAACCAGTGGAGACTGTTATCCACTTGAGAGACTGTGGCTTTGCACTCCCCAGGATACAGCAGTGGGAAAACCACCCACTGGAGAGACTTGAGACTGTGGCTTTGCACTCCCCAGGATACAGCAGTGGGCATGGAGCCCCCTTGCGGACCTGGCGTCATGCACTCATCCGGCTGAGGTGCCCCCCCCTTCCCTTCCACCTGAGGTGCCTGTTGTATTTCTATCTGATGCCCCTGCAGTGTTCTCTCCGTTTTGATCGGGTATTGAGTGTGGGCCTCGCCCATGCATTTTGGGCCCAGTGGTCCACAGATTTTAATGGTGCAATACCTGGACTTGTATTCTTGGTGTTTTTATTTGTTTATAGTGTATATATATTTTTGAATACTGGATTTTAATAAATTACAAACGTTCAAATCATTTCCTTTTGTCTTTGCATTCTTACAGGGGTGTTGGGGGTGTAACTGTTATGTATCATGATGTATTAGTGTGTGTGTTGTAGTGGGTGGGGGTGGGGGTTTTGCGTGTGTGTGTCACGCTCTTTTCCCTCCCCTCTCCCCTGTGTCGTAGGTGCAGTACTCACCATGGTCTTCGCCGCTGGCGTTCGTGCTCCTGGTAGAGGAGCAGGAAGACAAAGGCAGGGAGTATCTGGAGTTCCGGTTCCATGGCATCCTGGTTCCTCGTGGGGTGTGTAGAGGTGAGCGTTTTCCCTTCCAAGTCCTGTTTCCGCCGTGTTTTTGTTCGTGGGGAATCCACCCCGGAAAAGGTGGCGGATTGGCCTCTCATAATACTGTGGGCAGTACATTGTCTTACGCATGTCTGTCAGCGGTTACCGCCGTGGTGTTTGTTTGTACCGCTGTGGCGGTCAGTGTTAAAGTGGCTGCCTATGTTGGTGGTTTCCGCCACGGTCGTGATTCCATTTTTTTTACCACCGGCCTGTTGGCAGTTTTACCGCCGCTTTAACACCGACCGCAAGGGTTGTAATGACCACCCAAGTTCTGTGGCCATTTCACCACCCTCAGTACTGACCGGGCATGCTGCAATGGTAACTTTTAGTGCATTGTCACTTGTCCATCTCAATATTGGGGTCCACCGCCTAGAAATCTAACCTCCTGACCAATCTCACAAGTTTTGCCAGGCAGTGTCAAGTCGGTAAACAAGACAAACTTTTTCCTGTCCAGCTGCAACTAACCCAGGGATTTGCCTGTGCCAACTTGTAGTGGAGGCAAGCCACTGCCAAGTGGCACAGTACACAGTGGCACCAGTACAGGAAATGGTTTAAAAGCAGAGTTACATGGTGCAGAGGCATTCATTCCATCTAACCACGTCTTCTTGAAAATAAAATGTGTGTACATTTTGTAGACTCCCATGCATACATTTAGTAACTTGCGCATTTGGAACAAAAAAAGAAAGTTCCTTCCTGGGCTTCAGATGTGATCCCCCATTCTAACACAGGCTATGAAATACTGACACTGGTGGTTCATGGACCGTTGTAGCATGCAAGGGTGACTACAGTAAAAATGTTGGAGCTTTGCCAGCTAATCAGGCTGGTTTCAATGTGAATTTGAGGTTATCATAAGGGTTTGCAGACTTAACGTTCCATACTTATTTAGACATTCAAGAGATTCAAAACATGAGCTCTTCAAACCCTCCAAACCTTTTTTTAAATCTGCCTTTTGACTTCAAAACAAACAAAATAAAAAGAAGGCCAGCATCCTACACCAGAAATTTGCTTTTGGAAATGTTTGACATAAGAACTAGGCAGGACGTGGGCTGGAGTTTCGGTGGTAAACATGGGTTAGCATGACAACACAGGTATGCAGGCAGAGAGGGGCATGAAGGCAAGGAGGAGCAGGCAGAAGGGGAGCACACGGGCAAAGGGTACCTGAGAGGACCTAAAGGATATCTCAGTTATCAAACTGAAACCAAGAAATGTCACAATACATTCTAAAAAAAATAGTATCATGAAAATAGGTGTAGGAAACTGGGTTTACTGGTAGAGGGGTGGAACCCTGCTGAAGCAGCAACCACAATTCTTGTTAGGGTGAAACCAATAGCAAACCCTAAATTAACCTATGCTTATCTCTGGTAGCTTGGCACAAAAGCAGTCAGACTTAACATGGAGACAATGAGTAAAATGCCACATCAATTTAGAAACAGAGTAAAATTCGATAAATTATTTCACACCAAAACAAAAAAAATCCAATAAGTAGAACCGGAGAAATGCAATTTTAGAGATTTAGGTAGAAATAGTGCTAAAAGCACAAAGCAACAACTGTGGTTATCTGGTCATGCCACAGCAAGACAAATTCACAAGTTCAGATTGTGACGGAGCGTGGGCTGGATACAGGGACCAAGTTAGTCCCACTGAAAAATGTACCCAAATCGTAGATGTGGAGTGTTGCACTGTGCAGCGGCTGTCCTGAGAAGTAAAGCGAGGTCCACGTTAAAGATGCATCGTGCACAGGTGATTCTGAAATGGTGCAGGCTTGCATCAAGGATGCGTCACACAGTGACAGTTCCTATAAGCAGCGAGGCCGCATCGCTCTGCATCTGTTTCAATGAAAAGCTAAAAGGTCTGCATTAAGGATGTGTTGCACAGCAGCAGTTCCGATGAGTTATGCAGGATGCAATGCAGACTTTCATTGGGGCACGAACACGCTGCTTCGGTTCCAATCAAATGCTGAACGGGCTGCCTAAAGGATGAGTCGCACAGCACAGCGGCAGTTCTGATGAGCTGTGAAGGCTGAAATGTAGGCGTGTGTCAAGATTGCGTCATGCTGCATCGATTCCAATGAAGCATTGCCGAGAGCTGCATCAGATTTGCATCCCACTTTGTCAGTCAACATGAGACCATAGCTGGACTGGCAGAGCAACCTTAGCCCCACTTCCAAGTGTCCAGGATGGAGGGGCACCACTTGGGGTGAGGAGGTCAGGACTCAGTTACAGCAGGCAGAGTCCTCAAGAGTTCAAGATGGTTGGAGCCTTTTTTTCTCTAAGCCTCTTATTAGGAGGCCAGCCAACTTGCCCTTGGCGTCACTCTGGTGGTTCTGGGCTCAAGGTGCAGGCACAATCCATCTCACTCAGGCAGCAGAGCAATCGTTCGTGCAGAAAAGCAGCACAGCAGTGCTTCTTCTGAGTCTTCCACAGGTCGATAAGTGTTCTTGATTGTGGTGCCCGAGGGTCAATATTTATACGTGGCGCCAGCTTTGAAAGTGGGAGATGCTTCAAGAGTTTTCCACCGCTATAAAATGTCCTTCCTCTCTGCCCTGGCCCCAGCTTGTCTGGGGGCACAGAATACTAGTGTGAAACACTTTGTGGGTGTGCTCAGGCAGAGTCTTTGTGATGTACAAGTGTGGTAGGAGACTGCTTATCCACCTCATCCTGACAGATGGCCCATTCCAACAAAATATATTCTCCTTTTGTCCCACTGTCTGGGATAAATACACAACTACCAAATGCCAGCTATACTTAGTCATGTGACCCAGGATACAGGCACCAAATGGTTAGGGCAAGAGAATGCCAACTTTCTAAATGTGGCTTTTTCAGAATTATGACTTAAAATCTGGCTTTACTATTAAAATTTTACTTACATTACAATTATTTAGACACCAAACTTAACTTTCGTACCAGCTCTTAATTGAAAATGATCACTTAGTAAATGTAATAAGGTGCCCCATTATTATCCTATGGGATAGACAGGCCTTGTAATAGTGAAAAATTGATTTAAGAGCTTTTCACTACCAGGACATTTAAAACGTAAAGGTGCATATCCTACTTTTACTTTTTTGTAAATATATGGCTCTCTGTCCTCTGGGCTATATAGGACCTACCCTACCGGTGATATGCATGCATTAAAAAGGAAGGTTTATGCCTAGCAAAAGGTTTATTTTGCCAGGTTGAAATGGCAACCAAAAACTGCCCACACAGGCTGCAATGGCAGACGTGCAACATGTTTAAAGGGGCTTCTTAAGTGGGTGGATGAGTGCTACAGACCCACTACTAGCATTTAGTTTACAGGCCCTGGGTAAATGCAGCACCACTTTACTAGGGACGTACAAGTAAATTAAATGTGCCAACTAGGGGGGTTATTACAACTTTGGAGGAGGTGTTAATCCGTCCCAAAAGTGACGGATATACCACCAGCCATATTATGAGTCCATTATATCCTATGGAACTCATAATACAGCTGGTGGTATATCCGTCACTTTAGGGACGGATTAACACCTCCTCCAAAGTTGTAATAACCCCCTAGGTGTAAGTCAATGTTACCATGTTTAAATGTGAGAGCACAAACACTGGTAAAGTGTGCAGAGTCCTACAAGCCAGCAAAAAACGGTTCAGAAAACAAGAGGGTGAAGGCAAAAGGTTTGGGGGTGACCCTGCAGAGAGGGCCAAATTGAACAATGGGTTATCACGGTCTCTGACATTACCTTTCTAATAATCTACCAAACTAGCAGCATAAGACATCAGAACACTTCACTCCATTAAACAAAAAGCATAAACGTGCACACAAAGTGTGCACTAGTTTAATGTTGTATACTTGGAGTAATTTTGCTCTGCACACTGTTTTCCATTTGTGAGGTTTTTACAGCTATAAAAGTTGCTTTGACATCAATATGTCATTCTCTGAGCAATATAATAACTTAAATAAAGACACTGGAAAGAACAGACGGAAGGTACTTGTTGTTAGGATAACATTTCAATTGCAATGCAAAGCTATTTCCCAAAGAAATCAATTATTAGGACTGAAAATGGCCAACATCTAGTGCTCTTGTCTGTGCAAGAAGAACCCTCCAGGGTTGTAGTCACAGCACTCTACCACATGGCTGCAAAGCCAGAAGGGGGAGTTGCCTGCCCCAGAGCTTGACTTACAATAGGATAAATGCCTGGGCCCACAGTTTGCCCAGTAGGCTAAGGCCGGTGCTGTTGAAGGTCAGGGTGTTGAGTACCAGGGCTGAGTGGCCTTGATTTTACCGGATGCCTTTTAAATCCACTACCAGATATTCGCTACCCCTTTTTCTCGCTCTGGGAGGTTCTTTTTCACCCATTTCACTCTTTCTCACGGTTTGTGTTTTGAGGTACATAACGGAGTACCGGACAAAGTGTGTAAATTCTGAGTAGCTGACAAAGTTTGTTTATTCCTCAACAGTCACACAACAGAGGGATTAGGTATGTAGGAATTTGGGGTGGGGGCAGAGCTGAGCACAACTCCAGATGCAACTGAACAGACTTTGCTCTGCCTTCACAAAAAGGACCTACCTCCACATTGCCAATGCAGCCAGCTTGAAGCTAGGGCAGGGGAGTCAGAAAATTAAATGAACTTCAAATAACCTTTCTAAAGCTTCTCCCACCTTCTAAGGGAAGGGTACTAGGGAATACAAATAGGACCTTCAGATCCACTCTTCATTTCACTCCTGGGCCTACAAAAGGACTCTGGGGACTACCTGCTGCTGTGACCTGTTGTGCACTCTACAAGACTACTTTTCTGTACCTCGAAAAACTGTTTGCTACCTGGAGCCTGCCATGAAGCCCCAGAGTCAACTCTGCTGTTGAGCCACTGCATCTTCACCTGAAACAAGGACTACCAGACTCCAAGGGCTAGTTTGCCTGCCTCCTGTTCAGAGCCACAGCTCTCACCATCTTAAACTCACACCTGAGCCCAGAGCGAGTGAGTTCTGAAACCTCAAGTGGTGACTCATCAGTTCTTTACCCTTGGTTGTGGTGCTGAAGGTGCCCAGTTGGGTAAATTCCAAAACTTAGAACATTTTTTTTAACCAAAAACTGCTCTGAGAACCAGGAGATCAGGACCAACCTGCTCATCTATTACCTCCCACCCCCACAAGTTCATCATTGGTTGGATTGGCATTGCGGCTTACACAGCTACATTTTTCTCCACAAGAAAACCTGTTCAGTGGTCCTTTGCCAAAGGAATATCCGGCCTTGTGGAACGGTCTTCAGCTACAGCACTCTGCCTGGTCCCGCTGCAGATTTTTGACTTCCAAAAAAGAGACCAAGTCGGAACGTAGAAATCTTCACTGCAGCTTCAACCCAAGGTTCCAGATGAAGGCGCTCCCCCCTCAAACACTGCCTGCAGCCTTTCACCACTGAACTTTATCTTCCTAGACCATTTTTCCCAGAATTTCTTCTAAGTCCAAAGGTAAGCTCAGACAAGGCCCAATACACCTCTTGTATCCGAACCATGGCTGCATCGCTGTTGGCCATATTTTTCATCTTTGACCAAGGCTTGCGCGATTAGATGCCCGTGGTTGGGGCTTTGATCTTTAGGTGCTAGTTTTTACTACAGACTACTGATATTCACTTTATCACGGTCTGTGTGCTACATAAATACTTTACACATTGCATCTAGGTTAAGCCTGATTGCTTTTTAAACCAAGCTACCCAGGATTAAGTAAATGTTAATTTACTGACTTTTTGTGGTTCACCCTGCAAGAGATTGTGGCTGTTGGGTGACCAGGTGACACACCCCAGTCAACCAAAAACCTAATTTCTCACAGTCTATTATTCAAATGTCTCGGGCAACACATCTATTCCTCACACACTTTTTTGAACTACAACAGTGTTAAACCTGGCCCTTTTTGAAGGGTCATCCCCAAACATTTTGCCTTCCTCCTATTTTTTCTGACTTCTTGTTGGCTATAGGGCTCTGAGCACTTATTTCTAATCAGTGCTAAAGTGCAGGTGCTCTCCCTTTAAAGTTGGTAGGATTGGCTTATACCTAATTGGCACGTTTAATTTACCAGTAAGTCCCTTGTACAGAGGTATCTCTACACCCAGGGTCTTTAAATTAAATACTACTAGTGGGCCTGCAGCTCAGTTTGTGCCACCCATAGAAGTAGCCTTTCAAACCTGTCTTAGGACTGCCATTGCAAGGCCTGGGTGTGCAGTTTACTGCCACATGGACCTGGTATCTAAATTTACTTGCCAGGCCTTGAACTCCTGTAGTAATTATGCTCCTCGTAGTTGTAGACAAAAAGGTGTTTATTTCAACAGATGCCGTGTCGCAGTTCCAACACCACCACTGCAAACCAACCTCCACCCGCCTCCCGCTGCTTCACCAGTCCTCACCAAGTACGTTATGCCTGGAATGTCGAAGCATCAATGTCTCACGAGACAGCATAGAAAGATGTTATAAACTACTACATTATCCCCTTTCTCTCATACAAGCAGAAATAGGACTGAAGTAGATTCTGAAAACCATGTTAACCAATACAAAATAGCTAAAGTATCACCTCATCTATTCATGGAACAACTAGACACCATGAATACTAAAACGTATTGTACTATAATTTATACATCACATGAATAAGCTATAAATACTTATGGTGCAAATATTAGACCAAAAGAGGAGAAATAAGATATGGAAAATGAAAACTCTGTAATAAAAATATAAACAATATTTACAGAAGGAATTGTAACAATCCACTAAACAAAATGGGAAAGGTCAAACCCTCATATAATGAACCCTCAGATAATGAAGATTTGTCATATCAAATCACTAAAACTTATTGTCGATATCTCTTAGGTAAAGAGATCTGACGTTTACGTCTGCGGTAACTTGCCAACACTTTATTCAAATCATTTTCTGAGTGTTTGTGAAGGGTACACATATCATCATTATCTTTTCCGCATTTTTTACCTTGAATACTCTTGCTTTATTCCACCAATTCCTATTGTCCACACGGATGGCATTCCCACAAATCTTATCAACCACTTCAGGTTCATAGTATTTAGGTGCTTCTATTTTACATGGACTGGTGATTTACCGGCTGTTGAAAGACCCTTTTCCTAATATCAAGATATTGCTTTTGATATCTTTGTGACCTTTCCACATTCTGCCTTACCATCTCATCTACTCCTTCCATGACATCCATCTTCACTCGTTTGGACATCCAACCAGGACAAATTTTTGTTGAAGGTTTCCTACCTCTTAACAGCTCAGAGGGAGATACTTTAGTTGAAGAGTGTGGAGTGCTACGATACAACCACAACATGGGCCGCACAGCATTATGTACTACACAATCATTAGCCACTGCCCATTGAATACAAATGTTTAGAACTTGATTCATACGTTCAACTAGACCGTTGGTTTGTGGGTGATATAGTGAGCTTCTACAGTGAGTAATGCAACTCTGCTTTAAGAAATTTTGAAACTCCAGACTGACAAATTGAACACCATTGTCAGAGACAATAGAGGATGGAAGACCTTTCTTTAAAAAATATCTTTTAAGAAATCTACAATATTTTTGGAAATGGATTAACTTATTAAACATACCTCAGGCCATTTGGAGTAATAATCAATGACAATAACCGCATACCTAAATGCAAACGGTAAAATGTTTAACGGTCCTACTAAATCAATACCAATATTTTCCCTGGGTCCTATCAAATTATGGCATTGACTAACCCAGGCCTGGGTTCAACACCTTGTTCAGATACCACATGTCTCAAATATTCCACTTTAGATTTAAAAAACTGGCATTTCTCAATACCACACCCTTTTCTTGCAAAATACTAAGAACCCGTAATAATGTTTTGTCATGTTTTTCTCTTGTGTTACCATAAATCAGTACATCATCTTGGAATACCACAACTCTGTTTACATTTTTCAACGTGTTGAACATGATTCTTTGAGAAACCGCCGTGGATGATGCCAGTTCAAATGGCATTCTACAGTACTGGAAGGTGCCAACTGGAGAATCAAGAGCTGTGAAATGCCTGGAAGATGGGTCAAGTACTACTTGGTGATAAGCAGATGCCAAACCCAATTTTGTGAACCCCTTTGAACCAGCAATCTTATGCAACAATTCCGAAATTTTGGGCAAAGGGTGAGAATCTACCCAAATGTTCTTACTGAGGCTGCGGATCCACATAGACCCTTAGATCCCAATTTCTTTTCTTTGCTACAACCAGCGGAGAAAGCCACAAGGATGACTCAATAGGTTCAATTATACCTCGGACACATAGCTCATTCAGTTCTTTCTCTAATTGTTCCCTTACACTAAAAAGGTATGCTTCTCAATTAGTGCTTAGCTGGTAAAGCATTATCCTTAATCCTGATTTGGCGAGCAAAATCTTTGATAGTGCCCAACTGTTCCCCAAACAGGGTAGGAAACTGACAAACAATACTTTCAGTGAAGTCAGATGATTCCACTACAGACACTTGTACCTTTGTTCCAGGTCTAAGGACCATTTGGAAAAGTCCCTTGTGAAACCATCCAAGGATGGACAGGCCTTTAATTGCGACACAGACTTCCAAAAAATGTTCCTGCCTTTGAATTCCAAAACATCTTCAAAGAACCCTGCCAGTTCTATCTTACGTCCTTCATACAAAACTTGCACCCTATCTGGAGTTTTTAATGGTCTGTTTCCCCACATATCCTTAAACAATTTCTGAGTTTTCATGGTTATCCTGGCAACCGAATCCACTAGTAGACATAGTTTCTTTTCACCAATGCTTACTTCAACATACGCATCAACACAAGAGGACGTGTCACCAGTAACAATGGATTGATCATACACTACCATTACCATCGCTCTCAAATCATCTTGGATTTAGTGAATACTCTCCATATCTTTATCTAATGGTTCAGAAACATTGGCCACGTCTGTACTTTTACTAAGTGCTTTATACATTTGCGCGTTCCCTCCAAAACGTCTCCCAATTTGGCTAACCTTTACAAAATGACCAATTTTGCCACACAATCTGCAGTTTACTGTTCTTGCAGGACACATCTTATTGCCTTTGTTTTGAGAAGGATTTCCTGTTTAAAAAAAAACAAACAAAAAAAAAACGTATTTTCTCTTCGTGGTTGAAGAATATTCTTAGATTCTTTAGATTCTCTGTATTTGACTGCTCCTACAACATCAGTAGCTTTCTCCTCTAACGCCTTCACAGATGCTTTTGATAATTCAATGCTTTTAGTTGTCTGAATCATCTCCTCAAGAGTAGGATTTCTCATGGAAAGTAACTTTTGTTGTATAGCTTTATCAGAACATTTGCATATGTATAGATCCCTGACAAGCTGGTCAGCGAATGCTTCAAATAGAGAGTCAGCGCCCAGCCTCCTCAAAGCAGATATGAAGGAATCCACATCTTCTCCAGCTATTTGTTCTCTTTTGAAAAATGTATGTCTAATAACTACAATGCTTGGCTGTGTATCAAAACGTAACTCCAGTTTCTTGACTGCTTTTATGTACTCATCTATTTCATCTTCTTCACCTTCCTGGTTTCTCACTAAAGGTGGTAGATGCTTGAAAACAGAACTCCCTTCAAAACCTAGAGAGCGCAGTAACATAAATTTTTTCCTTCCAGTTCTAAACCGTGATGCACCAAGGGCCCCTAGATATGTTTCTAACGCTTTAAACCAATTTTTCCAAAGCACAGGTGGAGGCCCAGGTACTTCCATAAATGGTGAATGTAGTGTGACAGATTGCATGATGTATATCTGAATGTTTTAAATATGCAGCAAGCCAAAATATTACAGTTTTGAATATTTACCTGCCAAGAGTACTCGAAGTTTAGGTTCAACAATAGTTTCTCAAATATATATATGTATATATGACCCAGACAACTAGCTTATGCATGGACGAATATGGTGTGCGTATCTCAGTAGAAAACAAAAAGACGCTTTTAGAGCAAGATACACTTTTGTTTAGGCACTGGTTAAATCAAAAGTTGTTCAGCAGAGCACGTTTTGCCTCCACAACATGACCGACGACATACAACTTCAGCACACAGTGCCGTTTAGATCGTTTGAGCTAGTTGGTCAGGCATTCACACCACACATGCATTTTTTCGCTTAGTAATCTGAGGAAATCTCTCCATGGAGAACGGACGACCTCATACCTCGGTTTGCCCGCTGGTTGCCATCATAATTGTAGTAATTACACTCCACCATCGCTGCGAACCAACCGCCGCCCGCCTCCTGATGCTTAACCAGTCCTCACCAAGTACGTTATGCCTGGAATGTCAAATCGTCAATGTCTCACAATAGCAGCGGGCAGGAGGGAGGGAGGGAAACCTCATCAGAGGTCCCTCACTTTCGCTGGGCCGCCCCAGGGCCCGTGCAGGAGAAGCATTGTGCCGGGGGGGTGGCATCCCCCGAGGCACGAGAGGCGGTGTGAGCCTCTGTTTCCTCACTGGGCAGTGGGGAAGCCTCGACAGAGGCCTCACCCGGCTGACGGTGAAGGAGACGAGGTGACCCCAGTCCGAGAAGGGGGCTCCTCAGGTGCAGGACCCTGGCGATTGAAGGTAAGTCCCTCTGCTTAGGTCTCTGCGATAGGAGAGCATGAGCTCCTTGTGATCATAAATCAGGAGACCTTCCCCCGCGAGAGCTTGCCAGGGTGCCCGTGGCCTATCATTGTTGTATTTTTTGTTTCTCGGGAGAGATCTTCCCACCGAAAAAAAAGGGGTGGGTGCTCCTCCCTCCCTCCCTCCCTCCCTCCCTCACATTCACAGGACGGCTCGCAAGACGGGAAGGGGTCCTCGACAGAGGGCCAGTCCCCGCAAAGCCAGTTTGGGCTGCATTCAGCGTAAAAGGAGCACTGGAGCACCTTTACGTGGCCCAAGAACTTGTCATGTACCATGCAGGGAATGTTTCACTTTAATGTGCATTCATGATGTTGTGGTGACATTTGTGCAATGGCTTATGTTGCAGAATACCCAATAACCTATGTGTTACTACTGATGGCCTTTGCAGAGTACTAGTAACTAAGTAATGTTCTGACAACTGCTTGTGTAGCATACTATTACTGACGCGTTTGGTTTAATAAGGTTGTGTACAATACAGTTTATTTTTATATAACTTGGTGTTGTGTTTCCTTTGTGATGTGGGTAATGTGTCACTTGTGTTGCGCAATCGCTTTACACATTGCCTCTGAGATAAGCCCGACTGCTCGTGCCAAGCTACCAAGGGGGTGAGCAGGGGTTATCTTGGGGTTGTAATTCCCTCACCCGGACTAGAGTGGGCAGGTTCTGTCTGGCTTAGGTGCGTACCCTAGCCAACCAGAAACCCCATTTCTAACAAACCGGTCTAAGTATTCAGTGACAATGTTGCCTCAATCACTATCATGAGCGTTCTAGGTCTCTGCTCTGCATACCAAATAATTCTGCCAAAATATATTTCCTGATATAGTATCAAGTGTCTTGACTAGTTGTGGACCTCACTCTAATCACATCCCATGATCGTTAGTCAGTCATTACTGGTCATAGACCGTTCAGATTCATAAATGCAGTACGAGCTGTGGTGTCTTAGACGTCACATTCACCTCCACCTGCAGCGACAGAGTTGAGCAGGGCCAGTGATACGCACTTACATTAGAGTGTGTCATCAGAGTCCAAGAAAACCCTGCAGTATAAATGCAATATAAAGTATATGAGATTTGTAGAATGGGGGTTTCTAACATGGAATACTATTATCAGTCTCCACATCTACAATATTTACTAAAATGGCTGTCAGAAGCCCAATGAAAAAAATAACTGTTTAACAGATGCTACGTGACATGGAACTTAAAAATGAGTTTCAAGCCCCGATGAGTTTGGGCAATGGAGTAACACAGCTTATCCCACTGATGTTTCAGATCTAGGACCAGAGAACTGGGACAGTGATAGAAACAACTCCCTTGTGAGTCAGACCCATGCATAGGTTTGCAAATTGCATACAGAGGCAAGGTCAGCGGAATGGTGGTCCAACAGAGAAGGACCAATGGGAGATCGATTGGAAGGGGACACAGTCATGGGCACATGAACCGTGGGGGGATATGGGGATTTATCTACCCCATATTTTGGAGGTGGGAGGATGCAGGGGCCAATACTTCCTCCAGATTTTGAAGGGGACGCTGGAGATTTAGTCGTAGCAGACAGACCATGACTCTGAAGCCATACTGCACATCACTGAGTAACAAACTGTGGGGTCTGTTTGTCAAGCCAGGTAAGCCAGCAGAGTAAGGGAAAGCAGGAGATGCAATTTAATGTTCATGTTTTTGCTGGCTTGCCTACTTGAGAAAAAGAAAAGGCTCAACACTTCAATGACCGCATTTAAATAATTAGCAAAAACCAAATTGTCTTGGAGCCCCACCATCTTTAAAGGGTTTGTGCCGTAGGCTACAGTTCAAGAACATGCTTGTAAAGTGCAGCATGAATTCAGACAGGAATGTTTAAATCTCAGGATTAGGCAAGCATATCGTGTCAGATTGATTTAAGGTGTGATAAATGTATCTACTGAACTTAACTCCAAATGCAAACACTAATTGAATACGATGAATTGAATACCCACACACAATGCACTGACCTTTGGTATTAAATGGAAGAGAGATTGATGTAACATTACTGTTTCCAAACTGCACAATATGCAAACCCAGGCTCAAATCCCAGCTTCCCCACTTGGCCAAACTGTGTGTTCCACAGCTCATCAATTTACTTCACTAATTATCATTTTACTCAACCATCCAGTTTGAGAGCACAGAGAAGTAATTTAGTAGAGGATCTGTACTCTAAGAAAACTTCCCTCATATATGGTTAATACAAAATATTTGTGCTACATACGTCTTAACAATATAGACTCTATAGATAGAGAACCTGACAAACAGACACTGTGGGTAACTCGCAATTTGGCCAGGTCATGGAGTATTCATGAATGTTTCATGTTTAAAAAAAGTAGTATGTAGTATACATTCTACTCAATTCAGTGATAAAACCACATGTACTCAATGAAGCAGGGAGAGGCTCCCTAAAATAAGGCGGTTAAAAAAAAACTTATCAACACCATCATTGGTTCCCCTAACCGCATGCGTTATAAACTATTCTGGAAAGCCACTCATCCTTGGGGTTCAGTGCAGACTGTGGAGTACCATTGAATCCAGGGCCACAGACGACTGCAAGAACTAAAAATAAAATGATGATAACTTATGGACAACAGCGTTCCGTAGTAGTCACCTGGTTTAGAGGAGGTTTCCTTTGGGACGTGGCGCACTGCATATGAAATGAGCTGCAAGAAAGCAACCTGATAGCACTGGTTAGAGAGCTGTAGTATCCTTGGATAAACAGGAAATTAATACGGAAGTATAAACGGAGACAATTGAAAACTAAAGCTCTGGCCAACCAGCCTTGACTTGGAAGCAGTCCGTTTCAGGATGGATGTACACATGTGATTGGACACAGTCGCCATTCGTAAGGCAATTAATTCAATGACTGACGCAGGCAGTACAGTCATGGGTGGAAACAGTATAAATGACTCGTGGACAGGCCAGTGGCAGAAGAAGCCTTACCTAATAGGCCCACTATGTACCTAGATGGATATATATAAATTTATATGGATGGATGCATTATTTAACTTTGTTTTGTTACACAATCCTGCCAGCCAGCTAAGTGTCAGGCCTTCTGAAGAGATTCTAGCAAATGCATATTTAATTATAAACTACTGTACTATTTTTACATTAATTTATTTATATGTTTATATATTTACATCTGTATATTAAATATTTTATTATTTTCAATTATGTATTATTTAATTCTAAAATATTTAAAATCTATGTGGTGTTTATCAATATTAAAAATAAATAATATAAACGACTTTTATATATTTTTAACATTCATTCATATTTATTTATAGGTTTAACTATTTTTAATAATTTACCATTGTTTCCTATGAGGTTTTAGTTTAAGTTCCTACCTTCATCATTTTCTATGGCAGGGTGTAGTAGTACCAATAGTTGGCCATGTGTAGTGCTGGACTTACTATAAAAGTGTAAGTTTACTACAAAAGTGCAGTTTGTGAATAACAAATGAATAGTGAGCTTGCTCAAAGTCTAAACTTACTCAACACTGGAGCTTGTGAATCAGGCCCTACATGTTCAATAAGAACTCGGTCTTGGGTATCTAAAGCTAATCCTGCATGCAGGTCAAGTGCACTGGGGATTTACCTTGGGGTGTACTGGGCGCCTGAGGCTAAATTAGCAACTGGAGGTCATTTGAGGTTGTACTTAAACTATAGTACTACTACACTCAGCTTAAGAATCCAGACCTGTGTAACTGGGATGATTCACTAGACATCGATGGATAAAGTTGCCTTTGAGAGTATGCTTGAGCTAGCAGGATTGTGGGAATGGTCTTGAATGCTAGCCAGAGTTTGAGGATCACTGGTTCTTAAGGGCTGTTCCTGCCAAGCCAGTCATGGTGGATAAATCCAGAAGTGTACATCTGGACTGGCTCCCAATAACCTTTAATGGCTGATGTGCATTACTTCTCATTCTACTGCAATAATTACTACTTTCAATGAGAACAAGCTGTCCTAGGAGACAACTGTGCTTAGCTAGCTATTTTCATGGCAAGATATTACATCAAACAACAAGCAGAGAACACGCACTCTCTCAACCTGCATTAATTTAAAGTATAATGCTTTGTATGAAGTCTCAATAAGTATTGATGCCAGGAAAAATGCAAAATGCAACTCAGTGGGAAAAGGCTCAAATAAAACATTGCCACGTTCCCTATACCCTTAGAACACACGGTGCTTGCATTACTTCAAGAAAGAAATGGAAGCTGCTGGAAGGTGCTCTGTACTCAATAACCAAAGTGGTGGATGAGGAAGGTCTCCTGTTTCTTCCACGACCCCTACAATTAAGACGGATGCAAGAAAGATTGGAATTGAACGAGCAGTATGGACAAGTTGAGCGGGGAAGTCAGCTGACAAGAAGCACGGACCAGCAGGTCCAGCCAGTCTGCTGACCAGTGGCACGGCCCTGCAGGCCCAGCCAGTCTGCCGACAAAAGGCACGGAGCAGCAGGTCCAGCCAGTCAGCTGTAAAGAAATACGGTACGGAGCAGCAGGCCCAGCCTAGCAGGTCCAGCCAGTCTGCTGACAAGAGGCACGGACCAGCCGGTCCAGCCAGTCTGCTGACAAGAGGCACGGACCAGCCGGTCCAGCCAGTCTGCTGACAAGAGGCACGGACCAGCCGGTCCAGCCAGTCTGCTGACAAGAAATATGGTATGGTGCAGCAGGCCCAGCCTAGCAGGTCCTGCCAGTCTGCTGACAACAGGCACGGCCCAGTAGGTCCAGCCAGTCTGCCGACAAGAGGCACGGACCAGCAGGTCCAGCCAGTCTGCCGACAAGAGGCACGGACCAGCAGGTCCAGCCAGTCTGCCGACAAGAGGCACGGACCAGCAGGTCCAGCCAGTCTGCCGTCAAGAGGCACGGACCAGCAGGTCCAGCCAGTCTGCCGACAAGAGGCACGGACCAGCAGGTCCAGCCAGTCTGCCGACAAGAGGCACGGACCAGCAGGTCCAGCCAGTCTGCCGACAAGAGGCACGGACCAGCCAGTCTGCTGACAAGAGGCACGCCCCAGCAGGTCCAACCAGTCTGCTGAGAGGCACGCCCCAGCAGGTCCAGCCAGTCTGCTGAGAGGCACGCCCCAGCAGGTCCAGCCAGTCTGCTGAGAGGCATGCCCCAGCAGGTCCAGCTAGTCTACTGACAAGAAGTATGGTAAGGAGCAGCATGCCCGCCCAGTCTGCTGACAAGAGGTACGGCCCAGCTAGTCTGATGACAAGCGGTGCAGACCAGCAGGCTGAGCTAGGCTGCTCTTTTCTCATACGTGTCATACATTTAGCTGCTTTACTCGTGTTCAAGGTTACAAAAATATTTATAGTTGAGTAATGTTAAAACACTCAAATAAAGAGCCCAGGTATCCCTTATATACGCTGCATGCTCACACTGGTATTAGTGAACACCAAGATCTCAACAGAAGGGTCCCTAAAAATCTAGCACTTTAAATTCTGACATCCATCCCATTTGTAATCACCTTGTCAGAAATGATGTCCAAATATACTCAAAGCTCTGACTGCAAGGCATTGAGGATAACCTGAACCGAGGCATGAGCTCGCAGCAGTATGAGCACAGATGGAGGTGCATGGAGGAAGGGTCAAAGCAACGCTTCATGTTATAGGATTATAAGGTCGTGGAGTTTATGCTTCTTATCATCAGTCACCTCCTCAAAATCATTCTTTTTGTTGCACTGAAAGAAAAAAAAAAAAAAGCTTCCATCTCTGTAACTATCCTGTAGATGGAGGGTTGACATTGTGCTTTGCACATTTCCTGTTCTAGGTCTTTCTGTCCTTGCAAAGGAAGTCCTTGAGCTTTCAAGTAAGTTTAATTACTTTATGAACCAATTATTGCTCTTTACAATGCTGACCTTTACTGATGCAAAACACTGATTTTTCAATACTTAACTATTCATACAGCGAGTCCGTCCAGATTATACATTTATACATGAAAACAGAACTCGTAGTTGAAACTCGGAATGTAATTTAATAATTGCGGCAGAATTCTTTATTTCCGTGGTTTACAACCTTTTGACTTCTGTGGACCCACTTTATCATTATTGGAACCCAGGGACCCACAATGAATCATTTTGGAATCCCGGGAACCACCGGCTGAGTCATTACTAAAAGCTGGGTACCTTATCTGTTACTATTATTTAAATTTCTAAGCAGTCGCGGACACCCTGAGGAGGCTTTGTGGACCCCCAGGGGTCACCAAACCACAGGTTGAGAACCACTGCTTTATTTCATTACTTTTTTTTTTGAGCTAACGTTCTCTTTACTGTAAAGCTCACTTCTTCAATTTACAGCCTATTTGCGTTGTTTAAATGTCTGCATGGATTTATTTTGCAATTGGTAAGAAATTTGCTAAATGAGATTTGCTGGAATGTTCCACACCCTTTCCTAGAACACAAAGCATTCCTTCCACGCTTTCATGTGCCGGGTGCCAGACCCCGGCATATCCTCCCAAGCAACAGAATTCCACCCCGTCTTTACTCCCCATTTCTACATACCCCAGCTCTATTTTTTTTAAACCAGCTTTTCCCCACCCACTAACATTTGGTCCACTTCTGGGTTCCTATAATAACAGTTTCTTCTCATGTCCTTAAACACATGCTCTACAATGCTCTTTGTGAACCACTGAAATTAAGATTCTTTGAGATCTAATCATACAGAACTTCGAAAAATAAAATTAAGCACAACCCTTCTGTAGAAATGAAAACTAAGTTGCAGAAATGATCATTTTATTGAAAACATTTATGTCAGATAGATTTTTCGCCACGTTTTAAATAAAAAAAAAAATAAGAGAAAGGAAACTGAAAAAAAGAAATAACAGCAAGGAGTAAATTCAAAGTAAAATTTGCTCAATGCACAATCTTTAAATAGCTAAATGTGTTAGCAAAAACAAATAGGTACAATTTAAATCAGCGGTGCAAATAATTATTGTGAAGGTTGGAGGGCAGCTCTACATTTACTGCCTTTTTTTAACGTCTCACAGATTTCAGAATTTTGCATCTGTGCTTGCATTTTCAGACAAAGAGAGTTGATAGCAACATCAGAAAGGAAAAAAAGGACAAATAAGTAGAGCCAAAGGCAGATATCAACATGTCAACAATCTAGGTGGCACTTTCATACTAATTTATTTCATCCTAGCTGTAGACTCCTGCATGGTGAATATTTGCAGGGAACCTGCACAACCCAGGAAGTGGCTGAGGCAGGGTGTGTGACGAGGTGTTCAACAGTGTAGAGTTAACACCCATCAAAACACAGGAGGTGCAAAGCTTTTAATGGTAAGATTAAACAGATTTCAATTTAATAAATGCTGAATATAAATAGAGACTCATGTAGTTTGTTTCATTATTAGCAGCAATAAAATGAACAAACATTTGCAATGCAATAGGTCTCGCGTTTGCTCGAGTTACAATTATTAGCGTTGTAAATTTCTAACTGGAACTTCCTTGCCACACAAACTGAAAATAAAAAGTAAAAAAAGTTGTCAAAAGCTAGACAATTCAAAGCGCCACAGTGAGCGTGAAGGATAGAGACAAAAGGAAAAAGAAGTTCGTTCGCAGTCAAAGTTTTCGGCAATATTGCAGTTATCCATTTAACAGGCTCGATGGCCAACGGGGTAACAAAACCGCCCTAAGGAACGACTAACTTAAAGCAGTTACCAACAAAAACAAAGGATTTTTGAAAGGCAAACCCATGAACGAGTGATAGTGATGAGCGTGAGGTGGGCGTGGTTAAAAGCCCAGATACATACTATGCTCAACCTAAAAACATGACTACAACAAAGTCACCACTGTTTCCAAGAATAGCATAGAAATTTCTTACAGGTTTGTATATTTCCACACACAGAAATTTTTATTTAAACTATAGGATGGATTGAGAAATGCGACATGGCTAATGACAGGTTATCCAATCACTGTACCAATATGATTTAAAAGGAAAAATTAGTTGGGGCATGGCTTGGGAAACCAACATGGCGGTCCCCTGAATGCAGAGCTCGTGACTCTCTAATCCAACGGATTCCACCACCATCGGGTGACCCCCTACACAGAGAGATTGGGAAGGCACTTTGAAACCCGGCTGGACAGCACTGAGCCCCTTAAAGCAGGACAACTCTGACTGCAGACCGCCACTCTGCTGCTCTGGCCTGACTGCCTTCCATGCCACGGGGCTTATGACACACAGCTGCCGGGTTTCCCGGCGTTGCTCGTTAATCAGAAACTACAAAAACAGCTCAATGACCTTAAACAAGTTTAATTTCTTGAGAATCGAGCAGAGGATGCTGAGGGGCGAGCCTGGCGCAGCAATATCAGGATTGTGGGCCTGCAAGAAGTTAGGGAAGGCCCCAAACCTGGTGGACTACTTCAAGACCTTGTTGAAGGATCTGCTTTTCCCTCAGGACCCTCACACATTTGTTTTCTCTTGTAAGGGCCCATCGAGTGCCAGCTAGGTGCCCCTCCCTTCCCTCCAGTGGTGGCACCCCCTCGCCAGAGAGTAGAGAAAATCCTCCATTTTAAGGACTGAGATGCTTTCCTAAAAAAGGTAAGACAGTTGGACCCCCTTCTGAGATAATCAAAGAATACTCATCTTTCCGGACTGCACTCTAGCAGTTAAAAGACAGTGTGCATCTTTCCTTAGGGTCAAGCAGCAATTGCGTGAGATGGGGATCAAGTATACCCTTCTCATCCTGACCAAGTTAAAGATCATTTCCAACAACAAAACCCACTTCTTTCTCAACCTCTCTATTGCCTGGGACTGGGAGAAGGCCAAAACCTCCTCTATGTACTGGACCACCCCGGCGGAGGGTCGAGGGCCACCAATAAAATGCAATAAAGCTTGTTTGAGAAAAAAGAAACAACAAGGAAAACTTTGTGCCTGCAGAAACCATATTGTAGCAATTTTGCTTGTATTTTCTTTTTTGGCTCTATACAGCACTAGTCTCCCTCCACCTAGGGTTGCAATTTATGAATAGCAGATATCCGTCTTGCAGGTATTGTACACAGTCTACTGTTGTTTTAATTCCAGCATGCATACGCATTTAAAAATAACTGTTGGAGCATAGAGACTTGAGGTCAGTAGATTTCCAGAAAGCCTCCAACTCAGTCGATTGGGCATACATGTTTGCTCTGCTTGTCCGGATCAGGTGTGGTCCCAGGTTCGTCAGTTATGTACGCCTCTTATACAAAGACCTTAGGACCAGGGTGCGTATGAGAGGAATGGTCTCGGAGTGGTGTCCGGGGATGAGGGGCACCCGCCAAGGTTGCCCCCCATCCCCGTTATTTGCAGTCGTGATTGGCAATTGGCAATCTGGGTGGGAGATGACGCCCTCTCTAGGAGATTCAGTGGGATGATGCGGTAAGTGAAAGGATATCGCTTTACGCGGATGATGTGCTTTTATACCTGGGAGACCCTGACTCATCTGGGCTTAGGGCGCTGCATGCAAATACTAGATGTGCTTGTTAAGTACTCAGGACTCCGTAGCAACCCCCAAAAGACTATGATCTACCCTATAGCCCCATGCCCGGCTGCTATGACATCGGCACTGGACAATCAGTACAACCTGATGGGTTCCGATATGTGGGGGTGCTTGTCACAGGAGATGCATGGCGTTCCTTTGAGAGGAACCTTGTGCTGCAGCTAGCAAGAGTCGTTAAGTTCTGGAAGGCTCTTCCGCTATCCCTACTGCGTCGCTCAGCCATCTTTAAGATGGCTGCACTACCACGGCTTCTTTATCACCTACAAAATCATCTTTTTACGATTGCTAAATCCTTTTTCATGAAGATGAACGCACACTTATGAGCATTGCTTTGGAGGGCTGGGACTCCACGCATCTCCCGGAGTAAGTGTTGCAGGTTGGGGGTTATGTAGGGGGTATAGCCACACCAGATGCTCACTTATATTATTGGGCTGCACGTCTTTTCATTGTTAATGATTGGTGGTTCGGAGGGTTCACAGATCCGGCTTACACTCTAGGTTATGGCACTGCAGGGCCTGTCACACTTGCTGTATGATGGTTCTGTACAGGGGGACCTGCCCCAGGCGACTCCGATGGTATTGGAGGTATGAGGGTCAACCAAGAAAGCCACTTGCTGGATGGACGGGCTAACGTTGGAAACTCCACTCTGGCGGGGAACCTGCTTCAAAGGGTTGCTGCCCTGCAGGGTTTCGTAGGATGGGACACTATTAGGATTTCGACTTAGTGGGATGTTTTACATAACAGGATATTGAAATCCTTCCAGGAGCTGCAGGCAGTGTATGCTCTCCACCAGACGCAGTTTTTTCGATACTGGCAACTTCGCTATGCGCTAGCTCCAGCACTCTGGGCGACCAAGGAGATCCAGGAGCTCTCGCCATTAGAGGCTAAGTTAAGCTCCACCTGACAAACATTAAAGTACCTAGATTATCCCAGATGTACAAGATGCTGTTAAGGAACGTGTCTGACTCAATGGTGGCAGTACGCAGGGCTTAGGAGAAGGATCTAGGAGAGTTTGAGGATGATGATTGGAGAGAGGCATTGACGGCAACCAGGGATGCAGTTATAGCCTCACAATTTAGACACAAACAATTAACACTGCTCCACCGCATATATTATACGAGGGCTCGGCTCCATCTTATGAGTTTCATATCTGATGGTAGGTGCCTGTGGTGTGGGAGTGCTCCCAGGGACTTGTCACACACGTTTTGGCATTGCTCCACCCTTTTTCTCTTTTTTTGGGGAGAATTCTGGGGAGACTGGAGGAAGTATAGGGGTGAAGCGTCCTGAGAGACCCTAAATTGGTGCTCCTACATGTCACAAACAAACTTGGGGGCACAGGATATCGGCCGGCGCTCCTATGGTTGGGAGTCATTATTGTCAAGAGGGATGTTACGAAGGCCTTGAAGGATGTGGTCACTCCCTCGGTAGAGGGATGGGCTAAAAGGTAAAGAATTTTGCATGTGGCTGGAACAACCCATATATAAGGCACAGGGATGCCCTAGAAACCTTATAAGATATGAAAAGGTTGAGTGGAGGCACGGGGAATGCATGTGGAACCCTGCCCAAACAAGCCATGAATGAAAAAGTTTGGGGAGACTATATGGGGGTGCTGGAACAATTACAGAAGAAATGAGCGCCCGGGTCTCAAGATGGAAGGGAACTGTTATATGGACATGGTGACTCGGATTCTTTTTGTGTAAGTATGATATTGTTACATTGTTATGGGAAAAAATCCAATTAAGAGTTTATTAAAAATTAAAATAAAATGACTTGTTGACCAACCTGGAATGGTAAAAGAGTGATACACTATGGACAACAATATTCCATAATGATCTCCTAGTTTAGAGGAAGTGACCACGTAGGATGACGCACACTGCAGATAAAATGAGCGGCAAGGAAGTGACATGTTAGCACTGCCTGGAAAGCTGTATGAGCATTTTATGAAAAAAGTAAAAAGGAGACGCAAATAAATTAGAGGGAACTATGCCAAGAGAACATTGAAAACTAAAAGGACTGGCCAACCAGGCCTGACACTGAAGCGCACAGAAGCAGAGTGTAAATGCACTCGGACACACCAGTGGCAGAAGAGAGCTTACCCCAAGGCCCTCTCTATATATCTATATTTATAAATGGATGGATGTATTATTTATTGATATTTTTATTACAAGATTCTGGCAGCTAAGCTTGTCAGGATATTCAAAGAAAATTTACCAAGAATTACATTCCAATTCAACCCTTCTACATCTAGAGTTTGTCAGAGGGGGTAACCAACAGGAAAATGCTTCTATACAAAGGTTATCTTCTGAGATTTCATGCAAAAAAATAAAAAACACCTGTAGGCCTTAGTGCAGAGAACTATTAATACAGTCTTAAATGTCTACTGACTAAGATACAATATTCGCAAATCAATGTGTGGGGCCTACTCCCTTAATTGTAACTTTTCATAATAAAAGGATCAGACCTAATACATCTGAAATATATGTCCTAGTAAACTAATCCAGGTTATAGCTGTTACCACTGGCTTATCACCATAACCAACTTAGTCTCCTGCAATGAGTTTAAGATTTTCCACAAGGCTCCCTTCAGGCATACAGTCATAAAATTACAAATGTAAAGTACAAAATTACAGTTTGCAAAGCAAAATACTTTGTCTCCAATAACAGTCTAATAAGGGATTATCACAGTGCATATCTTCTATCAGCACCGTTTGTTCAGGTCGGTCACCCACACCAAAACCCTTGCTTATTGTAGTTATCTGTGAGATACCATGTAACAAAATACCTGCCAAAAGACTTTAGCACAGTGTAATAACAATCCATCATCAAAAGCCTATTGCATTCAACATGTGCTTTTCACAAGAGTCAGACCTACTGGCTTTCTCTTCTGCACTGCCTGACCTTTTTTCGCACCCACATAAACTAACAAAGGTTGGACGCCAACACTGTTTTTGGGTCCAGGCGGTGGAGTCTCTTCTTCCTTAGAAGGATGTGGGGGTGCATAAAAAGTAGACAAGGAGATGGACTGGCCTACATGAAAGGGTGCCATCACTTTTGGCAAAAAGGGGCCCTAGCGCGAAGCACCACTTTGTCAGGATAGATGGAAAGATACGGCGGCTTAGATGACAATGCCTGCAGCTCACACCTTGTGGGCAGATGTAATAGGCACAAGGAAGGCTGTCTTCAAAGTAAGAAGCCTGAGAGGACAATTATGGATAGGCTCGAAAAAAGCACACATCAGAAATGTCAAAACTAAATTCAAATCCCTTTGGGGCATAATGAATGGAGATGGAGGAACCCTATGAGTAAGGCCTTTAAGGAACCCATTTACAATAGGAGATTTAAACAAGGATGTTATGATCAGGCAACTGCAAAAAAAGCAGAGATTGCAGATAAATAACCTTTTAGGGAACCCATAGCAGAGCCCTGCTGGGCCAGAGAAAGGATAAACAGCAAAACCTCAGAGAGAGGGGCAGAGATGGGTCAACAGACTTGTCTGTGCACCATGCCACAAATGTCTTCCAACTACAGGCATATACCATTTGGTGGAGGGACAGCTGGCTGCCAAGACAAGGTTAAAGACTTCTGGACGGAAGGTCAAAAGCTGACAAATGCCGCCGCTCAATCTCCATGCAAGAAGGCGGAGACTGGACAGGTTCGGGTGGAGAACCATCCTCTGCGGCAACAGAAGATCCTCCCAAAGGGGCAGTCTGATCAGAGGATCGATGGCCATGCTCAATAGCTCGGTATACCAGACTCTTCGTCCCCCGGTCCTGAGCCACTCTGATTTCTTGGGCCCAGCCGTTCTTCATCTTCTTGAGAACTCTGGGCAGAAGTGGTATGGATGGAAAGTAGTACAGGAGGCCCGGGTTCCACTCGAAGCGAAAAGCGTCAAACAACTGCTGCCTTGGAAACTCCAACGCGCAATAATGCTGACATTGCGCATTCTATGCGGAGGCAAACAGATCTAACCGATGGTCACCCCACCGCTGAAAGACCTTGCACCACCTCCGGACGGAGACGCCATTCGTGATCAACTAAGCATTGTCGGCTGAGTTCGTCCCCTCTGACATCAAAAGAGCCCACCAGATGTTGAACCATCAGGGAAATGTTCTAGTCACATCCAGAGGCACAGAGCCTCTTGACAAAGGGTCCATGACCCCATCCCACCCTGCTTGTTGCAGTACCACATGGTAGTGGTGTTGTCCGTGAACACCTGCACTACAGGCCCTTTGAGACAGGGAAGAAATTATTTTAATGCTAGTCTGATCGCCTGGAGCTCCAACAGGCTGATGTGGAGTCCGGACACCACCGGAGACCAGATGCTTCTGATCTCTGCCTCTCCCAGGTGGCTGCTACATCCCAAGAGTGTTGCATCAGTCACTGCGGTCAGATCTGGTTGCGGAAGGGAGAGGAATCTTCCTGTGGCCCAATCACAGTTCGTTAGCCACCACTGCAGATCTTGTGCAGTTCCCTCAGAGATGTAGAGCATGTCGGAGATTCCCCTGATGCTGCGCCCACTGGAACTTCAGGTCCCACTGCAGAGTTCGCATATGCCATCTGGTATGTGCCATCAATAGGATGCAGGAAGCCATGAGGCCCAGCAGTCTGAGTCTCTCACCAAAATCCAGGTTAGATGCTGAAACATCGGTATCAAGCCTGAATATCCTGGATTTGCCACTCTGGAGGATAAGCCCAAAACTGCACTGCATCCAGAATAGCTCCGATAAAAGGGAGTGTCTGAGAGGGAGTCAGGTGTGACTTCGGCACATTTATAGTGAGCCCCAGCGAATGCAGGAGTCCGCCGTAGTCTGGAGATGGGAGGAGACACTTTGGGGCGAGCCCACCTTTAACAGCCAGTTGTCGAGAACGGGAACAACTGAAACCCATGATCTGCACAGATGAGCTGCGACCATCACTTTGGTGAACACCAGAGGGGTTTTGGTAAGGCCAAAAGGAAGCACAGTACTCATGGTCTACCGTGAACCCCAAGTAACAACTATGGACAGGTAGGACGGGGTTATGGAAATAAGCGTCCTGCCAAGCCTAACGCTACCATCCAGTCTCCTGGGTCCAAGGTAGATAGAACCTGAGCTATAGTGAGCATTTTGAATTTCTTATTGAGAAAGACTGAGGAGCCAAAGATCTAGGATAGGGCAAAAGCCCTTGTCCTTTTTGGGCACCATAAAGTAGCGAGAATAACAACTGCGACCTACTTCAGACACAGGGATCCTCTGTAAGGCTCCCTTGGCAAAGAGATCTGTAACTTCCTCTCGGAGAAGTGCCAAGTGATCCTCCGTCATCCGATCGGAGGATGGTGGCAAGGATAGAGGGGTAATCTCGAAGGGGAGAGAGTAGCCCCTTCGGACTATCTTCAAAACCCACCTGTCAGAAGTGATGGACTGCCAGAGGAGCAGGTAATGGCGGATCCTTCATCCGACTGGTCCCTGGTAGGAAATCGTCAGATTAGGGCGGTCTAGAGGCAGCTGCAGGGTGATGGGGCAATGTCAGACTGGCCAGACTGCTGGCTGCCTGATCCATGAGGACAGTGGATCCCACATCCCCAACCACACAGAGGCTGGGCAGTATGCGCGATACATAGTGGCTGGAGGGTAATGGCCATGGCTGGGTGCCCTTTCCGTAGCAACGAAAGGGGCAAAAAGCAGACTGAGGGTGACGAGGGGCCACCCGAGGCCCAAGGACCTGGCTGTAGCTTGAGAATCATTGAAGAGCTCGACAGACTTTGGACGAAAGGTCAGAAGCTGTCAAGTGCCACTGCTCAATCTCCATGCAAGAAGACGGAGATTGGACAGTTTCGGGTGGAGAACCATCCTCTGCTGCTGCAACAGAAGATCCTCCAAAAGGGGCAGTCTGATCAGAAGATCGATGGCCATGCTCAATAGCTCTGGATACCAGACTCTTCGTCCCCAGTCCGTAGCCACAGGAATTACTTGGGCCCGCCCGTTCCTCATCTTCTTGAGAACTCTGGGCAGAAGTGGTATGGGTGGAAAGGCGTACAGGAGGCCCGAGTTCCACTTGAGACAAAGAGCGTCATTGAGCGAGTACCGCCTTGGAAACCCAAACGTGCAATACTGATGACATTGCGTATTCTATGCGGAGGCAAACCGATCTAACCAATGGTCTCCTCAACGCTGAAAGACCTTGTGCCACCTCCAGATGGAGGCGCCATTTGTGATCAACTAAGCATTATCGGCTGAGTTTGTCTCCTCTGATATTAAGAGAGCTCACCAGATGTTGAACCATCAGGGAAATGCCCTGATGTTTCAGCCACATCTAGAGGTCCAGAGCCTCTTGACAAAGGGTCCATAACCTCATTCCACCCTGCTTGTTGCAGTACTACACAACAGTGGTGTTGTCCGTGAACATCTGCACTATTTTAATGCTAGCCTGATCTCCCGTAGCTCCAACAGGTTGATGTGGAGTCCTGACTCCACCAGAGACTAGATGCCTATGATCTCCACCTCTCCCAGGTGGCCACCACTTCCCAAGAGTGATGCATGTCACTGCTGTCAAATCTGGCTGCGGAAGGAAGAGAAATCTGCCTGTGGCCCAATTGCAGTTCGTTAGCCACCACTGCAGATCTTGCACAGTTCCCTCCGAGATCTGGACCAAGTCGGAGAGATTCCCCTGATGCTGCATCCACTGGAACTTCAGGTCCCACTGCAGAGCTCGCGTATGCCATCTGGCATGTGCCACCAACAGGATGCAGGAGGCCATGAGGCCCAGCAGCTGCAGAGTTTTTCTAACCAAAATCCAGGTTAGAGGCTGAAACATCGGTATCATAGCCAGAATATCCTGGATTTGTCACTCAGGAGGTTAAACCTGAAACTGCACTGCGTCCAGAATAGCTCCAATGAAAGGGAGTGTTCAAGAGGTAGTCAGATGTGACTTCGGCACGTTAATAGTGAGCCCCAGCGAATTCAGGAGTCCGCCGAAGTCCGGAGGTGGGAGGAGACACCATGGGGAGAGCTTGCCTTCAACAGCCAGTCATCGAGATCGGGGAAGACTGAAACCCATGATCTGCACAGATTAGCTGCGACCACCACCATCACTTTGGTGAACACCAGAGGGGTTTCAGTAAGGCCAAAAGGAAGTACGGTGCTTGTGGTCTATTGTAAACCCCAAGTACCATCTGTGGACAGGTAGGACAGGGATATGGAAATACGCGTCCTGCCAAGCCGAACGCTGCCATCCAGTCCCCTGGGTCCATGGTAGATAGAACCTGACCCATAGTGAGCATTTTGATCTTATAGAGAAAGACTGAGAAACCGAAGGTCTACAATAGGGCAAATGACCTTGTCCTTTTTTGGGCGCCATAAAGTAGCGAGAATAACAACCACGACCTACTTACGTCACAGGGACCCTCTCGAAGGCTCCCTTGACTAAGAGATCTCCAACATCCTCTCAGATAAGTGCCAAGTGATCCTCCGTCATGAGGATGGTGGCAAGGACGGAGAGGTAGCCTTAAAGTGCAGGGAATGTCCCCTTCAGACTATCTGCAAAACCCACCTGTCAGAAGTGATGGACTGCCAGAGGAGCAGGTAATGATGGATCCTACCTCCGACTGGGTAGGGTATTGTCAGACTAGGATGGTAGAGAGGCAGCTGCAGGGAATGGGGTTGGGATGTCAGACTGACCAGACTGCTGGTTCCCTAATCCATGAGGACGGTGGATCCCACATCTCCGGCCACGCAGAGGCTGAGCAGCATGCACCACATAGTGCCTGGGGCGCAATGGACGTACCTGGGTGCCCCTTCCGTACCAACGAAAGGGGCAAAAAGCAGACTGAGGGGCCGCCACGAGGCTCAAGGACCTGGCCGTAGCATGAGAATCCTTTAAGCGCTTGAGCGTGGCGTCTGCTTTCTCCCCAAAAACACAAGTGCAATCAAAGGGAATATTCATAAGATTAGCTTGGACATCCCTAGAAAATACAGACGACCTCAACCAGGCGTGGCGCCTGAAGGCCACTGTCGAAGCAACCGCTCTGCCCAGTAAGTCGGCTGTGTCCAATCTGCATCAGATCATGAACTTTGCAGCGTCGCTACTACCAACAACTGCTTGGGAAAGTACAGCCCGTGCCTCCTCCGGGACCTGTGGCAGCCACTGCGCAACCGTATCCCACAGCATGTGGGAATAATGGCCCAAAAGGCATTCGGTGTTCACGGACCACAATGCCAGGCTGGCAGAAGCAAACGTCTTCTTCCCAAGTGTGTTGAGCCTCTTGGATTCCCTATCCTGTGGAAGGGAACATACCCTAGGAAATGGATGCTTGGATAACCAAGCTCTCAGGGCTGGGGTGTTGCATTAGGTGACCTGGGTCATCCGGTGCAGGGTGATGGTGGTGGGCAATAGTCCTGTTCACAGGAGCCCCTCTGCTGGATTTGGACCAAGTACCCAGAAGAACATCCGGAAGGACCTCATTAAGGGGATCAGGGGTTCAGAAGATGAAGTCTCAGGCTGAAGCAACTCTGTCGGGAGGTTAGTCCTGTCTGCCACCAAAGGCAGCTCAAGGTCCAGGACCTTGATGTGTGAAGCTCCCTCCTCCACAGCCACGGAAGGGGGAGAGAGCATGCCAGTATTTGGTGAGGTATCCAGTCCACTGGCTTCACCCAGCTCTGTACACAAGTCCATGGGGTCTTGGGGCTGGATTCTGAAGGGTTCGGCAACCCCCCCTCCCCTTCCTCACTGTAACCTAGCCCACAGTATTAAGGTTTAGGATCCAACATAGAGGGCAAGGCCCCTGCCAGCGCCAGAGTCTGCGTCGTATAACACCCATCTGGCTTCTGTGTCGGAGTCAGCCATGAGGATGGAGGCGGTGCCCCCCCCCCGGGAGCACGGGCGGCGCCGAGAACGTTGATATCGAAACCAGCGGTTTGGGAAGGCTGAATTCGTACAACCGGTGCCAATTCGGATCCAGGAATGGATCCATGGGTGCCCCTCTGAACAGCAGCCTAAGCAATCGGCGGAGAACCCAAAGCGGCTCCTTTTTCGGATCAGTACTGGCTGGCACTGAAAGAAAAGAACTGACGTCAACGCGACAGGGTGGCGCCATTATAGGGACCGCAATTTCATATCCGATGCGAACGACGCAGATGCCGGACGTGGAGCTGATCGATGTCACCTAATAGCGCACAGAGGGTACTGCTCGAGAAAAATCTCCGGATCCAGACTGACGCCTGTGGGAAATTTTAAGATGAAGGATCTGCAACTAGATGTCTCTATCAAATTTAATAAGCTAGACCCATTGTCTTTGGCATAACGTGTCAGAGACCTATGGCATTTTATATAATATACTGATGTGCACCAATTAGACCTATAGCTAGCCACAGTAACCACCTCAGGCCTACTGTTTTGAGCATAGGCTTTTTCACAAGACAACCATCAGGTACACGGTCATAAAACTACAAAATGTTTACACAATTACAGTTGGATAACCAAAGTACTATCTCTACAACATAAGGCCTAATAAAGATCCTCATAGAACAAATCTTATAAATCTGCGGTCTCTTACAGGTGGTAACATACGCCAAAATCCTTGCCTACTATGGTAATCTCGGAGATTCCATGTAACTAAATACATATCTGTAGGCCTTTATATAGAGTAGTAACAATTCACCCTTAAAATCCCATTGACTTCAACCCCTTCACTGCCAGGCCTTTTCCCCTCCTGTGCCGCGCTTAGGCCCTCATAACATTTTGTCCACATAAGCTACCCATGCCAAATTTGTGTCATTTTTTCCCCCAACATCCTAGGGATTATAGAGGTACCCAGAGTTTGTGGGTTCCCCTGGAGAAGACCAAGAAATGAGCCAAAATACAGCAAAAATGTTGTTTCCTTAAAAAAAAAAAAAAAAAAGGAAAAAAAAAGGGCTGCAGAAGAAAGCGTGTGTTTTTTCCCTGAAAATTGCATCAACAAAGGGTTTGTGGTGCTAAAATCTTCCCAGCTTTCAGGAACAGGCAGACGAATCAGAAAAGCACATTTTTCAACACAATTTTGGCATTTTACTGGAACATACCACATTTCTATTATTTTTGTGCTTTCAGCCTCTTTCCAGTTAGGGCCAGAAATGGGTGTGAAACCAATGCTGGATCCCAGACAGCTAAACATTTCTAAAAAGTAGACAACATTCTGAATTCAGCAAGGGGTCATTTGTGTAGATCCTTCAAGGTTTTCCAACAGAAAATAACAGCAGAAATAAAAAAAAAGTATTGAAACTGAGGTGAAAAAAACAGCCATTTCTCTCAATGTTTTACTGTATAACTTTTTCCTGCGAAGTCAGATTTTCAAAAGCAATACCCCAGTACATCTGCTGGACTCTTCTGGTTGCAGGGGATATATAGAGCTTGTAACGTTCATCAAGACCCCTAGGTAACCAGAGCAAATAAAGGAGCTGCACCTTGTAATGGGTTTTCATTGTATACCGGATATACAGCAATTAATTTGGTGAAATATAAAGAGTGAAAAATAGGTATCAAGGAAACCTTTGAATTTCCAAAATGGGCACAAGATTAGGTGTTGTGGAGCAGTGGTTATTTGCACATCTCTGAATTCCGGGGTGCCCATACTAGCATGTGAATTACAGGGCATTTCTCAAGTATTCGTGTTTTTTTACACCCTGTTATCATTTGTAAGGAAAAAAATGTAGAGCAAGACAAGGGGCAGTAACACTTCTCCCAATAAAAATGGTACCTCACTTGTGTGGGTGGGCCTAGTTCCCGCAGCAAGAAACCAACATGGACACATCACATTTTCACATTGAAATCTGCTGTGTTTTTTGGAAAGTGCCTAGCTGTGGATTTTGGCTTCTAGCTCAGCCAGCACCTAGGAAAACCTACCAAACCTGTGCATTGTTAAAAACTAGACACCTAGGGGAATCCAGGATGGGGTGACCTGTGGGGCTCTCACCAGGTTCTGTTACCCAGAATCCTTTGAAAACCTCAAAATTTGACAAAAAAAAAAAAATATATATATATATATATATATATATATATATATATATATATATATATAAATAAAAAAAAAAAAACTTTTTCCTCACATTTCGGTGATAGAAAGTTCAGGAATCTGAGAGGAGCCACAAACTTCCTTCCACACAGCATTCCCACCAAGTCTCCTAATAAAAAATAGTCCCTCACTTGTGTGGGTAGGCCTAGTGCCTGCATCAGGAAACGCATCATGGACACATCACATTTTTACACTGAAAACTGACGTGTTTTTGGGAATGTGTCTAGCTGTGGATTTTGGGCTCTAGCTCATTCAGCACCTAGGAAAACCGAGCAAACTTGGCCCTTTCTGAACACTCGACACCTAGGGGAAACCAGGATGGGGTAACTTGTGGTGCTCTCACCAGGTTATGTTACCCAGAATCCTTTGCAAACCTCAACATTTGGCAAAAAAAAAAAAAAACACTTTCCTTACATTTCGGTGATGGAAAGTCCTGGAATCTGAGAGGAGCACAAATTTCCTTCCACCCAGCATTCCCCCAAGTCTCCCGATAAAAATGATGTGTGGGTAGGCCTAGTGCCAGTGACAGGAAATGCCCAAAAAACAGTACGTGGACACATCAGAATTATCAAATACAAAACTTCCTGTTTTTGGGGGGGGAGGGGGGGGGCAGGGGGGGCGGGGGAGAGATAGGAAGGAATCGGGGTGGGGGAGGGTGGGGGGTTAACCTGCGTTTTTGGTCCCACCAAAGGGAGTCCAGGGAGTTGTGACTCGCGTGGATTCCCCCACTGTTTTCTTACCCAGAATCCTCAGCAAACCTATAATTTAGCTATAAAAAAAAAATAATCAATCAGATTTTCACCCATTTCTGTGTGGGATCACTGCAACGGCACAAATTTCCTTCCACCCAACGTTCCCCTCAGTCTCCCGATAAAAATGATACCGCACTTGTGTAGGTGGGCCAAGTGCCTGTGACAGGGAAGAGCCAGAAACAGGTTGAAATTGAGGAGGAACCAATGCGGGTCCAAAAAGGCAGTTTGGAAAAGAAAAAAAAACGTTTTTAGGCTGACAAGTAGGGTAGCATTTTTTTCGGCATAGATGCGACAATGCTGGCTGGTACGAATTTTGTGGATTTCTGCAGATTCTGGAAGGTTCCATCACAAAAATGTGGGGAAAATGTGTGATTTCAAGCAAAGTTTGAGGTCTGCAGGGCAGTGTGGGTAAGAAAATGGTGCGGGAGCATGTAAAGCACACCACCCTGGACTCGCCCCAATGTTTAATTTTCAGATGTGTCTAGGTCTCGGGGATTTTTGTACATGGCAGCATCCTAAAGTCAAAAAAGTGCAGCCTTCACCATTCCAAGTGGGACGATTTTGAGAGTAAGACAAGCTCTCATGTAAAACCAAAACCCCAAATAATCAAATGTCTTCTTGCTTGCCGTGGGATATGATGTTTTAGTGTGTGGGAGAGAGTTGAAAGACTGTTACCCCCTTCAGTTGGGGTGGGATCATAACCATGCCCATACTGGTTGGTAGCCACCACCGCACTATTTTTTTGGTTTTAATTCCCTTGCATTTAGTAGGCTTTCTGTCCCCCGGGGAGTGGATCGGGGGTAATTGCCCCATCTGCCCACCGGTGGGCAGAACAACTTTGTCCCCATTTATTTGGGGCGGAGTATGGCAATAGTCCCACCCTCTTTTTTTTTTTTTTTAAAGAAATCTTCCCTGGTCTCTGGTGGGCTTTCTGCCCCCTCGGGGCAGATGAGCCTTACAAACACTGGCCGATCTGCCCTCAAGGGGGGCATAAATGGGCAACAGTAATGTGTCCCCATGGGGAGCGACCCTTGCCCAAGGGGCTGCCCCCCACCTGGGGGGTGGGGACTAGGGGGTTCCCCTTCCAGCCCTGCGGGTTAGGGGGAGGCCCATGGGGGACTAGCGCTCCCCCCCATGTTCCAGTACGAGGCCGTAATGGTTACGTCCTCGGCACAGGAGCACTGTGCCGCAGGACATAACCATTACGTCCACGGCACAGAACCAGTTAACATATGCTTTTCATAATAAACAGTGCAGTGTGTGCCTGCAAAATATCAAGCTCTGACCCGCTGTAAGCATGGCACTGTATGCATGTTAGCAAGACTTCTCTACACAGCCATACTGATGCTGGCTCAGGCAGCCGGATAAACAAAATAATCAAAGCTGCATGAAGCACCTTTTTTTCTGTGCAAGCAGACAACTTTTGCCCAATCAAAACATGTACTTCTGTCCACCTACGTGGGCAGAGCCAAAGCTCCTCTCCACTGTACTCCTGAAATCTTTCAGGTTGATCACATAAGGGCTGGCGACATCTGCACTGTCAAGACAGACCTAAAAAGGGTGAAAGCTTTGAGAGCTTGGCTACGGAGGTTGAACACAAAATGGTCTGTGTCATTCCTCCTCCCAGTAGTGGTTGTTTAAAAAAACAGCTCAAAGTTTCACATAATTTACAAGTAGACTAAACACTAGACCGTTGTTGTTTGTATAAATGAGTTCAGATCATTTACAAACATGACAAAAAAAACATAAATCGAATTATACAACCTCCGCCCTTGGTTTTCACAGAAACCGTAGGAGTGGTTAGCTGCGAGTGACCTGCGCTTTATAAAGAACCAATCTAACAAGCTCATTCTGGAGCCATCAGAGGCTTTAAATCCAAACTAGAAATTGAGCAACATGTACTACACCAATAGTCATTTTAGAAACCACTGCTGTGAAGCCAGGCCCAGGCATTTCAGTACCTGGGAAGCTTGTAAAATCCCATCCCAGAATATGAGATCGATTTATCTTGCACGTACATATGCTTATTTCACAAAACATTATAAAAGTCAGATGTAATTTCGTATAATACTCCGAACACATCTTCTAATTTTATACCCGCAATCTGCCAAATGCTAATCCAAGAGCAACTCTCTCTCGACTCATTCTAATGCCAGTTTGATGGATCCTTCTGCCTCCTATAGAGTGCATACTTTAGAATGCACAAGGGACTATTTTACATCACAGAAGTAACCTGAATCATCACACATATTCCTAATCTTATACATGGATGTTGTCCATAAAGCAATGATTCTTTGCTTTTTTTTGTTTCACTGAGGCAGGCTTTTTTTAACGTTTTAGTAAGCCACATTTATGTGTACGTATATTTTTAAGAAATACATATATATATATATATATAAACACTTCATGATTTAGAAAAGTATTATTTGTGTAGCTCCACCAAGGTTTTCTCTAAGAAACTAACTGTTGAAATAAAAATATCTTGAAAATGAGTAGGAAAATAGCGACTTATGTCATTTTTATCTGTAAAGTCTTGTTACGATGGCGGATTTACAAAAACAGTACATATGTCCCTAGACTTTTCTGGTCGTGAAACTGTATTGGGATTGTAAGTTGTCCAAGAACCCAAAGTACAGGGCCAATAACTGACCTGCACTGCAATGGTTTTTCATTGGGTCCTGAGTATAGAGCAAATCATACGATAAACTATGAAGAGTGGAAAAAGAGTACGAAGGAAACCTGTATTTCTTAAAGAGTTCAGGAGCAATGGTTATTTGTACATCTCTGAATCTGTGGGGACCTGTACTAGTATATCATTTAGAGGCTATTTTGCAAAATGTCTTCTTTTGTTTTATTGGTCAGTTAAGTACTTCCTAAAACAATTGTTAAGCCTGTTACATTTTTGGATCCCCAGAAGTCTTGTCCATCTTTACGCTTATTCCTCAGGGTTATTTCATCCCCCCGTTGAGCTTCGTAGTGGACTTATAAGTAACTTATAATCAAATGGCATCATGTGGGGCATTAAGACCTGTGCACTGACAAACAAGAGCCACAACGATACAAGGAAACTGACAAGTGGGAGAACCAACAGTGAAACAGGGTCCCTAAGAAAGGGGACCTACAAGGATTCTTGCCCACTGTCACAGAAGCACAAAATGGGGACACTGACTTGAGTATAGTTACAAAGGGGCATGGACCATAGGACACTAACAAGGGAATGCACACACAGGGGTGCTGGCAAGGTTTCTAGATACTGGCACAGGCAATCCACAATGAGACTAGGATGGGACACTAGTCAGGGGGCACTAAAACACGAGCAACAACACCAACACTAAACTCTGACATTAGGCACAATGGGACACTGGCACTGGGAAGATTCATCGGGACAGTGGCCAACCACTACGACACTGGGCATAAATTAGTGCTAAGACACTGGCATGGAGCGGATACCCACATTGGGTGGAAAAATGCACTTTGGGCAATTTCCTGTCGCGGGCACTATGTTCACCCAAACGAGGTACCATTTTTATCAGGAGACTTGTAGATAGCATAGTAAAACATTTGGTTTTACCCATTGGATTTAACTGCATTCGTGCCTTTCAAAATGTAAGCTAGTACATAAGAAAGGTGCCAATTTGAAAAATATCCTACAAATCATACGCTAGTATAGGGACCCAGAAATTTTTGGAATGTAGAAATAACCACTGCTCTTAAACTCTATACCTTGTGTCCATTTCAGAAATACATGTTTTCTTCGTACCTATTTTTCACTCTGCCTATTTCGCTATACTTGGTACTCAATGAAAATCCATTGTTCGCTGCAGCTCAGTGGTTTGCTCTGGGAACCTTGCGTTCTTGGAGAACTTACAAGCCCTACATATCCCCGCAACCAAAGGGGTCTAGCAGACGTAAGGGTATACTGCTGTTGTCAATCTTACAAGGATTAGGATACTAATCAAAACTAAGACAATGCCAGGACACTGAGACAACATAGGGACCCCGACAGGGGGATAAGGAGGGGTCATGACACTAGTGCACTATGCCGATAAGGACGGGATGCGGACACAGGACTCCGACATGGAGACACTGCCACTGCGACATGGACACTAGAACAAACTCAGGAGCAACAACAATGACAATGTGATAGTAACACCAGTTAGCTGACAAGCATCAACATTGTGACACTAGGATACTGTCAGAGGGGTGCCAACAGACTGGCACACTCACACAGCAGTACCAGAAATCACACAGCAAGGCCTATTTCAAGATCAGATCAGTGAAAGTGGGACTCAGCCACTGGGTTACAGAGCTGCTAATGGCCAAAGGAGCTGCAACAGTGGCGAGGGGATATTGACCTGTGGACAGTGTCAGAGGGTCACAACACTGGGATATTGCCACAAGGACACTGAAAGACCGAGGCAGAGGCACAAGCTAATGGGATGCTAACATGGGCATTAGGCACTGCAACACTGCCAGGAGTTACTGCCACAGCGACTCTGCCTGTGTAAACAGACACTGGTGCAAAACGACAACGATACAGAGACACTGAAAGCAACATCGGAACACTGACACAGGGATGTTGGCATTGGTACATTGACAAGGACATGGATGAAAGAACATCGACAATGGGACATCGACAAAGAGGAAATGACACTGGGACACAGGTAGATGGGAAAATGGGGAATACGATCTAGCTATCGGAAGAATAACATGCGCGCACACGCAGTAACACTGCCATGCGACACTGACAACCTCACAAACAGTAATGCTGAGACACCGACACCGGAGTATCAGACATTCACAAGGATGCTGCAACGCAAGAGACTAATATTAGCAAGTGAAACAAGGACACCAGCATGCAGACAGTGACACTGGGGCACTATCACTAGAGAACAAACACACAGGAGAGCAGACAAGGCGAAAGACACTTGGGCACCAACACTTGCAAATGAAACAGGGAGGAACTGGGACATTAATATTAGAGCAATGATATGGATAGTTGGACAAAGGAATAGAAGAATATCAGTATGACATTAGGGCACTAGCATGGGTACCTGGAAGTTCATCACTGCCTCCAGGGCACAGCTAAAGACACAATGAGACACTGACACTAGGAAGGTTAAAGTTACAAAAGGGACATGGATGCTGGATTGATAACATGGAGTCGATGAAACTGGCATTGAGACGGTGATGTTGGCACATGACAAGATGTAGGAACCTATGTCAAAGGGAAACATGGACATGGGGACACTCATATGACAATCTTGGCATCTGGACACTGATTGGAGGGGGGGCACCATAACAGACCTTGTGACGTTTCTAACCAATGTTTGTTGACATGGTGTGCGTCATCATCAACACTACTTGCAGTTGGACTAACTGAGCAGTTGAGTCCTTTCCTACAACGGAGGTTCAAAAGAAAGTGGATTTCTGGGTGCAATTAATTACTTGGATGATTTCCTGTTTGTAGGCCAAGGTGGAACAGAATTGGCAGCAGTTTCAGGAGCTATTTCACCCAGACGGCTAAGTGGCAATGTGAGACCAACCATGGATTCACAAGGGTGAATGCCAAATGACTGAGGATGCTTCCCAGGTGGTCTAAGGCCCCTTTACTGCAAGTGTTCCGCAAACCTAAAAAATAACGAGCCTTTGCAATGTAATCGGTCTCGCATTTGCTTGAGTAAGAGCTATTGACGTTGACCCCAAACTCCATATCTCTATCTGTTCCCAATTGGAAATTAAACTGAATATATTTCAAGGCAAACCCAGTGTTACCCTGTGGGAGAGATAGGACTTGCAATAGTGAAAACCGAATTTAGCAGTATTTCACCACCAGGACACGTAAAACACACTGGTACATGCCCTACCTTTTAAATACACTGCACCATGTCCATAGGGCTGCCGTGGGCCTACTTTAGTGGTGACTCCCATGTAGTAAAAGTTTGGGCCTGGCAAGTGGGTACACTTGCCAGGTTGAATTGGCAGTTTAAATCTGCACACACAGGCTCTGCAGTGGCAGGTCTGAGCCATGTTTACAGGGCTACTTATGTGGGTGGCAAAATCAGTGCTGCAGGCCCAGGGCATCTCTAGTGCACTTTACTAGGGACTTACCAGTAAATCAAATATGCCAATCATGGGGAAACCAATCACCAATACATTTTAGACAGAGCATATGCACTTTAACACTGGTAAAGTGCCTAGAGTCATAAAGCCAACAAAAACAGGTCAGAAAAAATAGGTGGAAGAAGGCAAAAAGGTTGGGGATAACCCTGCAAAAAGGATCAGGTCCAACAAATAGTTAAGGGAGGATGAGAAAATATAACACTTGCAAAGAAAAAGTGAGAGGCGCAAATGGAGTGAATGCACATAAGGGAGATGAAAGGAAAAATGGACATGAAAGCAAAGATGGAATGATGCCAGGAGAAATATAAGCAAGGGTGGAAAGAAGATCAAAGTAGGGATGGAAGAATGGAATAAACAATTAAAGTAAAGCAAGAACGTTATGAAAAATGAGACACCAATAGAAGGAAAGACACAAAGATAAACAATCGCATGGACGAAAAGTTGTCTAGAAGAAAGGAACAATTGAAGGAGGAGAGGAAAGATGCCACAACGGAAAAAGGATGTATACAAAGATGGGCAAAAACAGAAGGAAATATTCAAGAATGGAAGGATTGAAAAGGTAGGGTAGATAGAGAGAAGAGAAGACAGAGGGAAGGAAAGGTAGACAGAATGAAGGGCAGATAGGACGAGGGAAGTGAAGGAAAATGATTGTAGGGAAGCGAGAACGATGGAAGAGAAAACAGAACGATGGAAGCGAAGACAGAAGGAAGGCAGGGCAGACAGAAGGTAGGGAAGGCAGAAGGAAGAAAGGGCAGATAGATGGAAGAAAGGGCAGATAGAAGGAAGAAAAGGAAGACTTGATTGAAGGAAATATGGATGGAAGGAAAGATGTCAGGATGGAAGGAAAGACCAATCAAAGGTTGAAGGAAAGATAGAAGGAAGGACATAAGACATAAAAGGCTAGTCAATATAAAAGGCTTCACTTAACGTTTTTTTCCCTAAGCTTGCTCGGGTTGACCACTTGCTTACTGCCATTCAGGGCATGGATCAACGTGGGGTATATTGTATTTTTCTAGCTACTCCCTTTGCTGCTAGACTCTGAAAGGAGTTCCACGCCCATCCCATAAAGCGAAGCCTGTTGACATCTTTTATGTCGTCCCATATTCGACGGATGCCCACAATTAACACCCCACAACCCCGCACCGCACCCGCATGAGAGATTTTGCAAAGATGGAATGGCACTAGTCCTAGTGGGACATTTGGGTATGAAGGCGATTCAATCCACCCACTGATACAGTTAGCCTGCTGGAACAGTACAGAAACTGCATGCCGGGCTATACAAATAACTCATCATGAGATGCTTGTACCGCAGGGGTTAACGCGGCTATGTGCTGAAATTCGGACTATACTTTTCATTACGACCACATTTGTGCATTATTGACAAATCAAAACCTCTCTCACAGCGGTTCTTCACAGCACGTCAAGTACAAACTAATTCACAACCAACCCTCGGAGCACAAAGCATTGTCAAGGCCAGGACACATTCAATTCTATTTTTACATTCCATAAAGCTGTGTTTTCCAGCACTATGTAAGTAAAGCCAATTACCCAGGGCACAAACTAGAGTGCTTTTCCTGGCCATGAATTACACCATTCACTTCACACAGAACTAATATCCCTGCCTGTTGATCTGACCTGGACCTCCCATACAGGTACGTGTGTTGGAACAAATAAACTATTGTGTGGGAAAGAACACATTTTGCTGGCAAGGCAATCAGTTATTCCCTCACTGAAAGTATTTTCTATAGAGCGGCAGTATCGCCATGGGATGCCAACAGGCACCCAATCATACACAGAGGTACTCTGACACAATCATTGGGTAAAGAGGGTCAGCAGAGCTGCAAGTTACTTCTCAACAAAATTACTTACAAAGCATACCAACAGTACCAGCTCTGCAATAACCGGTGATAGAAACATCTCTGAAAGCGGGCACAATTAAATGATGAAACATGAATTTGTATAGCACATTTCTACCATTCGAGTGGTCCTGTGGTGCTTTCAGAATGTGGGTGCCCTCTAAGGTTTTTAGCTTCTTGTGTTGGCATTGTATTGTGATTGAGGTTCGTATCGTTTGGAATCGTGTAAAATCGTTCTGTAGAGCTCCATGTTCTACAGAACAGGTACCACTGATCACCATGTAGAATATCAGAAGTACAGTGAACTCAAATGGAATAGCTGTACTCCTATTTGTCTTTTTAGATATTTTTGATGAAGTTCACCAACATCTCTAGTTGGATTGCTTACACCTAACCTCAAATACCAAACACTCATCTCACCACCTTCTTTCTCCTCAACATTGTTTTACTCCACAGCAGGTGTACCTCAGGTCCCAAAACCATTGTTTCTTTCCTCTTCAAAGTCCACCTATGTCATCAACTCATTTCCTCTTCCAACTACTAAAACGTGCTGATGACACATTTCATCCAGAAGATTCAAAATCCCACCAGATCTTGACTCTGGATATTCGGACATCTCTACAGGCAATTGATCACTGGATGTCATCTAACAACCTCAAGTTAAAATCTTCAAAAACTGGATTATTCGTATATTTCAAACAGGCTATCATCCCACAAACATCTGACAACAAGATCTTCGGCACCACCATCTCGCTGCACGGAAGTGGAGTATCTAGGAGTGATTGTTAGGCTTCCATCACACCAACGTTATCACATATACATTGTTTTTCCAAACTAAGCATCAACAAGATGAGATGGCTGCACCACATGCTCCCCTACTTTGGCTTCCCTCCAAAAATTCAAGCAACTATCACCTTAGAGATTTACTGCATAGGCTATGACAAAGTGGAGGCCCCCTTCAAAACCTTTACAAATACACATTTCTGAATGTAGCCACCTTTCAGCTCCTCCAGCTGTTCTGACTTGCATCACACCAGTAATAAAGTCCTTACATTTACCTTCCGTGGCTCTAGGCATCACCTTCAATCAGCGTGCTTCACTCTTGGAGAAATAGATGGAACTGGACCATTCTTCCTTCAACACAAACTCTTATCACCAAACAAGACGATTACACTGACAATTGCCCCTCTCCTGGCCAGTCCTTCCTTCAAAATGTCACAACTCATGGAAGTTCCTGCTCAGTCCAAGCCGTGGCACTATATTCCTGCAAGAACATTCTGAAATTCCAGAGGACACTAAAGAGCCATCCACGCGGAGCTGAAAAATGTCAAAAGCCTTTTACCACTCCAGGAGCAGTATTACAGCCTTGGGTGGTAAAACATCATCCAAACCAACCTGGCAAACCAAGTAGTCCACAACATACTTTCACTCATTAGAGCTAGTCAGAGAGACAGTTTTGTCCAGACACAAGGGAGCAACCAGTATAAGTCAAATCAACATCCTTCCAGGCTCAGAGTTCTGCACAAAGTATGCAAAAGTGGAAGTAGGGAGCCCTGGACAGTTCAGAGAACCGCGCCTTTATATGGAGTACACTACAGCACCACCGACACTCCAAATCTGCTCACCTCAAATGTCTGTTAATCTAGCAGAGTCTTTAAGGGTAGGTGTAACGGAGCTGTGATAGTGTGCCTGGAGTGGTAAAAGACTTTTGTCATTTCTCAGCTCAGCATGAATGGCACTAGCTAATCCCATTCTTAAAGTCTTTGCTGCAAAAATATCAAAAGACTGTCACTTTTCCAGCTTGGCATGGATGGCACTGTGCTCATCCTATGCTTAAAAACAGTGACAGAAAAACAGATGTTTGAGGTGAGCAGTTTTGGAGTTTCAATGTTACCTCCCTACTAAGTCAAGAGCCTCATGCCTAAGAGGAGGGAGGGGATTTGGTGTGCGTGACAACTCAAAAGTGTCACACAGCTCTAGTGTGCTAAGGGGAGGAAGGGAGGTGGACTGGGTACTCAACAGCAGAAGAGGGTGGAGAAGTGAAACAGTCACCACCCGAAGGAGTACTGTTGGGCTTAATGGTTGGACTAGGGGTATGGTTCCAGAGAGCTAGGTATTGCATGGCTAACATCTTTCCGCTAGGACTGGATTGATACAACTAAGTGTAAGTAAAATAAAACTAATGAAAAAGATGAGGTTTCGGGGCTTTATGAAAGGCAGTGTTATGGGTGATACAATGGAAGGATATCAGCACACAGTTCCACAATTCTGGTTGCATAATCAAAAAGGTTCTGCCTTCTACCTTCAGAAGGGTATGAACCAACAGCAGTGGGATTACCATCGTCGTGTGCTTTCTATCAGCAAAGGTGCGATAGTAGGTGAGGAGGAGATTCTGGGACAACTGAGGGTGCTTGTGTTGGCAAACATGATGCACAACATTTTATTTTGACAACATGTGCCTTGTGTATAATATTATAGATGTTTTGTTCAATTCTTGTGGCAATTATTTCGTGGATGAAATGGTTGTCAAAAGGTTGGTGGATGCCAAGCAAATTCTGACGGTCAAGCCTATGCAGGTATTTCTGACAAAATATTTCTGAAGAGTTTCTTTTAGGTTTAGGATGTTAAAAAGGATTGACAGGTACAGATACACAGAGAAGAGAAAATAGTATCATTTGGGCTGGAAATGATTGGGAGAGCCATTTTTATAAGTGAGCATAGCCGGTAAGGTGATAGGACAGTTGTTTCAAATTAAATGGGTTCAGAGCTATTAATCGTCAAGGGAAGATAGTACGACAGAGCATGCTGAAAGCATGCATTATCAGGTATTTAGCAAGAGAAAAAAAACAAAAAGGAGACCACCGGTTATGGCCAAACACTGAGTGGTACACATTGAATATCTAAGCAAAGTTCTCTAGGTTAGAATGGGAGAAACTGCCTAGGACATGATTCTCTTGCCTAATGGGAAGGAGAGGTGTTTCCTCTGACTTCCAATAGTAACATGGATTGAGGAGGTTAGAGACTTATTAAAACAGGTATTAGAGTATGGCTGGGTGCATCAGGGATGAGACTGTGTTCTTGAGAGCATCACAGCATTTAGGAGCTGGTAGGCATGACCTTTTAAGTAGGAAAGGGCAGTTACTATGGATGGGTTTGCAAGTACGGAGCCACTTCTATAGGGCTATGGAACCCTGGATCAACCTGGCAACATGCATTACCCATAACCCCTGGAATGTGAGAGACTACGCCAAACTTATACTGCAAGCTATCTCCTTTTTTAGGGTATCAACGATGAACAATTAGAGTTACGCTTTGGAAGTGGCTGTGGGGTAGAAACAGAGCTACAGTAAAACACAGGTGGTGGAACGTAAATTACACTATGTAGTAATTTCAATTATTGTTATCATATTACAGGATTTGGTTCCATTTCAAGATCAATAGTTTAAAAAAACTTATTTAGAGAACACTGCTGTAGCGCACAAATTCTCCGAAAATGCAGGTAAGTTATTTATTTGGAGAGATAACTCTAATGGAATGTTCATCGTGATTAAACCTCACGGTGTGGAATCTCTCCTCTCAAGCAATCTGAAGTAAGAAAACAACTGTCACGCTTTTATTAATTAAATATGATCACGATATAACATCTCCTTATTTCCAAATTAAACAAAAGAACTAGATAAACATTAAAAAAAAACTCAAACACAAAGAAAACAAATTTTATTACCGGCTACGCATCACCTGTTAGTCATTGTATTACAGTCCAAATGTAGTTTTCAAAGTACAGAAGTAAACAATTTTAATTTTACAAATCTATTATCAGCTATACATCATCATCTTTAACTTGACTATATCTAAACATTAGCTGCCATATTAAACATAGGGGAAAACTATCTTGATTTCCATGGAAAGAATCTCTCATGAGACGATCTGCGCAATGTACCTTCAGATGGGCATACACTTCCCAACTCCCTCTGTCTTTGTGACAGTCTGTTCCGGCCCACCCAAGCGTCCCATGGCAATTTCCCAAAATTCCAACCATGGCACTCCTTTAACTCACTGAACTGCCACGCACTCTCTCAACTACAGAAGGTTCACTGTAGCATGCATCTTCTTTCTTTACAAAACCTGTTTTTTTTAATATGAACCATATCCATAACACAAATAACTGTTTGGTGTGCATTCTCATAGCATTGTCTTTTTTTTGCTTTTCTTGGCCATCCAGCACTTCTACGAAGAGCACTCTTTTCATCCTCCTCTCTAGGCTTTTTACTCATAGACTTAGATATTCAAGCTGGACACAGAATAGATGTTGGTGTGTGCCTCCTTCACAATTCAACAGGAGCTACTTTACTGACCAATTGAGGAGTGGTACGGTAAAGCCAAATCATGGACTTAGCAGCCTCATCAATAAGGCACCCACTTTTTTTTTTACCCCAGTCGATGCAATTGATCACCCCTGTGTTCATTCTCTCCACCAACCAATGGGTTTGCGGGCGGGTGGTAAAGAGAGCCAGACTCTCTTACAAGACATCCCTGCACCAACAAACTGGACTTCATTGTCAAACAAAATGTTCTGGGATACCCTCTCTTGTAAATATGTCTTCTCAGAAATATTACAGCATTACTGGCTGTAGTTTTTTTTTGGGGGGGGGGGAGAAACGAATTTCGGTCATTTGCTGCAATAATCCATCAACACAAATTATTCTGGGTTAAAAGAATAAATGGGCCAACCATGTCAACACCTACTTTCACCAAGGTTTGCATGGGCACTGAATAGGTTCTAATGGAGGAGTAACAACCTTACCACCTTTCATTAAATTGCTACATTAACACACACTCTAAAAAATGTGTCTATCTATTTGTCCACCAGTAATTAGCTCTTAATCTTCTACTAGTCACGGACAAGTGGCCATCATGAGCAAAACATATTAAATGAGGATGAGCAGAAGCGGGAGGGATGAATTTGTCTCATTTCACAATGACACAGTCCTCAATGGATAGTTCCTCAGCAACCTTGCTGTAAGGCTGAAGCTCCAAATAAACACTTTTCATTATCCCTCCACCCCGCCACATTTACTTTATCCCAGAATTTCGTCTTCTTCACTAGTACTCTTCCATTCACCTTCTGAACACGCATTTAATTCTGAAACACCAGTAGCTGATACGAAAAATAAACTCTAGGTCATAATTTAGATCTAATTATTCTGGGTGGTTTACAGCAGATGGGACAAAAACATGCTTTTACATTACCTTTTCTGGGCATATGTACAACTTCAAAATCATACTGCAAGAGATTAGCTGTATGATAGGCAAATATGCAGAGTTGCCACCTTGACATTTTCACAATTCAATCCATACACCAGAGGTTTATGATCTGTCTTTTAGACGAACCTTCTTTCCCATACAGAACATTTAAACGTCTTGATGGTCTAGAAGCAAGTTAAAAGCTCTTCTTCTATACCAGGATAATTCAACTCGGGTTCTCTCAGAATTCTAGAAGCAAAACTTGTAGCCAGTCTTTTGGGTAAGTACCAAACCTAGCCAAATACTTCTGGTGTCTACCAAGATATCAAATGGTTAATTAGGATCATATGACCGTAGTGCCTTTGCGTTTGTCATTTATACTGTGACCCAATCAAACTTCTCATAGCACATCCTGTCTCATACAAACGGAACAATAGATTTGTGAGACTTTTCATTTTAGTAGCACATCCAGGTAAGAATTTACAATAGGATTCACAAAGATCAATAAATGAACAAAGTTCAACTCTGTTCCTCTAGGTTGAACAATCAACAAAAGCTTTGACCAAACCTGGCTTAGGACCAACAGCCTCACATGACATTTGATGTCCTAAAAATTCAATATTTTTCTGAAACTCACACATTTCCCTTTAACTTTTTCCTCCTAGAAAACAAATTAAGAACAGAAGTAAGTATCTTATTAGGTTACTCCAGGTTTTTGGCATAAATAAGCACATCGTCCTGGAACACTACTGCTCCTTGCACATCACCCAGCAAATTATACTGAAACACTGAAGCAGCAGACCCTAATGCGAATGGCATGACACACACTTGGAAGGTACCAAACAGTGAATTGAATGCAGTGAAATGCTTTGAAGATGCATCTAAAACTACCAGAAGATACGCAAAAGCAAGATCAATCTTTAAGAACCATTCTGCCCCACCTAACTTTTCGAAAAGCTCACTGATTCTGGAAAGTGAATGTGAATCTACCCAAATCCCTTTACTAAGACTATGCAAATTCACAAAAAGCCTTGTTTCCCGTCGCATTTGCATGCTACAAATAATGAGACAACTATAAAGATGAATAAATAGGTTACACTATTTCTTTAGTCTCCAATTCTGTCAATACATTTTCCAAATCATCTCGCAAACTAAATTGAACATCCCTAACCTTGCATTTCACAGGCATGGCACCATGTTTAATGATAAATTGGTTCTTAAATCCCAGAAGCTCCCCTAACTTGGAGAAAACACTTTGAAATTACTGTATTCCATCCGCTGCTGTTTGTTCCTCATCAACTGGCACCTGCCAGCTTGTGCCAGGTTTTAGTACCATGCCACATAGACCCCAGGGGTGTGGAATTTATTAAAATATCTACTTGTCCAGGGGACAGATTGCTTCTCAAATCTACTTGTCCTGTAAAAAGATCTACTTGTCCCTTTGGTGCCATGTAGTGTGGCGACAAATTATGGCAGCAATTAATAGCCTCTCTAATTATGCCAGGGCTACTACCATAGTAGGGCTTGAATACTTGCAGTTTCAATCCCAACTGTAGCAATTTCCTTATTTTGCCACCTTTCTGCAGATCTGCATACTGGGGCTGGAGGAAGCAGTAAGCAATAGTTCCAGGGCTGGAATGCCTTTGAGTCTGCAAACCTACTAACCTGCATGTTTTAAAGATTTTTACCAGCTTCTCTCTAATATTTTCCCATAATAAGAAAGGTTGGACATTTACTCCAGACAATGGCAGAATTAGAACTTCTTCCAGGGTTGGGAAGAAAGTGGCTGGAGGGAAAATGAACTTGCAAATGCTCAATAGATTTTCACATGAGCAAATCTACACATCGTATTTACCCATGCTAAAATACAGTTCACAAATATTTTACAGGGGTACAACATATACCATGGGTGCACTTTTGTGACTTTCTTTAAGAATTTGGGGCCACATGTAGGTAGGTTCAGATTTGTGACTTGCAAATTGCGAGTCGCAAATCCGAATGTAGGATGGTGTCCTTGACACCATCTGTGATTCGCAAGGGCTTCGCAAATGCCCACCTCATGAATAATCATGAGATGGGTCGCAATTTGCGACCCCCTCGCGAATGGTGGCCTGCTGGAGACAGCAGACCACCATGCCTGTGACTGCTTTTCAATAAATAAGTTTTTTGTTTTTTTTTGTAATGCAGCCTGTTTTCCTTAAAGGAAAACGAGATGCATAACAAAAACGAAAAATGAAACGCTTTCGTTTCATTTTTTCAGAGCAGGCAGTGGTCCGCAGGACCACTGCCTGCTCTGAAAAAATGTTTACAGTGACATTCACAATGGGGAAGGGGTCCCATGGGGATCCCTTCCCTTTTGCGAAAGTGTTAGCACCCATTTGAAATGGGTGCAAACTGCGATTGGTTTGCGCCCGCGGTCACAAAACAATCCTACATTGCACTGCGAGTCGTAATTAGGAAGGGAACACCCCTTACTAATTGCGAGTCGCAAACCCGTTTTGTGATTCGGTAACCAGGTTACTGAATCGCAAAACTGGGTTTGTGCATCGCAATGTGCTTTTTGCCAGTCGCAAACAGCGAAAGTCGCGGTTTGCGACATGCAAAAAGCAATCTACATGTGGGTCTTGGTCCCTAATTAGGCCTGGTGTTAACAAAGACATTTTGTTTTTATTAAACTTCTATTTCTCTCTCTTTCGGCTGGCTTTACTGTGAGTGATCGCATTCTGCTCTTCCACAAGGAACATATTGCCACACAAAGTAGTTTTGTTCAGTGTCAGGAACTACAGTGGCAATCAGTGACGTAACAAAACTGGAGGGTGCCCCTTTGCAAAGAACATGGAGGAGCCCCCTCTCCAGACTCACTCAGGGCAGGTGCTGTGCTGAAGGGGCCCCCTGGAGGGCGGCTGCGGGGCCTTTGTTATGCCGCTGGTGGCAACGTGTGCTTTTAGAGTTCAAAAACATTTTGGGGGGGTTTTGCCAGTGTTTGTTACAATGTTGAGGGCCTGGTAGCTCCCACAACAATAAAGTGTTACAAAAGCCATCGCAAAACAAGACACGCATTGATGAAAATAAAAGACTTATAAAAATATGTCAGATCAGTTGGCTTTGTCAGTGTTTGTTTATTTTCATGCTTCCCATAATCGTGTTGAAAATGGTTACACTGATTTTCCATTAGAAATATTTTTGGGAAATACTAGCATGCATCAACACATTTTACTAAATGACACTTCATTTGCATATAATCAGAGAGCATTCTGGGAGCATTATACTTAGCCTAAACTTTTCAAACATGTGTACACACTTTTTTTTTTTTTTTGTACTGGAACCAACGTCAGTAGTTAAAACATTTATTTACAGCACTCACCCTAATAATGAAGGATTTCAAATAATGAACCATAAATACAAGTTCGAACAGCATTATCTTTTGGAAACACATTACCTCAACTGCAGAGAGTTCCACTCTCTGTAAACAGACAGCCAAAGGGATTGTGCTGCAGGGGGTTGGGCCTACTTGTCCCAAGGACAAAGTAAACATAAAAACTTGTTGCCCTTGACCCCAAACAAGATGTCCGGGGCGTCGGGCGATAGGAATTCCACATCCCTGGACCCTGATGAAATTAGCCCAAAATATCTAGGCGTCTAATTGCAACATATATCTTGCATCCTTTGAACTCACTCTAGTATACCCTCAATGAATCCTTCCAAACCAATTCTCTTATCTTTATATGATACAGGAGACCCATCTGGAGGGAATAATTTTCTGTTACCCCACGTTTGTCAAACAGTACAGAAATCATAATAATTGTTGCCCCAGAATCTACCAAAAGATGTAAACTATCTCACTCCTGGCTCACTTTCAAACTCTTGCAGCACGTTGCATTCCTAGCTGGACTAACTTTAACCCCTCTATTATGTGGATTGTTGCCACACCTGACGAAAACAATAGTCAAAATAAAAAAAGCTCTCTCATTCAGTTTAATATCCTTCCTCATCGATGTCTTGTTCTAGACAACATTAGCACAATCTTTTTGGGCTGCAGCTACATTTAATTATTTGAAGATTGCTGTGACAATTCTATACTCTTAGTCACTTTGACGACTTACGCAAAAGTAGGATTTCTTATTGTGAGTAGTTTCTGTAGAATGTGTTTGTCAAAAAAAGGGACCAGTGAACTGGTCTCTAATCTGTTGGACTGTAAAATGTTCAAGTTGGAACAGAGATCTCAATTTCTGTGCCAACACAGAAGCCAAACACTGAGCCAAACATTTCTATGTAAACCTACATTATCATTCTGTGTTCGTGTACTCTTTAAAGCACCTGTGTCGCAAAACAACCAAACTAGGTTGTACATCAAATCTCCTTTCTAATTTCTTAACTACTTCTTGATACTCATCTAACTCCTCCCCTTCAAGAATTTTAAACTCCAGGAGATGCCTGAACACTTCCTTTCCTTTAAAGCCCAGAGAATGTAGTAATAAAATAAAACATTTTCTTGCAAGTCCGAAACGTGATGCACCTATTGTATCAAGGTAAATTTCAAATGCATCATACCACTGTTTCCATTGAAAGGCAGGGTTACCTGGAGTTTCCAAAAACTGAGGTGTAGGATTAACAGATTGCATGGTGACCACAGGCAGTAACCCCCAAGAAGAACAGAATAGAAATTTACCGTGAGCCAGCACTTAGTTACATATGGAGAGTGACTTGCTGTATATTATTACTTTAAATAACATACAAAACATTGTTATGCTTGTGCTCTGAATAAATATTTCTCTAATTATAATCAGAGACAGACTTAAGATGTGTGTGTCATAGTCCACCACTGGCCAATGGCACACTTGATAAACACCACCCAAAGAGCTGGATTTTCTTCACTGATAACACAAACATTTCAAGAATACATCAAATGTTTATCTTTTCTTTTCTCCCAGCAAACATGCACTTCCATTTCACAAAATGACTTGAATCCCAATTCTTTAAGATGGCTGACAAACCAATCATGTAACATAAATTCTCTGGAACGTGGGGCTTGTTAACTAATAAATGCTTCCCAATCAACAAAGATGGCGGCATACTGTACTTGTCATGCTTTTGTTTTCAATATCCTAATCTCTTAAAATGGCAGCCAAAGTAAAAGTACAGTTTTTACAGTTGAGTGTGTTTGTACACAATGCACAATCTCAGGGACTGAATTGTGCTTGGCAGACTGAGGTCTCCAAAAAACAAAAAAGAACTCGGTGGGAACCAGCAGGGTCCCTCTGTAGATGATGAATAATAATTCATACCAACGATCACTCTGATTCCCTTGTCACTGCGAGTGTCCGAACAACCGAAAACAGCGGGGAACCAATGGCAGCCACTTCAGACGTAGCTCATCGCCAAATTATGTTGTAGCTAATAATCTATAGGAAACGTAGGTAAGCGATTACTTTGTTTATTCTAAGATAATGGAGCCACTGCAGCAGAAGTCTGACAGAGAAAACCTGAAACTGTCACCTAAGGTCATGTTCATCTCAATTAAAACTCCAGTGTGGAACCTCCCCTCTCGGGCACTCTAAACAACAACTGGTATGCCTTTACTAATTACATCTGACCAGAACGTACTGGCTTGTATACTAGAAATTTCAGTGTGGCTTTTAAGTACACTGATACAGTATAAGGAGGTGGGCATATAGCAGTGGAGACTGAGTATTTGGAAGGTTCATGGTATACAGCAGTACTCAGACATGGGATTGGAACCAGTTAGTCAATGCTAGAGAATGATGCATGGGAATAGCAAAAGGGGAGAGCCCAAGAACTAAAACTCGTAACTCACTCTGAGAGCTGTCCACCAACACAAAGCTTCCTAAACTCTCTTCTGTCCATCAAGTGACACTTGTGCAGAAGAATCTCTCTCACACTGATCATGGTACTGGGATATGTAAATCTTGACCTTCACCTTGACACAGCCTTTAGGGATACAAATATGTGTGTCCCTCCAGTCTCCAGTTCCACAGTGGTGTAAGGCATCCCAAAAGAATTACAGACTTTGTCTATACATCCCAGGCACTTGTGCAGAGAATCAGTGGCTGCTGCTGGGCTCTCCTATGGACACAGGCGATGAACAAGCAGCGAGTCAACATGTCGTTCGTCTCAGTCCACGGTCAAACTTGCTTGAACTGGTTTGATCCAGGGATGGTGAATACAGTCATATTATATTGAGTCTTTTGGTAAATTCAGAACCAAATCTAAAACATTTGACTTCTCACGGCTGTTGCTGAAGTGGAGAAGAAGGAGGTGCGCAAGAGAAGAAGCCAGCACAGGGTGGCACGCAGAGAATGAGAAACCTTTGCCTTTATGGACTGTAGCAAACCTATGGTCACTTTGAACATAGGGACTGGGGACACCTCATGTGCTCTAGCACTCCTCACACTTACTTTAACCATTAGGGGAAACGAAGGGACTGAGCCGGTATTACCCGGGTCAGTCAGTAGGAAACGCCTCAACCTTGCGGTACGAGCGTGAAAGGTTAATTCCCACTACCATGAATTGAGTGCCTTAAAAGTTTGGGCACACAACGGGCTGGAAATGTACACTGTATTCACCAAAGTTAAAAAGCTGGGTGAACCCCTGCATTTTCATACTCTGCTGGAAGCATCCAAAATAACCTATACAGCACCTGCCAGAGAGCTGGTGGCAGCGGTTACCTTTGTGGGAAAACGTGAATGGTACCTCAGAATGTTGACATGAAAAGCCAGATGCCACAAAAAGCTCCATTCATCACAAAGGCTCGCAGGATACTTTAAGTTGATAAGTCACGTGTGGGGAGATTTGTAAGTGCTAGAAATGGGGTCTTTGGCTGGCAGTCAGATTACACTCTGTCCAAGCAAGGACCCTCTCTCTAGTCAGGGTTAGCCACACACAATCCAAATTATCCTGTGCCCACCCTCTGGTAGCTTGGCACTGAGCAGTCAGGCTTAACTTAGAAGCCAATGTGTAAAGTATTTGTGCAATATATCATTCAATAACACAGTATAAACACCACAAAAATACACCACACAGGTTTAGAAAAAAATATAGATTTTTTATCTGATTAAAATAAGGTCAAAACGATAAATATGCAATAAGTACAAGTTAAAATATGAATTTCAAGAGTTGTAAAATAGTTCTTTAGATAAGAAACAAACAGTTAATGCTTGGGTTTTCAAAGTACCTGGTGTGCGTCAAAAAATACACGCCAGGAGATCGCAGAGTAGGAGGTTGCGTGGAAAGAGAGAGGGTGTGCGTCGGTTTTTCTGGTACCCATGCACATGAGTTGTTTCTTTTCCCGCAACACGGGACTTGCGTTGTTTCTTCGGCGTGCGGTCTGGGTTCCTCACTGCGATGCGGAGCTCTTCGTTGCACCCAGGGACAATGCGTGCGGGGCAAACTCACAGGCTTGCGTCGTTCCAGTAGCGCATTGCATTGGATTTTCTGTCGCACAGCAGGCACAGTGTCCTTTCTCTATCTGAGAGCCGGCTGGGTCGTTCCAGCTCGGCTGTGCGGCAAATTTCTGGTCGCAACACAGGCCCTGCGTCGATCTTCACTCGGGAAGTAGGGCTGCGTCGTTCCGGTTCGGCTGTGCGAAAATGTTCTAGTTGTGGTGCAGGCTGTACGTCGTTTCCAGGGGGCTGTGCTTCAAATCTTTGGTGCACAAGGATTTCTTTGCAGAAAGTGAAGTCTTTTTGGCCCTGAGACTTCCGCAACAGGAGGCAAGCTCTATCCAAGCCCTTGGAGAGAACTTCTCAGCAGAGCCAGAGGCCAGCAAGGAAGCAGTCCTTTACAGCAAAGCAGTCCAGGTGAGTCCTTTGGGCAGCCAGGCAGCTTCTCTTGGCAGGTTGCAGGTTCTGGTTACGAATTTCTTTCTTAGGAGGTATCTTGTCTAGAAGTGTCTGAGTTGGTAGGGTCAGAGACCCGGTTTAAATACCCGAATGTGCCTTTGAAGTGGGGGAGACTTCAAAGAGTGGCTTAGAAGCTCCATCCTGTCTGCCAGGGTCCCAGTAGGTGGTTTGACAGTCCATTGTGTGAGGGCAGGCCACTGTCCTTTGACATGTAAGTGTCAGGCCCTCCACCCTCCCAGCCCAGGAAGACCCATTCAGTATGCAGATGTGTGCAGGTGTGACTGAGCATCCTATGTTTGGGGTTGTCCGAGTGAAATGCACAAGGGAGCTGTCAACTAACCCAGCCAGACGTGGAGTGTAGGGCACAGAAGGATTTAAGTGCAGAGAAATGTTGACTTTCTGAAAGTGGCATTTTTCAAATAGTAATATTAAATCAAACTTCACCAGTCAGCAGGATTTTGAATCACCATTCTGGCCATACTAAATATGACCCAGTTACTCCTTTCAGATCAGAATCTACCAACAGTATATGGCAGTAGCCCTGATGCTAGCCTATGAAAGGAGCAGGCCTCACAGTAATGTAAAACTCCAAAATTCGTTTTACACTACCAGGACATATACTACACAGCTAGAGTCTTACATTACAGATAATTAATATCCAAAGAAGAACTATAGAATTAAGAACTAGGAATTTATATTGGACCCACAAAAATATATTAAAAACCTGATATAGTACATTGTTTTCTCAGGCCTCACAGGTGTTTGAGGTTTGCAAATTATTATACATTGTGCATGCTCCGATCGAGCAGTGGTATCAAAATGCTTCACGTGAATGATTATGGACTGGTAATTAAGTGAGTGACACTGCTGTTCGTTAATTTCTGCCCGACAGGTCCTGTCCTGCAGGTCTAACAGCGAACTCAGCAAAAACGATGTGAAAAAGGCTGCAGGCAGGTGTTGAGAAGGAACTTTTACAGGTTAGTGTAACCTCTGCAGAAAACCAACTGATCAGACAGCCTTATCGAAACAATCCTGTATCAGCCTCGCCCGCAGTCTGCACAATATATAACATTTCTGCAGATTTGCACTTAACACTGTGTTGCTCGAATGGTACAAGCTGTCTGAACTCACAAGTAGTCTGCACAGCACTGATGGCCTTAGCTGGAACCACAGAGCCTCAGAGCACAGCAGCGTTTATTATTCACACTTGAGTCCGGCTGCTTTGGCTGCTTCAAAGCATTCATAATCTCTTCCTAATTTGCACTCAACAAAGCCTCTGAACTTCCTAGTTCACTAATTTGGAAGAGCAGTCAACAATAACTTGTTTGTGGTGGATAAAGAAGGCTTTTATTTGATAATTAATCCTAAATCCAGAAAACAGAGCCAGTTTCATTCCAGTGAAATACACCATTCATAGGTCGAGTAACCACTTTCAGAACTGTGTTCAAGGTTTTTTTTTTTTTTATTAAACCTGGCTATAGAAGTTATGGTGCAGGTGGTGGAAATTAAGCTGTCAAGATCCCTGCACATTGGCTTCAAAGATTCACAAGACCAGTATAAGTTCTTCGGAAAGTAAACAAAAATATTTTAAGTACCAGATTTGCAGAACAAACATTGTTTTGTCTCATTGATCAATCCGGTTTGTTTTGAAAGTAACAATATAATGAGCGCAGACTGATGAAGTTATGTTTGTTCACAAAATTTCCCTAAAAAACGACTGTGTTCACTAAATTAAAGGCCTCATTATGACTGTCAATACGGTGGGGGTGAGGCTACTGTCAAGGTGGCGGGCTCACCAACGTCATTTTACGACGTTTCCACCAGGCTGACCGACTGAAACTTGGCAATTACGATGTTGCCACCGGTCAGCCTGGTGGAAACAATGCAGCAGCGTTGGCTTCAGCTTCCTTAGGTGGGGGGCACACACCCCACACCACCACCTTCGTAAATGCGCATTCCGAGGCTGCTGGCAGGGGCCCCTCCTAGCATTGGCTTCCCCCTTGCCTTTCCATGGCGGTGCAACCACCGTGGAAAGGCTGGCGGAAAGTGGGGTTGTGATCCGCACTGCAGTGGCGAATACAGACAGCCGACAACCGGTCAGGATCTATGATCATAATCTGGCAGTCGGACCGCTAGGAGTGCGGGGGTGCGACCGCCACTGTCGCAGTAATTAGGCCCTTAGTCTTTCTCAGATTATGTGACAAAGTTGTCCCATGACATGTGGCACAATCAGCTAGTTTACACTTATTACCCACCTGACTCCACCTATTGGGACCAGTAATTTTGTGTTTTTCCTCAATTACAACAGCAAGCTGCAAAGGCCCAGCACATGTAGTGATGCTGGACAGTAAGCAAAAACAGGCAGTGGGGGTAAACCACTTAATATTGGGGCACTTAGGAGCGCGACTGAAAGGTTTGTAGGGCTGGGTACATCACTCACCATTATTTCCATTGCTATCACCCATGGATAGGAGCATGCACACATATTTACAATGGCACAACTTGGCCAAGTTTCTAATTTTTACACTCCAACCATTGAGGCATTTCACAGTTTAGTTTAGTCTGTCCGCGAAAGTTTTTTTCTACACAATGCAAGGTAATATTCACTGCACTGTGAGAATATTTTGAGGGTCAAACCCAGCTAAAACAAAAAATGTATGCAAACTTTATAAGCAAATAAAGATATATATATATATTATTATTATTATTATTATTATTTTTTAAAGAGTTTTCCTATGTACAAGGGCATCCAGAACTTTTTCCTGAAAGAATACCTTTTGCGCAAAATTGACACAAAAGTCCTGAATTGTGACGCTTACGATGTTTCCGTAGTTTGTAGAGAACTTTAGGAGGGTCTCAAGAAAAGATTTGCTCTCTCTTATGGGTGGACCAATTTTATTCCTTATCAACGTGTAGTAAGTCATGAAGTCAATGACAATTGGATCTAAAGCCACAAAGGTTTGCAGAATTTGTAGAGTTTGAAAGGTACAGTCAAAATCATTTCCTCGCTAGTTGGGTCTAAGAAAGATTTAAAGTAACTTGATCTTCAAATAATTCTACGTGATTGTGCAAGCAGGGAAGAATAATTTGCGGTCTGGTAAACACTGCAGACACAGCCGCACAGGGGTACACACTCTTAGAGACAGTCTGTGATAGACTCATCATCAAAAAACTGTATTCAATTGTATTTTCAATCATAAAAGTCATTATACATAAGAGAAAAAGAAAACAGTTTTCAGTCAAAAAGGAGAAAAATACAAAGAATAAAATACGCATAAATATGAATATAAATGCAACAGGTAAAGATTTAAGAAAATGGTAAAAGTTAATAAATAATTTAATTAAAACAGATAAGATATTCTCAAAATGTGACACTTAAAAATCTCGCCCATTTGCCTCATGGCATTGTCTGGCCTTAATCACCGAGCACAGGAACAAGGCTGATCCATTGCAAACCATAATAGAGGGAAGGGATAAAAGATGCAAAAAAGCTGGACGACATTGTTTAAAATGCATTAGTTTTAAAAGTGGTATCACAAACCTTTTCCTGGGAGATCAAAAAAATTTACAGAAAAAAAGTATGTGCATTTTATTTTGATCAGAGACATTATCACAGGGGCATTTTTGCAGTTGCAGAGACCAATCATTAATCAGGGAAAAACTAACGAGGCGATGGAAAGACTCTAGTCTCAAGCGCGTAAGGACAAACCGATGTCTTGGGTTCGTGACTTTACTTAAGTATGGTTCCATACCATTCATTTGCTGCATCATGTGGTTTCTCCTGACACTTTATTTCTTTGCCTCCGCATCCCATCTCAGCTCGGCCAGGTGGCTGAGGCAAATATTTTTCAGGTCTTTCCTGGAAATTGTTTTCAATTCATCTGGAATGAAAAACAGCTCGGGTGGCCTAGTTTAATAAGAAAGTGCTTTATATAATTTAGCCATGGGATTTTGGACGAGTAGGTAAGTGCTAGCGCATCTGCTATGATAGCCCTGTTCAGCCTTGCGGGATCTGAGGTCCATACCTTATGCCAGAGTAGAATTGGCTGGACACGAATGAGATCTGTACGGTATGTTACTCCCATTTCTGAATGGCATACTACTATTGACGTTGATTGCGGGTCACTTAGGACTGTTTTCAGGAGAGCGTTTTCAGTCAGCTGTAGGGTAGTGCAGTCTCGATGTCCCCAGAGTCCAGCCCCATAGAGTGCTACTGAAACACATTTCACATTGTAAAGAGTCATCATATCTTTAGGAGTTGCTCTCCCCACCCTTTTAGAATTTTTTTTTATTACCATAACGGTTTTCGTGAATAACAATTTCCTCGCTTTTATAGCTTGTACCCATGTGCCTCTGTCATCAAACACAATGCCTAAATACGAAAATATGCCTGTGTCGACTAGCTTCACACCTTTTAAGTCTATGTGACAGTCCTTTGAACGGCATCTGGAATATGTCATAGAAAAAGTTTTAGTGTGGTTAATTTTAAGGCGCAAGGCATCCATGCAGTTATCAAAGGTTGTTACTAGTCTTTGCAAAGCGACTGGAGTGCGGGCCATCAAAACGGCGTCATCCGCATACAAGAGGGCCGGGATCTTCCGGGAGCCTACTTGTGGAAGATCACCACAGGCATTGGAAAGAGTCCCCTCTAGACTATTGATATACAAGGCGAACAATAGGGGAGCTAGCACACAACCTTGACGCGCCCCTCGTTCAATGGGAAAAGATGAAGTGCATTCACCCGGACGCCCATAGCGGACCTTGGTGTTTGCACCAGCGTACAAATCCCTACTGAAGTGGACTATGGTAGTATCAACCCCCATGTCCAACAGAATGGGCCACAATTTTGAATGCACCACACAATCGAATGCAGAGGTTAAATCAACAAATGCAAGGTGTAGTGCTCCAGGCTTAGCCCTTGTATATTTGCCAAGTATGATCTCCAGGTTAAGGGCCTGTTCCGTTGTCCCTATTCTGGCCCTAAACCCGTATTGTAGCTCAGAGAGGATGTGATTTTCCTCTATCCAATCTTGTAGTCTGTTTAAAATAATACGTCCCGCAATCTTTGCAAGTGTATCGAGCAATGAGATGGGACGATAACATGCAGGATTATGGCGATCTCCCTTTTTATATATTGGAATAATTATGGATTCAGCCCAGGTCGAGATGAAAATAGTTGAGCAGCAGGCGCGTAGCACCTGCGTCAATAGTGGCCCCCAAAGAGGGACGTTAGATTTATAGATGTCAACTGGAACTCCATCTGGACCTGGGGCTTTTCCACTTTTACTTGCATTGATAGAGTCAGTAACCTCGTTTAAAGTAAATGGTGAGATGGGTTCATGAGTCTAATTTGGGGAGATTGATTTCCAGTGCCACATTTTCTGAGGAGTATATGGCAGAAAAGAAGGCAACCCACTCGTCTTCAGTGATGGCAATTTCAATTTTTGGTATTTCTTCATCACATAGAAGCGGCGAGTTCACGATATTCCAGAATTTAACATTATCGTTCCGGAGACTTGCATCGATGAGGGATTACCATGCCTCATTTTTTAAGTTCTGTTTTCTTTTCTTTATGGTGTTTTTATACTCCTTCCTCTTTAGACCTAATTGGCGTTTATCTGGATTTTGTGAGTGTAAGTAGCTTTTTAGGTTCTTGCGGGCTTGTGTGCATTCAGCATTGAACCAACTTTTATTCTTCGGTTTCAATTTGCTAAAACTTGCCTTGAGAAACTGTTTTACACCAGCCGTGATGACCATAAAGGCCTTGATGCAGTCTCATGGGCTCGTGTTATCTGCAAGGCAGATATTAAATTCATTAGCATAGTTGGTCACTAGCTGTTTCATAAACCCTGTAGGTTCAATGTCTGACCATCAGATGGTATAGCCATTTCTTGCTCCCAGTTCAATATTTTCTACTATCTCCTCCATTTCCCTGTGTATAAGAAGGTGTTGGGGAAATGTAAGGCCTACAGTTTGAGGGTTATGGTCGCTGAATATGGTATCTTGGATGTCATATTCGAGTACATAAGGGAGGAGGTTATTGGAGAGTAATATAAAATAAATTATCGTATTAGCTTGCCTACCGTTAAAAGTGGGTTTCAATTGTGGTCTGCCCTGGGTCGGACAGTTAGACAGAATGAGGTCAAGACTAAATAGAGCTTCGTTCAACATGTTGCCCAAGTTGTTATGTATGAAATGTAGTACATTATCATCACCATCAGGGGCAAAAGGGCAGTATCCCTTGGATGAACTAGGACACAGGTATATGTTAAAATCCCCTCCCCACACAATATAAGACTGTTTATCTGAAGAGTCACATGCTCGGTCTATATCATCCTGGAGGAGGTTAAGTACAAGTCGGAGATCTTGAGAAGGTACATTATTGTAAAAATTAAATGACCACTAGTTGTGCAATATTTTTTAGATGATAAGTAATCATTTGGTAAAACGTATTAGATATTAAAGCAATGTCCTTGATTATATCGCACTTATTGGATATGAAGGTACACAAACCACCCATAGCCCTGCCATGTGCAGAAGGAACAGCAGGAGTATGTAATGTCCTATATCCATTTATGTGAATCGGGTTCACAGACCAGGTCTCTTGGAGGCACACCCAGGGAAAGCGCTGGACATATTCTAGCCAGGCCTCATTTTCCATCTTAGATCGGAGGCCAGCCACATTCCAAAATAAAAATGAAAGACTGTCTTTAAGCATTATTTTTGTCTGACCCACAGAGGACTTATAAGTTATCTGAGTTTTAGGATAATGTTGCTTTCTGTGCACACAAAAGAGGTCGGGCACAGATGGAGGTTTTTGTTGGCAGGGCTCTTCGAGACAGTTCATCATTGAGAGGTTGTCTAAAGGAAGGTTTCATATCCAATCGTTCTTCTTGACTGTGCCCAGATGAACGAAGTCCGATGTTCTCTATAGGGTACTTAAGCCTGCAGGATTCTTTGTCAGATGATAGACAATCAGTATCTTCCATGCTAAGCCCCCAAAATCTATTCACAGTAGAAATCATATATTGCGACTCAGGCCTGGTACTATGGTCCTCGAAACGGGGGCCAGGTACATCGTGGCCTTTAATGTTCGTATAGAAACCCAAAGGAAGCAAGGCAACGCCATGGTCGGTAATCTGATGTGGGCTTAAATTTCTTAAGATATCTTTGACCAGCGTAGGGGTTTTAAATGAGAGAACTACGCAGTAGCCCTTGAATATTTTTTGGTTTCTACCCACCCATTTCACCCTTCTCACCATCTTGATGTCTTCAAAAAGTTCATTTGTCAAGCCAGGTTTCAGGCGAGTTGCAATCCAATTCAGGGCCTTGTTCCTCAGAGCTGCCCATGATTCCCCCCTTGCTCCAGATAGAGTGGAAACATTGGCAAGGAGTGCCACATATGGAGTTGCCGCAGGAGGGAGATCAAGTATGTCTCTCCCAGTTAAAGGGGGACCCTGATAAACTTTAGAGATAGTTACGTGTTCCCCTCTTTTTGGCGACATTTTGTGGAATTGGACATTGTCAATTCTTTCAGGTGGGACACAAGGGTCAGCTTGTCTTTGGGTAATCTGAAAAGTGGGTGGTTGGGTCTGATGTGTTAGAGGGGGCCTGGGATTGGAATCTGTATGACGGAACTGTCGTATAGTTGAGGTTAAAGGGTTTGTTGATTGTGGATTCAATGTTCTAAGCAGACAGTCCATTTTTCCCTCCAGTTGGGTTAGGCGTTCCATTACTTGGTCAAGGCGAGTACTAATTGATTTTTCTAAAGCAGTCAATGGTTCTGCAGGACTAGTTTTCCCTTTCACTGAATGGAGTTTACTCTTGTGATCAGATTTTTCGTTTTGAGGGCGAGTTTGGACGTTTTGGGTGCATGCATTGGGTTGTGCTATCGAGGAGCAGTGTCTCACATTCGCAGCCGGCTCTTGATTGGATAGTATGTCCTTCCTTGCTAATTGGGGTTTCCTCTTGCGTTTTGGTGAGGGAGGATGGTCATCACCATCTGAAATAAAGTCCATTGTATTTTGAATACAACCATTAATAGTTTTAATCTGGGTTTCGCTTTCAAAAGGCTTTGCCAAGGGCTCAGGAGTTGTTGTTAAAAGGGGGGATTAAGGGGAACTGATGACCTGTTCTGGGTAAGTATTTTTCCCTCGACGTTAGTGATCTGTTTGTCGATTTCCCCCATAGCTCCTGAGATAAATTTCAAAATTGACGTATGTTTTTCTTTAAGCGACGTGTCATGTACGCTGGGTTGTTTCCTTTTTCCCCATTGTTACTACCCGCCTTAAGCACAAGAGTTTTATAGTAGTTGACCGCTAGGTGGAAGTACACTTAGGAGGTAAGATAACCAACAATAACTAACAATTGTTTATGGGAAGGAGGGGCAAGGAATGGTAGATAAAATTATCCCAGCGTTTTGGGTTTTTTTTTTGGAAAGGAGAAGAGCAGGCTACAAAAGTATGGTTGCGGTGGGACAAGAAGGAAGAACACAGTACCTGGTTTGATGAATTGCGTACCAAGTCCAGAGTTCGCGGAGAAGGTCTCAGGGGGGAGGCCCATCCCAGCCTCTGCCGGCCGCAGGACGGGCCCGCGATGCGGGAGCGCGAGCAGTGAATTAAAGGGCTCCTGCCCGTTTGCTGCCCCCAGCCGCCGCCTCCTTGAATACGCGCTTCCCGCGATGCGGGAGCGCGAGCAGTGAATTAAAGGGCTCCTCCCCGTTTGCTGCCCCCAGCCGCCGCCTCCTTGAACAGTAAATTAAAGGGCTCCTGCCCGTTTGCAGCCCCCAGCCGCCGCCTCCTTGAACAGTAAATTAAAGGGCTCCTGCCCGTTTGCAGCCCCCAGCCGCCGCCTCCTTGATCAGTAAATTAAAGGGCTCCTGCCCGTTTGCAGCCCCCAGCCGCCGCCTCCTTGAAATCACGCTTCCCGCGATGCGGGAGCGCGAGCAGTGAATTAAAGGGCTTCTGCCCGTTTGCTGCCCCCAGCCGCCGCCTCCTTGAACAGTAAATTAAAGGGCTCCTGCCCGTTTGCAGCCGCCGCCTCCTTGAAATCGCGCTTCCCAAAGAGAGTCAAATTATCATTCGATTTAACTTAACCCTGAAACTCTGGATGGATTATATTTGGCCCTGGTGGACCAATCTCTAAACACCAAGACCAGTAAAGATTGGCCATGGAAGGTTAAGTGCAAATAGGTCAACGGACAGTAGGGTTGGGAGCAACGTTTGAGGACGGGGCAAGGGTAAGAAGTTCTCAAAAGCTGCATTTACCATTCAAAACACTAAAGGAAAATTATATTGGAAAACAACTACATGGGTCAACACTACAAATGGCATAAAGTTAGAGCCTGGGCTACATAAAGGGCAGCCAGTTAATGATTGTAGGTAAATTATTCCTGACTTTTGGTCATTTTTCACCTGAATTTTGATTCAAAGTACAGCTATTTTGTTAGTTTGGTAGGTGTTAGAAATGGGGCTCTGATTGGCAGTCAGGTTACCCCCTGTTCAAGCAAGGACACCCACTCTAGTCAGGGTAAATGAGAATCACCCTCCACTAACCCCTGCTCACACCCCTGGTAGCTTGGCAGAGCAGAAGGCTTAACTTCAGAGTCTAGGTGTAAAGTATTTTTACCAACACACACAGTAACTTAATGAAAACACTACAAAATGACAACACAGGTTTAGAAAAATAGAAAATATTTATCTAAACAAAACAAGACCAAAAACAAAAAAAATCCATAATACACAAGTCAAGTTATCACAAAAAATGCAAAAAGAGTCTTCACGTAATTTTAAACACAACACTAACACTGTTAGCGTGAAAATGTACCTTGGGTGCGTCAAAAATAACCCCGCACGAGCGAGTGTGCGTCAAAAAGGGTTTGCGATGCATCTATTTCACTCACGAACAAGACCTTCCGTCGTTTCTCTTTTAGTCAGGTCGGCGTGTGTCGTTTCTTCGCTCCGCAGGAGAGCGATGCATCGATCCGGTCAGCACTATCGAGTCCGGGCAGGCCTTGCGTTGTTTATACACACCCAGCGGTGTTTGCGTCAGAAATTCAGCCGAACGATAGTCCAAAAATCACGCAGTGCGGGTTGCGATCTCCTCGGTCTCCATCAATGATGCTGCGCATCCTTTCTCCAGCCGCCGGCATTGATCTTCCGGTCGCATTGTAGGCGAGCGTCTATTTTCAGCCGCGAAGCCGGAGGCCAGTCGATTGAACTGGATGGGCACCACTTGGCAGAGTAGGAGTCCCTCCAGAGACTCTAGGTGCTGGCAGAGAGAAGTCTTTGTTGTCCCTGAGACTTCAAACAACAGGAGGCAAGCTCTAAATCAAGCCCTTGGAGAGCTTCACGAGAAGGAAGGCAACACAAAGTCCAGTCTTTGTCCTCTTAGCACAGGCAGAAGCAGCAACTGCAGGATAGCTCCACAAAGCACAGTCACAAGCAGGGCAGCTCTTCTTCCTCAGCTATTCAGTTCTCCTCCAGGCAGAGGCTCCTCCTGGTTCCAGAAGTGTTCTGAAATCTGTGGTTTTGGGTGCCCTTCTTATACCCATTTTGCCCTTTTAAGTAGGCCTACTTCAAAGGAAAATCTCTGATTGTGAAATCCTGCCTTGCCCAGGCCAGGCCCCAGACACACACCAGGGGGTTGGAGACTGCATTGTGTGAGGGCAGGCACAGCCCTTTCAGGTGTGAGTGACCACTCCTCCCCTCCCTCCTAGCACAGATGGCTCATCAGGAAATGCAGACTACACCCCAGCTCCCTTTGTGTCACTGTCTAGTGTGAGGTCTAGCGTGAGGTGCAACCAGCCCAACTGTCAAACTGACCCAGACAGGGAATCCACAAACAGGCAGAGTCACAGAAATGGTTTAAGCAAGAAAATGCCCACTTTCTAAAAGTGGCATTTTCAAACACCCAATCTCAAAATCAACTTTTCTAAAAGATGTATTTTTAAATTGTGTGCTCAGAGACCCCAAACTCCATGTCTATCCGCTCCCAAAGTGAATCTACACTTTAATCATATTTAAAGGTAGCCCCCATGTTAACCTATGAGGGGGACAGGCCTTGCAACAGTGAAAAACGAATTTAGCAGTATTTCACTCTTAGGACATATAAAACACATTACTATATGTCCTACTTTAACTATACACTACACCCTGCCTTTTGGCCGACCTTAGGGGTGTCTTACATGTAAGGAAAGGGAAGGTTTAGGCCTGGCAAGTGGGTGCACTTGCCAAGTCGAATTTACAGTTAAAACTGCACACACAGACACTGCAGTGGCAGGTCTGAGACATGTTTACAGGGCTACTTATGTGGGTGGCACAACCAGTGCTGCAGGCCCATTAGTAGCATTTGATTTACAGGCCCTGGGCACCTCTACTAGTGACTTACTAGTAAATCAAATATGCCAATCATGGATGAACCAATTACATACACATTTTGTATAGGAGCACTTGCACTTTAGCACTGGTTAGCAGTGGTTAAGTGCCCAGAGTAACAAAAACAGCAAAAACAGAGTCCAGCACACATCAACAAGCTGGGAAACAGAGGCAAAAAGTTAAGAGAGACCACGCCAAGGATGAAAAGTCTAACAGTAGGCAAACCAGAAGCATAAGTCTACAGAGCTTAGATCATATCTGAGCATAAATATTGCGCGCAAAGTAGACATATGCTTGGATCTACGGAGCTGAAAAAGAATAGTGACATGGGTACCGGGCACAAAGTATGGAAGGATACACCTCAGGACAGGCCCTGTTTGGCACTGCAAGCAAGGGTGTTGGGGACCAGGCAGGGGCAGTCAGCCCTACTCCATGTGGTGTACTGACAGACCACAGGTACGGGAAATTCCACCATTCTCGTGGTGGAATGGTTGAACTTTTAATAAACACAATGTCGAAACACAGATACCTTACTTTACAGAGAAGAAAGTTATCACTAAGCGTAGAGCTTCCAGGAGATGGGAAAGACCTGGAACTGTCTTTAATGCTTTCTGCTTGGACATGCTTTGTTTCAACCTTGGCTAAGGGAATGTGAGAGGATTCATCTAAAAACGTGATCCAGGAAGGGCAGAAATTTTTCCAGAAAATGTATAAGTGCCTTTGCATAATAGTAACATCTGCAAACAAGCCCATTGAGAGATTACCGCAGGGACAGAACGCTTTGCGCTCGACCCTAAAAACAGGTTTCCAATCTTCTTCTGTGCATCATGCAACAGGAGACATGATTGCAATCTCATTCTCATACCCATTGCCTGGATTCAAAAACTACCAACTCCAGTAGCTGCCTTGTTTACCCTTGTGGCTGGGAGACAAACAAGAGATTTTGATTAGCATGTTAAAAAAAATGTTTGTCGCGTGGTGGTCCAAGTAATACTGTTATAACTTTAAGGTTAAGATATGTTATTTTCAGGTTGTGTGGCTGGTCATTACTTTTATTTTTGCATGGTCCAATTTGTGTCGGTTTTTGATAGAGCCGACCTTAAGTATTTTTGTAGCTGATCCCAAACTAATACAAATATGTGAGAAATAAATGTATCACTCATACTCATGACAGGTTTGGTGGAACTGCATAAGTTGATCTTAGGTGGCTCCTTGCTGCTTTGAATTAAAGGGTACTGCAGACTCCTGAATCTACCACCCTCTGCTCCAGCTCTTTAAGCAGGAACACAACAATACTCAGTTTTCATGCAATATCAGAGTGCACTGAGTCAGCTAATAACAAGCATTTACAAGGGCAATCATTATTGCTTTTGTATGGTGAAAACATGTCGCAATATTCAGCAGACTACAGAACAGGTACCATGTATGGGTGAGCCACGCACACACCGCTCCTCCACAGCGCAGGTTCAGTACTGCGCCATCCACAGTATATCACCATTAGCAGTGCAAGGTGTCAGTCCTCACAGACATTGTGCAGCTCTGGACCAGCGGTGTGAGCATTACTCGCCCCAGAATACCTACAGCTCACCCTCCGAATTGGAAAGACCCAACACAAAGCACAAGTCCAGGGCAGGTGGCGGCAGCAAGAGGGCACGTTACCATCACGCGCACCAGGACGTAGCAGTGCAGGCTTCCACACACTTTCTGCCCGGGAAGGACCATCTACACCTTTATTTCTTTCTCCATCTATATATTCCATGTTCTCACACCTTCCCTCCGTTTAATTCTCCCTCTTCCCCCTTGTTCCTCCATCCCTTCCACTATACTCACCTGTGCACCTGCCACACATCCCTGTGTCTGCACTGGTGTACACTGTGAAACCGTGGTTGGGGGAGGGATGTTCAGACCGCCATTGGTGCAAAGATGGCGAGAGAGGGGGGTGTGAACCACAGGGCTCGCGAGAGAGAGGGCGTGAACCACAGGGCTGGCGAGAGAGAGGGGGCGTGAACCACAGCGCTGGCGAGAGAGAGGGCGTGAACTACAGGGCTGGCGAGAGAGAGGGCGTGAACCACAGGGCCACTCCTCTCTGCAATGCAGACAGTCGATGTCGACAGCGGAAGTGGGGACAAAGGAAGCAAGGGTGCAAAGAGGGTGGGAGAGAGTAGAAGGAGTTGAGAAGTGGACAGCGGGACGCAAACAAAAATGAGGCAGAGAGCGAGTGAAAACAGGGAGCTGAGAGATGGTGGGAGTGAAAGGAGAAAGCTATAAACAGGATATGCCAAGTGCATTGGCACAGAACAGAACACAGGTAACAGAACATCAGCATGCTGCATCTATACCATGTGTGATGCAAAGCCCACCAGCAGAATTAGAACAAGCTGCAAAGCGCCACATGATGGTCAACGATCAATGTGCCCTACAATAAATGGACTGCTCACCATCTATATATTGCAACGGAAACCCCTTTTTGTCAGTGTTATGGTACATTTAAGTAACTTGATCAACTTGTGATGCTATCGATACATTACACGGATTAGTGCATTTTTTGAAAGATATACTGCAGTAGTTCCCACCTAGTGGGAATCTCAACAAAATAAAAGAATGAACAATAAAATTAGCATTACTGTGAATCGGTAGCCATGGCAGGTTCAATGGTTATGTAAATATATCTATTTTTGCTGTACACTAGGAAGCAGAGTTTTAATGTGACATTTTCAGTTCCCGAAACGCATGAGAAGCTAAACGAAGTCTCAGCTACCGGGGCAACTAGAAATATGACGAGCTCTGACCAACCCAAAAGTTCTGCATTTTTTCTGACCAAGCACACAGAGAACATCCATACAACGGCATAGATGACGCATGCACACAGAACACATCCACAGACATCCATGCCCACCTAAACTACCCCATGCACAAAGGCCAACAATCAACCAGGGATCCAGGCCACCAAAATTCAATTACCTTACACTTAGACCAACCCAGAAGCCACAGTGAACAAATGCACAATTGTACATAAGCGCATAAATCAGAAAGCACACGACGAGTAGACACTGTAAAAAGGCTTTGTGTATACTTTTAGCTCCTGTGCCAAGGGACTCCATCCTTGGACAGTTTGCTATAATAATAAATAAGCAGAAGATGAAACTCATCAAATCTTTCACTTTTCTGGACTGGGAAACTTTTACTATCTTTGCTGTTAATTGGCCCCGTGCAGTAAAACTCTAAGGAACCATGACCACCCAAGTGCACTAAATTGTTTCAGGAAATAATTGCCTTCTACCAATATTCAATCAATGAAAATAGCAGATGCTATTTCAAGAGCACGATGCAGAATCTATGCTTCTTTCCTGAAACTCGCTGCTCAATAAATCAAGAAGCCTGCAACTGCTTTTTCTTAATGTTAGATTTCCAAAAGGTATTGGAATATAAATGCCACAGATAGCATGTATCTACTACACCACAGGAGTGGCCTTGACCATGCAACCTACAATATTCAACTTATCTTCAAGCCAGTCAAAAGAATCTTTATTCCGATTTTGATAAGTCTATAAAAGTGTAAACATATAAAATATTACATCAATTACAGCTAACTGTGAAACAAAAATCATCAACAAAGTTAAAAAGTAAAACAAAAACTAATTTTAAAAGACATGATATTATAAGCTGGCATTATGTGTTAAAATTGCATTAAATTCCACCATAAAGAACTATGAAATGTGCAACAAGAAAGAACTCAACTTATCTGATCACTGCCTAACAGTGCATCAGTCATGGGACAGCAGTTCCATCTCTGTCGGACATAGCTTCTTGACAACATCATCCCGACACAAAAACGTATCTTAAGTCTAGATAGAAGACTCAGGTGTCAAAAACTCTCAAATCTAACACAAACATGTCCAACCACTGAACTTCACAAAATACATCTCAAATTCATGACCCAGAACGGCCATCCTATGAAACCACCCACTCACAAGAAAGAGATGTCTTTTCTTACCACTTACTCACTAAATAACTGCCGATGCAGCGAGGCTAAAACCCAGGAGGACATTCAGCTACATTTGTCTATTGCCTCAACTCATAAGCCCATGCCCGAAGCATCGTACTTGCCTTCACTCAATCCTATCTACTGATGACTTCACCAATCTGGCAAACACTGTAGCACAAAAGGCTCACCAGTAGAGCAGCCTATGTATTTAAAGACACATTCATAAGCAGCTCTGCTGCCATCCTGGCTAGAGGTAACACAAGCGCTCCTTGGATTCTGGCCTATTCCCAGAAGACCAGAAAACTGCAGCCTTGAAAAAAGTTTAAAAAAAAAAAAGAACTGGCCTAACCTTCTCGTTTAATTATCAATCTGCAATGGTTCACTACTAGGCAAGTGGATTTTAAGAGGACAGAATCTGCACTTTTTGTAACAAGAAATGACATGCAAATTACTGCGGACTCCAACTAAGCAGTGGCGCTCGTTACTGAACATTTGTCACCGTTAAAGAGAGTCTATAATATTGCTCTACTTCAGACGTTTGAATCAACAGGAATTCAAGGTACCAACAGTCCTCCACTGAACTGACTGCTACCAGACTACCATATCCAGTATTCTCCCTCTCGTTCCTTTGTGCTCTGACCCACCATCTCTCCCCCTCCTCTTTAATGTGTACCTCAAAACATTACTGAAGCTTATCCTCTTCAAACTCAACTATTCCAAATATGCAGACAACATACAAATTAGAAGAAAAAGTCCATGCCCATTTTAGATTCCTGGGCCATCATTCCATGACTGATAGTGATAGCCAAAAACACACAGGATTCGAACAAAATACCCCAAACTAAACACATCAAAAAAGATATTAGCCAAAGAGATATGGACCACCTACCACCAATCCACTATTTTGCCAAAAGAGCTTAGACCTCCTTCTAACCTGACACAAAGTGAGGAATTTAGGTGGTGATCACAGATTCAAATATTTTCCTGATCTCACGGAAGGAGCCATTTAAATGGGAAGATGCGTATAAAGAATCTTTACTTATTTAAGATTCCACAAAGTGTTTAAGTCACCATCAGTCTAGAAGCCTTTGTTTTGGAAGACTCAATGATATATACTCCAAAACATTTCACTAAGAGTTTAGGAAGTGTTGGAGAATCAAGACTATCTGTGAGACAACTCCTTGCCCTCAATATCTGGTCACACTTTTCGCTGATATTTTAGCCACTACATCTGCAACCTGTGGCTAAAAGTATCACCTTCAAAGCAATATGCAGGGTTCACTGTGCTTTTGTTGTTCATGATTTCCTTCAGCAAACTCTCTATATCCACCATGAAGCCAGAAACCTTTGACATAGGCTGACTCCACTCACATCTGTTCCATCCTTAAACAAATCTTGAATCAGAGGAAACCTCTGAGCAATCCAACCAGCAAACATTAGAACTCTCTACCAGTAAGAAGTAGTTTAAGTTCCAACAATCTTGGAACTTGGACAGGGCTAAAAACCTGTCCCTTCCCACATTTGTGACGCCTCTGTTATAATAATCCCTATAAATACATACATATCCCCATTTGCAAATCAATAATTGCTACACCAGATTTAAAGCGAGTATGCAAACCTCACGTCCCTCACCAGCACCCCTCATATACACTGTTCAACAACAAACACCGATCAGTTCCAATGATCCCAATGCAAATCTGAGCACCTCACAGCCCCATCAGAAATAGAAAGCTCTATGTAAATGCTACAGTGCACCAGAATAAGCCAAACCTGTAAAAAAAAAAAAAAAAAAAAAAACATTCTGGGATTCGATTTTTAAACATGATACATCTCACTATCCTTACCATCCTTTATGCAATGTCTGCAAGTCTTTAAGGAATGGGCTGGGGGTTACCATGTGTCTCTCCCTTTTAATGTTTTATTAATTTGTATTTTCATCATGTTTCTTAATTAATATATTCAATTTTACTTACATCAGTTTATACTTTTGTTTATTCCAGTAACACTGCTTCCCACCAGGGTGAGGGATGTTGTTTATAAACAATATAGGTTTATATAGATAAGCTGAATTTAAATTCGAGTTTAAATCATAAAGAAATAGGACACTACATGTTTTTGTGTTCTAACCCCCACGACCCACTAAAAACTGGTCAAGCAAGATCACCAGCATTTCAATCATGATTCCTTCTCAGCATACAAAGGGTGAGTTCCCTTTCTTGAATTTGTGACAGCAGTTTACATGAACCAAAAGGGAACCAGTGCTAGCGAAGCCAATAAGCCCATTCCATGGGACCCTGTCTTTGACAATATGTTAAGTACTCATAATGGCCACCACGCGTCTGCCACCTCAGTGGGCTTTCGATGCCAAAGATGGTCGCGTGCAGGTATGTGCGTAGACGGGCACTTGGATCCATTTTTTATTTTTTTAAACTTAATTTAACATTTCAAAATGGCTCACTGCCTCAGAAGTTAAATGAAGAGAACTTTGTGAGCCTCTTGTGTTAAGGAATACAACCTCCTAGAGGTGCGATTGCAGTGTACCGTTGTGAAAAAATAACTAAAAGAAACAAAATAAAGAAGTAACAATGGATTGGGTTGGGTAAGCAAATTGGTAGCAGAAAGGGGGCAGGGCGGTGTAAAAGGGTTGGAAAAAGCCAACTGCCCTGGAACTATGTGTAGTTTTCTGAATACTTGATTAAAGAGTTAACAACATTAAGTTTTTTTAAAACAACAAAGCCGGGGGTAAGCAAAGCAATCACTCAACATGGAGTGGTAAAAGACAAATAAGAAACTAGTCTCCCCCTGTCAGCAGTGGAAATACAGAAGTCCACCAATCAGACACTGCTCAAGCAGCTACGCTCCAGCTGCACACAGCAATAGGGGGAGGCGCCACTGAATATGGAGCAAGGAATGAGATACAAAAGAAAGCCACCCAATCATGCACAACGTCCTGACCAAAAAGCCCATTCTATGTATATTTTATTGTAATACTTGTGTAAGCTCATTGTAGCTTGAGATCTAGAGACCCCATACAAATGCTTTCAAGGCAAAAAGGAAATATGATTACACATGCTGAAAGGTTTCTAAAGTTTCACAGCACTTGAGAAAAAACAAGTACTGGAACCACATTCAATTCCATGAAATGTGGATTAAAGTAGATTTTTGCAATTTAGGTTTCATCACTTTAGACAGTACTGCGGTTGCAACATGCTTGAGTAATGTTATACGTGATAAAATACATTAAGTGTCGAGATGGCTTCTAGGGGGAGGGGGTGGACATGGGCAATTCAGGTTACTACCTACAAAATATGAGACACTATGCTTAATTTTCATTCCAATTTAATGCAGCACTAAATGTTTATGAGGTCACCATATTAGAGACGTTTTGAATTAAAGACTGCTTTACTGCGTGCAGAACTAGACATGCAAGTCTATGCCTAATCATACACATAGGGCATCCTCAAGAGCTTTGCAAACACACCCCCTTGAGAGAAGTCAGTAATAATCAAAAGCAGTCCAGTGCATTTCACTCTGCCATGGCCTATTCCTTTCACCCCTGTGGGTGGAAAAGGTGGGCCACATGCACTGGAGGAGTTTTTGGGAGTAACACAGTCTGCCCATCATCCTCATTAAAAACTGGCTCATGCCAACCACTGCGAGGTACGAAATAATGGTTCTCGGCTTCAATCCAGCCTGGCACCAAGGGCTCCACTACCATTTCCCCCCCCCTCAGCACCCACCTCCTTTACCTCTAGGATGAAAAAAATAGCTGTGTGGTGCCATAGTGCCTTTAAGTTGGAGGCCCCATAGAAGTTTGCTGAAATAAATTAGTGCATAATTTAGTATTCAATAAGTACCCTTTAGGTAGCAACTTGGACTGTCCCACCACTATGTGAATGCTACAATACAATGTTTTCAGCGAAGGTCCTTGCTAGAGCCTGCACATACATTCAAAAAGAGAATAATACCTAAAAAGGTTAGTTGTTTACATGACCACAAACATATACAGAGAAAAAACAAGACTCATCTTTCCAATGTGTCAGAATGAGAGCATCTTACCCGTCTTCCAAGGGCTGTTAGCCAATATTTTGCCCTGTGCAGGAGAAAGAAAAAAAAAATAACGTTGAAAGCTCTTTTCCACAACCACATCTTCTCTACTTTACTACTGCAAGCCGCCCCATTTTCACGTACCCTTTAATGTGACCCTGTTGGTCCACCATAGCAGTCGCATTTCATTATTTCAAAATATTGATATCCCAGCTCATCAGGTGAAAAGGCAATCACTTTGTCACATCATCACCCCAGGTTCTGGAGAAACCTCCTGCACATTATGGGTGATACACACCTTACGACAACTGTGAACCTTTCTCTCTGCTCAACCGTGCAGCACAACACGTGGCCCGTCCTTCATATGGGCTGACCGGTACACTACTGGAGGCAGAATGCTTTCTGCCAAGAGTCCACAGGGCTGGAAACAGCCTCTATGCCTTGCTCTCCAGCTGTACTAGAAGTCACCTATATGTGTCTCCTTTTAATCAACCCAAGCAAGTTACCAAGGGCCAGATGTACCAAATGATTTTACCCATTCTGTGTCTATTGGAAAATGCTTTAGTACATATGGCCCCAAGTGAACAGAATGGTGTCCAACATGATTCAGTTTTTGTGTAGTTAATATAAGTCACGTAAATGCGTTCTTGAAAACAATCACATTCTCACTGATTGGCAGCCCGTAGAGTCTGAGTAGAGAAGGACAGCTGTGATCTTTCTTTTTCAGTCCTCCTATGAGTGTGTTGGTACCTCTGAACTCATACCCGCCCTTACCCATCAATTCCTCCAAGGGTTTAGTGGTGGTGTTGGCCACAAGGCAGATTGCGTATTGCCACAGGCACCAAAAAATGTTTGGGAATTTAGAGAATTTAGGGCAACAAATAAATATTGAGGAAGAGTTGAATATTTTTCTGTATTGATTATAGTGCAATGCCATTTTTCCCCAAACACCCTGCATAATGACAAATTCAATTTTGGGCAGTATTTGCTCAGAACTGTGGGGTGCCCATAAAAGTTTAAATTTATGGTCTTGAGGAAGGTTACTGATAGAAAATTGGAGGGATTCGTGAAATTGAGGCCAAACCTAAACATGCAACAGGCAAGCATAGTCCTTGATACAGTGTGCAAGACAAATATTTAAAGACTTCAGGAGAAAAGAACTTGGATTGCCTTATTGTGTTGATCCCACACACATTTCAAATCTTATACAAGGAAACATCATGCTGGACATCCGGCATAGAGATCAGGAAGATGAACACTATTGTGATGTTAAGCTTGAGTGCACGAGTCCTATACAAGAAGGCAGAGCTGAACGTGAAGCAAACCTGAATGACCTCTTTAATAATTTTGAATTCTTCAGTTCAGAAGGAGATGATGTTTTTGCAAATAGATGTGAGGTGCGGTCAATCGGCTTGCTACTCTTGACAATGCCAGCTTGCATCTGGGAAAGAAACCCTAATATGTATGTAACTATGAGGAGCCCTAAATGATCTCTAAATAGCTAGGAATCCTTCATTGTGTACATCAGGTAAGACAATGAAGACAAACAAATTCCAAACACTATCCATGTTTGTCATGGGAAAAGCTTTGGCGATCAACCAAAGTCTTCCTCCCAATTTTGCTGCGTTTCGTTATTTTTATTTTATTAACTAGTAAGGATACATATTGGTGACCATATGCACTTTGGTGGTAAATGTGGGCAGATCTGTAGAAGTTCAAGTTTTCTACTTTATATTTCCTTTGGCTTTCAACAATGGTGAGAGGGAAATCACAGCATTCAACGTCTCTTACCCGAGGAATCCCAGCTATTTACCATTTGTCCCAAAAGATGGTGCTAACCTTAACTTTAATTTGTTTGTTATTGTTGTATATCATAGTGTTATTCCACTATGACATCATAAGACAAATCAGCTATTACTTAACTTTTTGGGTAAAAGGTACATATTGTATGGAGTAGTGTACATTTTGAGGGCAGAGGTTTTAAAATTAGTGATGATACACAAGAGTAGATCCAGTGAAAGAAGAAACCTTTCACTTTATTGCCACATGGGGGGTTTCTGGAGGGCCATACAGCGACCCCTTCCCTCATCAGATAGAAAGGCAGGGTGATGTGAAAATTTGCCATGTTCACTCTTCCTGAATAACTGGAGTCTCATCAATGGATAACAATAAAAAGAAACTCAGTACAGAGGGGAATCAGGGACATACTAAGGAAGTGAATGCTCACTGGTCTAACCTTGGTATCGGTTATGTGCTCGTGCACGACGGGGGTAACTGTATTCCATGTTGCGCTCGTGCTTATATTCCTAGAGATACAAGTTGTAAAGGAATAGCCAGGAATGGTAGCTGGGACGATAGGTATGCCAGGAGGCCAGTTGAACCGGAGAGATGCAAGAGATCTAACATACCGGATGACGGATACGGCAGGAAAATGAATGTCCAGCCAAATCAAGGATCACACGTTGTCAAAGTGTTTCTCTGTCGACGAGAAAGGCGGAGAAAGTTTTTTATCAGAGTATCCTACCAGGATACTTAATTGGGCAACGAGGCATCCCAAAGTGTACAGATATTGGAAACGTATCATTTCATTACGAGGCTGGTTTATCATAATCATCATTAAAGCAAACCTAGAGATATTTTAAATAGGATTGTTGCAACGGACACCAGAGGTACCAGCAAGTCTGAGGGAACCTCCAACTTCACTCTGCTTAGTCCTCTGCATTCCTATGGATGATGTCAGGCAAGGCAGTGATGGAAACTACGGCCATGAATACCATGCTACCATCGCCGGAGGCCGCTAGTTTGTCTTGGTTTCTAAATAACACCCATGAGAGATTCAGGGTTTCTAACAGGGGCTAAACAGGGTTCAATATACCACAGGAACACCGCTGATGCGGGTAGGCAGATGTGCCTCATAGCACGTCCTTTGTGAAAGTGGATCACAGCGGATGAGCCGCATAGCGTATCCCATTTTCAGCTCGCACTCCATGTTCTCATCTAAATCCGAGGCCATTTTAATTAATGATTTAACTTTTGCTACTAATATACACAGGCTGGGCCGTGACACTTTGTCAAAAGTCTCCTCCATGTCCAGTGCAATTACAGCCATAGGACCGACAGTTGATTTCTTCTTTTTCTGTCATATCGCAAAATAGTTTGGTACTGGCACTTCACCATCTCCCCTTCATGACACGTGCCTGATGTCTAGTGACCTTATGTATTATCTTTGTCAGTATACAGGACTGCAGATCTTAGAGAAATCGGTCTACGGCTACTGGAAATAGAAGGACCTTATCCTCTTTGTGTATTAGGATTGGGGCTTCTGCTGAGGATCTAGTGACTTTGTCCAAAGAGACAAAACTGTGAAAAAGTCCCACAGAGCATGAAACAAAAGGTCTCTGGACCTAGAGCCGTTAACCCATTGAGCCCAGTTTTTATACTTGTGGTGGGGCCAAAGGCACCTTCTGTGATTTCTGAGTTGTTAATGTATTTATCTAGTTAACATGTGTGCTCATCTGGTAGATGGGAGGTTTGGGTCATCTGAGTTTTAGTCACTGGGGGGAAAACAGTCTTTATGACGCAATTTTTACATCACAGTCCATTTACAACGCATTTATTACCACGCATGCCTTTACCATGCATTCAAGTATGGGTGTTTGGTGGGGTCTCCCCCCAAAAAGATAAAAAATAAATATATGTAAAAATATTTATTTAAAAACTTACCTTACTAATACTTACCTTAGCTAGACTAATAATGTGTGGTGATGGCATCCGAGGTAAAAACATATGCATGCTAAAAATACGCATTGTAAAGACATGCAATGTTTTTCCCTACGTTGTTCCGTCATACAACCTTCACTGGGGGTTGCTTCAAAGTTACTTTTACAGAATATGATCTGCAGAATTTCTGAAAGGCCAAGGCTATTTTGGGATCCGCTGCATATCTGGTTTCTTGATATAAAGGTGGTTAACATATTATTTTAGGTTTCTAAATTTCAAATGGTTTGCAAAGAGTTTTTCTTGTGTTTGTATCTTAAGCCAACTTCTTGGTTTCTTATTCAATATCCAAGTGAATGTATTATATCTACTGAGAAATGGACTGTGTATAGGGTTGTTCTAATGCTTTTATTTTAGACTCCAATATTAGTAAAGCTGCATTGTTTTATTTGCTCTTATAGGCCATGGTACCAATCACTACACCACATTGGTGGCTATCAGTGAATCCACACGATCTGAGCAGCACAACTAGGTATTTTGGATGTGGTCTAAAAGAATTCAAAACTCAGGGCTCTATTCGACCACTCCCTATGGCAAGTTTTATTTCATGAGGTCGAGCTACTGACCCTTCTGGCCAGTGGACAAAGAACAGGTGTTCTGTTCAGTCAAACTGGATTAGCAATTAAGATGCCTTTAAATCTTATTCTTGTCACATCTGCTCTGTGTTCAGAGACAGAGGTCAAAAGTCAGCTTGTCTTCTTCCAATGCAAATACATTTCCTTGTGACTGCAGAGTTGCATGATTTTGTAAGGTGAACTGTCTGACCTGTGTGAACAGAAAGGCTGTTGTAAACTTCAGAAACATTTCAAAATATATTTCAGTAGCTGTGAAAGGCCATTTTTTGTACTTCTGCATGATGAAAAAAATATTTTAATAGGATGAAAAAAAGGCAGAACACTTTACTCAGTGATATGCAAATGATAAATGTTTTCTGAAACCCAATTTTCACAGATTATTGTTAATACACAATATAGTTTTATCAGTAAAGCTGCAAGTTAGTGGGAAGGTTTTTGGACACTTCTTTGAAATTTACTCTCTGTAAATGACAGTGGCTACCACATCATGCTATGGTAATATATTTATTAAAAGTGAGTGTTTAAACATAAAATGAGAAACACTCCTGCCCTGATGGCAAAGCTATTAGTAAACTAATGCATGGATCATGTGCACACTATATGTGGGCTAGATTTATTATACATGGCGCAAACGTTTAGTGTATCAAACAAAAGAGGATTTATTTTTACAGCAGAAATGCTGAACTCACATATTTGAAGGTGCACTCATATGTGAGAATGAAGAAAAGGGGACTGTATAATAAAATATTTGCCTAGGATCACACAACTTGAGACCAGTTTCCGGGTCAAGTACATTACAGTTAGGTCGAGTAAACTATTCAAGCTACTCGACCTGCAGGTCTAGTAATATTTTTATGATTTTACGAGGCCTGAAAATGTCTAAAAGATTGAAGACAAATGGCAAGCATCTGGCTCAGAGCAGGGAGAGGACACATCTCTACGGCATCATTATATGAATATCTAACTCACTGCTCAAGAGCTGAATTCTTTATCTCCCCCCCACCCCACCTCAGAGCTTTACAACCTGTGCTTATTTATGAAAGAGGAAACAAACAACGGAGTGATTGGTGAAGATGACTGCAATGTAATGTACCCTAAAATGAGTACCCTTTTGTCAAGCCAGTAAACACAGACTGCTTCTCGGTCTAGGTTTACGTGCACTATAGGCAAAGATCTTTAAAGTTCAAAATCTTTAAAGTCAAAATATTTTAACAATAAATCAGCACTTTAAGGAAGCTTAACAGATTTTTATTTTTTTCATTTACTGTCCAGTGAAGCAATAAATGCCACACATTTGACTGCACCCAAGCACTTACTGTTTTTCGTTGTTGTCTATTTGTAAGGTAGAACAATTACATTCTATACAAACATATCATGTGACATGATACAACAAAGCAAACTCTTGTAGTTATTAAAAATAAGGCAGAGCCAAGAACATCTAGCAATCAAAACTACTTTGTAATTCAAACATCTAACACCTTATCCTGTTGAATTCTGGTCAATCGGCCATATTGCAACATCAAAGAGGAGAAAACTGGCAAGTTCCACTTCAAATGTACACTGGAATAACATGTTGGTAGATACTTTAACAGAAAAGCATGTCCTCTACCAGAAGGTTTGTGCAAACAGACTTAAAACTATTACTCTTAGCAGCATTCAATCCACAACATTCCTAGACAAAGGGAACAGTATCACCATTTCAATATTTACATTCTGTTAAACTCCATATACACTCAAACACACAACACATCTTCTATAAAGCAAAGGAGAATCAAGGACGAAATATTTAGAAAAAACAAACATTCAATGAATGTGATCCAAAAACAGTAATTTTACAATGGGATTACATGAAACATAAACCAAAAGATAAATAGTCCTGGCTACCAAGTCTTTACGTGGCATAATCCGTCAAATAAGCAGAGCTTCTGCACTTCCTGGGCGCCTTACATAATGTCCAAATTAGACCTGATAAATTCTCATCTTCTCCCTTGGCTGCGGTCTCTCTTCACTGCCCTCCTAGATGAACAGTCATTGTAAAGAGCCTCTCTGCTTCAATTTCAGATATGTCCGTCACCCGTTTTGACGGGTTTCCTGAACAATTTTATGAGCTCTATGGGTCTAATGAATGAGATCTTTCCTGTCCCCCACAGTGCATTTTTCGCAGCTAATTCTGCCATCTTCACTTTTATCTAGCCTAAATTTTTCCTGGAATAAACTATCATAGTTCGGTTTGTTTTCTAATCACTTTATTTTTCCAATCATCGCTATCTATAGTATTATTCCACACACTGTTTCTATTCATTCACCGAAACGAGTATGCTTTTCTCCCCCTAAACCAATTATTTTTCTAAATTTCCATAAGCTGGTGGTTGAATTTCCAATATATATTTAAGGCTGATAATTCAGTGATAAATCATGCAGCACTGGGGAGGTTTATTACTATTATTACCCTGATGCCACAGGCATTTACCTATGGTTATTATGTATTACCCACATAAAGGCACGCAACAATTATCATATTAGTATGGATCATAAGTAACTCATTACAGCAAAGGTTGGAGACCCCTGTCCTACACACACTTGATCCACCAGCTCAAACAAATCTCCCTCATTTGTCCCCAGTCGCGACAGTCTCCTGTCTTATTCTCCAATTTTAGAATATACTTTGCATCAAAATCTTATTACCCATTTCCAAATTCTTGAAGAAACGGATTCCAAACTCTCCTTCAAGAAACTCTCTTCCAATGATTTGTTATCAGCCAACATCACACACAAAGCTCTGGAACTTCAGCAGCCCACACAAGAGGAGGTAATATCAGCCAGGGAATCATTTTTCTCAGCCCCAATCCCAGCATGTAAAGCATAAGCTATAGTATCCGTATATCCCTTGAAGAGCTGCATTACAACTGCACTTAAACCTTTCACATTAGCCCCAGTAGTAATGTGCACTTTAATCCTAGAATACAACTACTCAAATTGAAAAGATTTGCTAGATCAACCATTAACACTTCTGAACTCCAGCAGATACACCTCTGTCCAAAGACGTTCCGTGTTTTGAAGTAGATTCATCAATGTCCCATTATTGCTACCAAAACGTTTTGTATAAACTTGCTGCAGAGCTCTGATCACCAGAAATGCACTCTCCTCCTTTTCTGGTCTCGGCACCCGTTCAATGGTAACTAAAAGTATATCTAAGTCTGGTGCCATCCTTCAGTCAAATATACCGATAAACACTTTCATTATTGTTAAACCTACACTTCAAAGTCAATCCTCTCTTTCAAAAGAAAGCGGAACACCGTAACCCTAATACTCTACATCTGTTCTACCAAATATCACAATGCCATCTTGAAAAAATAAACATAGTCCCTGAATCCTTTCCAATAAATCAATCCTAACACACTAAAAACAGATGCAGCAGAAACTAATCCAAATGGCAAGTGCTCACATCTAAACACAACAAAATATCACAATTATGGTTCTTTTGAGTCCTCATTCAAAAACATTTGCTAGTAAGCGCATGTTCAGCCAAAGGAAAAGAAAAACGATAGTGCCCTCCTCTAACATAATTGACAAAGTTATGTTACAAGGGGGACATTTATCCAAAACAATACACCTAAGCAACTCTCTGAAGTTTTGCACAATCTCACCTCACCACTAAGTTTGTGAGCCACCACAACCGGGACCACCCAATCATCTGCTTCCACATCACCCCTTACATTTATGGAAAGATTTCTCGTCTTATTCAAAGCAGGTCTTGTTCCGTCCCTTAATCTTGTTTGGTTCCAGCTTCCACTCAAACGTCCAATTCTATCTACAAATACCCCCGTAAATGCATTAAAAAGGGATTAAAATTCTCACATGATAGTCACCTGCACAAATGTACTGGTATTGGGATTTAGAATAATTTATAACAGTTTCTGGTGGAGCCAACTAAGTCCTGGGCAGGTAGATAACATGTAACCACTGGACAGCTGCCACGCAATGCAGCTCCCCAGTTCACTGTATTTGTTTCTGTAACCACTAGGTCTCACAACATGTTTCTTCAGAAGAAGTGATATATTTAACATTTTCTTCAAAATTCTCATTGGAGACTAAAGTCAAACATGCACCAAAATCATACATCATTTACCATCTCCGTAGCAACAGGTTCCCCTGGACCACACTGCCTATAACACAATGGGGGTTATTACAACTTTGAAGGAGGTGTTAATCTGTCCCAAAAGTGACGGATATACCACTAGCCGTAATACGAGTCCATTATATCCTATGGAACTTGTAATACGGCTGGTGGTATATCCGTCACTTTAGGGACGGATTAACACATCCTCCAAAGTTGTAATAACCCCCAATATCATTAATTTCTTCTTTGTCTTTCAAGCCATGCTCGCTACTCCTGCAGTACCGTTGAATAATGATCTTTGTGTTTGCCCACTGTTGCTTAAAAAACATTTCTTGCTATTTGCCAAGTGACTAGCATTTGAATATCTAAAATTCAGACCTCGAAATGTGGGCGCTTCTTTTCCCATAAGCAGTTCTCTTCTTTTGATAACCATTTGTATATACATTTGAGCACCGTTATTGTTTTTCCCATCTCTTTCACACATGCCAAGGAATGTTCAACTCTAAGCAGCCATCAACACTTCATTCAAGTCCAGGTCATCCTTGAGCCACATTTCTTAATGCGGCTTGATACACCCAAGTATTAACTGATCTCCAATTCCTACATCTGTGCATCAAACGTACAAGATGATACTGGATTTCTCCCCGCAATCACAGCTACGTTGGACACTAGAATCATGCTTAAGCAACATTTTTTGAATTGAAAGTAGCAAACATTATCAGTAAATTAGGACCATGCAATGTGTAACTCAATATTCATGTTGAAAACGTCTAAATATTGTCAAATAGTAACTGTATTTTAAAGTTCCAAAAAGCGGTTTACTACAAAATCAGTGCACTAGGCCCTTAGTCAAAGTGGTGGAAATCCAGCCCTTAAAGGTATACACTGATAGCAGTTTGTAAGCGGAGAGACTCTTCTTAATAAGGGAACGAAATGGTGGTCCCTGAAGGGAACCAAAAGTCACAAGCCTCCTTAGTCAGGCAACATTTTCAGTGCTCTCAACTGCTGAATGGCAGGCTAAATAAATAAATAAAAACACACAAAAAAAAAAAAAAATTATGGTAAGTATTAACAGTGTTCCACAGCGCCATGTATTATGTCAATTTTCCCATTGGCTTCTACTTCTCGAATCTGAATTCAATCAGCCTAGCATTGCTCGACCAGATGCTCCAGTCCAGGGCCATGAGTTGCATTCCGTGCTTTGCTTTTGAATCCTTGCTACACTGGAGGACAGCAGGGCTTTTCATGGCACAGGCTTTTGCTTCCCCCATCTCAAGCTGATTTTTGCCATCTGGTTCTGAAGCCCCTGCCACTGCTTCACACACTTCCACGGTGCATTGCACCAGTAAAGGAGCCCATCAGGGCACCAGGCGCAGGCTACTGCTGCTCCTTACAGAAGCTGCAGCCTTCCGATTGACAGAGTTATTTGAATTTACCTAGTCAGCAAGATGTTGATATTTTTCATACAGGTGTGAGGTTGCTGCAAATCCGGACGGCAAGTCGAATATTAGGTGGACTCCAGTGGGTCTTGGGCACATTCAGACGTGACTATTTCTCCATAAGTGGATGACTCTTCAGCAGGTGGCGATCCTAGCCTCCGCCCTGGGATGTGATCCAGTTACTGAACAAAGTTGAGCTCTCCACTTCAATCTTGAAGATTTGCCATATTGGATTTGGGGGACTCCACCATCAAAGTGCTAGAGTATAACTGGGTTTCTAGGTGTGTTCTATTAATTCAGTAAACTATTTTTCTGCTGAATTAATGGCTTAAATTTCAGAACAAAGTGGAGTTGTACCATAGGACTTCCAAAATAAATGTGTCTGGTAGGTGCCAACTGCTGCAAAGTAATTGAAGCTGGCTTTTAAATGCAGGAATATTTCAATTCTTCTTCTAATCGTTAACTTTTCTAGCCCATGTGGAAGGCCTGATGTGTGGAAAGGACACCAGATTGGGTGAGGCACGAGACATTTTAAAGAACATTAAATTGTACATTAAAAAGTGTCAGCTTCTCAGTATCTATCTCATGGTTCCAAGTGAAAACAAAGACAACTGAGCTTCACTCTTGCCATTCATTAGTTTCTGGACAAAAACAGCCACACTGATACCCAAGTGCAATTCTACATATGTACTAGATGGAGCATGCTACGCTCCAAGAGACGCTGCAAATACACACACTCGTGTAACCCTGCATCATGGGCAGTAATCCTGTAAACAAGGAAAATCCCTTCTCATTCCACCACACTTTCCCAGCTCTACAGTTCACAAATGTGTCACCTTCAAGCATTGACTAAAGCTGTAACAAGCACCGCTTCTCACACCGAGTGACAGCAATCCGCCTCACCGTCTGCTCGCACCCGCCGCGGGATGGAAAAGCCTGGGTGGAACGCCAAGAGTCTTAAATCCTGTAATTAGGAAGTCACAAGGTCTACTCACTGACAAAGAAACATTGAGATACTAAGGGATAAAGCAGTAAATGCTGCTATGCATGCAGTGGATGAGGCTGACTTGTCCAGGATACACAACCCAACTCCATGAGTTGTATTATTCACAATTATAAACAATTACATGAATAACACAACTATCATAATAAAACTTCCCTATCCAGTGCCTCTCTGATGACTCAAAAGAGAAGGCTGGTAGAAATTAAGTACACTACAAAAAGAAACACAATTCAATTACCCTTACATTGCTTAAATAAAAAGTGCCACCATACCAACAAAATGGCTTTCAGGAAACGTTAAACTTGTAGATATTCTTCCTTTTAAAAAGTAAAGGACTAACGGGAAATAGAGGAATTATAAAGGATTGTGTGCATTTCTTAAAAGCAACCTCTCTAGAAGCTGAATAATCTTGCAAACAAAACATTAAAATCTAAGCATTTTTTAAGCTCTCCTGCAAAAAGAAAACAATAATTTAAGTTTAAAATCCCTGGGGGACGCTGTGGAACCTACAGTGAAAACATGCATTAATCGTAGTTGTTTAAATAATGAAATAACCTACAAACTGCATTTGCGGTTTTTAAACTCTATCATGATCAGATCTGGAACTGCAAAACGCCAAAAGAAAACAAAATGGCAGCAAATCAGAATTACTGCAATAGTCTGCTGTTTCACGATGGCCAATCAGAATGGACCTCTGTATTTAGATCATTATGACTGGCAGCCCATTCGCCGATTGCTCTGCCTCTGCCCATCACAGACCAATTAATGACTGATAGGATGGGTTGCAGTGGAGTTTTGGGAAGTAGATCGCTGGAAAAGGATGGATTTGTGCTTCCGCTTAACATGGAATAAAAAAAAACAAATAAGTAGTAAATTCACCCAGCCCTCACGACACTGACTCCCAATATCACATTGCTTATTTATTTATAGCCAAAAATACCAAGTGATTGAGTGGTCACAAACCCCATGGATCGTTACATTACACAGTTTGTGACGGCCGTACAGAAATGGCACACTGACGGTAAAATCACTTCGTCGATTTGTTTCAAACTTTGGGAAGTCAGACTGGACAACTGGACGGACCCAACTTCCTGAACACTCACTTTATACTGCCCCTTGCAGCATATAAAAGATTTATTTGTACTGGAGAAGCTCTGCACAACTGTACAGAGGAAGACGATCACCAGAGGCAGATGTCGTGGATGCCTCCTTTTCTGAGACTAACGGCCCGATTAAGAGTTTGGTGGAAGGGAAAGCCTGTCCACCAAACTCCCGACAGGGTAGCTGCCTTCGTGGAGACTACCTCGCCGGACCTATTAGGAGCTTCCCGCCAGGTCAGCGGGCAGAAATCTTGGTTTCCGCCCACTGGCCTAGCGAGAAACAGGCTACAGCATTGTCTCCGGCTCGTAATCGAGCTGGCGGCAAAGCTGTAGCCCGCAGGGTTGACCAGCACCCTCACAATGTTCTCCGTCTGCAAGGCAGACAGTGAACATTGCAACAGTGCTGGGCAGGGGGACCCCTGCACTGCCCATGCCCCCGCTCTGGCCCTCTGCACCTGTTCCCCACCAGGCTTTTCATGGCAGTGAAACCGTCATGAAAAGCCTGACAGAGAACAAGGTCGTGATCCACAGGGCAGCGTTGCATGCGGCGCTCCCCTGGCGGATTATGATCTCTGCCACTGCCAGGCTGTGAGGATCATGGATCCTGGCGGTGCTGGCGGAACCCTGGAAGTCTGACCGCCAGGGTCCTTATGTGGCGGTCGGACCGTCGGCTTCGTAATGTGAGCCTAAGTAACAAACTTTGCTGCCGAAAAATTCCAGGTGGATTGACCTGCATGCAGAGGACTTGTCCTGCTCAACTTGATCCCAAGATCAGCATACCTGACCTGGCTTTGAGGAGACTGGAAAAGCAGAGCCTGCCAAGATATGCAGCCCGCAATGGGAGCTCAGGCTATCCTGCACTTTTGTGAGATTCTCCCCATAGCCTGTGGTGTTCGTAATGCAGTCGCTGTTTGAGACTTGAACTGCATGGTACTCATCATGGAAGGCTCAGGTGCCTGAACCAAACATTTGCTGTGCACTTTCCCTCCATGCTGCGCCGATGATTGCTTGAGGCCTGTGTCCCTTTATCCTGCGCTCGATGTGAGCCTCCTCTCAGTGCGGGTGGTGCGTCTGCACCACTGCACACTTTTTTCTCCTAGACATTGAGCTAGTCTAACGCCACAGTGCAGATCTAACTGCATTGTCAGTGAGCACCTCTCCCTGCGCTATACCCTCCCCCAAGCACTCCAGTCTATGCATTACAAGCAGCCGCTGCTGCTCAGACTGATGTGGATCCTGGGTCTATAGTAGCTTCCCCCTCCAGCTGATGGCCACCGATGGTGCCAAGCTGCAGACTAAGAAGGGTCGGGCAGTCTAGCCCACAGTCACACATAGCTGTGCTAGAGATGATCGGACAGGACTAAAACCAGGCAGCAAACAGTGCCTAAAGGGCACATATAAGTACAACATTGGTGCTTGGCTGTTGAATAGGAATTTCCCCGTTACCGTAAACCCTGACTCTGCACAGATAAGAGATGAGATACTACAGCATAACAATGATACTGCCGTCAGTAGAGGTAATACTACCACAGTACTTACTGAGGCTATTACCGTTACAGGTCTCACCCCTTCACAAACGAATAACACGGCTTAGACATTATAATGATTGCGAGTGATACGTGTGCTAACAGAGAGGGAGCCCGGAACGTCTAATCTTATTACTGCTGAAAGTCAAAGCCGGTGGCAAAGTGGAGATTCTCGGCAATTCAATGGGTTAGCAGTAGCACCTGGTACTGTAATTCCTAGCACAGCTACACATATTGCACAAAATCTGCCCATGAGTCACACAATCTGAGAAGAGAGGTTAGACACTGTCGGTCTATGCAGAATGCCTGGTTGCCCTTGTCTACTCCACCTACGGTGACCATCACATGTCATTACATACACCGTATGCCCTCCTTTGCATCTGTGTGACAACCTAATACAGGGGAGTGTTGTAGTCTAGGTTTGAATCCATTGATCTAACCAGACTCAAACACTTGTAATCAATTATTTGTCATTTGCAAACTCAGTACTGAAGACAGTGTTGATAAAGACATTAGGTTGGGTGGCCTTCAGAGATCCAGCCCGATTTCCCAGCTCCCACTCGCACCCACTGACCAACACCAAGTTTCACCTCTTTCACTCCATGGCATCATAATAAAGTTTTTGGGTGCTTCTTTGATGCAAAATTTACCAGTCTCCTAATTCCAAGTCACAAACTTACACTCACCCATCGAACCTGGGTTAGGTCTCAGATGAGGTACATGACCTATCATTATTTGAAGAGGATTTTTCCCAGTTGATTCATGTGTGGTTATTCCATATGCCCACATCATTTTCTTTGCTTCAGGCCACATTCCCAATCATGCTTGTTAGACAATTGTAAAAATACTTTAATTACATGCATCATCCTTTCTACTGTTCCATTACTACTTGGATGGTATAAAGCTGAAAACGTGTGCTTAATCCGTGAAGATACCACATAATCTATCATATTCTGCTTAAAAAATATGCTTTAACATTGTTTGCTCCTGGTTCAAGCTGCATAGATAGCCTCCCAGTTAAGTAAATTATGCCCCTTATGTTTATTAACCTTTTCTATGAGGTATGAGGATTTCATCCTTTGTAAACGCACAAATGCTAAATTTCAAGACATTTTAGGTCGATTGCACAATCTTAAACATGCATATTAATGGAACCAGGCAACATAATTAGAGTCTAAAATAATAAAAGGTACTAAGAAAGGAGAATCAACATCTTGATGGGTTTTTCAGGGAAATACGAATCTTAACTTGACAATGTGGCAAAACCTACATCATCCGGATTTAGCTTCTTTTAGGGGACCAAACTCTAGAGCGGATACCACACAAGATTACTGTGAATAAGATCTGTCCTCTGCCTTACAGACTGATATCACCACAAGGATTCCTTACAAACAGTTGGACAGTCACAATAGTGCGGAGGGAGACCTAAGAGACGCAGAGCACTGCGACCACTCAACGGAATGAATAAACAAGCTTTTGCAAAGTCAGAGAATCTGGTAGGAGCATACCTGCACTTTTTAAATTTATATTTCTTGCAAACCTTAAAAGTGATAAAAATGCTACCTTTAAATGTGTCGTGCATATGTCCGCAAAAAAATGAAGTAGATAAAACATATTGCAAAAATCAATTTTAAACACAACCAAGTAAAAGCAGAATAAAATAAATCGTGTAGTCCCTCCACTTCTGGGACTGAAGTGGACTAATTTTTAGGCAGATGTGCATCTGTACAGAAGCTAAGTACAGGCATTACCAGAGAAGGGAGCCAAACACTGAAGTGGACTATTCAACTGTCCCATGCTGTAGGGGGAGCAAGAAAAAAGTGAACAACATCTGCACCCTCCACTATTATAAAGACGACAGACCGAAAGCCTTTTTTTGTAAACATACATGCATGTATTTCTATTATGACTTTTTTGGGAGATTAGAGTCTGGCAAAACAGCTAAAGCAGTCTTTAGGCCGAACATAAAAAGTGAGTGAATACAAATCTCTGTACTTAAAGACCAGAGCTAACAAAACCATCCTCTTTACACAAACGAACCACACATGCAAAGTAGATACTGAGAATAGACCATCATGTTGGGGAGATGCCAACATTTTGGCAGGGACATGCCACTCTCAATGGTGTTTCCTTTGGGACTTAAAACTGACCCCTTTGCTTTCAAAGATTTGCAAAACCTAAGTAGTCACTTTCCTTGGTATTCTACTCCCATTGTAAAACGCATATAGAGTTTTAAAGAAGACCCTCAGTAGTATTTCTGGACAGTGTTATTCCTACGTTAAAATAGTGGGATCAGAGAAAGTCAGCTTGCCACTGGTCCACTGTTATTTTACAGCAGGGTGGAGAAGGTGCCAAGAGAAATGAGCACACGGGTCAACTCAACCGCACAAGGCAGGTCTCACCTACTTTTTACATATATTCACCTGCCTGACAAACAAAGTGCATCCATAGACTTTAATGGTGGCACCTGCTTTTCACACCTAAATCACCCTCAAAAAAGTGTTCATGCCCCATTGACCTTCATAGAATCATAATCTTAAACACCTAACCTGCATTAATGAGGCAAGAGGTTGACAGAAGAAAAATTAGTAACTTCTCTTTAGATAATAGGAGGGGGCTGACCTTATTGTGCTTAATCCTAAAAACTAAGCCATCTGGAACACAAACATAGATCCTCTCTTCATAAACACAATTTGTAATTACAGTTTGAGATGCATGATGCAGCCTTAAAAAGTTAATCAAGTGAGCTCCAAGTGTGACTCTTCGTGATGAAGCTCTTCTGTTCAAGGTTACAGACATGAACAGAGGACAGGAAAATAATTTGAACCAGATAGTCTCTAGTGAGCTTTAACACTAATACAAAACATATTACCATATTTGAAATAGAACATAATCCCCTCTCTTGGGCCTCATTTCAGAATCCCTTCCAAAGTGAATCCAGAACATGACTGTGAAAAATAAAATGTTCTACCAACAACAGGATAGTTTGAATGTGTACTGCCATATTATGAATGAAGGTACAAAATCAATTAAAAATGTGAATTAATTACTTTGTAGCATACACATTATCATCTTTTCTGAAAACAAACGTTTCCAAATGCAATATGTTTCGCCTTGCACGATCCCCTCTCCAAACCTCAAGCACTGGCCAAGACATCAGTCCTGGGTTTTGGAGAGTGGAGTCTCTAAGCATGTACACTGTCAAATTAACTGCATAAGTTAGTGTACACTAGATCATATTCTGAGCCTTCTTGAACTTTAATGTACTCAAAATTATTTACATTTGTGCCTTGACACCATCATTCCATGTCTGTCTACAGCGTGCAAGGATCCATGGCCAGCATTATGGTAGGGTTGGCACTATCATGCTAAGAATACAGATAATATGTCATGAACTCCTACCATAATGTATGGGGCATCCTTTCAGCAGGTGCGGGCGCCACTGAACCATAAATGGCTGCAATAGGCCAACAACTGCCACCAGTGTGCAGATGATGCCACTAAGGAAAGAATAACCCAGCCCGGAGCCATCATTGTGCCAGGGTCAACGTTATGACAGCCTTTGTCGCAACTGTATAATGGATGCTCACAATATGTCAAGAATTACCACCATACTGCCAGGACCAACATTATGCTATGAGCGAGCGCCACAGTGCCAGGGTTACACAATATGTCAGTACTGACAACCACCCTGTCAGGACCAGCAAAATATCAGCACCATCATGGCATGTATGCCCACAATAGGAACAGCACTATTATTATGGCAGGGCGAGCATTATGATTGACAAGGAAAGCATCATACCTTGGATACCACAATATGAAAAGAGTTATCACCATTGTACTAGTACCAGTATGGATGCCCACAAGTTGCCAAGAATTAGCACCAGTGCGCAACGGCCCAGCTGTGGGCATCATGCCAGGGATGCTCACAAGCTGACAACAAATGCCACCGGTCCTGACAGCAACTGACAGAGCACATAATTCAAGCCATCAAATCCACACCCGGGAACCTCACACATCACCCTTCCTTCATTAACGTCAATACGATATAAAACAAAAATCGAACTAAAAGGATAAAGGTTACACTTAAAATACGTAAAAACCCAAATTTGGAAAGGAGTGGCATATCAAAGCAAAAACATGCACAAATCAGACAGGGGTAAGCGCTAGCCATATGAATGATCAAGAAGGAAGGGAACGAAACAACTCACATGTGCAGATATTTTATACCTAGATTACTATGTAGATGTTGATTACACAGCAAATGATTTGAGAAGCCTTTCTCTTGTGCACGAGCATAACATTGTTTAAGTAGTTACTATGTTAAGTAACTGAAAACAAACAAAAATGCTAAAAAAAAAAAAAAAAAAAAAACCTCGGCCAAACCCATGTTTGTAAAAAACGGATTATGAAATTAAAACGCGAGCAAACCCATGTTTGAGAACAGGTATAGCCAAATTAATACTATGCAACAAACATGCACCAAATTAATTTTGAATTACCTAGATATATTACATAACCCTTGCCTCAAGTCTCTTAACACTCATAATTTCACTTTATCACACAACCGTCCAGGTAAAATCCTGGATCGCACCAGATTGCAATTTTACTAAACGATTGACCCTTTCCACAAACCCTTTGCTACAGGGATGATACACTACATTTTGACATGATGGATCTCTACAGCGTCCAAAAACTGGGCATTTCAGATGTCACACAGAGTACCAGTATCCGTCACAATCTCTCCTGGATATCCATCTCTGTTAAATATTTCCTGTAAGAACTATGACATGCTCAATAATTGTTATTTCAGGCCACTTAAACATGTAAACAATCAAAACGAGGGCATATGTAGAAGTATTCCCCAGAATGACAAACGGATCCAAACTATGAGCAGATTGCTTACTTCAAGAATGGCCGGACCATTTATGGTGGTAACTGGGGAAGGTGCTGTTACCCGTGTCTTGTCACTCAATATACATGTACAACAATCCTGGAAATGGTGTTCAACAGCTCTATCCACCCCAGGGCACCACAAATTTCCCTTACCCTGTGGATAATGGCCGGTATGCCCACATGACGCTCTACCAGGCCGCACCGGGAAAACCAAAAGACCACCCCATCTCAAAATTCCAACACTAATGGACAACCCTTCAGGAAAGTGACCATCAGGAACGTGCTCCTTATGTATGCCTTTCAATTTCAGTCAACTCTTGGATCCCATTACCTCTTGTAGTTCAGTATCAAACTCAGGTTCATCTCTTGGTACCTTCTTCAACAGTGTCCCATTCATCACCGAATCCAATGCACAAACCATCTCAATGACATCGATTTTGCCATAATTTCTCTACCTAGCTTTCCTTGAATGGCAACCTGGAGAAACAGTCAGCAGGAAATTTCTTTGCTCTACAAAATACTCCGGTTTACATTGAAACTCTTCTAATTGATAGTGAAATCAAACAATTTCATCTGATTAAAAGCAGTCTCTCACTCTGTACTAAAAACATACTTGTTGTTCTTTTTCGGTAAGGCAGGCACCTAGCTAGTTTGCTGGCAAAATTTTCAACAAACTTTGGTACGCACTCCACAAGTTGTAAGAGAGACGTAAACCTATCATTATCAACTGGTGCCATCACATGTAATATTGTCAATTTAAGCTCCACGCCTCTAGCAGACACCGGGTGCAGTTTGTAATCCATTCCACACTGAAAAAAAGGTGCACATCCTTTCTCAACGCTATACCATTCACTTTGATTATATCTAACACTTCTCTTAATTTGTATTATGTTCACATTCTTCCTCTCTATGCACCAGAATATAATTTTGGAAACAAGTCACACTAGCTACCCATTTAAACAAATTGTTCATCACAATGGGCATGGCCTTGTCTTGCAAAACTATGCGGTACTGGAACCCCTTTCGTTTACGTAGTTTGAGAGAAAGAAAGAAAAAAAAAAAAAAACCTTTCAGAATATTCACTCACCCCCTATTCACCATTAAGCTTGCACGCACCTATACATTTGGTTCCAAAAAACATCTTTCTAGATAATACTTTGTCTGGCTAATTGGGATCCAAAACCATATTAATATTACCTTACTCATTTCAACCCAACAAAATGGACACATTCTTAACCACATATTACACGACTGGCTGCATCACTTTCAGATTTTAGAGTGGTCTCAAACTTGCCTACTACCTCTACCGTCTTTCAGCCATGCGCAAAAAAAAATGATTCTGGATTCGTAGAGTTCTATCTGTTCAAACTCAGATCTCTCCTTCACTGATAAGGGTGAAAGGTAATTTAAATTCAGCCATTATATTAATCATCTGTCTATTTACGTTTATGAATCAAAGAGGGGGGTTCATTTTTCTTAATTCACCTTTAGATGATATCTCCAGAATTCCATCCGTCACATTCGAAACTATACACTATCAAAACAAATGTTTCCCTCTTCTAGTAAGGTATCATCACCTTCACTGTCTGGTTGATACTGCTTTTGTTACCCAAAGTAGTTTTGCACACACTTGCTGAATGTCCCTTTTTCCTACACATATTCCAGGACTGATTTTGGGCTGAGCATCCCTTGGCATTCCACACATGTGGTTTGTTACCATAATGAAACATAACATTGTATTTATTTTAATACACATCCCTTTAGTTACACACCTACACCTTATCGCTAGCAGGTTTGGAACTATTTGCCTACTTGTTTCTTTCACTTCTGCACTCACACCGATCTTGCTCATTCACGTCTGAGTATATTCAATACTTTAATTAATGTGAAGTTAATAGAGTGTCAACAATAATCTATCTTGCATTTACTTGGGTTCTTTTTTTTACTTTTTTCAATTAGCTGGTCTCTAATGATTTTACTCCGGGTCATGAAAATTACGTGTGGCGGCAAGCTTTCTTAAGGGTGTCACAAAAATGTCAATTTATTCGACTGGGAATTGAGATCTTTGTAGGGATTTGTGTGGCTCCAACACTACATTCATTATGGGATTAAATCCTTTGTCCAGAACTCATAAAAGACTAAGAAATGCATACATATTTACAATGATACCCACTTCCTCGTCAGTGCAAACCTTGACAACTTCAAAGGGCAGAGGTTTAAAAAAAACTCCTGTCTTCAGCACCTAAATTAGAGATTGGCTGAGCTTTCTTCCATTCCCTCCTGGACATCAATGTTGTCTAAGTATGCTTCAAATGAGTCACACCGCTGTTCCAGTCCAATGCAGGAGTTGCCAGAGTTGGGGGGGCTATTATGCTTTCCATAGCTTTAAGAATTTACAAAATGCTAAAACATGTCTGTAAGGAATATTTATTAATTATTTCTGCAAACTGGCGAGTGCTGTCTGTCACTCCAGTTCTGCATTTAATACATAAACTCAAAAACTGGTTAAGAAAATGTGCTTTGAAAGAGGGTCCAGCTGTGTCCGTCACCAAGAGTAGGTGAGCGATGGGAACAATAACTAAGGGAGAGGATGTCACAGCGTTGACAAGCCAAGAGTACATTGACTTTCACTTGTGCGTGGAAGTTTGATGAATGTTTGGGTTTATTTCAGTATGTACTAGCCCATTCATATAAAACAGCTGTCGCGCCATGTTATTGCACAGTTTACTGGCTGGTTATTACACCCAAGATGGCCACCGTTATGCATGGCGTTTCCTGAGGTGGTGAGTCATGTTTATATGCTATTAGCTGAGAGCCTACAATCATCCACAGATGTGTGGGTCCAGATTTTAGAAGATGGTTCACTTAAAAAAAAAATGTGCAGATAGAAAACATTTGTTTTGTCTTCCAAACACGTTTAAGTGACTAACGCCAAACATGCGAATATGTTACTATGTTAAACAAGTGAGCAGTTATGTTTCTCAGTGTTCCAAGGGTATAATTCTGTTACATATTACTTCAAATGTTAGATTTCTAAAAATCATTAAGCTAAATAATTACTAAAATGATGTATTAATTGAGATCAGAACAGTACAAAAAGTCCTTTCCTTTTCAGATCTGGGTTTTGACAGAGCAGCTGCAAACGGACATGTTAAAAACAAGATACAAAGAGCGGGCTTTAAACCCGCCCATTTCTACCACTGACTATCTTTGACCAGCATTTTTCAATCATTGGCTTGAGACTTTGTTAATCACTTCTTGGGTCAGCTCAGGAGAGTAAACATCTCTCTCAGCTAATGCAATTGGCTGTATCCTTTGACCTCCACTGAAGTGCTTGCATTGAACTGCATGTGGGACATACTTCTGCCCACTCCCTCAGGTGTGCCTTGCTCTATTGTGCGAACGATGCATGCATCAGCACATCAAATCCAAACGTAATGGCTTTGCTAATGCTTGTTTTTTCATCTAGTCTCCCCACTCGCCAAAGAAATGGGGCCAGGATCAAAAGGTCTGCTTGTCAGAACTCCAGTCCACATCAGTTTGTGCAAGCTGTTCCTTGACGGTATTTTGCATTTTTCTTGAAAGTTCAACTATTTTTCTGAGTTGTCCAGATGACCTTATTCAATGTCTCACCAGATTCTGGCTCCAATGCACCACAGAAGAGAACTTTGTCACTGCTGAGCCACAGGAAGCCCAAGTGGATGCCTAAGCAATATGTTCTTGGGAGGAGGGGGGTGTCTTCCTTCTAGTTGCTTATTGAAAAGCTAGTGACCAGTGGTAGTTTATCAAGATGAGTTAAAGAGCATGGTGGTACCTCAGGTACTCAGTCTGTGCCCACCTAACCCCATCAAGCCCACTTCATATCCTGCCCGCCCCTTTAAAGCGGTCCCTGCTCCAAGCTCACTTAGAGTGTGTAGATGTCCAATGATATCTTGTCTGGGTGTGGTCTATAAACTAGGGCTTTCTGTGCGTCACAAAACAGCGGATGTGTCTTTGCTGTTGGAATCATTTAATAAATCTTCACGCCAAAGTACCCATTTGAGGAGCTCTTAGAATCTACCCAGAAACAGCTCCTGAGGCAGAGTCGTAAACAAGCACTGCCACCTGCACTCTGCAACAGACTACGCTTGACCTGGATGCCCGAGTAGTGATTCTACATCGATTCCTTCCAAGACCGTAAACAAACGTGCAATCAACCCGATCGGCTAAAGTCTGATCTTAAAATGCTGCAAAGGAACCAGCTGGCGGGAGCCAGGGCTCAATTACCAATAACTAGGAATATAAACCATAGATGCTCCCTGCACAGGAGAAGCGCACAACTACTCCTCTCGAACCCGGGTCCACACCGTAAGGCCTGCCCACTGCCAGCAAGTGCTGACCCTGGAACGTCCCCACCTCCCTTCTAGCAGAAGGAGGCCAGCAATTCTGCACAGGCCACGGTGATGTCATCACCAGAAACAGGCAGGTAAGCTGACTCGCAGGAGGCGTGGCTGCTGTTGGTAAACATGCTCCCTGCACTACTGAGTAACCTTTTGTTATGCAACAGAACTCCTCCCCATACGTCCCCCTTAGTACTTCTTAGCACCCGTCAGCCTGAGCCTAGGACCCACCAACCTTGATCCTATCTGACAGAACATTGCCTCAGAATCCCACTCCCCTATGCAGAGCTCGAGCATCCACAGCCCTCTGGCTGGGACACAAAATCCGAGTGTCAACGGGGAATTTGGTTCAACCAACATCATCCCAAAGAGGGACTATCACTCGACACCCTCATGGGGCTAGCACCTTCTGCCAAAATGTCCATTATCCTAAGCCCCAAGAAGCCACCCCACCCTGACTCCTGACAGACCCACTGTTTTGAGTAGGTGCTTAATTTGTGTAAAAAACAGGTGCTCAACGTTTTTCCTGAGGCGCCCACCACCACTGCTCCGAATACCAGAGTTGCTGAATGCCAAGACCGTCTAGTTTTCATTCCACCTCATGTCTCTTTCTGCCATAGCTCTATATTTACTGTCTCCCTCCCACAGGTTGTTTCACCCATGTCCTATATTTCTCCTCTTCTTCCTTTCAAGGTCTGATGATGAAATACCAGGCCAGGTAAGCACTGGTACCTGCAACCACTGGCACAAAAGCAGCCCTCAGGTCTCCCAAATTGAACTTGTGACCACACACAAGCCCCCAGCACTTTCACCCATTTAACAACTCCTACTCAGGTGCAGGCGGATGTTGCTGCGAGTCATCATCTTGATTACTAGTGACAGGTTCATCCTAGATTCCCTGATATGCCAGCTGCTATTTATAAAGCGCTGCAAAACCTCTCGAAGAAAAGAGTACCCCCCTCCCCACCTTCCCTGCAAGCCGTCGTGGCTATGCCTTGACCAGGAGCTCAGCTAAGTGCTGATTAAAGAACACCACCTACTGCACTGACATGTTTTGCAAACCTTTCTGCCCATATTGGTCATAATCATTTCTCAAATCCCAATGGAGCGAGTGTTCGTGACGCGAGCATCATTCCTCAACTGTTAGCCACAGTTACCGAACCCACTGAGACACGCAAAGAAACGAAAACTCCAGGCAACAGAAAAGGGGAAACGAACAGAAAACTACAACAGTGCAGCAAAAAAACTTACCAACTAAAGAAAAGCATATCCGCCAAAAATGTATATTTGTAAAGTTGGATTTTTCTTCTATAATTCCTATATGAAATCCTGCAGGGTTGCACCTTTTGCAATTTGCAGTAACTACACCATTGGTTAGGATGAATTCCGGAAACGTGCACAATGAATGTTTATTTTTAAGACAGATACTTTATAACTTATTCAGATCTGCCTTTAATTCAAGCACAAAAAAGGGCGATACAGGTTCAAAAATATAAGGACAGTGCCATCGGAGGCCTCTACTGACGCGCAATTCACATACAAAAGCAGGGCTTTCAGTGGGCCGGGTCCTGCCGGGACTCGGCATCAGCAGTTCTAAAAAGCGGGCTCTCTGTTTTTACCCTCCGTGTGAAAAAAAAAAATATTTTCTGTACAGCAGAGACCACCCTTCATGACTTCGATGTAACGTCAAAGTGACTCGTTACGGTTCTTTCAGTCTCTCATCATTTCAGACTGAGGCAATTATGCAAGGACAGGAAGAAGCAGCAACATATAAAGAGGGGGTGGGGGTCCTTTATACTATACACATTTTTAGCTTACGTGTTTCTTTGCTAGGCACATATTTTTAGCTTGTGTTTTTATGCCATGCACAGATTTTCAGTTTACGTGTTTCTATGCTATGCACAGATCTGTAGCTTGTGGTGTTAGGCCACGCCCCTTTGAGAGGCCCCTCCGTTTTTTCGCCCACTTAAAGTCCTGCCCAAAAGACTACAAAACTCCAAAGTCCAGCCACACCAGGTGCCATGACCCTAACCAAGCCGACCTCAGGTTACCGTGAGGTGCACGTTCAGCATGTAAATAAGTGCAAGGGGCGCGCAAGTGCTACACACCGGCTACGGCAAGAAAGAGGTCCAGTGCAGCACGAATGCCTACAGGAAACACAAGCATGCCCCTGCACGATTACACTCTACGTCACCCGCGTGTGCAAAATGCACACTCTCTCTCACACACTACTAGGGTTTACACACTACCTCACAAGCGTGTGCAACATGCACGCACTCACACACTACTACGGTTTACACACTACGTCACACGCGTGTGCAAAATGCACACACTCTCTCTCACACACTACTAGGGTTTACACACTACCTCACAAGCGTGTGCAACATGCACGCACTCTCTCTCACACACTACTAGGGTTTACACACTACCTCACAAGCGTGTGCAACATGCACGCACTCTCTCTCACACACTACTACGGTTTACACACGTCACACAAGTGTGCAACATGCACGCACTCACACACTACTACGGTTTACACACGTCACACAAGTGTGCAACATGCACGCACTCACACACTACTACGGTTTACACACGTCACACAAGTGTGCAACATGCACGCACTCACACACTACTACGGTTTACACACTACCTCACACACGTTTGCAACATGCACGCACTCACACTAATAGTTTACACACATCACACGCGTGTGCAACATGCACGCACACACACTACTACGGTTTACACACGTCACACGAGTGTGCAACATGCACACACACAACTACAGTTTACACACCGTCACACGCGTGTGCAACATGCACGCACACACACTACTACGGTTTACACACGTCACACGAGTGTGCAACATGCACACACACAACTACAGTTTACACACCGTCACACGCGTGTGCAACAGGCACGCACTCTCACACACACTACTACGGTTTACACACTACCTCACACGCGTGTGCAACATGCACGCAGTCTCTCACACACTACTACGGTTTACACACGTCACACGCGTGTGCAACAGGCACGCACTCACACGCACTACTACGGTTTACACACGTCACAAGCGTGTGCAACAGGCACGCACTCACACACACTACTACGGTTTACACACTACCTCAGACGCGTGTGCAACAGGCACGCACTCACACACACTACTACGGTTTACACACTACCTCAGACGCGTGTGCAACAGGCACGCACTCTCACACACACTACTACGGTTTACACACTACCTCAGACGCGTGTGCAACAGGCACGCACTCACACACACTACTACGGTTTACACACTACCTCACATGCGTGTGCAACAGGCACGCACTCACACACTACTACGGTTTACACACGACACAAGCGTGTGCAGCACGCACTCACACACACTACTACGGTTTACACACTACCTCAGACGCGTGTGCAACAGGCACGCACTCACACACACTACTACGGTTTACACACTACCTCAGACGCGTGTGCAACAGGCACGCACTCACACACACTACTACGGTTTACACACTACCTCACATGCGTGTGCAACAGGCACGCACTCACACACTACTACGGTTTACACACGACACAAGCGTGTGCAACACGCACGCACCCACACACACTAATGCGACTTACACAGTCTTCACATCATCTGGAGTAATATGAGCACCTCTTACACATTAGATTAATTACACGCACATGCATGGTTCATGCTCTTAAACAATCGTCCTGCAAGCACGTTCTCGTGCATTGCAACGCAGCTTCAACCCGAGAACTCACCCCTTGCCTCGGTGCACGTGCTCCCAGGCGGGCTCGCGGACAGCTACCTCCTGCTGGTAGCAGACCAGGCTCGCGCTCTGCACGCCTCCCGACGCGCCCAGCGACCGCCGCGAGACAACCCGCACCAGGAAGGAACTCGAGCAACTGACTTGTCGCGCGGCGGGCGCGCCTCTGTCTGCACACAACAAAAACACGCGAGGAGCCCCGGCTGCCTATTGGTTAACGGTGCGATGACGTGGAGTTAGGGGCGGGGGATGAACGCCGTTTAAAGTCACGTAAGAGCGATTGGAAGGGGCGGGAGCGGCGCGAGAGCGCCTGGTGTGGAAAGTGTGCGGTTTGCATGTGTGATGGGGTAGGACGAGCACTGTTGTGAAGCTTTCGTTCACACATAAACCATGCAGCCGAGGTTTAATCTTCCATGTGCGGTGACCTTATCGGGGTGCTACAAAACGTGTAGTATGTGTGGGAACCAGGTTCGCAAAAATATTGGTAGAACCTGGGTCACGTGACATAATTTGTTATCGTAAAATAGAAAGAATTGCAGGTAGAGCGTGAAGTTGAGCAGGATTATATCTACTTTAAAAATGTATGCAATATTCTTTCGATATTATTATTGTTAATAATAATAGCATTCAGTATTATTCATGAGTGAGGTGTCCAGGAGAGATGAGCGGGAGACCAAAGATTACTATGTGATAAAGTTCGCTTTATTAGAACAGCCCCCTGTAGGAAAGTACCATCTTGCCTGGCATGTTACCCCCATTTTTCACTGTATATATGTTGTTTTAGTTGTATGTGTCACTAGGACCCTGCCAGGCAGGGCCCCAGTGCTCATAAGTGTGCCCTGTATGTGTTCCCTGTGTGATGACTAACTGTCTCACTGAGGCTCTGCTAACCAGAACCTCAGTGGTTATGCTCTCTCATTTCTTTCAAAATTGTCACTAACAGGCTAGTGACCATTTTTACCAATTTACATTGGCTTACTGGAACACCCTTATAATTCCCTAGTATATGGTACTGAGGTACCCAGGGTATTGGGGTTCCAGGAGATCCCTATGGGCTGCAGCATTTCTTGTGCCACACATAGGGAGCTCTGACAATTCTTACACAGGCCTGCCACTGCAGCCTGAGTGAAATAACGTCCACGTTATTTCACAGCCATTTACCACTGCACTTAAGTAACTTATAAGTCACCTATATGTCTAACCTTTACCTGGTAAAGGTTGGGTGCTAAGTTACTTAGTGTGTGGGCACCCTGGCACTAGCCAAGGTGCCCCCACATTGTTCAGGGCAAATTCCCCGGACTTTGTGAGTGCGGGGACACCATTACACGCGTGCACTATACATATGTCACAACATATGTATAGCGCCACAATGGTAACTCCAAACATGGCCATGTAACATGTCTAAGATCATGGAATTATCACCCCAGGAGACAATATCATGATCCCCCGAGTCTCTAGCTCAGACCCGGGTACTGCCAAACCACCTTTCCCGGGGTTTCACTGCAGCTGCTGCTGCTACCAACCCCTCAGACAGGTTTCTGCCCTCCTGGGGTCCAGCCAGGCTTGGCCCAGGAAGGCAGAACAAAGGACTTCCTCAGAGAGAGGGTGTTACACCCTCTCCCTTTGGAATAAGGTGTCAGGGCTGGGGAGGAGTAGCCTCCCCCAGCCTCTGCAAATGTTTTGATGGGCACAGATGGTGCCCATCTCTGCATAAGCCAGTCTACACCGGTTCAGGGATCCCCCAGCCCTGCTCTGGCGCGAAACTGGACAAAGGAAAGGGGAGTGACCACTCCCCTGACCTGCACCTCCCCTGGGAGGTGCCCAGAGCTCCTCCAGTGTGCTCCAGACCTCTGCCATCTTGGAAACAGAGGTGCTGCTGGCACACTGGACTGCTCTGAGTGGCCATTGCCAGCAGGTGACGTCAGAGACTCCTTCTGTTAGGCTCCTTCAGGTGCTGCTAGCCTATCCTCTCTCCTAAGTAGCCAAACCTCCTTTTCTGGCTATTTAGGGTCTCTGCTTTGGGGAATTCTTTAGATAACGAATGCAAGAGCTCATCAGAGTTCCTCTGCATCTCTCTCTTCACCTTCTGCCAAGGAATCGACTGCTGACCGCGCTGGAAGCCTGCAAAACTGCAACAAAGTAGCAAAGACGACTACTGCGACCTTGTAACGCTGATCCTGCCGCCTTCTCGACTGTTTTCCTGGTGGTGCATGCTGTGGGGGTAGTCTGCCTCCTCTCTGCACTAGAAGCTCCAAAGAAATCTCCCGTGGGTCGACGGAATCTTCCCCCTGCAACTGCAGGCACCAAAGAACTGCATCACCGGTCCTCTGGGTCTCCTCTCAGCACGACGAGCGAGGTCCCTTGAACTCAGCAACTCTGTCCAAGTGACTCCCACAGTCCAGTGACTCTTCAGTCCAAGTTTGGTGAAGTTAAGTCCTTGCCTCCCCACGCTAGACTGCATTGCTGGGAACCGCGTGTTTTGCAGCTACTCCGGCTCCTGTGTACTCTTCCAGGATTTCCTTTGTGCACAGCCAAGCCTGGGTCCCCGGCACTCTAACCTGCAGTGCACGACCTCCTGAGTTGTCCTCCGGCGTCGTGGGACCCTCTTTTGTGACTTCGGGTGAGCTCCGGTTCACTCCATTTCGTAGTGCCTGTTCCGGAACTTCTGCGGGTGCTGCTTGCTTCTGAGTGGGCTCTTTGTCTTGCTGGACACCCCCTCTGTCTCCTCACGCAATTGGCGACATCCTAGTCCCTCCTGGGCCACAGCAGCATCCAAAAACCCTAACACGACCCTTGCAGCTAGCAAGGCTTGTTTGCGGTCTTTCTGCACGGAAACACCTCTGCACGACTCTTCACGACGTGGGACATCCATCCTCCAAAGGGGAAGTTTCTAGCCCTTGTCGTTCTTGCAGAATCCACAGCTTCTACCATCCGGTGGCAGCTTCCTTGCACCCACAGCTGGCATTTCCTGGGCATCTGCCCACTCCCGACTTGATCGTGACTCTTGGACTTGGTCCCCTTGTTCCACAGGTACTCTTGTCAGGAAATCCATTGTTGTTGCATTGCTGGTGTTGGTCTTCCTTGCAGAATTCCCCTATCACGACTTCTGTGCTCTTTGGGGAACTTAGGTGCACTTTGCACCCACTTTTCAGGGTCTTGGGGTGGGCTATTTTTCTAACCCTCACTGTTTTCTTACAGTCCCAGCGACCCTCTACAAGGTCACATAGGTTTGGGGTCAATTCGTGGTTCGCATTCCACTTCTAGAGTATATGGTTTGTGTTGCCCCTATCCCTATGTGCCCCCATTGCATTCTATTGTGACTATACATTGTTTGCACTGTTTTCTATTGCTATTACTGCATATTTTGGTATTGTGCACATATATCTTGTGTATATTTGCTATCCTCATACTGAGGGTACTCACTGAGATACTTTGGCATATTGTCATAAAAATAAAGTACCTTTATTTTTAGTATATCTGTGTATTGTGTTTTCTTATGATATTGTGCATGTGACACTAGTGGTACTGTAGGAGCTTCACTCGTCTCCTAGTTCAGCCTAAGCTGCTCTGCTAAGCTACCTTTTCTATCAGCCTAAGCTGCTAGACACCCCTCTACACTAATAAGGGATACCTGGACCTGGTGCAAGGTGTAAGTACCCCTTGGCACCCACTACAAGCCAGGCCAGCCTCCTACATTGGTTGTGCAGCGGTGGGATACGTACTTGCAACTACTTACCACTTTGTCATTTTGTACTTTTCATAAGAGAAAAATATACAAAACAAGTTTAGTGTATGTACACCTAACCAAAAAGTTTTGCTTTTCTTCTCTTACTCTTTTGCTAAGTGCTGAAAAGTACCTCTAAAACTTTCCATACGTTCTTAAAAAGTTTTTTTTCTGTTCTTTAAAAAGTTCTGAAACTTTTTCTTTCTTTTACTGTCCCTTAAACTCTTGTCTATCATGTCTGGTACAGGCCAAACTCTTGATCTGGCCAGCATAGCTTATGACAACCTTAGCTGGAAAGAAGCAAGGAGTCTCTGCATAGATAGAGGTTTAGGGGTAGGGAAGAATCCCTCAAGACAACTGTTAGTTAATATGCTCATTGAACAAGATAAGACCTTAGTTGGCACTTCTGGTGAGAGATTAGCTGATGGTTCACACTCTGATTCTGGGGCACCCCTAGTAAAGGAGTTAGAAGGGAACCTTCCCAACCTGGCCATTAGCAGACCACCTAGCAGGGTTGGTACTGATGTGAGTTCTCATCTTAGTATAGAGATAACTCCTTTAGGACAGGTTGTTAGAGTGCCATCTGTTAGGGACAGGTCTCCCTCTGTTCATTCTCATCATTCTTCTGTGTCAAAGCATGCCCAACCCACCCTCCATGAAGACAGAGTGTTAGAAAGGGAGCTCAATAGATTGAGAGTGGAAGAATCCAGGCTGAAGCTCAAGAAGCAACAGCCGGATTTAGATAGACAAGCATTTGACTTAGAAAAAGAAAGGCAGAGGTTGGGGTTTGGACCCCATGGTGGCAGCATCAGTATTACAGATAGTAATTCTGTAAAAGAGCATGATTCTAGGAATCTGCACAAGATAGTTCCCCCTTACAAGGAGGGGGTGACATTAACAAGTAGTTTGCTGCACTTGAGAGGGCCTGTAATGTACAGGGGGTCCCTCAAAGGCAGTAGGCTGCTATCCTATGGCTATCTTTCAGTGGAAAGGGTAGGGATAGGCTCCTTACTGTTAAGGAAAGTGATGCCAATGATTTTACAGTTCTTAAGAATGCACTCCTTGATGGTTATGGCTTAACCACTGAACAGTACAGGATCAAGTTCAGAGAAACCAAAAAGGAGTCTTCACAAAATTGGGTAGACTTTGTTGACCATTCAGTGAAGGCCTTGGAGGGGTGGTTACATGGCAGTAAAGTTTCTGACAATGAAAGCCTGTATAACTTAATCCTGAGAGAGCATATTCTTAATAATTGTGTGTCTGATTTGTTACACCAGTACCTGGTAGACTCTGATCTGACCTCTCCCCAAGAATTGGGAAAGAAGGCAGACAAATGGGTCAGAACAAGGGTGAACAGAAAAGTTCATACAGGGGGTGACAAGGATGGCAAGAAGAAGGATGGTAAGTCTTCTGACAAGGGTGGGGACAAATCTAAAAATGAGTCTTCATCAGGCCCACAAAAACACTCTGGTGGGGGTGGTGGGCCCAAATCCTCTTCAAATCAAAACAAAGAAAAGAAACCATGGTGCTATTTATGTAAAATAAAAGGCCATTAGACAACAGATCCCAGTTGTCCAAAGAAAAGCACCAAGCCTCCTACCACTACAACCCCTGCTGCTACACCTAGTGCCCCTAGTAATAGCAGTGGTGGTGGGAGCAAACCTACTAATAGCCAATCCAAGGGAGTAGCTGGGCTCACTTTTGGTAATTTAGTTTGGGTTGGTCTTGTTAGGGAGACCACAGAGGCTGTGTTAGTCTCTGAGGGGGCTATTGATTTAGCCACCTTGGTTGCTTGTCCCCTTAATATGGATAAGTACAAGCAACTGCCCCTAATAAACGGTGTTGAGGTTCAGGCCTACAGGGACACAGGTGCCAGTGTTACAATGGTAATAGAGAAACTGGTCCACCCTGAACAACACCTACTTGGTCACCAGTACCAAGTGACTGATGCTCATAACAACACTCTTAGCCACCCCATGGCTTTTGTGAATCTCAACTGGGGGGGGTTACTGGTCCAAAGAAAGTTGTGGTTGCCTCAGATTTACCTGTAGACTGTCTACTAGGGAACAATTTAGAGACATCAGCTTGGGCAGAAGTGGAGTTAGAGGCTCATGCAGCAATGCTGGGCATTCCAGGGCATATTTTTGCTTTGACTAGGGCTCAGGCCAAAAAGCAAAAAGGACAGGGTGACTTGGATCCTGGAAGAATGGACCAAGTGCTCCCTAAAGCTAGGGTTAGTAAAGGTAAAACACTACCTACTATCCCTCCCTCTACAGTGGATTCAACTTCTGAGGAAGAAGAATTTCAACCCTGTGCAGAACCTACACCAGAGGAGCTGGAAGCCGACACTGCTGAGCTTTTGGGTGAAGGGGGGCCTGCCAGGGAGGAGCTGAGTGTGGCACAGCATACCTGTCCCACACTAGAGGGTCTAAGGCAGCAAGCTGTCAAACAAGCAAAAGGGGATGTCAGTGACTCTCACAGAGTTTACTGGCAGGACAACCTTTTGTATACTGAAGCAAGGGATCCAAAACCTGGAGCTGCCAGGAGATTGGTGATTCCTCAGGAATACAGAAAGTTCCTCCTAACTCTAGCCCACGACATTCCCTTAGCTGGACATTTGGGGCAAATGAAAACTTGGGACAGGCTTGTCCCCTTGTTTCATTGGCCTAGAATGTCGGAGGACACAAAGGAATTTTGTAAGTCCTGTGAAACCTGTCAAGCCAGTGGCAAAACAGGTGGCACCCCAAAGGCACCCCTTATTCCACTGCCTCTGGTTGGGGCTCCCTTTGAAAGGGTAGGGGTTGACATAGTTGGCCCCCTTGACCCTCCTACTGCTTCAGGCAATAGGTTTATCTTGGTGGTAGTGGACCATACCACCAGATATCCTGAAGCAGTTCCTCTAAGGACCACTACAGCTCCTGCAGTGGCAAAGGCCCTCCTGGGAATCTTTTCCAGGGTGGGCTTCCCAAAAGAGGTGCTATCAGACAGGGGAAGCAATTTCATGTCTGCTTACTTAAAGGCCATGTGGAAGGAATGTGGTGTGACATACAAGTTCACCACACCCTATCATCCACAAACAAATGGACTGGTGGAGAGATTTAACAAAACTCACAAAGGAATGATAATGGGACTCCCTGAAAAACTCCGGAGGAGATAGGATGTCCTGTTACCTTGCCTCCTTTTTGCTTACAGGGAGGTACCCCAGAAAGGAGTGGGCTTCAGCCCCTTTGAACTCCTATTTGGACACCCTGTAAGAGGTCCCCTAACACTTGTGAAGGAGGGTTGGGAACAACCTTTAAAAGCTCCAAAGCAAGACATAGGGCCTGATTCTAACTTTGGAGGACGGTGTTAAACCGTCCCAAAAGTGGCGGATATACCACCTACCGTATTACGAGTTCCATAGGATATAATGGACTCGTAATACGGTAGGTGGTATATCCGCCACTTTTGGGACGGTTTAACACCGTCCTCCAAAGTTAGAATCAGGCCCATAGTGTACTATGTACTTGGCCTAATATCTAGGATGGCTGAGTACATGAAAAAGGCCAGTAAAAACCTTCAGGCCAGCCAAGAGCTCCAAAAGCAATGGCATGACGAGAAGGCCGTTCTGGTTCAGTAACAACCAGGGCAGAAAGTGTGGGTCTTGGAGCCTGTGGCCCCAAGAGCACTCCAAGATAAATGGAGTGGACCCCACACTATTGTTGAGAAAAAAGGTGAAGTCACCTACTTAGTTGACTTAGGCACTGCCAGGAGTCCCATTAGGGTACTCCATGTCAATCGCCTGAAACCCTACTATGACAGGGCTGATCTCACCCTGCTCATGGCAACAGAGGAAGGACAGGAAGAAGAGAGTGACCCTCTCCCTGATCTGTTCTCTTCCACAGAACAAGATGCTCTAGTGGAAGGTGTAGTTCTGGCAGATTGTCTGACTGCTGAGCAGAAAGACCACTGCATAAATCTCCTGGGTCAGTTTTCTGAACTCTTTTCTACTGTGCCAGGCACCACTTCTTGGTGTGAGCACACTATAGATACTGGAGACAGCTTGCCTGTCAAAAGTAAGATCTATAGGCAGCCTGATAATGTCAGAGGCTGCACAAAACAAGAGGTTCAGAAAATGCTTGAACTAGGAGTGGTTGAGCATTTTTAAAGTCCATGGGCCTCTCCTGTGGTACTTGTACCAAAACCTCATTCCAAAGATGGAAAGAAGGAAATTAGATTTTGTGTAGACTATAGAGGTCTCAACCAAGTAACCAAAACGGATGCTCACCCTATACCCAGGGCAGATGAGCTAATAGATACACTGGCATCTGCCAAGTATCTAAGCACCTTTGATTTGACTGCAGGGTATTGGCAGATCAAGTTATTAGAGGATGCAAAAGCAAAAACTGCATTTTCAACCATTGGAGGGCACTACCAATTCACAGTAATGCCTTTTGGGTTGAAAAATGCACCTGTCACGTTTCAAAGGTTGGTGAATACAGTCCTGCAAGGGCTGGAAGCTTTTAGTGCAGCATATCTAGATGATATAGCTGTCTTTAGCTCCAGCTGGGATGATCACCTGGTCCACCTATGGAAAGTTGTGGAGGCCCTGCAAAAGGCAGGCCTCACTATCAAGGCTTCAAAGTGCCAGATAGGGCAGGGGAAAGTGGTTTATCTGGGCCACCTGGTAGGTGGGGGAACAGATTGCACCACTTCAGGGGAAAATCCAAACTATTATAGATTGGGTTCCCCCTACAACTCAGACTCAGGTGAGAGCCTTTTTGGGCCTCACTGGGTACTACAGGAGGTTCATAAAGAACTATGGCTCCATTGCAGCCTCTCTTAATGACCTCACATCTAAAAAAATGCCTAAAAAGGTATTATGGACAGCAAACTGTCAGAAAGCTTTTGAGGAGCTGAAGCAGGCCATGTGCTCTGCACCTGTCCCGAAAAGCCCCTGTTACTCCAAAAAATTCATTGTGCAAACTGATGCATCTGAATTAGGGGTAGGGGCAGTCTTATCACAACTTAATTCTGAGGGCCAGGATCAACCTGTTGCTTCTATCAGCAGGAGGTTGACAACTAGAGAAAAGCGTTGGTCTGCCATAGAGAGGGAGGCCTTTGCTGTGGTCTGGGCACTGAAGAAGTTGAGGCCATACCTGTTTGGCACTCACTTCATTTTTCAAACAGACCACAAACCTCTACTTTGGCTAAAACAAATGAAAGGTGAAAATCATAAATTGTTGAGGTGGTCCATATCCCTACAGGGAATGGACTATACAGTGGAACATAGACCTGGGAGTACCCACTCCAATGCAGATGGACTCTCCAGATATTTCCATTTAGGCAATGAAGACTCATCAGGTCATGGCTAGTCTTATTGTCCTTCGTTTGATGGGGGGGTTGTGTAGGAAAGTACCATCTTGCCTGGCATGTTACCCACATATTTCACTGTATATATGTTGTTTTAGTTGTATGTGTCACTGGGACCCTGCCAGCCAGGGCCCCAGTGCTCATAAGTGTGCCCTGTATGTGTTACCTGTGTTATGACTAACTGTCTCACTGAGGCTCTGCTATCCAGAACCTCAGTGGTTATGCTCTCTCATTTCTTTCCAAATTGTCACTAACAGGCTAGTGACCAATTTCACCAATTTACATTGGCATACTGGAACACCCTTATAATTCCCTAGTATATGGTACTGAGGTACCCAGGGTATTGGGGTTCCAGGAGATCCCTATGGGCTGCAGCATTTCTTTTGCCACCCATAGGGAGCTCTGACAATTCTTACACAGGCCTGCCACTGCAGCCTGAGTGAAATAACGTCCACGTTATTTCACAGCCATTTACCACTGCACTTAAGTAACTTATAAGTCACCTATATGTCTAACCTTTACCTGGTAAAGGTTGGGTGCTAAGTTACTTAGTGTGTGGGCACCCTGGCACTAGCCAAGGTGCCCCCACATTGTTCAAGGCAAATTCCCCGGACTTTGTGAGTGCGGGGACACCATTACACGCGTGCACTATACATATGTCACAACATATGTATAGCGTCACAATGGTAACTCCGAACATGGCCATGTAACATGTCTAAGATCATGGAATTATCACCCCAATGCCATTCTGGCATTGGGGAGACAATATCATGATCCCCCGAGTCTCTAGCTCAGACCCGGGTACTGCCAAACCACCTTTCCCGGGGTTTCACTGCAGCTGCTGCCAACCCCTCAGACAGGTTTCTGCCCTCCTGGGGTCCAGCCAGGCTTGGCCCAGGAAGGCAGAACAAAGGACTTCCTCGGAGAGAGGGTGTTACACCCTCTCCCTTTGGAATAAGGTGTCAGGGCTGGGGAGGAGTAGCCTCCCCCAGCCTCTGGAAATGCTTTGATGGGCACAGATGGTGCCCATCTCTGCATAAGCCAGTCTACACCGGTTCAGGGATCCCCCATCCCTGCTCTGGTGCGAAACTGGACAAAGGAAAGGGGAGTGACCACTCCCCTGACCTGCACCTCCTCTGGGAGGTGCCCAGAGCTCCTCCAGTGTGCTCCAGACCTCTGCCATCTTGGAAACAGAGGTGCTGCTGGCACACTGGACTGCTCTGAGTGGCCAGTGCCAGCAGGTGACGTCAGAGACTCCTTCTGATAGGCTCCTTCAGGTGTTGCTAGCCTATCCTCTCTCCTAAGTAGCCAAACCTCCTTTTCTGGCTATTTAGGGTCTCTGCTTTGGGGAATTCTTTAGATAACGAATGCAAGAGCTCATCAGAGTTCCTCTGCATCTCTCTCTTCACCTTCTGCCAAGGAATCGACTGCTGACTGCGCTGGAAGCCTGCAAAACTGCAACAAAGTAGCAAAGACGACTACTGCGACCTTGTAACGCTGATCCTGCCGCCTTCTCGACTGTTTTCCTGGTGGTGCATGCTGTGGGGGTAGTCTGCCTCCTCTCTGCACTAGAAGCTTCAAAGAAATCTCCAGTGGGTCGACGGAATCTTCCCCCTGCAACCGCAGGCACCAAAGAACTGCATCACCGGTCGTCTGGGTCTCCTCTCAGCACGACGAGCGAGGTCCCTTGAACTCAGCAACTCTGTCCAAGTGACTCCCACAGTCCAGTGACTCTTCAGTCCAAGTTTGGTGGAGGTAAGTCCTTGCCTCCCCACGCTAGACTGCATTGCTGGGAACCGCGTGTTTTGCAGCTACTCCAGCTCCTGTGCACTCTTCCAGGATTTCCTTTGTGCACAGTCAAGCCTGGGTCCCTGGCACTCTAACCTGCAGTGCACGACCTCCTGAGTTGTCCTCCGGCGTCGTGGGACCCTCTTTTGTGACTTCGGGTGAGCTCCGGTTCACTCCACTTCGTAGTGCCTGTTCCGGCCATTCTGCGGGCGCTGCTTGCTTCTGAGTGGGCTCTTTGTCTTGCTGGACGCCCCCTCTGTCTCCTCTCGCAATTGGCGACATCCTGGTTCCTCCTGGGCCACAGCAGCATCCAAAAACCTTAACCGTGACCCTTGCTGCTAGCAAGGCTTGTTTGCGGTCTTTCTACACGGAAACACCTCTGCACGACTCTTCACGACGTGGGACATCCATCCTCCAAAGGGGAAGTTTCTAGCCCTTGTCGTTCTGGCAGAATCCACAGCTTCTACCATCCGGTGGCAGCTTCCTTGCACCCACAGCTGGCATTTCCTGGGCATCTGCCCACTCCTGACTTGATCGTGACTCTTGGACTTGGTCCCCTTGTTCCACAGGTACTCTCGTCCGGAAATCCATCGTTGTTGCATTGCTGGTGTTGGTCTTCCTTGCAGAATTCCCCTATCACAACTTATGTGCTCTTTGGGGAACTTAGGTGCACTTTGCACCCACTTTTCAGGGTCTTGGGGTGGGCTGTTTTTCTAACCCTCACTGTTTTCTTACAGTCCCAGCGACCCTCTACAAGGTCACATAGGTTTGGGGTCAATTTGTGGTTCGCATTCCACTTCTAGAGTATATGGTTTGTGTTGCCCCTATCCCTATGTGCCCCCATTGCATTCTATTGTGACTATACATTGTTTGCACTGTTTTCTATTGCTATTACTGCATATTTTGGTATTGTGTACATATATCTTGTGTATATTTGCTATCCTCATACTGAGGGTACTCACTGAGATACTTTGGCATATTCTCATAAAAATAAAGTACCTTTATTTTTAGTATATCTGTGTATTGTGTTTTCTTATGATATTGTGCATGTGACACTAGTGGTACTGTAGGAGCTTCACTCGTCTCCTAGTTCAGCCTAAGCTGCTCTGCTAAGCTACCTTTTCTATCAGCCTAAGCTGCTAGACACCCCTCTACACTAATAAGGGATACCTGGACCTGGTGCAAGGTGTAAGTACCCTTGGTACCCAATACAAGCCAGACCAGCCTCCTACACCCCCTCAGCTGTATTTCCCATTTTCAACATTCAGAAATTTCTAAATAAATGGGACACTAATACAAAAAATATTAACTAACTCTGACTGCCCTTAAGGTGTGGTGATCTCATACATTCTAAATTCCATGCCATATATGGAATGAGAGATCCTTGGGGGGCATTCCAGAGGGGGCAGTTGTAGAGAGCAGTCAGAGCAGTCGATGACTGGCCAGTAAAGATCCAACTTCATTGAACTGATTATTGGTGTTCATTCACATCCTTATCACCACATAAGGCCACCTTGGCATCACCGACTCCCCCAAATCAAACACCAGGGTCACCTGAACTACATCCATTCAAAACCCAAACTAGCCAGCGTGTGAATTTGTTTTACTGTGAGAGTGGAAGGGGGTGGAAGAGAAGCAGGATACTTTGTGCAAGCACTTTAACTCCCTGCTTTGGACCCTCTCACACCAAAAACCTCAAACTTCTGAGGCTGCCGCCTGGGAAGGTTTCACACCCAGTAATGGACATCAGCTGCTCAGAGCCTCCAAACAGCTGGAAGCCTGATCTCTATAGGGGTTTTTAGTTAATTGTGTGCACTCCTTGTGATATCAGCGCCTCATAGGGCGACTGCGTGAAAGGAGCCAATCTCTTGTGACACACCCCCAACAGCTGTCCAGCCAATGCACATATGGTCCCTCTCTGGACCTCACCACAAATCCGAAAATCTCCAGGAGTCACGCGAAATGCCTCATAGACTCCTCCCCAGGTACCCCATTTTAATATTTCGGAGAGCCATATCTCTACTCCTGCCCCTTCTCTCTTCACACGTTGTCCTCTCTGCTCTCTGTTACTTCTGCTCGCCAATAGTGACTGATCAACTTTGAAAATGGCGGGGCTTCTTATATGCCCAGAATGTCCAGAGTAGCGAGTGAGGTAAACAACTTATAGGAATGTTTGGGAACTTTCCTCCAAGATTTAAATTTTAACAAGCATTGGCAAAGCCGGTAAGTATCACCTATGCAAGACCTATTGGCATTGTCAGTATTTTTTAATGATGTAGCACAGCAGCACAGGCTGATGTGCAAAATGTCTCAAAGCAAATAAAAACAAAACAATATGGCGCGGCCAGAGTTGGCTTTATATTTGTTTACCTTAAGTCTTGTTGCACCATACCCCACGCTGGTGTGCAACAGCTTTAAAAAAAACATTAACAAAGCAAAATAGCCCTGTGCAAGGTATTCAGCTTTGTTAATGTTTTCAAAGAGGATCTGGCATTATGGCCAGAACTGCCACCTGTGGAACTGGGGAATCAGGTTCGAGACTCGGTGTTGGGATTCTGGGCAAATTACTGAAACTCCCCATGCCAAAAAATAAAATAAAATAATGTGTCCTTGTGTAAATCAAATAGTGCTCATGTAAAGCGTTCCAAGACCCTTGGGACGATTATGTGCTACAAAGCTGCAAAAAAAATAATTAAAAAAGCTATAAGAGGGAAGAGGGTGGGACCCAAAGACAGCAGGTAGGTGGCACTGAGTCCTTGTTTAAAGTCAATGATGCTCGTGTAAAGCACTCCAATACTTTCAGGCCAAGTTTGCACTATAAACCTGCAAATAAATAAAAGTAACAAGAGAGAGGAGGGTGGGAACTAAAGATGGCACAGTGAGTGCTTTTAAGAGAGTGAGAGGGGTGCCGAAAAGTAAATAGAATACAAAAACAAGCATTTGCAATGCAACGGGTCTCGTGTTTGCTCATGTTAGAGCCGATCGCACTGTAAACTCCTAACCCGACTTTTCACCTATCAGCAAAAGTTAATTTATGTATGTAACCCGAAAAAGTGCAATTAACTGTGTAAAGCGCTCGACTTCTGCCAAGCGAAATCGCGCTAGCAAAATAGAGAAAAAAAAGTAGTCCACGAGCCGGACAGAAAACAGCAAGCCTCGCGTGTTTTCTGTACTTGTCGATGCGCTAGAGGAGGGCTAGCCACCGGAAAAGGCATGACGTATGCATGCCTTCGACTAATGAAAGCAAGCAGATTTTAATAGGCAAGCACACAAACCAATGAAAAACACTGATGTGAAGTCGACAGGGCTCCGAGCCCTTTTCTAATACCTACGTAGGCTCGACCCTAAAAAGACTGCCTTAAGGACTTGCGGCCAATGGAAGGACAGTGGCCACAGGAAGCAGTACTAGGTCCATGCTCCAGTGAAGGAATGAAGAAACGAAGACTGAATCCCTGCCCAGAAGGAAGCCAGAGGCGAGGCGGAGGCACAATAACAAGCAAGGAAACAAGAGTGACATAGGAGCCAACCAATCGTAAGTAAGGGTAAAGATTGGCCATGCTATAAGTCTTTTTAAGCTTTTTTTTTGTTAAGAACAGTGGTTCTCGATAACAGAGCATGCTTGCTATGGGCAAAAACTAAAAATATGCTAAAGTAGTTCATTTTAACACACAGTTTTCTCATAAATGTGCTTATAAGTCACATGCACAGGGAATATTCCACTGCTTTCACAGTGTGCCAAGAAAGCCTGACTCTATCCAGTATCTGACAGTTTTTTTTTCAGATTTTGACAGAGTTTCTCCCCCATATATCAGGAATTGCCTACATTGTACGGGGCCAGACTATTGACATGAACTTCCCCTTAATGTCAAAAATTACCTCCCGTGTGCTAGGGAAGTCTTTTGTGATGGACACCCCCCTCCCCATATGCCAAAGGAGTCCCCTTTATGGGAGAATTAAATAGGCCTGTGTCAGATATTTGCCCCGGATGACGCATATATCATTGGTGCCCCCATATGTAAAAAAATTACTTTCATTATGCAAAGGCAAATATTTTAACATTCATATTCCATACCTTAAGTGCCCTGTCTTGTGCCAAGAATGGCCTCAAATATGTCAACATCAGCATTTTCCTATGGTTGCCTCAATATGGCAAGAATTACCTCCAGTATGCCAGGTGCTACTTTTTGCCTTGGGAACAACCCCAACCTTATGTCATGGATGCAGTCCCTATGTGTCAAGAAATACCTTTAGCGTTGTAGGTCCTGCAGCACACATGCATGCACTGAGACTCAACTCTCACAGATACACTCACATACAGTGATTTAAGCGAGATTAAAAAGCTTTGGGTCTCTAAAAGGGGCTTAACCAAAACAGGGTAGCTTTTGTATCAATTCCAAGAGCTGTGGCCTAGGCAGTTGAGGGCTTGGCTTCAAATATGTGAATTAAAATCCTGTGCTTCACAAAATCCTACTACCTGACCTGTATTTTGCCCCTTCTCAGTGAGTTTTCTGTTACTGAATCCAGACACATAACACAGCAACACATGTATGCCTAAAATCAAGTCAGACATATTGACCTTGCCAGTGTCTGCTAGCAGTACCAAATAAATGATTAACCACACTGATTTTGTTGTTGATCATTATAATTGAAAATGCTTCATTTTTGAACATATGAGATTGTGAAATATACCTTATTAAGTTCTGTGAAATGAGTAGTGGTCTCAGGAGTCTGTCAATCACTCCTGTTCGCCCTTTACAACAATTTCCTCTGCAGCCTCTGTTACACATGTCCTTTCAATCCCTCATCTTTCTGAAATCCTCTATCTGCATATCTCACACGTCGACATTTCTCTTTTCATCACTCCTTTGACTTTGCCTTTCAGCCCATACTTTCAAACAGCATTTTCTTTTAATTTGGAGCTTCCAATATTTCATCAGCTGTGAACTTCCTTCACGCTCTTTCATATAAAATGGCAATTACATTTGACAGCAGGTAGTAAATGGCAATGCGGGGAATGGTGCGGATGGAGGGTAGGTAAATGACAGAAGGGCAGGGCAATGCTGAGGGGGCATTATGTGCTTTCTCCAGGGTGCAGAAATGGGGCATGCAAACCTCTGCCCATAGTCATTTGGTGTTACACGAGATGCAGATTTGTACCTGGTACAATGGGTCTAATGTTTCCGGACAGGTCTGGACATATCAGGCCACTTGTAGTTGCCCGGTAATCTCTATGAGGATCCCGCTTCTTGCTGCTCATATTGAGGCCTATAGAGTGGGGCATTCTCAACTTTCTAAGGATGTACCAAAACACTCCGCGATACACCACTCAGTGGACTCCAGCATCAACGATGTATGGGAGAGCAGTTTGAGGCACCATTCACACAGCATCAACACGGGGACCTCTAGTGAGGCACAGTCAAGCTAGACAAAGACAATGCCAAACAAGGCAGTTGTTGGCAAAGAGGTATGAATGTAGAGATTCATTGTGAGAAACCAGGATGGGTTCAAATTCAGAATGCAAATTCATTAAATCCTGACAAAATGTAGAACTGAAAGTTAATATGATCATGTCATTTCAAAATGGAGAACCAATATCCAGGAACATCCTTGTTCAAGAGCCTTCTACCGGTTATCAAGAAGAGAGCCGAAACTCACAAACAATTTCTGAACAGGAGCAAAGAGACTTGTACAGAGAATAGAACAAATGTCGAGTCCCACCAGAGAACACCATACAGCACTCTCCAACCTTCAGTTGCCGAGACTCCCTCTAATGGACACATAGGGCCTGTTACGACCTATGCAGATGAGATACTCCTTCACAAACGTGACGGATATCCCGCCTGCCGTTTTACAGGTTCCATAGGATATAATTGAACTTGTAATATGGTGGGCAGGTTATCCGTCATGTTTGTGATGGAGTATCCCATCCGCCAAGATCGTAATCATGCCCATAGACCTTCCCTCTGCCAGAGGCATGGAAATGGTAGATATCAGCTCAGTCAATACCATCCAACAAACTATAAGGTTAAGAAGTCCAATCAATCAATCAGTCCTTTGTAGAGCATGTCACTGTCACCCCTGGGGCGTCAGGGCACTGGGGTGCGATGTCTCTGTGGAAGAGCCAGGTCTTGAGTCTCTTTCTGAAGTCTGCAAGTGAGGGTGCTGTTCGGCGGGGGAGGGGTAGGTCGTTCCAGGCCTTGGCGGCGATGTAGGGGAAAGAGCGGCTGTGCCTGATTCTGGGTATGTGTGTGAGGGCCAGAGAGGCAGAGCGCAGGTGTCTGGTGGGTTGGTGGAAGTCTAAATGATGGGATACTATGAACTGAGTTCCACTTGTTAATGTTAGGTTTACATTCATTTGTGGTTTTAGCCAAGTATAGGAGGGGTGTATTATTTGCATTTTCCTCACACATGCAGTAATAGACATGAGGAACCTTCCGTGTACCTGGATGCAGGAATTAAAATGGGAAAAAAGGGCTGGTAAAGTAATTCCTCTGTCTGTCGTTAAGGACATATAGAATGGGTTGGAGTGACGAGAGTGTCCATTTGGTATCTTCAGTGCCACAGCAAATGCTCAAGGCTAAAAAATCTATTGTGTTCCTAAGTAAAATGCCTGGTCCCAGCTCTACGATTTGAATGAAGAGTAGGGCTGAAGGGGGTATCGTTTGGATCTTTGTATCCTAATTTCAGTGCGGAGCAGGTCAATTTCCTTCAGGGCAGCAATGTCGATTTCCAAGTCTGACAAGAGTTGCAGGATTGACTTGCTTACCACTGGTGACTTAAGGTTTTGAACATCAAGAAGCAAGGTTTATCACATTCCTTTACAGTGCAAGTCCAGCCACAGTGTTTCGGAAGCATGTCAATTCAAACAGTGCAGTTGATCAAATATTATTAGAGGGGTAACAATCTGTACTACATTAAAATCCGGATATTGAGGCATTTATCTCTTGGTAAGACATAATGCACAGGAGATGGGAGTTGGGTCCAAATGAGTATCTCGGGAATGGATACCGCTGCAGGCCATACTACCTTTCCTGGTGCGTCTGGGTCTATAATTACTTGGTTCGCAAACTCTGGGCTGGCGTTAGCACTGGTGGTGCCTGGTGCAACATCTTTATTGCACCCTGTAAAATACCTCATACTCCACAAATGTCCTCACTAACACCCACCACCAGCGCCACTCATCTCCTGATAGCCAGTGCTTAATTTGAGCCAGTGGTTCCTGGTGCAGGGCACCGTCACTTATTTTTGAGGGCCAGCGCTTATTTTTCTGCCTCAAGCATTTCCGGCAAGTAAAAGGCACATATGGGAAAGACGGAGAAAGAGAAAAACTAACAAGTGTCAGAAAACTGCAAGAGTGAGCTGAAGGGGCAGGGAGTGGCTGTAAATGGATTAACGAGGCACGAGATGGCTTCAGGATTACCCTATCTCAGTAATCTGTGCTCGCATATTGACTTGCAGCAGTTTTGTGTTTCAGAGGAGAGCTCTGGGCACCGGAACGTTTTTATTTACAAATTAAGCACTGCCCATGGTCATTCTCCACCATACATTTCATTTGTTAATACCAGTGCAAGGTGTCAAAGCACTTAACATCACACACACATTGTACAGAGTCAATGAATTATATGTGTGTAAATCATTCTATAGGAAATGTTACATAAAACAACGAGTATTACAAGATGTAGTACTTACATGTCACCAGTACTAGTAGGCAGTATATTTTTAGAGTTTTTGATCTGGAGAAGCACAAACCCAGGATTTTAAACGTACCACAGTGATTGGCTTTACTTATGAGAATGCATTTCTACCCAAATTAACCCATTTTAGCAATATTAGGTTAATGAAAGACTGGGTAAAAAAACAACATTCTAACCCACATCATGCAGTTTGCATGAAGCGCTTTGATGATAGTTCATAGCCCACTGTGCTATATTAGGGTTGTGACTTCTGAAGTACCAAAAGGATCTCTGTGACAAAAACAGTGTCCTAGTGAGTGATCCACGTAAAATGCAGTTCTGTATCTGCATGGTACACGTACTTTACAGCAGGCACATTAATCCTCTGTGCTACTTTACCATGAGTGGAAATTGCCACCAGACAAAACTCCAATCTCTCCCCCACAGTAACATTACTCACCAGAGTTATCTTGGCATTTTTATTGTTGCCTGAAAACTGCTTGACACAGAAGGAACTCTGCAGCAGGTGCTTTATTAATTTCGGATTGTTCTAAACACGCACCTCCTTGGTCAGCGTCAGGTGCGGCTGCACCGGTCGCACTGCCCTAGAGTCTGCTCTTTCTGGACCCAATAATTCCGGTCCAGAGACATTTAACCAGATCTTTGAGTGGATCTGCAGGGGCTGAGTGTGGCTCTGCTCGCTGTCCGAAGCCTGGATGGAGCTTCCTCTAACCTACCCTGTCCTACCCCTACTACCCACACAGTGGGCATCCAAGCACCCAGCACCCATCTACCACCCACTCCAAGCAGGTGATGTAATACATGTGTGCAGATGTTTTTCTGTTATTTCCCCTACAAGGGGGAAAAGTTGCAGATTTGGACCAGGTATTCCGGGCCCAGCGTGTTATCTATCACCCATTTTAGGAGAAATAATTTGTAATCTCAGATTTAGTGATGGGGTCAGAGCGTCCTAATGTCAGAGGCAGCTGGTGATCTTTTAAAGCAGGGGGCACAATCACTGCCACGAATTTCAGAGAGCCAACACGAATTCTTCTAGGAAACGTTTGGGGGGATTTCTCCCTCAAGAAAGTTTTGAAAACAATTTAGTGGATGGTGCATTTGAAAGCACAATTTGTGCATACATTTGCTCAAAAGAAATAGGCTATGTGCAGGCTCCAGTTTTCGACTTCTTGCTTTTCCCCCCAACTCTCCCATCTCGTCCCATCTGCTCACAGGGAGAGGCGAGTGATGGTCCCGATCCTACCCACCCTGTGCCGGGATGGGGAGGATAACGTGACAAGGTGACAGCCCTGGCCCCTGGAGGGCCTTAGCCTACAGCTGTATGAGTGATGCTGCAGCGCGTCACGACTGGGGAGGGCCTGAGGCCTGGCAGACCCCTGGGGCCAGGCTGGTACTTTGCCAGCTCTTGATAATCTGTCAAATGACGGATGCAGGAGCCTCCCCGTGCCTGCAATTAGACAGGTGCACTGCCTGTCTCAGACTGCCCCTTGACCCTTGCAGCGAGGTTTAACATTTTATTATGCCAATCATGAATAATAGGTTAATATTCAATATTGATACGAAAATAGGAGCTGGAAACAAGCACTGCAGAGCCCCGATGCCCATATCAGTCAGCCGCAGTGCCTAAAATACAGGCTTTCAGTGGAGCAGCTGACAGAGAGGTGAATGTTTGTTATTGCTAACCCTGTTAGGCCATGTGGATACCTGGAATATCCAGGGTTACACCTGGCATGGTTGCACAAAGTATATGGTCCTTCACATCTGTCAGTGTCTTAGATGATACTCACCTCAAGGACCCAAAATATATCAGTGCTGAATTCTAGACATTTTTACTGAGTTGTATCACAGCAGATGCATCGGTGCAACAATGAACAATATATTTTGGCAGTAACTAATCAGGAGGTAGGAGAGGCCCAGCAAATTTAGGAAAGGCTTGCCTAGCTTGCATGAAGCCTGGAGTGACACCAAGGTGTTCAGTTCTTCCAGAAGCCCACGGAGCACTAACATTCGCCAATCGCGCAAACCCACAGCCCAAACTGACCCTTGTATTTTCTTCTGTTATGAAAGAATCTAAATACACTTTGCCTCCTTGTTCGACCGTCTGTGCAACTATTTCCTCTGTGTTTGGGTATTTGCACTTTTAATTGTTTTCACTCCTTTAAAACAACTTATTTGTTTAATCTACCACATCCTTTAAGGGCCCAAATGCACTTCAAAAATGTAGTTGGATTATAGTACACAGTGAACACTGTACACAAATATTACTATAACTGTAAGGAATGAAATATGAGAGCAATTACATGGAAAATATATGAACAACCACTTACATCAATATATTTAACCACACCATCATCAATTAGAAACAAAAGAATGAAAACAAAGAAGGGCTACTATAAGAAAATATAAAACAAAATAGTATGCATCTTATAGTAAGATACAGGTTTTTAATATGTGTGTCCAATGGACGCCACGTGTTAGGTATAAGTACAGAGCTGACATTACAAGTATGTATTAATGAGGATTGTCCACATCTCAGAACAATGATCCATTCACACCAAGCACTAACCAATTTGAAGTAATTGATTTAATCTCAGTAGAAATAAAAAAGTAAAAAAATGTACAATCATCAGGAGACAATACAGTTTTAAACTACGATTTGTAGATTAATACGGGAAACGATAAAGGTATTTTGGATTTTAAATAGCTGGAATAATATCTCAAATATCAGACCAAAATTTAAAAATCACAGGATAGTTATATGTTGTAAATCTCCAATACTTATAATGCCAACAGTTTGGTGAGTCTAAGACTTTTACTTTGAATAATTTAACTGGAGACCACAAACATTGATATGAAGATATATGTTCGTTTGTATAACAGTGACCAGGAGATAACTAGCAGTATTAGATAACCAAATAGATTTCCATTGTACATTTGAAGGTTGTATATTTATGTCTGAAGACCATTTTTGATTTAGAGTCATAAAATGGGAAAGATGAGTAGAACGTTGTTATACACTGTAAAAGCTATCCGACCTGTCTGGCTAAACAGCCCTAGATAGAACTCCATGTTAGATAGCTTAGCAGAAGATAGCAAATTGAAATAAGTATTAAAGATGGTATTTTAGAGTAATTCATATTTAGGAAAATCAGAATGATGTAGATGGTACTTGGTGCTTAGTTCATAAAATGCATAGAGCATAGTTCCTAGACAAAATATCAGTAATATAAAAAAAAATCAGCATTAATCCATGAGCTCCAGACAGAAATATGTTTATTAAGTTTGAATTTAGGATTAAACCAAAGGGAAACTTTTTTAGATAATTGAATGTTAATAGCAAATTTTACATCAAAAGATAGAAGGGCAATTCTTTAGGCTGCAGTAATCGGTGAAATTGTAGCAAATTTGCTGTTGGCCATTGTTAGAAAAGCAGGTAAAGGAAAAGGCTGTAGTAAGTTTTTTTCTAATGAATGCCATTTGGGGGAATTACAAGGATCATTATTTTGAAACCATAATGAGCATTGTACAAAAAGAAAAGACATATGATATTTCTTTATAATCAGGCAAATAACTCCTCCCTCTCGTTTGGGAATTTGTAAGGGTTTAAGACTAAGACGCACAGTTTTGTTGTTCCAGATAAACTTAATAATTAATTTATACAGTTTGGTAAAGAAAGTAGAAGGGAGGCCTCAGGGTAGCATAGATCAACTGTAAAGAATGTGTGGGGTAATAGTCATTTTAAATGCTTCAATACGTTGCCAACAATTTAAATGAAGGGGTGACCATTTATCTAATCTCTCGTAGTGGTTAGCATTTTAGAGCAATTGATTTCAATTGTACTTTTAATACAGTTAGCAAAAGTAATCTCCAAATACTTTATTGTCAATGACCACCACAAGATGTTTGTATTCACTATCATGTGAAACTGCATAAAATATTTAATTTGAGAAAATCTGTTTTTCGATATTTAAAGAATGGCCAGAAATATCTGCATACTGTTGAATAATATCAAGAATAATAGGTAGAGAAGTAACCGGATCATTTATATATAAATGAATAATGGTTTATATAACAAACCATCATCAGCATAAGGAGAAATATTTACCATGGTAGTTTTTTAAACAATACCAGTATAGTGTTTATTAATGCAAAAAGAGCATCAGAAAGGCTTAGTGGCAATGAGAAATAATAGTGGGGATAGTGGGCAACCTTGGCGCGTACCTCTCTATAAATTGAATGGAGTAGAAAGACTACCATTCATATAAATGGAAGCAAATGGTGCTGAGTGTGGTGCTTTAACCATTTTCAAGGATGTGGGGCTGAAAGGAAAGGTTTCTAGTGTTCTAAGTAAAAATTGCCTCTATTGAATGCTTTGTCCACATGTAAGGCCAAAAGGCCTGCCAGATATTTGTGGTCATTAGCAGAAGAAAGAACTTTGCACAATAGACGAGTGGTATGTGCTGCCAATCTACCGTTCATAAATTCTGTCTAGTCTGGTTGGATAATTGAGGTAAGTAGAGGTAGGTGTTAACCTGTTTGCTAAGATTTTGGCGGATACTTTGCAATCTTGGTTAATGAGGGGTATCGAACAATAACTGTGAACCAAAGTAGAGTCTTTATTTGGTTTTGGAAGGCCAATGATAATGGCTTCCTTAAAAGATCCACCCATCATGGAAATATTTTGAAATTATGTAAAAAATAAATGTAAAATAGGAGAGAGTTGAGATTGGAAACAATTGTAGAATTCAGTTTTGATACCATCTGACCCAGTGACTTGGAGTTTAGTGATTTAATGGCCATGCTAATTTCTTGAATATCAGTAGGGTTTTCTAAAGTGAGTCTATCTGTATCAGTAATTTGAGTTTCTAAGGAATGTAATAATGACATCATCTAAGTTTCTAAGGAATGTATTAATGACATCATCTTGGAGGACTGTGGGCTTAGGATACAGAGATGTATAAAAACATAAAAACTCCTTTGAAATCTCCTCTGTAGTAGTAGGCAAGGTACCATCTTGCCTTTTAATGGCTGGAATTTGAGTTTGTTCTTTTTTTTAAATGTAGATAGTTGGCTAAAAGTCGGCCAGATTTTTTTAAATTAAAGTGAAAGTTTGATTTTTCTTTTGAGAAAAGTAACCCTGCTCTTTTACTTAGTGAATTGTTATATTCATATCTGAGCCTCTGAAGTTGACATTTGTTTTTAGTATCCTGTGAAGAGATAAAAAGTCTTTCAAGATCAGCTATCTGTTTCTCTTATGTGGAAAGGTGAGCATGAAAGGCTTTAGTTTCATGAGATATAATAGATATTGCAGTCTCTCAACTAAAAGCTTTAGATGCATCCCAATGAATAAGTTTGGAAGTATCTTCAGAATTATTTTTGAGAAAATAATTGTTCATGGTAGATGCCAATTTTCCTGAATTAATTGTATTGAGAACTATGGGCCAGATGTATCAAACTTTTTTGCATTCACAAACGGTGCGAACCGCAAAATTCGGCCATTTGCGAATGCAAAAATGCCTTTCACGATGTATGAAAGGCATTCGCAGTGCGAAGATAAGGAATCGCTAAAATAGCGATTCCTTGCAACTGCGACATGATTTTGCGTATTGCAAATAGCGACATGATTTTGCGAATCGCTATCTGCATAACGCTAATTGCAACCTAGATTTGCGATTCGCAGATAGCGATCCGCAAATTCATGTTGCTATTTGCGATACGCAGATTGTGACACGCAAATTCCGTTTCGCAATGTGATGCATCAAAAATTCGCAAATAGCAAATATTTGCAGAATTACCTTTTGCACATGCAATTTACCCCAAATTGACATCAGGTGGCAACCAGGTGTAACCTATATAAAGAGGCCCAGAATGACTCAGACTCTTTTCCAAAATGGGTGCACTCTACGTGATGGCGAGGAAGATGAGGATCCTGGCAGGTTTGGGGAGAGGGAGGAGGAGTGTAGGAGGCTGGACTGGCTCGTAGTGAGTACCAAGGGGTACTTGCACCTTGCACCAGGCCCAGTTATCCCTTATTAGTGTATAGGGTGTCTAGCAGCTTAGGCTGATAGATAATGGTAGCTTAGCAGAGCAGCTTAGGCTGAACTAGGAGACGTGTGAAGCTACTACAGTACCACAAGTGTCACTTGCACAATATCATAAGAAAACACAATACACAGATATACTAAAAATAAAGGTACTTTATTTTTATGACAATATGCCAAAGTATCTCAGTGAGTACCCTCAGTATGAGGATAGCAATTATACACAAGTTATATGTACACAATACCAAAAATATGCAGTATAGTCTTAGAAAACAGTGCAAACAATGTATAGTTACAATAGGATGAAATGGGGACACATAGGGATAGGGGCAACACAAACCATATACTCCAAAAGTGGAATGTGAACCACGAATGGACCCCAAACCTATGTGACCTTGTAGAGGGTCGCTGGGACTATTAGAAAATAGTGAGAGTTAGAAAATTAGCCCTCCCCAAGACCCTGAAAAGTGAGTGCAAAGTGCACTAAAGTTCCCCAAAAGACAAAGAAGTCGTGATAGAGGAATAATGCAGGAAAGACACAAACCACCAATGCAACAACTGTGGATTTCCAATCTAGGGTACCTGTGGAACAAGGGGACCAAGTCCAAAAGTCACAAGCAAGTCGGAGATGGGCAAATGCCCAGGAAATGCCAGCTGTGGGTGCAAAGAAGCTTCTACTGGACAGAAGAAGCTGCGGTTTCTGCAAGAACGAAAAGGGCTAGAGACTTCCCCTTTGGTGGACGGATCCTCCTTGCCGTGGAGAGTCGTGCAAAAGTGTTTTCCCGCCGAAAAAACGCCAACAAGCCTTGCTAGCTGCAAATCGTGCGGTTAGCGTTTTTGGAAGCTGCTGCGGCCCAGGGGAGACCAGGAGGTCGCAAATTGGACCAGGAGAGAGAGGGGACGTCGAGCAAGACAAGGAGCCCTCTCAGCAGCAGGTAGCACCCGGAGAAGTGCCAGAAACAGGCACTACGAGGATGCGTGAAACGGTGCTCGCCGAAGTTGCACAAAGGAGTCCCACGTCGCCGGAGACCAACTTAGAAAGTCGTGCAATGCAGGTTAGAGTGCCGTGGACCCAGGCTTGGCTGTGCACAAAGGATTTCCGCCGGAAGTGCACGGAAGCCGGAGTATTTGCAAAAGACGCAGTTTCCAACAATGCAGTCTGGCGTGGGGAGGCAAGGACTTACCTCCACCAAACTTGGACTGAAGAGTCACTGGACTGTGGGAGTCACTTGGACAGAGTTGCTGGATTCGAGGGACCTCGCTCGTCGTGCTGAGAGGAGACCCAAGGGACCGGTCATGCAGCTTTTTGGTGCCTGCGGTAGCAGGGGGAAGATTCCGTCGACCCACGGGAGATTTCTTCGGAGCTTCTAGTGCAGAGAGGAGGCAGACTACCCCCACAGCATGCACCACCAGGAAAACAGTCGAGAAGGCGGCAGGATCAGCGTTACAGAGTTGCAGTAGTCGTCTTAGCTACTATGTTGCAGTGTTGCAGGCTTCCAGCGCGGTCAGCAGTCGATTCCTTGGCAGAAGGTGAAGAGAGAGATGCAGAGGAACTCTGATGAGCTCTTGCATTCGTTATCTAAAGTTTCCCCAGAGACAGAGACCCTAAATAGCCAGAAAAGAGGGTTTGGCAACCTAGGAGAGAGGATAGGCTACTAACACCTGAAGGAGCCTATCAGAAGGAGTCTCTGACATCACCTGGTGGCACTGGCCACTCAGAGCAGTCCAGTGTGCTGGCAGCACCTCTGTTTCCAAGATGGCAGAGGTCTGGAGCACACTGGAGGAGCTCTGGACACCTCCCAGGGGAGGTGCAGGTCAGGGGAGTGGTCACTCCCCTTTCCTTTGTCCAGTTTCGCGCCAGAGCAGGGGCTAAGGGGTCCCTGAACCGGTGTAGACTGGCTTATGCAGAATTGGGCACATCTGTGCCCAAGAAAGCATTTCCAGAGGCTGGGGGAGGCTACTCCTCCCCTGCCTTCACACCATTTTCCAAAGGGAGAGGGTGTAACACCCTCTCTCAGAGGAAGTCCTTTGTTCTGCCATTCTGGGACAAGCCTGGCTTGACCCCAGGGGGGCAGAAACCTGTCTGAGGGGTTGGCAGCAGCAGCAGCTGCAGTGAAACCCCAGGAAAGGCAGTTTGGCAGTACCAGGGTCTGTGCTACAGACCACTGGGATCATGGAATTGTGCCAACAATGCCAGGATGGCATAGAGGGGGCAATTCCATGATCTTAGACATGTTACATGGCCATATTCGGAGTTACCATTGTGAAGCTACATATAGGTAGTGACCTATATGTAGTGCACCCTTGTAATGGTGTCCCCGCACTCACAAAGTTCAGGGAATTGGCCCTGAACAATGTGGGGGCACCTTGGCTAGTGCCAGGGTGCCCTCACACTAAGTAACTTTGAACCTAACCTTTACCAGGTAAAGGTTGGACATATAGGTGACTTATAAGTTACTTAAGTGCAGTGTAAAATGGCTGTGAAATAACGTGGACGTTATTTCACTCAGGCTGCAGTGGCAGGCCTGTGTAAGAATTGTCAGAGCTCCCTATGGGTGGCAAAAGAAATGCTGCAGCCCATAGGGATCTCCTGGAACCCCAATACCCTGGGTACCTCAGTACCATATACTAGGGAATTATAAGGGTGTTCCAGTAAGCCAATGTAAATTGGTAAAATTGGTCACTAGCCTGTTAGTGACAATTTGAAATAAATGAGAGAGCATAACCACTGAGGTTCTGGTTAGCAGAGCCTCAGTGAGACAGTTAGGCACCACACAGGGAACACACACATGTAGGCCACAAACTTATGAGCACTGGGGTCCTGACTAGCAGGGTCCCAGTGACACATAACAAACATACTGAAAACATAGGGTTTTCACTATGAGCATTGGGCCCTGGCTAGCAGGATCCCAGTGAGACAGTGAAAACACCCTGACATACACTCACAAACAGGCCAAAAGTGGGGGTAACAAGGCTAGAAAGAGGCTACTTTCTCACAAGGAGACAGGAGCACATTTTTAGAGTGCGCAGAACCCTTTTTGACCTGACAGAGGAGGAGATACATGAGAAGTACTGGTTAAGCTCAGCCTGATAGCTGATCTACAACCAATACTGCAGTGCACCACACACAGGACCAATAGTATACCCACCCATGTGCAGATATTATGCTCCCTGCACCTGGGGAGCTATCAAGGGGTCATAGCAGCAGCAGGAGGGGTCTCACAGAGTGCCCTCTCATGATTTTTCAATGCATTCCTCAATGCCTTGCTGAGCAAAATTCAACAGCACATAAGATTATCCAACACCCCACAGGAATTACAACAGACAAAAATCAATTTCTACCAGATTGCCCAATTCCCACATGTCCTAGGTGCCATAAATGGGACACGTGTAGCTATCGGTCCACCATCGGCCACAGAGTATGTTTATTGGAACCATAAGAATTCACATTCCATGAACATACAAGTGATTAGCAATGCCTCCAACATCATAACCGATCTCCTGGCCAGATATCCAGGTAGCACACATGACTTCTACATCTTTCTCCACAGTGGAATTTACACAAGACTACTAGCTGGGGAGTTTGGCGAAGGATATCTACTGGGTAATGTAATAGTTGACAATGTTGCTTGATGTAAACGTGACGTCAGATATCACAAGTACTCATTTTACTCTCTTTTCATTCCAGGAGACAGTGCCTATGCAGTGCGGTCCTTTATAGTGATGCCCTACCTGAGTTCTGCAACGCCAGCCGAGAGGAGGTACAATGGTGCACACAGGACAACCTGCATAGTTGTGGAGAGGACCTTCAGACTGCTGAAGAGCCACTTCAGGTGCAGCCACAAGAGTGGTGGTGCACTACAGTACAGCCCTGAAACAACCTGCAAAATCGTGGCTACATGTGCTGTGTTGCACAACTTTTCAACGACAAGGGGCATACCTGTGGAACCCACCGAGCCGGACTCAGAAGAGGATGGTGAGCCCTTACCACCCCTTCACCCAGTAGACAGAAGCAGTGCAGCAGAGGGCAGACAAAGACGTGCTGACATCACGCACAACCATTTCTGATGTAAGTAATGAAAATACCACTTCTTTTTTATGTATTGCTGTAGGTAGCATCTTTATTACCTTGACTTCAGGTAACATATGTGTGAATATGACATAGCTATGTACTATAGGCAAACAGGTGCGAGTAACAGTGTCACACTATTAGCATCATAGTATAACTGTATTGCTACATGTTAAGCTAGTCCCCTGTACCTCTCTACATTACTTCCTACGTCCACGCACTCCACTTGAGTGCTCAGTGGCCTCGGTGGCACCTCTTGTAGCGGGTTCAAAGACAGTGTTGTGTCTGGTACTGCGACGCCTAGGATCCATCACAGGGACTGTGAGACTGCTGAGGCTAGAGAGCTCCTCACTATCCCCACCACCCAGATCGCTGTTTGTAGCACTCCAGGCTGTCTGCATTACAACCAGGACACTGGTTATTTGCACCAATCCCTGTGCAACATCCCGACTGCAATGTGGCATCTCCACCTGTATGCCCACAGCACGTTGTGACATCATGGCAGTTGAGCTAGCGAGCCGATTGACCGATCTGCAGAACCCCATCAAACCTTCCCATAAATTGGTGATGGCACCTACGGTGGCTGACATGCTCCTGCTGAATCTCAGTGCAGAGTTCCCTAATGGCATTTGTCATCTCATTTGTGTTTTCTGCTGCTGTTTGCTGTCCCTCATGCAGCTTGCACATGTTTTCATTCAGAGGCTCCAACTGCTTGTGCATTGATCCCATGTTTTCATTGAGTGCATCCAACTGCTTGTGAAGTACTCCCATATTGGAATTGTGAGACACCAACTGCCTGTGCATTGACCTCATGTGTTTGCATTGCAGGTGCTGCACCTTCAGCATGGAAGCTTCAAGGCTGCCAAAAAGTGATGGGCCCTCTCCTTCATCAGTGCACTGTTTGCCTGCATCATGACGCCTCCTGAGGGGAGTGGACTGACGCTGGGGCAGGGACTGCTGTCTTCCTGTGGATGTAGCCTCTGGGGGTGTTGTGTGTACTTCATCTGGCATTTCATCTGAGTCCAGGTTATACTCTGGGAGAGGTAACACTCTTGCCCTGTGTCTCATTGGTGCAATAATGAAGGATTCACTGGTGTTTAAGTCGGACTGTGGCTGTGTTTCACTATCCCCACATTTCCACCTTCTGCTGCGGCAAGGCCCGGGACATCTACAACGACAATGTGCAGCATGTCATTTTTGATTATTTCACAAAACGTTGCACAATAGTAATAAATGCACAATAACATCGTACCACTATGAGTCGTTTGTGTTGTTCCTCTGTGTGGCTGAACACTAACTTGCTATTCATGTGGTATTTGCACTTTAGGGGTGTGGACTACCACTCCCATAAGGCATTGTTGCATTGTATGTAAGATGTGGCATGGACTACTTATCACTATGTATCAAGCGAATAGCTATTTTCTAGGGGGCATTTGTACTTGCACATATGGGGTTACACATCATTACTTCCCTTACCTTTGCTGGTGCTGGGTGTCCCTGAGGTGTCAATGTCAGTGACACCACTGACAGCTTCAGGAAGCAGTGTGGACTCCACCATGTCTTCCATTGGTGTGGACGGTGTCTGGGTGGGTGGTCTTCCTCCAGTGCTCCTTGTCTCCTTTAGCCTTCTGGCTACCCTTTCTTTGGCACGGGTACGCAGGTCATACCATCTCTTGCGTATCTCTTCCACAGTGCACTGCGCAACACCCACCGCGCATAGTTTGGTTTGGATGTCAGACCACAGTTTCCTCTTCTCACTTTCAGGTACCTGGAGTGAGTTATTCCCAAAAAGTTTGTGGTGGTTCCTGACCACCTCCTCAGTGAGCACCTCCAAAACCTGCTCACTGAATCTGAGCTTACGCTTCCTTTCTCCTTTGCATTCCCATCAGTGGCCATGTTGCTGTTTGGTCCTGGTGGCTCTCAAGGTTGCCTCCCTTGTGCTGGGCTGTGTCTCTCTGCCTGCTCCTGTGGGTGTGGCTCCTGGAAACAGCATGGGCTGACTCACTTCCTGGTTGTGATGTCATCAGCCCGTTCCGGTTTTCAGTTTTCGCAATTTGCGATTTTCAAATACCGATTTGCTATTTTATTTGCGATTCGGTATTTGCAACGTGCAAATTGCGTTTGCGAACTTTAAGAAATCGCTAATACCAACTCGCAATTTTGATACATCCCATTTTGCATTTCGTAAATAGCGATTTCTTAAAATTCACTATTTAAGAAATGCAAACCAGGAGTTTGATACATCTGGCCCTATATCAGAGTTCATTATCCATCTATTGTTGGTAGGGCAGGACTCTGTTAGAATCAGAGAGAAGGAGATTAAAGCGTGGTCAGAAATTGTAATAGGTTGTATTTTGGAGTCAGTAATCATGTGGCATAAGCTATGTGAGGACAAGAAGGAGTCAATCCTAGAGAGAGTGGAGTGTGCATTGGAAAAGAAGGTAAATTCTTTATTGGTTGGATTGACCAATCTCCAAAAATAAATTAGTTTAGTGGCAGAAAAAAATTATTTCAAAAGGTAAATACTGTTTCGGAATTTAAATGCAGAGGAGTGGTCTAGTAAAAGGTCACGAATAAGATTAAAATAACCCCCGACAACATGGGGAGCATTATCTCATTTTATTATTTCAGTGGTTAGATTTTTCCAAAAAAGAAGGATCATCTAATGTGGGAGTGTAGATGGTAACAAAGTTTAAAATGTGTTTTTCCACTTTAACTTGTGCATAAACATATCTGCCTTCTGAATTGTGATGGTGAGTTACTAGTTGTGTATGCGATTTTCGTGAGAAGCGTATAGCTACGTCATTTTTGCATCCTGCAGCAGGAGATTAAACTATATTTCCTTTCCATCCCTTAGACATTGAATGTAGGATTTTATCATCCACATGAGTTTCTTGTAAAAAAAAATAATTATCACATTTTTAAAAATATTCTAAAGTTTTTCGCCTCTTGACAGGAGGTCGTAAACCCTTAACATTCAAGAAGACAACAATTCGTTTTTGTTGATGAGACATATCAAGTTATAGAAAGATAGAAAACCTGAAAAGGAGAAATTACAGTGAAAAGGAAGTATCCCATGTAAATAAGACAAACATAACAAAAAATATACAGGGAAGGTCATCGACCAAGACCTCATATTGATTGAAACAATAGAGACAGAGGTAGACAGCAAGACTAGACACACCGTATGTACCTGCTATGGTATTATTATAACATCAGTTAATGAGGGGGATTAAAATTTAGCCAGCTGAACCTGAAGGTTGGGACTCCATGACAATAGCATCATGTTGGTCTAAAAACTATATCAAGTCTGAGGGTGAGGAGAAGGACTTAGAAACATCATTTTTCCATATATACATTGTAGAGGGTTCAAACGTGCCATATTTACATCCACCATCTTATTGTCTAGGTCCGTTCACTGTCTTTTATGCAAAATCTTGGTAAATAAAACCGTTATTACCCTCAATAAGAAGGTTTGGGATTTCTCATGCAGCCTTTCTGATAAGAAGATGATGATGTCTCAATTCTTTAAATATAAATTGTTGTGGTTTAGTTTGATGAGACTTGCGATGTCAGGGAACACGGTGGGCTTTGCCAATTTCGAATCGTAATGGAAATTTGATATTGAGGAGCTTCGGTATTATAGACTACAAGAAGAGACCACAGCTCAGCTTTGACCCTCAAAATTCCCTGGGACATTAAAGATGCATACATTGTATTGTCTGTTTCTGTTTTCTAAGTCAAGCAAGGCTGTTTGGATAGAAGCAATCTGATGTACTAGTGGAGTCATAGTTGCAATGGCTTTAGCATTATCACAGATTTTAAGAAAGGGAGGCAATGTCTTGTTGAATATTTTTAATGTCCGAGCAAATGATGTCTATGTTTATATGAATAGCCTGAACTTTTTCCAAGATCCTATTTAGTGGAGTTTCTTGTGAGTCAATAACCTTAGATTTGATGGGTGGGGGGTGAGACAGCTTGCTTCCGTTTATTTGAATGAGCAGGCGCTGGTCTTGATTACATTTTCAGCGTACAAAAAACAGCCAATTAAATGTAGTATGTCCTAGAACATGCTAGAATAACATATAGAATATTGTCCATATATGTGTTTAAAATAATAGTGCTGTTTTGACAGAGATTGTAGAGGAGTAGAAAGGACAGCTTTAATTTTATTGACTGAAGACTGGTGTATCAGTTTCTTTCATAAGGAGAAAAGCCCTTTAATTTTTCAGAAGAGAGAGTTGCAGGCAGTAATGGTCACTCAGAAATCCCTGTATGAGGGAGGTGAACAGGTTGGCGGAAGGGAGGTGGTTACAGCTGTAAGGCCCGCCTCCGCAGTACTCCTATCTGTGGAGCAAGCTATGATGACGTACGAATGAGAGAAATGTTAGAGGAGCTCTCTATACACCACAGGAACCAGAAAGTTCCAGAAGCCTCACTGCAAAGTCCATGTGTGACAGAGAAGATGTCGCTGGATCATAAAAGCTGAAATATTTCCCCCATTTGGAAGGTATGTGACGACAACTAGAATGCAGTGGCCACCTTGCGTCGTGAAAGCTGCTGTCTCCAGCTCTGTTTTTTTTAAACACATTTTTATTGTCTTTAACAGAAACAGAAGCAGGTGTAATGTATGTATACTTCCCTGCAGTAACATTTAGTTTGTCTACAGATATAGTATTATTCTGAGCTGTCTTTTATTCCCATATCATTTGTTCCATTGGTAAGTATAGTAAACCTGTGGTCCATGGACATCAATTCACCAAAATGTTAGGGGTAGCGGACGTGACATCACACTCTTTTTGACCCTTGATGACATCACAGGAAATGACAGGAAGTGACAGCACATACCTGCGCCCTGATGGCAGAGCAGGAAGTCTTCACATTACCTTTGACCTTTAAGACATCACAGGATGTGACATCTCTGAAGATAAAATACTAAGGGAATTGCAAAACTAAACAAGTAGTTGAAGACTATGAAAATAACCAAAAAGTTGCAAAAGCTGGTATCAGTATATGTTAGTTATAATAAATATATGAAGTAGGCTGTCTCAATGCTGTTTCAGTAATGCAGCCATCTCATACAAATGGTCAGCCTTTGAACGCCAGTCATGATATGCCTAATTCCAGCCCAAGATTAGGTTGAGAAAGGACTGTGCTGACTTCTCTAAAACATCTGGCACTGCAGAAGCAGCAGCAGTGCAAGTTTCTTCAGCACTCAGACCAGGTACACATTGACCCGACCTCTGACCCTGGGTCTCAGGCAGGTCGCTCCCCTCACCGCCTCACAGCCTCCAGTGTGACCGCTCTCGCTCCTGTGCCCTGTGCTCCTGTGCCCTGACTGCCTTTTCCCGCCTCCAGTGACCTAGCGCCAGCACCCTCTTCGTTGTGCCCGAGTGCCTGTGTCCGCTCTTTCTTCTGTACCCCGAGTGCCTGTGCCCCTGGTATTGTTCCACTGTATTGTATTGTTTTTACCTTTCTGCCCTTACTGTGTTCTTTTCTCTTCCAGCCTCGTCGCGTCACCCCATCGCCGCCCGTTTGTTTCCCGCCACTACACTCCGGTAGCTCCGCCCCCTTGCTCCCCATTGACCGCTCCGCTCCCACCTCCCAGCTGCTCCTCCCTCCCTCTTCCCCTCATATGGAGGCCGCTCAGCGGGCGCGCCGCTGGCGCGCCGAAGGCGCGCCAAAGGCAAGCCCGTCTGCGCCCGTCCGCGCCTGGACCGCGCCCAGCGCCAGACCCCCTGGCCCCCGCCGCTGCGAGCCTACCCGCCGGACCTACGAAGCCGCCACCCTCATCGCACTCAACACCGGCCGGATCCCCGGGTGCTGCCGTGCCGCCCCAAGACGCACCCACGGACCCTTCACCTGCCAATCCTGCAAGTTCTCCTGCATCCAGACCCGCACCGCGCCCGCCAAACCAAGCACCAACAGCAACCACCTGAAGTGCATCCTGCTTAACACCCGCTCCATCCACAGACACGCCGTGGAACTCTGGAACCTGCTCGACACCACATCTCCAGACGTCGCCTTCCTCACAGAAACCTGGATGAACGCCTCCTCAGCGCCCGACATCGCCATCGCCATCCCGGACGGATACAAGATCACCCGGAGGGACCGCATCAACCAGACAGGAGGAGGCATCGCCATTGTCCACAAGAACACCATCCGCATCACGACCAACTCCGACGACACCCTCACAGCTGCCGAACATCTCCACTTCCAGATTCACACCAACCCCAAGACCACACTCAGAGGCACCCTCATCTATAGACCCCCAGGACCCCGCACACAATTCAGCGAAGACATCGCAGACTTCATCAGCCCTCACGCCCTCTCCTCCGCCGACTACATCCTCCTAGGGGACCTCAACTTCCACCTGGAGAACAACAACGACAACAACACCACCACCCTGCTGGACAACCTCGCCAACCTCGGACTCAAGCAACTGGTGAACACCCCCACCCACTACGCCGGACACACGCTTGACCCAGTCTTCTCCTCCAGCAAGTACATCTCCTTCAGCCACTCCACCGGACTCCACTGGACAGACCACAGCTGCGTCCACTTCAGCTTCAGAAAAACCACGACTCACCACCACCCACAACAGGCTCCCCGCAGGAGCTGGAACAAGATCACCACCGACCAGCTCTCCACATCACTGAGCCAGAACCCTCCCGCCAGCTCAGCGGACCCCAACCAAGCAGCCAACAACCTTACACAGTGGATCACCAACTGCGCTGACAACCTCGCACCTCTGAAAACCCATCCCATCAGGCCCAACAGCAAGAAAGCCTCCTGGTTCAACAACGACCTCAAGAACTCCAAGAAGAACTGCCGCACCCTCGAGAAAGCCTGGCGGAAAAACCCGACTACAGACAACATGACCGCCCTCAAGTACGCGTCCCGTAAACACCACCAGCTGATCCACACCACCAAGAAGACAGTATTCAAAGAACGACTAGACAACAACGCACACAACAGCAAGGAACTCTTCAGCATCGTCAAAGAACTCTCCAACCCCAGCGCCGGAAACAACGACATCACCCCCTCACAAGACCTCTGCGACTCACTCGCCTCGTTCTTTCACCGCAAGATCGGCGACATACACAACAGCTTCGGCGCACAGACCACGTACCCAACCACCAAACCGACGCCCCCCAACACCACCCTCCGCGCCTGGACCCCGGTCAGCACCGAAGACACCATCCATACGATGAACATTATCCATTCCGGATCACCAACCGACCCATGCCCCCACCACGTCTTCAACAAGGCCGACTCCGTCATCGCACCCCATCTCCGGGACATCATCAATTGCTCCTTCAACACCGCCACCTATCCGGAGAGCTGGAAGCATGCCGAACTCAGCGCCCTCCTGAAGAAACCATCAGCAGACCCCACCGACCTCAAGAACTACCGCCCCATCTCGCTCCTCCCGTTTCCTGCCAAAGTCATCGAGAAGACCGTCAACAGACAGCTGGCCGCCTTCCTCGAGACTAATGGATCCCTCGACCACTCACAGTCCGGCTTCCGAGCCAACCACAGCACCGAGACCGCCCTCATCGCAGCCACTGACGACATCCGACATCGACAACGGGGAAACAGCGGCCCTCATCCTCCTGGACCTCTCCGCAGCGTTCGACACGGTCTGCCACCGCACCCTAGTGCAGCGCCTCAGCAACATCGGAATTCAAGAGAAGGCTCTAGAGTGGATCATCTCGTTCCTCACCGGAAGAACCCAGAGAGTCCGCCTCCCCCCGTTCAGATCCGAGGCCACCGAAGTCATCTGCGGCGTACCACAAGGATCATCACTCAGCCCCACCCTCTTCAACGTCTACATGAGCCCCCTCGCAGCCATCGCACGCCATCACAACCTCAACATCATCTCCTACGCCGACGACACTCAGCTGATCCTCTCCCTCACCAACGACCCAGCCACCGCCATAACCAACCTGCACGAAGGGATGAAAAACGTAGCCGAGTGGATGATGAACAGCCGCCTGAAACTGAACTCAGACAAGACGGAAGTCCTCATCCTTGGATCATCACCCTCCGCCTGGGACGACTCCTGGTGGCCCCCTGCCCTGGGCAGCGCACCCAAACCAACGGACCACGCACGCAACCTGGGCTTCATCCTGGACTCCTCCCTCTCGATGACCAGACAAGTCAACGCCGTCTCTTCATCATGCTTCAACATCCTACGCATGGTCCGAAAGATCTTCCGATGGATCCCCACCGAAACCAGGAAGACGGTCACCCAGGCACTCGTCACCAGCCGACTGGACTACGGTAACACCCTCTACACCGGAACCACGGTCAAACTACAGAAAAGACTCCAACGCATCCAGAACGCCTCCGCACGCCTCATCCTTGACATCCCCCGACACAGCCACATCTCCGGACACCTGAGAGACTTGCACTGGCTCCCCGTCAGCAAGAGAATCACGTTCCGCCTCCTCACCCACGCACACAAGGCCCTCCACGACCTGGGCCCCAGGTACCTCAACAACCGCCTGACCTTCTACACTCCCACCCGCCAGCTACGATCGACCAGCCACGCCCTCGCCGCCGTGCCACGCATTAGAAAAGCCACCATGGGAGGAAGATCCTTCTCCTACCTGGCAGCCAAGACGTGGAACTCCCTCCCCATCCACCTCCGTCTGACCCACGACCACCTCTCCTTCAGGAAGCAACTCAAGACCTGGCTGTTTGAGCAGTAGCGGTCCCCCCTCCCCCCAGCGCCTTGAGACCCTCCGGGTGAGTAGCGCGCTATACAAATTTTTTGGTTGATTGATTGATTGATTGAGCAACAGTACTAGCAGTAAGCACTCAGGTTGATGCATAGACCAAAGGGAGCATACTTCATGCCACAAGTTGCAACTGAATACCTTTATGGTTAGAAACACTAGCTGAAAACTGCCCCAAGCCTCTCCAATTAGAGGGGTCTTTTGGAGACCAGTAATACATTTCATACTTTGTGAACATGCACATGCAGACACTAACAACCCCCCCCACACGTATATATATTCCCTAAAAAAACACAGAAATTCATCTGTTATAGTTAGCAGAGTTAACTATGATTTGCACCCCTGCCATGCACTGCTTATGACTTCATGTATGACATCACTCATGACATGTTCTTTGACATCATTTAGGACATCACTAATGACATCTTGGAGAAGTGTGGCTCAATGGTTAGAGCGGCAGACCCTAAAGCAGAGATCTGGTTCAAGTCCTGCTTCGGCAGGTCTTGGGCTCAATTCCCCTTGACCAGATAATTCTCGCCTAATCTAATTCATGGGTCCCGCTCTGCAACTCTGGGCAATAGCTTGCTTAATCTCCACAACGGCCCCAACAGTGCTTGGATGCCTGGCTTCACCCTGGGGGTGCTCAGGAGTGGGCACCTCACAGGGAAAAGCCAGGAGGGGTTCCATAGCGGTATGAGTAGAGCGCCTTGAGACCCTAACGGGTGAGTAGTGCGCTATACAAGTGCTAATTTACATTTTTACATTTACATCTCAAATGAAATCATTGATGACATCACTGATGTGCCACGCCCTGCGGCGAACCCCCCCATACAGCCTACCCCACGCTACTAATGGCCAAAGGGGGTTGGCCATACAGCCTGGCCCTGGGAACCCCATCCCCCAGGGCCTTTTTTTCTTAATAAAGGGGAGGGGGCTGCGCGGCCCCCTGCCTGAACCTCTTTATTCCCTGGTGACCCCAGCGCCATGTATTGTTTAAAAGGAGGGGAGTTGTGCGGTCCCCCTCCTTGAGCCTTTATCGTGCCTGGCGCCACTTATTTAAATAAAGCGGGAGGGGGCTGTGTGACCTCGACTTCCTGAGCCTAATTAGGGCCTGGGGACCCATCCCCCGGGACCATTGTTTTTTTACTAAAGGGGAGAGGGGCCACTTGGCTCCCCTCTCTGAGCAACCCTTGACCCTCGGGTAGGTCGCTCCCCCGCCGCTGCAGCTCCACCTGCCCTGACCCCTGCCACCTGTGTGTAGGTCCTGACTCCACTCTGCGATTTGCCGCGCTCTCTCCTGTCGCTGTTCTCCATTTGGCTGCCTTTTTCATCCTGTTGCCTTTCTCTCCTGACTCTTTCTTCATCTTGTTGCCTTTTCTCTCGTGATTCCTTTTCCATATTGTTTTCTCTCTTGCTGCCTTGCTGCCTTACGATCTTGTTGCCTTCCTATCTGGTGCCTTTCTCTCCTGTCTCCTTCTCCATCCTGTTGCCTTCTCTCTCGTGATTCCGTTTCCATCTTGTCTTTTCTCTTGCTGCCCTGCTGCCTTACGATCTTGTTGCCTTTCTATCTGGTGCCTTTCTATCTGGTTGCCTTTTCCATCTTGCTGCCTTGTTGCCTTTCTCTCCTGACTCCTTTTACACCTTGTTGCCTTTCTCTCTTGACTCCTTTCCATCTTGTTTTCGCTCCTGTTGCCTTTCCATCTTGATTCTTTTTTTGTAGCCGTTTTTCCCTCTAGTTGCCTTCCCGCTCTCCCGCTTTCCCCCTCTCCCGCTTTTCCGCCGCTGCCCCCGTGCGGCCCGCCCCCCTGCGCCCATTCGCTGCCCTCCCTCCCACCTCCCAGCTGACCCCTCCTCCCCCCCTTCCCTCTTATGGCGGCCGTGCGCAGCGGGCGCACCACTGGCGCGCCAAAGGCAAGCCCGTCTGCGCCCGTCCGCGCCTGGACAGCGCCCATCGCCAGACCCCCTGGCCCCCACCGCACCCAAATCCCCATCTCAGATACGACGCTGCCTCCCTCAACGCACTCAACCCCTGGCAAACCGCCAACTGCTACCAAGCCAACCCCAAAAGCACTCATGGACCCTTCGCCTGTCAAGCCTGCAAGTATCCCTTCCACCGAGCCTGCAGTCCTTCCACCAGCCCGCGCACCAACAACCACCTCAAGTGCATCCTCCTCAACACACGCTCCATCCACAAGCACGCCATCGAACTATGGGACCTCCTGGACACAACAGCTCTTGACGTCGCCTTGGTCACAGAAACCTGGATGAACGCCTCCTCAGCTCCTGACATCGCCGTAGCCATCCCCGACAGCTACAAGATCGCCCGGTAAGACCGCGCCAACCAAATCGGGGGAGGAATCGCCATCATCTACAAGAACTCCATCAACATCACGACCACCACCGAAGACACCCCCATCGCCGCCGAACACATGCACTTCCAGATCCATACCGACCCCAGGACCACCCTCAGAGGTACTCTCGTCTACAGGCCCCCTGGCCCACGCGCTCTATTCAGCGAATCCATCACTGACTTCATCACCCCGCACGCCCTAGCCTCGCCAGACTACATCCTCCTCGGGGACCTGAACTTCCACCTGGGGAAGAACAACGACACCAACACCGCCACCCTGCTCGACAACCTCGCCAACATCGGACTCAAGCAACTGGTGTACACCCCCACCCACACCGCTGGCCACACGCTCGACCCCATCTTTTCGCCAGCAACCACATATCCTTCAGCCACTCCTCTGAGCTACACTGGACCGACCACAGATACGTCCACTTCACCTTCAAACGTGAGACCACCACCAACAATTCCCCCGCAGACCCTGGAACAAAATCTCCACAGAACAACTGCTCACAACTCTAAACCATAACCAACCAGCCATCACTACCGACGCCAACAACGCAGCCCTCAGCCTCCCACAGTGGATCACCAACTGTGCAGATGACCTCGCCCCTCTCAGAAGCCACCCAAGAGAGACCAACATCAGGAAACCCCCGTGGTTCACGGAAGCCCTCAAAGAATCCAAGAAATCCTGCCGTACCCTCTAAAAAACCTGGCGCAAAGAACATACTGCAGAAAACATGTCAGCCCTCAAGATCGCCACCCGTGAACACCACCAGCTGATCCGCTCCACCAAAAGGGCTTCTTTCAAAGAGGGACTTGACAACAACACCCACAACAGCAAGGAACTCTTCAACATTGTCAAAGAGCTCTCCAACCCCAACACCAGCTCCAACACCATCACGCCCTCACAAGAACTCTGCAACTCCCTCGCTACTTTCTTCCATCGAAAGATCACCGACCTACACGACAGCTTCGGACCCCAAACCCCGCCACCCACCACTGAACCAACAGCCCCAGCCACTACCCTCAACGCCTGGACCCCCGTCAGCACCGAAGAGACCAGGACCCCCATGAACACCATCCACTCCGGCTCCCCATCGGACCCATGCCCCCATCACATCTTCAACAAAGCCGATGCCATCATCGCCCCCTATCTCCAGAGCATCATCAACAGCTCGTTTGCATCTGCCACCGAGAGCTGGAAACACGCAGAAGTCAACGCTCTCCTGTAAAAACCCACGGCTGACCCCAACGACCTGAAGAACTTCCGCCCCATCTCTCTTCTCCCCTTCCCGGCCAAGGTCATCGAGAAGGCCGTCAACAAGCAACTGACCAACTTCCTTGAAGACAACAACCTGCTCGACCCCTCCCAATCAGGTTTTCGTACCAACCACAGCACGGAAACCGCCCTCATCGCAGTCACCGACGACATCAGAACCCTGATGGACAACGGAGAAACTACGGCCCTCATCCTCCTGGACCTTTCGGCTGCCTTCGACACCGTGTGCCACCGCACCCTAATAACCCGCCTCCGCTCCACTGGAATCCAAGGACAGGCCCTGGACTGGATCATCTCGTTCCTCTCTGACCGAACCCAAAGAGTCTACCTCCCGCCCTTCCGCTCAGAACCCACCAAGATCATCTGCGGCATTCCACAAGGCTCTTTGCTCAGCCCTACCCTCTTCAATATCTACATGAGCCCCCTCGCCAACATCGCTCGCAAACACAACATCAACATCATCTCCTACGCCGACGACACCCAGCTGATACTCTCCCTCACCAAAGACCCAGCCACCGCCAAAGCCAACCTGCATGATGGAATGAAAGACGTCGCAGAATGGATGAAGCTTAGCCGCCTGAAGCTGAACTCTGACAAGACGGAGTCCTCATCCTCGGGCACTCCCCATCCGCCTGAAACGACTCTTGGTGGCCCACGGCTCTGGGCACCGCACCAACCCCCTCAGACCACGCACGCAACCTCGGATTCATCCTGGACCCCCTCCTCACCATCACCAAGCAAGTCAACGCCGTCTCGTCCGCCTGCTTCCACACCCTTCACATGCTCTGAAAGATCTTCCGCTGGATCCCCACCGATACTAGAAAAACTGTTACCCACGCCCTTGTCACAAGCCGCTTGGACTACGGAAACACCCTATACGCAGGAACCACCACAAAGCCACAGAATCGTCTCCAGCGAATACAGAACGCCTCCACACGCCTCATCCTAGACATACCGCGCCACAGCCACATATCCGCCCACCTGAATCACCTGCACTGGCTCCCGTCAACAAAAGGATCACCTCAGGCTCCTCATCCACGCACACAAAGCCCTCCACAAAAAGGGGCCCGAATACCTCAACAGACGCCTCTCGTTCTACACGCCCGCCAGATCCGCTCAGCCAGCCTCGCTCTCGCCATCGTCCCTCGCATCCGCAGAACCACCGCTGGAGGTAAATCCTTCTCCTACCTGGCAGTCAAGACATGGAACTCCCTTCCCATTCTCCTAAGAACTACCCAGGACCACCTCGCCTTCAGGAGACGGCTCAAGACTTGGCTCTTTGAGCTGCAGTAACCCCCCACCCCCTAGCGCCTTGAGACCCTCACGGGTGAGTAGCGCGCTCTATAAATGCCTTGATTGATTGATTGATTGATTGGTTATTGTCCCTGGGATCCCTATCCCCTAGGCCCTTACACTTAAAGGTGAGTGCCCTAGTGCCCACCCAGAGCACCCACCATACTCTTGTTGGAGGTTGTGGGGGGGACCCCCTGTGGCCCCAGCTGGCTTCTGGTATACAGCCAGAGCTAGCATTGCTCCCGCCCGTAGGGAGCAGCTCTAATGCTACTCCCTCGAGGTGGGATAATATTTTGATTTGTTCCTTACCCTCTTCAATGAGGCCAGAGAACAGATCAAAAGTCCACTCTAGCGGAAACATTTTTAAAGCTCCCACCCACTGGGGGCGGGCTTGATGTTTGCTCCCGCTTGGCAGGAAATTCTGAAATGCTCCCACCACGCGAGAGGAGACTCAGGTTTCCCTGCCTACGGTGCTGTGGACAAAGAAACCACTATGTCTCAGGGGTAGGCTCCCTGGGACATAACTACTGAGCCGGCTCCGGGAGAGTGGATCCCCGGGGCATTTAATGGCTTGGGGATGGGGGGTCGTGAGGCCCCCATCCCCATTATTAATAAATTCAATCCCAGGGAATGGGATGCCCAGGGCCTCTGGAGGCTTGGGGAAGGCATAATTTTATAAAGTTATAGGATGTACCCGTCATCTCATAGCATGCAAATAATGAATACACAACTGTTCTTAAAGAGGTGTATCATTGTGACATGGGACATGGGACAGTGGTAAGATGGCTGCTACAAAATCAATACTTATGCATGATTTCCACAAATTTGCTTATTGGTATTTTTCATCTTTACTTTGCTTCATGTTTCTACATTTGTTTACGCTTCATACAATATAGCATGTGTTCTTAAATCGTTACATAGCTAGCATTGAATATATTATGCATTGCTGCAACATATCACTTGATATACATTTGCAGTTATTCAGTTATACATTTCCGTTGTTATGACATCCAAAGTTATCGTACCATGTTGTACCTGTTACTTGTTGTGTTTTAACTTTGTCAACCTTTTATAGATTTGCAGGAGTGAGAGCCCCATAGGGTTTTTGATGTTTATCAGCATGCTCGTGTATTGTATGTTGGTTTAAAGTTATTTCTAGTATGTGTGTTCAATTGAAGTAATCTGATTAGGTACAAAGAGGAGAAAAGGAAAGGGATCATGAGCTATGTATAAATGCTAATTTGAGAGTAAGGGGGAAGGGGCAGAACAATAAGGGAGAAAAGGTTAACATTCAACAATTGCCAGCAATGGACACTTATGTAGAATACACGTATATGATTATTTCCAGTCGGAGTGGGATTACATTGTTGCAGGACAATTTATTAATAGGAGGGTTGGGTCAGGTATCAGGTTAAGCAGGCATTGTCATTTTTAATTCCAGTGTCAGGGTATATCTGGCTAACTTTACTTATTCAGTTCCCCCATGCATTGTGTTTTCTTGTCAGGGGGACGTCCACCTACATTACTCCATTCCCTCTTCTGATGGGTGCATTCCCTCATCACGCAGCCGCAGTAACATTCCCTCCCAGCTAGCAGACAATGGAAACTGTCTCAACCCCAGAACTTCTTCCCGCGCCAGTGCTGTGCCTTCAGCTCCTGCCCAAACCTCGAAAGAACGCTTCCAGGCCTGTGTCGGTGGCGGGTCAGGCGATTTCCATCTGTGGGTCACTAATCGCTTTGCTACTATAAGTCCCAGGTCTGCGAAGCGTACTTCTGCTCTATGTTGCTTGCTTTTGGGAAATAAACCTAATATGCACGCTTCACATGTAAAGGGTATTTGTAGTGCTATACAGTCGGATAGGCTTTCCTTTACTGCTCTCCAGTAGGAGCTCAAGGTAGGACAGGACCAGAGCATGTGTAGCAGGTCTGCTCCGATTTCCTGGCATCTGGGGCAGGCTGCATCTGTGCGAGCAAAGTATCTATTCACTCAAGCCGGTGTGAGGTATGTTCTATTCACTATGTAGTATTGGATTAAGCGGAATCGGGAATTGCGAGGCATGTTAAGGTGGCAGCTTTCCATCGTGGTATTGTGATTGACACGCCTGAGTGTGTTTCCCATACCATATGTAGCGTTTCGTTGTCAAGAGCGATTTGGGATCTCAAAGCATCTGCTAGCCAGCTAATTAAATGATGCCCTCGGCCCACCACCTGTAAGTATTGAATCAATAAGTGAGTGGGAGGGGCCACAGAGATGTCGCCCCATTTGGTTCTCATTGCCTCTATCAGGGAGCGATGCAATAAGAATTGGCCTGGTGGTAGCCCCATTTCTTGAAACCTGGCAAAGGGGAGCAGTTGGGAGTCTTCGTACAGGTCTCCCAGTGTGTCTATTTCTATTTCGTGCCATGTGTGCAGTTCGGATTCTGACGTGATTCTGGAACCTCTTGGTGTGCCTAATAACGCCAAGGCCGGTGCAGAGGGAAGCTGTGTATTTGTAAGGCGAAGTGAGCGACAAAAGCATTTGTGAGCCACCCTAAGAAAGAGTTGTCGGGGTGTTTGTGTCTGTGTGAGTGGGTGAAATAAATGTTGTATCTGTGGGAGTGTCCAGGATCTGCTCTCTGATGCTGTGTCTACACGCTGAAGATCTGCCAACCATCTGGCTATCCATTGAAGTTGAGCTGCTAGGTAGTATTGTTCCAGGTTAGGAACTGCTAGTCCGCCCTTATCTGGTGGCAGGTACAGTTTCTTTAAGGCAACCCTACTGCGGCCATTGTTCCAAATGAATTCCCTCAGTCCCGTCTCCAGAGCCCTGAAGAAACCAGGAGGAACATAGTGCGGAAGATTAGTGAAGAAGTATAGAAGTCGGGGCAGGACCACCATATTCAGGAGTGCTATCCTAACGGTAGTGTTTTCCAGAAGACCATTTGGGATTTAACCGAGGACACGGCTCTTACAAGGTTGCCCTCAAATATGTCTTCCTCATGGTGGTATATGCAAATACCCAAGTATCTGAATGTATGGGGTTTCCATGGGACGGGATTTCCGGCAATAATAAGTCCCAGGTCAGGGAGTCCCGGGTCGAATGGGAAGAGGCAGGATTTAGACCAGTTGACTCTCAGGCCAGATGAAAGGGCGAATTGTTGTAGAAGTAAACCAGTCTCAGGAGGGATTCGCGTAATGTCTCGGAAGTATAAAAGAAGGTCGTCAGCATATAGTGAGATTATGTGTGTATCATCCCCTAACGGAATACCCCAGCCATCCCCCGCTCTGCGCATGGCTATTGCCAGGGGCTCCATAGCGAGTGAGAACAGCAGTGGTGAAAGGGGGCAACCCTGCCTCGTACACCTGCCTACTCGAATTGGTTCCGATATTTCAGACCCCAGTTTCACTTGGATTAGTGGTCTGGTATATAATAACTTAGTCAAGCGAGTGAAGAATGTTCCCGCACCGAATTGTCAAAGGACTCCGAACAGATAGAGCCATTCCAAGGAGTCAAAGGCCTTTTTCAGGTCTAAAACGAGACAGCCCGCTCGTGGCCAGTCCCGTTTCGCATATTGCATAACTCGGAATAACCTTCTAATGTTGTGGGAGGTATCTCTGGCCAGGACAAATCCATTCTGGTCCGAGTGTATCAGGCCTGGTACAGCCGGTGCAAGGCGCGTCGCCAGTAATTTGGCTAATATTTTATAATCGGTATTCAACATTGCCAATGGTCTATATGAACCCATGTCTACCGGGTTACCTCCAGGTTTAGGAAGGGAGGGCCTTCTCGCTCAGCTGTCTTGTAGAGTTCAAGTAACTTGGGTGCCAGCTGCACCGCAAAGGCTTTATAAAAGTCGACTGGGAGTCCGTCTGGGCCTGGTGTTTTGCCAGATGCGAGCTCGCGGATACTAGATCGAATTTCTTCGAGGTCTAGGGGCGCTTCAAGGGCTTCGGCTTGTTCATACTCTATGTGTAGTAGTACTACTCCGGTGAGGAATTCTAAGCTGGAGTTGTTGTCAGAGGTTGCCCTTGAGGCATAAAGTGCCTCGTAGTGCCTTGCAAATTCAGTTTGTATCTCCTGTGGCGTGTATAGTAGTTCCCCTGTTTGTGAGAGGATTTCCAGTATTGGTTTCCTCTCGTAGTCCTGTCGAATCAGCCAGACCAGGAGCTTGCCTGCCTTATCAGCAGATGTGTGAGTTCTTGGAGAGTGTGCAGAGTAATTCAAACAACGCAGACGCTCTAGTAGTGATAGATGCTCAGCGCGCATTGCTGGCAATCTCGAGTGATCAGGCTGGTTATTGGTTGCTTCCCTCTCTGGTTGTATTAGATCCCTCTCTATTTTGGTCAGTTCCCGTTCAACAGAGCGGCGCAGGCTGCATTGAGTGCCCAGACAGTGTCCTCGTATGAAGACCTTAAATGCGTCCCATTCTATCAAACCCGACGAGGCCGTGCCGTCATTTTGTTCGAAAAATTCTGGGATTACAACGCTTAACGATGCTCGGAAAGCGGAATCTTCCAGCAACTGTGGCCTCAACCTCCATGTAGGAATAGCCGCGCGGGGGGAACCCCAGCACAAACATTCAATTAGGGGATTGTGATCAGAGTGCGTGCGCCCTAGGTATTCCGAATCCACCACTATCATGGCGAGATTCATGGTGCAGAGTATTCTGTCTAGGCGTACGTGCAGGGAGTGTGTTGCAGAGTAAAAGGAGTAAACCCTGTCCATCTTATGTCGCTCTCTCCACACATCTACCAGTTGCCATTGTTGGGTCCAGTTCACCAGGCCCTTTGAGGCCGCTACCACTGGCGATGTAGGCAGCGGGGGTAGGAGCGGTCCATTGTCACATCAATTACACTATTGTAGTCCCCTCCGAGAAGCCATGGAAGGCCATAGAGTTTTCCTCTAACTAGCAGAAATTTGCCCTGTGGGTCTACGATCTGCTCCTCTACCTTAAAGGGGGTGCCAGCTCTAATCCAAATTAGCGCACCTTTAGCGTATGCTGAGTGCCCTGTCGCATATAATTGTCCTCTCCAGCGCCGGCACAGTCGGGGGACCTCGAAGCTCGTTATGTGTGTCTCCTGTAGGAGAGCTATGTGAACAGAGTGACGTTTGAGATAGGAGTAAATAGCGTATCGCCGTTTGGGGGTGTGGATACCTCTCACGTTCCAGGTGATTGTTGTGTATGTGGCCATACTGGAAACTCTGGACTGTCTGATATAACTCCCTGCCCTGTCCTTTCGAGTCGGAACTCGTCATTATTTTCCCTATTTCCGCTAGGTGTAAAGGATTCAGTAAGTGTCGGCCGGCAAGACCAAAACATAACTAATGCCATTGGAGCAGATAGACAACAGGTCACCGCCCAAACTAATCAACAGAAATGACTATGGGGGTCATTCTAACCCTGGCAGTCGGCGACCGCCAGGGCTAAAATGACGGAAGCACCGCCAACAGGCTGGCGGTGCTTCCGGGGCCATTCTGACCGCGGCGGTAAAGCCGCGGTCAGAAAAGGGCAACCAGCGGTTTCCCGCCGGTTTACCCCTGGCCCAGGGAATCCTCCATGGCGGCGCTGCTTGCAGCGCCGCCATGGGGATTCCGACCCCCTTACCGCCATCCTGTTCCAGGCGGTTTTCACCGCCAGGAACAGGATGGCGGTAACGGGTGTCGTGGGGCCCCTGGGGGCCCACATTGATTTTCAGTGTCTGCCTAGCAGACACTGAAAATCGCGACGGGTGCCACTGCACCCGTCGCACACCAGCAACTCCGCCGGCTCCATTCGGAGCCGGCTTCATTGTTGCTGGTGCTTTCCCGCCAGCCCAGCGGGAAAGTCAGAATGACCGCCGCGGTCTTTTGACCGCGGTACGGTCTTCTGGCGGTTCCCGCCAGACGGGCGGCTTCCGCCACCGGCGGGGGTCAGAATGACCCCCTATGTGTCAACACACGCCTGAACATTATTTGTCTCCACTGGTAGGAGCTTGGGGGTAGGTCAATATTAGACCAAAAAGAGGAGAGGGGGGATTGTCTCAGACGTGCACCTTATCTGGTCCGGATGTGGCAGATAAAAGTGAGAAGATAGGGGGTGTGTAAAGTGGGGCTCCCCATCCCCCGGGTCTAGTGTCCAGGGGCCAGAGGCCAGGGACCCGACGCCTATATTACTGGTTATTGGCTATTGTGTGTGTTCAGGGAGTAGGCCGAACCGAATGTCTCACATCTCTTAGATTACGCCAGTACGAGTATCATTGGCTTGGTGACTCCTGCTGTGCATAATTTCTAAGCATTGTTCTAAGTTTCTTTTTTTTTTTCCCCCCCTTTTTAAAAAACTTCGTCAGCAGTTGCCGGTGTTACGGAGGGGCCTCCCGCATGATATGGCTCCAGTAGCTGATCCGGCGTGAGGGGGCGGTCATTGTTTGGTTGAGAAAGTTCTGTGTCGGATCCCGAAGGTAGGGGTGATGCACTTATCGTTGCAGCTGTGTGAATCGCTTCTCTTCTCTCCTGAATTAGTTGTTCTAAGTCTGGAGCACATTTCGTTACATCAGTGTGGATCAAGTTTCTCCTCCGATCCCTCCTGATGTGGCTGCGCCTGGGTGTAGGTGGTGGTCCTGCTCGTTCTGACGCTCCACCAGGTGACAGCCCAGATGTCTCAAGCCATTCCCATGCTGCCTCCGGGGTGGAGAAGAAGTGTGTTTTTCCTCCTGCCACAACACGTAGCTTGGCGGGAAATAACAGAGAGTAAGTCAGGTCTAGGGAGCGCAGCTTGCGCTTCAAGGGAAAGTAGGAAGCTCTATCTCTTTGTACCGCTAAGGTATAATCAGGAAATAGCAAGATCTGCACGTTGTCTATTTGGGGGGGTGGGCCGGTTCTCACCGCTCTTAGTATGATGTCCCTGTCTGCGTATTGGAGTAGGCGAATGATGAATGGGCGTGGAGTGTTGCCCGGCGGCCTTGGCCGGGCCGGGATGCGATGCGCGCGTTCCACAGAGAAGAAAGGAGTTAGTTCGCCCTCCGGTACCAATTCCCGCAGCCAGCTCTCGGAGTAGGTCACAGGGTCACGGTCTTCAATGCCTTCTGGTAGATTCACTACCCGGATGTTGTTTCTTCTGGAGCGGCCATCTGCGTCTTCGACTCGGCGTTCTAGTGCTATGACCCTGGCCTGCATGTCTTCCAGTCCTGTCTTCAATTGGGTAGTCGTGGGCATTAGTTCGTTTACTGTGGCCTCAATCTCTTTGGTTCTATCTGTGAGATTGCGATGGTCCACGTGGAGAAGGACAAGGTCACCCGCTACTTTATCAATTTTGTCTTCCAGTGACGTACGGGCGCGTTCCAGTGAGACTCCGATGGGTTCCACCGCTGCCAGCACTGCGTCAAGGTTTTGGCTGTCTTGGTTTGGTGAGTCTTGTATTTTCCCAATTCCTGCTCCAGAGCGCAATCGGCCCGTTCTGGCCATGGTCCCGTTTAGTTGAGGAGGGAGGAATGAAGGTTCTGCTTAGTCTCAGGTCATTGATGACCGTTTTGTCGGACACTGTATAAGCTTTGCGCTCTAGTTTAGTTTCATCTAGGCTGGCAAGGGGGGGTTGGGTAAGTAGTTTGCCAACGGGATCACACAGTTCTGTTCCGAGTCACGCCTCCACCGCTCCGTGATAATATTCTCCCCCGGTGGCTTACCTAGTAAGGAGTCGCAGTTTGTGACATTTCCAGCGTAAAGGCTTGTGCGTCCATGTTCGTTACTTTGCACTGTGATCTTTGATGGAGTTTCTGTTCACCGGATGCTGGAAGGGCATGGACGGGCCCGCTTGTCTAGGGGATGACAGCCCCCCTGCGACAGCATGAGCAGCCCGGTTAGGTGGTTCACTCTGTACGATCACCTGGGACCCGGTTGTTTGCAGTTGGTGTTTTATGTGGTTGTGCGGTCTGAATAAGGCGGCTGCGTTTTGGTGTTAATGCGAGTGGAGGTCGAATGACTCCCTTGAGTTCACTGGAGGTTTTGCTTGTTTATCACTTTGAGGCCCCCGGGTACCCGGGAGGGGTCTTCTTTTTGCGCGAGGTGTTGGCAGCATAGGGCACGGGTAAGCCGCTTGTTCTTTTTTCTTACTTGATTGCCAGATGGGTGTTGCCTCTCCCCTCTATGTCAATTTCACTGGTCTCCAGGGGGGGTTTTAGGCCCATGTTTTGGGCCAAAACTGCATTGCTTGTTTTCGCCTTTTGGCTTGGCTTGCTTCACGGTCTGGTCCTATTATATGGTGGTTTTGTGATGGGACGCTCGTCCTCACAGGTTGCCCAAGCTTGTATCTGCCTCTCATGCGCAATTCGGGGGTTCCTCGGCCCAGGCCCAGGAAGCCCAGGCCGCCCCAAATGTCCCCTCTTCCCTGGGTGCCCCGTTCCGACTCCAAACATCAGATCGCAGCCCGTGCGGACACGTTCATTCACTCAGCGCAAGCCGCTTCTCACCTGGAAACCACTGTGTCTCTTAGACCGGTCACGGCCCACGCGGTCGCAAAGCCGGCCCGGGTGCCTCTTTATCCTAGCGGGCCACCGGTTCCTCAAGCATTTGAATCACTCGCCTCCAGTGCGGTCCTCGGGGGCGGAATGTCGTTGCCCTGCTGCAGGCTCTCAGGTTTCCGTTCTTTATCACCTTGTCGCTCCGCTCTGATCTCGGGCCCTCGAGCGTTGTCTTCGCGATCGTGAGCTGCGTCGACTCGCGGCTTAGGGTTCGGGTGCGGCCCGCGTAGGTACAGGGTCGCTTCGGTTTCTTCTTCTTCTTCTGACCCTCGAGGGCGTAGTGCTATCCAGTTGTTGTAGGGCGCCAGGGAATCCACCGCCGGCAGGTCCAGCACCCCAGATCCCCAGGGCCCGATCTTACTCCCGGGCTCCGGACGGAGTCCGTGTAGTCGAAGGGGTCCAGTGGCACGCGTCGCCTCCTTCTTGCAGCTGCACCAGTTCGCGGTTCAGGGGTCGGGTGTGACTCGCGGAGTCGCACGGCCACTTCTGTACATATTTAAGGAGTTCCTCGCTCCTCTAGCGCCGAGGCCCAGGGCCCAGGGCTCCAGTTTCCAGCGTGTCCTTCGTGGCCGCAGCGCCGATTCACCTCTGTGGGGCGCCGAGGGGCCGTTCACGGCGCTTTCGGTTCATCAAGCCTCACCTGCTTCGTTTCGAGTCTCGGGGAGTGGGATGCCCCCCGCCCACCCTAATTTGAGTCGGATTATCCGGACGCGGTGCGGAGCTCTAAAAGCTTGCGTCCGCCATGTTTGGCAGCTTGGCCATCAATACTTTGAATTGTTTGAAACGGAGTTACTTCAGACATAGAATGATTTCCAGTATATAGTAGGGAGCACTTTATGATGTGTAGCGCAATTAAATTTGATTGACCTGAATATCAATATATTTTAGCAGATACTTCAGTGGTGCACCACTTATTATATTTATAAAATAGAGTCCAGTTGCTAAATGTCGTTACATTGTAGTCTTCACTTTATTCTGTTATTCTTTATGCACAATCAAAGGAAACATCAGCCAACGCGTTTCGTCCTCATAAACAGGACTTATTCAGGGCTTATTTTAGTTAGTTTAATTCATATACATTGAAATCATGTTTGTTCGAGACACCCATATATGCATCTTGTTGACTGCAAAGGGCATGCTCCCTTATATATTTAGAACTTTGCGCCTTTCATCGACGCAGTGGGAACCATCACACACGCGAATTAATAACAAAATAAAGTGAAGTGTACAGTCACCAATACAGAAAATCAAAAGCAACCTCCTGGTTAGACCCATGATACGTTTTATACAATGAATAATCAAACATACCATCATTGGTTGCCCTCCTTTAAACCATGGTGTGGGCAAGGTAAGGAAAACTGACATGCAAAACCAAGCTGCCTGGCAGGACAGCCCAAGTTTCCTACCCTCCAGCAATGTTACTTCTCCATCACTCCCCATCTCTCTCATCTCTGGGTTGGTGTCAGTGACCTCCTGGGAAGGCTGGCCATCAAAGGGCTGCTACAGGTAGCCCAAAGAATGGAGTTTGGCATTAGGTCTTGGGTCTTTCCAAAAGGCCCTGGCAGAAGTCACTTGAGGATGGAGGAAGAGAGCGTGGCACTGAGCACCAGACCTAGAATGAAGGATGGACGCTAAGATGGCATGAGATGGATCAAGGGTTGCAGCATTCTGGCTCTGGAGAGATGGGAATAAGAAGATTAAAGGTAGCAGAATAGGGAGAGTGGGATGCATTGGGCCATCGAGGAAGAGATGGGTATGCGTGTGGCTCTGCAGCCAGGGATACTCCAAAGTGGTGGCAAAGCGGGATCAGAAACCCATTGCAGTAAGAGGGATGCTCCAGAGAAACAAGGATTCAAGAGGGAAAAGGGTGGTGTGACAGCACGGATTGCGTGACAGAGTGAGAAGGCTGCAGTGGTGTGTACCATGCAAGGAAAAGGGGAAGACCCCAACCAAAATTAGGTCCCAGAAGCTATCCGATTACCCTTAAAAGGCCCCTGCATGAGCCCATTCATTTAATACAATCTGTGAATCAGTGGATGCATCAGCAATTGACCCGACCAATGCAGCAACACACCACAATCTGAACAAGGTTCAGCCACTACACATCCCATATACTGACACCTATCATAGAGGCACTGGCATCCAGGAGCAGCCACAGCCCATGAATACCACCCAGGGCTCCAGTAAGGAAGGTCTTCCTACCCAGAACCCCTGAAAGTACAATTGTCCTGGCACTTTAGGAACACCCCTTATCGATTCACCTGGAATCACTAAGGGTGAAGGGGAGCCCAACAAAATGAAACTGAATCTTAGTTCAAAACATAGAACAGCCAAAAAACTGGCACAATGAAAGACAGAAGGTCAAAACCACAACACCACAAAGATTCCTCCCAGCACTGCACCCCCACCCCAAAAAGCTAAATTCTCAGGTGAAGACTCCGGGCTGAAATCTTCATGATCTCTTAGTGCACCTCAGTTCCAAACTCAGCAGACAAGCCTGTTCCGCAGTCTACCCTATACCTCGATCATGTACCCCAAACTTCTAGGCAAGACTTCTTCAAATCCCCATCTCTTGCTGGATGGCATAAAATAGTCTGTCCAGCTAGGTGGTAACCCTAGGTCGGGGGAACTCTCAGATTCCCTGTAGGACCTCCAGTACTACAGTGACCACTCCCCTGTCCATCACCACCCCAGGGGTGGTGCCCATAGCTCCTCCAGGTGGCCACTTAATTATGCCATCTTGAATCCAAGGTGGGCAGAGGCCCCTGGGAGCATCTGAGTGGCCAGGTCAGGTAGGTGACATCACAGGCCCCTCTTGATAGGTGGTCACCCTGCTAGGTGACCAATCCCCTTTACTGGGCTATTTAGGGTCTCTTTCTTGGGTGGGTATGGAGATTTGACATGCAAGATTCCAGCAGGACTCCTCCGCATTGTTTACTTCATCTTTTGGCCACTGGGACTCAAACTGGACCCTCCAGGAACCGACAATCTGCAACTTCAGCGATGACTCTGCGCTGCAACATTGTTTCTCCAGCTCTTTTCAGCAACTTCAACATTTACCTGGCTGCACATCCTCTGAGGGTGATGAGTCTTTAGCCTGCACAAGAAGTACACTCCCCTGCATCTGCAGGCACCAACTGCAACAGTGACCTGCTGCGTGGATCTTTTCTCCTCCAGAGCTCCATGGCTCCTGCATCACAGGTGATGGTCTGGGGCAGTTCCCTTGGTTCTCTGTTCCAGCTGTCAAACTTGGGAGACAGTAAGCCCTTGCCTCTCTTGCAGGGCAGTACCCCTGTACACTGCAACTCTTGCAGCTACCAAGGCTTGTTTGTTCTTCCTCCAAGGGCTCTCCAGGCTCCGTGTAGCCCGGCCCCCAGCACTCCTTCCTGCAAAGCACAGTCTCCTGCCTGCTGCTCCAGCAATGTGGGACTCCGCTTCAGGTGTGCTGAGTGGGTCTCAGGCGACTCCTGTGCCTGCTACCAGTGGGTTTCCTGGGGGGGCTGCCTCCTCTTCTTGTGACTCACTCTCTAAGCTGCTGAGGGTCAACTCAGACTCCCCTTCTTGGGTCGAGTCCCTTGGACCTTGCTGATCCTCTTCAGCCTTGCAAAACCTTCTTCTCTGACTTTTGCATTTGCCAAGGCTTGTTGGTGGTTTTCCAACACCACTGGCTGACTGCAACATGACCACAGAAGTGGTACATCACTTGCATTACTTCTGGGACTCCTCTTCTGCTCCTGTGCTGCACTGCTGATCTTCTTCATCCACCGCCGACCTGATCCTGCTTCACCAGAAGGTTGGGGTCCTGCCACAACCGGACACTTCAACTTGAACTCGACTTGGTCCCCTTCCTCTGCAGGTCCTCTTCTGTCAGGATCCACCGTTGGGTTCTTCTAGTCATGTCTGGGTCTTGCACAATCCTCTTCCAAAGTCCTCCTGTTGGTTTTAGGGAAAACCAGCTATTTACCTCTGCTCGCCTGGTCGCTGGGTGTCACTCTGGTACTCATCTCTTGGGTTTCCTAGTTCCTCCAGCTCCATTCTACTGATTCCACTTCCTTGGGTGGGGGACTGCCTTTCACATTCCACTTTTTTAGTATATGGTTTGGCCCTCCCCTAGGGCCCTCACTACTTGCTATTGCTTTTACCAATGCCTATTGTGTTCTATGCTATTTACTGATTGCTAATATATATATAATAGTGGGTTTACTTACCTCCAGTTGAGGTATTGTCTATATAGTATTTTAGTATTTGTGTTACTTTTATTTTTGTAACACTGTGTGGTTCTTTCGTGTGTGATAGTGCTGTGTGACTGTAGTGGTATTGCATAAGCTTTACATGTCTCCTTGATACGTCTTGGCTGCTCATCCACAGCACCTCTAGAGAGCCCTGGCTTCTAGACACTGTCTACACTTCACTAGTAGGGGATACCTGGACCTGGTATAGGGTGATAACACCATAGGTGCTCACCACACACCAGGAAAGCTTCCTACACAGTGCAGTCCTTGAGAACACCTGTTTTCTGAGGGCTGCAACTCACAGCTCTGCCGGTGCACGCCACACATCATCCACACCAACCATCCATCAATCAATCAGGATTTATAAATTTATAAATCACCCGTGAGGGTATCCAGGCACTGGGTCTGGAATGCTTAGGGGCTTTAGTCGAAGAGCCAGGTCTTGAGTCTCTTTCTGAATTATTGGAGGGAGGGAGAGGTCATCAGCTGGATGGGGAGGCTGTTCCAGGATTTCGGGGCGAGGTGGGAGAAAGAATGACTTCCAGTGTCTCACGCACAGCGCTGTCCTGGTACATGAGTGGTACCGGTATTATTCTGGTACTGCACCCTTCAGAAAGCAGTGCCACTCAATGTCAATCATGGCCCTGTATTCCTGCACTATTATCCTGGCAGCTGCCAATGCATTTTAGTCCTGCCCTACAGCACTCTTGATCTACCACGTCACAGTCTACGCCGGCTGTTGTGCTACACGCATCACTTTTATGGTACTTAAAAGACTGGAATATTTTAGAGTGCCACTGACGCCTTCCGGAACAGAAGAAAAAAAAGGTTAATAACATGAATCTGTTATAAAGAGCACTGATACATTTGTCATTTATAATTGGTGCATCGACGTAAATTTGCAGATTAAAAGAGGATCACTCTTGAATTCACTGGAGCTCATTCTGTGGCAAGGAATATATTTAAAAGTAGATGTAAAACAAGTACAGGCCAGTGTAATAACTGGCAAGCACATCCCATTCATAGCAAAAAGTACTTAATAACTAAATGGTTTTATTTCAATGCACAGAATTAATATTTTACAACATGATAGCACACAGAAGCAGCTGGTGGCGTTCTGGCTATGCACAGCCTCCTGTAATTTCCTTATATTCCTTATTATTCTTGACTTATTGTGCAGAGCCTTGATAGACAACTAATGCACAATAAATAAACAGCCTCAATCCCACCTCCATCCCTGCTCGGTTGAAGTTGATTATTTTTGTTTGCATTCTCTTTGTGCTTTCAGTAAACCACAAACAAAAGTATTCACCTGCCCCTAAATCACAACATATAGCAAGGACTGCAGACAGACACTTACGTGCACTGAGCATAGGACTCGCCGAGACACTGATCCCCTGCCAGGAGACTTGATGCCCCCTATCAGTAGGCCATCTAAAACGTGCATGCTCAGTGGCGCGCGCCATTTTCTGTCTTTCTTCCTTCTGCAGTGCACGCGCACGCCTTATTGACATACCGAGGAAAAACATCACCAACCTCCTCTCTATCCCCAAGTACCTCACAAGCCTGCTCCGTTCCGGAAAAGGATGAGATATGGGGCTTGTAGTTCCTGACCTCTTCTCCCCCCTTAGTCCTTCATAATCAGGGCCACTGTAATTATATGGCAGGGGAGGGCCAAATTATGTGGCAGGGTTGAGTAGGTTATGAGGCAAGAAAACACAAATTATGTGGCATGGTGTGGCACATTTTGTAATAATATTACTTCATTATTTTGTCATTTTTAAACTTGGTAACAGTGTCTGGGCATTGGTTACACTTCCGTAGTACACAATTAACACCCAATATAGCAATAAGCAACAAAAAGGTGGCCAGTCCAGCTTTGCAAAGGGCTTCCAGCGCACAGCATCACACATCGCTGCATTTAGTAACTTTTATAACTTTTGAACTAGAAACAACATTTCTTGTGTTAAAATCTACAGATTATATTTTAAATACACATGATGGCGGTAGGGAGGCGCTAAGGGGCGCCCCTTAGAGTTTTAGAGTGGTACAGAATAAATGCCATAAGTACCCAGATTTACAGAGTTATACAGAATAGTCAGAAAAGTCTCAAATGAGCTGCGAAATCAAGGGAAAGTCAGATAGCATTGCCAATAGAACTGGAGAGTCTGCAATGAAAATCAAGCTCACCCTCAAAATCAAGGGGTTCTTATGCACAATTCTTGCAGAGAACATTAGCTAAAGGCACAGATTAAGCATGACATGATCTATGTAACAACTCCTTTGACAAATCAGAATACTTCACGTAAATGAGTTTTTAAGTTATCACTATTCTGAGGGATGCTCATCAGTGATACAATCTTTCAGAGAAGCTTTGAACATAACTTGCAACATCTAACAAAAGCTATTCATCAATGTACGAGAGGAACTCCTCAATGGAAACACAGAGAAAATAACCTTGAATGTTTCAATCTCCCTAGTACAATAGAGGAGTCATTTGAATGGACCATTGTATGGTCGAAAACACATACAATTAGTCTTCTTTGGTTTTGCACAGCCTGTGGGGAGAATAGACACGCAGGAGGACCTGATGGGGGAAGTGGATGCAGGAGCAAAGAAACAGGCAGAAATGGTATTCATTTCAACTAGCATGGTAGCTTCATTAAAATGTGGCATAAACAAGACATGTTAATACACACACTTCAAATCTTAAATTAAACTCATTTCAGCTGCATACATATTTATTTATTTGTTTATGTATTAGAATAAATATGAAAATCAATATTTCTGTTATTTGTAACATGTGCAAAATGTAAAAACTTGAAAAAACTTTTACAGTACCAAAGCAAGGTGACAAAACTGCTTGTAGCCTTGTTATTTTTTACAATGGGTAAAAATGCCAGCATGCTGTCCAGTGGTGGTGTAACAAAACTTGAGGGCCCTCCCTGCAAAGTACCTGGAGGGGGCCCCCTTGCCACTGAAACCCAGTCAGGGGCCTGCCACCCCTGTGCACTGTGCTGAGGGTCCTCTGGAGCACAGGCCCCTGCACCGCAGGGGCCACCAGGGTTTTGTTACACCACTGAGCCTGATCTTCTTTGTCAGCTGGATCATACTATTGACGGCCATGTTTAGTAGTCAAACTCTCCCTCTCACAATATGACTCAAAACTAGGGCAGTAGATGACCATATGCTAACCCCAGATCTACCTCATGTGGTCTACCAACAAAAATAGCATACTGACCCTCTTTATCTGTAAACAACCTGTTCAATTAGAATGGGCCCCCATGGTGAATCCAAATCAAGACATTCCTAGCCCATGAGATGGAGCCTTTGTATAGTAGTCAACCCGTATAAAGTTTATGAAGGGAGTTTCATTCTTTCTGCATAAGATGTGTTTCTTGTAATTATGCAAAGTGGGCCTCTGGTTCCAAGAAATGGCACTTGTTCTCCCATGGCAGCTGTATAATATGGAAAGATCATGACCTTGCTACTAACATAAAGAGGCCCTTGTCCCTCACAGTTTGGAGTATTAGGTCACAATATCACAAATTGTGCATCTTTGCTTCTACTGGATTCAGGGGTTGTAAGGAAATGCCTCCTTGGCATGGTTACCCCCTGACTTTTTGCCTTTGCTGATGCCAAGTTATGATTTGAAAGTGTGCTGAGGCCTGCTAACCAGGCCCCAGCACCAGTGTTCTTTCCCTAACCTGTACCTTTGTCTCCACAATTGGCACACCCTGGCATCCAGATAAGTCCCTTGTAACTGGTACCCCTGGTACCAAGGGCCCTGATGCCAGGGAAGGTCTCTAAGGGCTGCAGCATGTCTTAAGCCACCCTGGGGACCCCTCACTCAGCACAGACACACTGCTTGCCAGTTTGTGTGTGCTGGTGGGGAGTTCCCTGCCTACCTCACAGTGCCTGTGGCATAGATAAGTCACCCCTCTAGCAGGCCTTACAGCCCTAAGGCAGGGTGCACTATACCACAGGTGAGGGCATATGTGCATGAGCACTATGCCCCTACAGTGTCTAAGCAAAACCTTAGACATTGTAAGTGCAGGGTACCCATAAGAGTATATGGTCTGGGAGTCTGTCATACACGAACTCCACAGCACCATAATGGCTACACTGAAAACTGGGAAGTTTGGTATCAAACTTCTCAGCACAATAAATACCCACTGATCCCAGTGTGCACTTTATTGTAAAAATACACCCAGAGGGCATCTTAGAGATGCCCCCTGAAAACATACCCGACTCCAGTGTGGGCTGACTAGTTTTCGCCAGCCTGCCACACACCAGACATGTTGCTGGCCACATGGGGAGAGTGCCTTTGTCACTCTGTGGCCAGGAACAAAGCCTGTACTGGGTGGAGGTGCTTCTCACCTCCCTCTGCACGAACTGTAACACCTGGCGGTGAGCCTCAAAGGCTCACCCCCTTTGTTACAGCGCCACAGGGCATCCCAGCTAGTGGAGATGCCCGCCCCTCCGGCCACTGCCCCCACTTTTGGCGGCAAGGCTGGAGGAGATAATGAGGAAAACAAGGAGGAGTCACTCCCCAGTCAGGACAGCCCCTAAGGTGTCCTGAGCTGAGGTGACCCTTACTTTTAGAAATCCTCCATCTTGCAGATGGAGGATTCCCCCAATAGGATTAGGGATGTGCCCCCCTCCCCACAGGGAGGAGGCACAAAGAGGGTGTAGCCACCCTCAGGGCCAGTAGCCATTGGCTACTGCCCTCCCAGACCTAAACACACCCCTAAATTGAGTATTTAGGGGCTCCCAGAACCGAGGAAGACAGATTCCTGCAACCTATAGAAAAAGAAGGACTGCTGACCTGAAGCCCTGCAGTGAAGACGGAGACGACAACTGACTTTGCCCCAGCCTCACCGGCCTGCCTCCCTACTTCGAAGAAAACTGCAACAGCGACGCATCCAACAGGGTCAAGCGACCTCTGAAGCCTCAGAGGACTGCCCTGCATCTAAAGGACCAAGAAGCTCCCGAGAACAGCGGCCCTGTTCAAGAAACTGCAACACTTTGCAACAAAGAAGCAACTTTTAAAAACCACACGTTTCCCGCCGGAAGCGTGAGACTTTCCACTCTGCACCGACGTCCCCGGCTCGATCTGCGGAAAACTAACTCTACAGGAAGGACTCCCCGGCGACTGCGAGCCCGTGAGTAGCCAGAGTTGACCCCCCTGAGCCCCCACAGCGACACCTGCAGAGGAAATCCAGAGGCTCCCCCTGACCGCGACTGCCTGCTTCAAGGAACCCGACGCCTGGAAACCTCACTGCACCCGCAGCCCCCAGGACCTGACGGAACCGAACTCCAGTGCAGGAGCGACCCTCTGCCTAGCCCAGGTGGTGGCTACCCCGAGGAGCCCCCTGTGCCTGCCTGCATCGTTAAAGAGACCCCTGGGTCTCCCCATTGATTCCTATTGAAAACCCGAAGCCTGTTTGCACTCTGCACCCGGCCGCCCCTTTGCCGCTGAGGGTGTACTTCCTGTGCCTGCTTGTGTCCCCCCCAGTGCACTACAAAACCCCCCTGGTCTGCCCTCCGAAGTCGCGGGTACTTACCTGCTGGCAGACTGGAACCGGGGCACCCCTATTTCCATTGAAGCCTATGTGTTTTGGGCACCACTTTGACCTCTGCACCTGATCGGCCCTGAGCTGCTGGTGTGGTAACTTTGGGGTTGCCTTGAACCCCCAACGGTGGGCTACCTTAGACCCAACTTTGAACCCTGTAAGTGTTTTACTTACCTTTGAACTTAACATTTACTTACCTTCCCCAGGAACTGTTGATTTTTGCAGTGTCCACTTTTAAAATAGCTTATTGACATTTTTGCCAAAACTGTACATGCTATTGTGATAATTCAAAGTCCCTAGAATACCTGAGTGAAATACCTTTCATTTAAAGTATTATTTGTAAATCTTGAACCTGTGGTTCTTAACATAAACTAAGAAAATATATTTTTCTATATAAAAACCTATTGGCCTAGAATTGTCTTTGAGTATGTGTTCCTCATTTATTGCTTGTGTGTGTACAACAAATGCTTAACACTACCCTCTGATAAGCCTACTGCTCGACCACACTACCACAAAATAGAGCATTAGAATTATCTCTTTTTGCCACTATCTTACCTCTAAGGGGAACCCTTGGACTCTGTGCACACTATTTCTTACTTTGAAATAGTATATACAGAGCCAACTTCCTACATTGGTGGATCAGCGGTGGGGTAAAAGACTTTGCATTTGCTGGAGTACTCAGCCAATACCTGATCACACGACTAAATTCCAAAAATGTTCATTAGAAACTGATTTTTGAAATTTGAGCTGTTTTTCTAAATTTTTAAAAAAGTCCTGCTAGGGCCTTGTGTTAGTCCCTGTTAGCATTTCTTCTAGAGTTTAAACATTTTGTAAAAGTTGGATTAAGTTCTGGAGATAGTTTTAGATTCTTAAAAAGTATCCCAACTTTTAGAGAAATAATGTCTACTGCAGAAGAGATGGTGGTGGAGCTCAACCTCACCCCTTACCTGCATCTTAGGATGTCAGAGTTAAGGACTCTCTGCAAAATCAAAAAGATAAAAACTGGATCAAACCTTACCAAAGTACAGCTCCAGGAGCTCTTGGCAGAGTTTGCTAGAGACAACCCCTCCGAAGATACCCTTACAGAGGGGGAAGCTAGTGATGGGGAGGAACATTTCCCACCTCCACTCTTAGTTAGGGAGAACAGGGTTCCTCCAACCCGGCCTCCACAAGTGATAGTCAGAGATGCTGCTTCTCCCACAGGGGAGGCCAGCAACTCAGGAAGCTGCTTCTCCCACAGGGGAGGCCAGCAACTCAGGAAGCATTGAGGGCAGCCTCAATGAAGATGACCTCCTGTTAGCCAGGATGGCCAAAAGATTGGCCTTGAAGAGACAGCTCCTAGCCATAGAAAGGGAAAGACAAGAGATGGGCTTAGCTCCCATCAATGGTGGCAGCAACTTAAATAGGGTCAGAGATACTCCTGACATGCTAAAAATCCCCAAAGGGATTGTAACAAAATATGAAGCTGGTGATGACATCACCAAATGGTTCACAGCTTTTGAGAGGGCTTGTGCAACCAGAAAAGTAAACAAATCTCACTGGAGTGCTCTCCTTTGGCAAATGTTCACTGGAAAGTGTGGGGATAGACTCCTCACACTCTCTGGAAAAGATGCAGAATCCTATGACCTCATGAAGGCTACCCTGATTGAGGGCTTTGGATTCTCAACTAAGGAGTACAGGATTAGGTTCAGGGGCTCAAAAATCCTCGAGCCAGACCTGGGTTGATTTTGTTGACTTCTCAGTCAAAACACTGGATGGTTGGATTAATGGCAGTGGTGTAAATGATTATGATGGGCTGTACAATCTGTTTATGAAAGAACACTGTAAAGTTGGGTCTATAAATCACAGTGAGTCATTCGGATTCACGAAGTAGCTTTTATTTATTTAAAGAGGCCCCATCCAGCTCCACCAACTGCCAACTACTCCTTCTCCTCAGTCTCCGTCGTCCTCACTGCTGGATTCTATCTATACCCTTCTCAATTCTAAGTTCTACATGCTATGACATCTTAAACATTCTTCAAGCTATGACATACTACACTCCTCCCCTCTTTACAAACTAAGAGAAATAAACAAAGGAGAAGAGAAAGGAAAAAAAAAACAACAGTATACATATAAATCAATTCCATACATTTTTACATTTTAGTACCACTACACAATTTAAATTCCAAATCTTGGAATCCTCCGTTCTTACTGCATTGTTGAACAGCCTCACTAACCTTAAAGGTTTAACTTTATCAGCATTCCTTCCTTTATTCACAGGCTTACGAATCAACACCCAATCCCCAACCTTAACTTTGGTTGTGCAAGTTGACCTCCTGCGATCAAAATATTCCTTCCGCTCTTTTATTTTTTTCTCTTCATCCTGTCTCCAAGTCTCATCCGACACTACCACCCCAGTTCTTGCTCCCATATCATTGACCCACCTAGGTGACACCAAAGTATTAGGATGTCTGGCCCTGAGTAACTCAAAAGGTGTTTTCCCAGTAATGGCATAAGGCGAGACTCTGTATGCTTCAACCCGCTTAATCACTTCTTTCTTCCAGCTCAATCCACCAACCTTAGCTAAAGCTATAGTCTCCTTCAACACCCTATTAAATCGTTCCACCATGCCGTTGATTTCGGGGTGGTATAATGCACACTTTTTATGGATTATAGCACAGTCAGCCAAATACCTCTCCATTTCCTTCGATACTAATTGTACCCCGTTATCAGTGAGAATGCTCTTAGGCAGCCCTTCTCTCCCAAACACTTCCTTAAGAAAATCAATTACCTGTCTTGTCTCAATACTCCTAGTAAATCTAATCTCCGGCCACCTGGAAAACAGATCAATTAGCACCAATAGGTACATATCACAACCTTCCCCACGGATAGGTCCCAGAATGTCCAAGGCAACCTCCTCCCACGGCTGAGTGGGGCGTTCCCTTACTTCCATAGGCTGAATTTTAGGTTTCACAGTCTTCTCAATCATGATACATTGCATACATTCTCTGATTGATCTTTCTACCTGGGAGTCCATACCTGGCCACCAATAAGTCAAACGTAATCTCCCTTTGGTCTTGGACATTCCTTGATGACCCATGTGAGCAAGAGAAATCAGCTCCTCCCTCAATGTGGTGGGGGGAACTAATTTCGTACCTCTGAATAAAAACCCATCATCACTAGACAACTCACTTCTCACATGCCAGAATTTTTGTGTTTCACTACTTCCTTCTTTCCTGTTTTTCCAACCTTCTTTTATTAAGGATATCACTTTCACTATGGTGTCATCAGACTCACTTTCTCTCCGCCATCTTTCCTTTGTCACTACACTTTCGTCATATCCATTCTCCTCAATCTCACACACCATTTCGGTATCCCAATCCGTTTCTTTCTCTTCTTCCAATTCACCTACTGACACTATTCTTGATAATGTGTCCGCTACCTTATTTTGTGCACCCGGAATATACTTTATATCAAAATCAAAATCTTGTAGGGACACAACCCATTTAGTGATTCTGCTAGACACTGCATCCTCCCCACTCCTTTTATAAATTTCACAAAGGGGCTTATGATCCGTCCTAACCTCAAACTTATTTCCCCACAACAAATTCTTAAGTTTCCTCACTGCCCAATGAACAGAAAGCGCCTCCCTTTCAATAACACTATAGTTCAATTCTGCATCTCTCAAGGCTCGTGACAAAAATAATACAATTTGATCATCACTTTTGCCACCCTGTTGTAACACCGCCCCTAAGCCTTTTGCACTTGCATCTGTTATTAAAATCGAGGGCAGATTGGGATTAAAATTTCTCAATCTGGGAGCTTTCACAATTTCCTTTTTTATTTCTCCAAATTCATTTTCACACTCTTCATTCCACACAAATTCTACTCCTTTCCTTAATAATTTTCTCATACATACACCCTTCTCAGCAAAACCCCTCACAGATTTACTGTAATATTCAGCCATACCAAAACATTTCATGAGTTCTTCCTTATTTAATGGTGATTGTAGTCTGTCAATAGCATCTACTAGCTCCATTTTTGGGGATATGCCTTCACCAGTTATGGTATGACCTAAATATTCTATAGATTTACTAGAAAACCTACACTTTTCTAACTTGACAGTCAACCCGAATTCTTCCAACTTCTCCAAAACACTAACCACCCTCTTTTCATGCTGGGCCTGATCTTTCCCATATACCAAAACATCATCTTGATACACTCTCACACCAACCAGATCTTTCAAAACCCTCTCCATAATTCGTTGAAATACAGAGGCCGCCGACACTAATCCAAACGGTAGCCTCGTATACCTACAAGTACCAAATGGTGTGATGAATGCAGTAAGGTCCTTGGATTTTTCAGTCAACCTAATCTGATGATATGCCGATGTCAGGTCTATGGTAGAAAACACTTTAGCACCCTGTAACAGTAACAACATATCAGAAATATTGGGTATGGGATACCTTTCCACAATCACATTCTTATTTAATTCTCTTAAGTCCACACATAAGCGTATACTCCCATTTGGTTTCCTGGTTACAACTACTGGCGCCAACCACTCAGTTCCTTCAACTTCCTCTATGATTCCTTCTTCCTGCAGCCTCTCCAGTTCCAATTTCATGTCTTCACGTAGAGCAACAGGTACTCCGTGAACTTTGCTGCATACAGGTTTAACACCTTCCTTCAGTCGAATGCGATGCACGTAATGTTGAAGACATCCTAATTTTTCTCGAAATACCAAAGGAAATTTTGTCTTTAGTTCCATAACAAACCCATTGTTGGCTATGAGTTTCTGGTTAATAGAATTTCCTTGATCCCCAACAGCATTGATGACGACTTGATCCCTTACCTTCACAGGTGGATCACTATTGGGATCAAGAATAACCCCCAAGTCTTTCTGGTGGAACCAACTGAGTACACTGTCTCCTTTCTTAGAAACGTACATTTTTGCATTAGTGAACTTTTGTTCAAACTCAAGAAAACCCCAAAAGTATCCATGGAGCTTAATTGGTTCACCACCATATGCAAGGGGTGTAATATCCGGTTTGAACAACTTAACTTTGTTTCTTAGTTTTCCCATATAGAACTCCATTGAAACAATTGTGATTTTGGTTCCAGAATCAAATAATACTCTGGTTCTTTCTCCATCTATCATGACTTCATCAATTGGGCCTTTCCTTCCTTTTTTTTTTCTTTTTTGACTTGTAGAATTATTTGACCACACTCAAAGTCATCATTTTCTCCCGCATCTAAATCTTTCTTAACTTCAAAGACATTGCTCTTTCCACTTCTCGTTCTGCACACACTGGAGTAATGACCTTTCTTCTTACACAACCTACATATCACCTTTAAAGCGGGGCAATTTTTATCATTGGCCATGTGACCTTGTCTGCCGCAGCAAAAACAATTTCCTATAAACGCATTTGTCCTTTCTTTTTTATAATTCTGTCCTTCTGCTCTTTCTTTGTTTCCCGTAATATTTTGAATTCCATGTACAGTATCATTTTTGCATTCCTCTTTTTTGATGGTCTCTACACATTTAAGGGAATGTTCAATTTTCTTAGCCAAAACCAAAACTTCGTCTAGTGATGGATCATCTTTTTGCCAAATTTCATCTCTTACTCTTTCTATGTTACAGCCTAACATAAATTGATCTCTGATTCTTTCCTCCGTCAAAGTTCCAAATTTACATGACGATGCTAATTTCCGTAATGCTGTAACGTATCCCTCCACTGATTCATTTTCTTCTTGGTTACGCCTTCCAAAGTGATATCTTTCAAGTATTGTGCTAATTTTGGGAATATAATGTCTATCCAATTTTTCTATACACCTTTCATATTCATTTAGATCTTCATTAATTATGTCTGGAAGATTATCGAAAACCTCCTGTCCTTCAGAACCTAAGCAATGTAATAGTAGAGCAGTTTTCCTTTCTACACTAAGAGATGCGCCACAAACTTTGGAATATCTTTCAAATACTTTTTTCCACTTTTGCCATTTTATAGGTGGCTCTCCTGGTAAAGCGAGGAAAAAGGGGGGCGCAGTGACGTTCTGCATTGCGTCACACTAGTTCTGAAAGACCGCTTTAACTGTACAATTAGAATTAGGCCAGTGGTTTATTAGCTCTGAAGTTCAAACATTTTAATTTAAGGTTAATTTCATGTTCCTTTAGACTCGGCAGTAGCAGAATTCCATCTGAGAAATGATAAATTCAGTATGTCCCAAATGTTTAAGGACTTGCACAATTAATAAAGTATTTGAGGACACACTAGTAGTCTTCGCGTATTCCGCTTTTCAAATTTTCAACTCGCGCAAGACAAGCGCGAGTCAAACGCATGTCTATAACAATTCAGCTGAGCGCTGCTAGAAGGACGCTGCATGCGTTGCTGTGACAACAAGACAAGCGCGAGTCAAGCGCGAGTCTACAACAAACACAGCTGAGCGCATGAGCTTTAGTTCATTTCCATGGAAACAGTTTCCAGTTTCCAAGTAGACGTTCGTCGAGCGGAAATGTCCGCTTACATTAATGAGTAGAACAGTTTTAAGCTGTTCACAAAGTCCGCTCACCTTTCCGTCGTTTTTTTGAACTTCCCCGTTGTTATTCTGCTACGATAATACTGTTGAGGCCTCTGTGTTCAGGAAAAGAAAAAAAAAATGAATCCCACATCGTCGCCAGTGTAAAGTTGGGTCCATAAATCACGGTGAGTCATTCGGATTCACGAATTAGCTTTTATTTATTTAAAGAGGCCCCATCCAGCTCCACCAACTGCCAACTACTCCTTCTCCTCAGTCTCCGTCGTCCTCACTGCTGGAGTCTATCTCTACCCTCAATTCTAAGTTCTACATGCTATGACATCTTAAACATTCTTCAAGCTATGACATACTACAAACACCTTTTAAGTAATTGTTTCAATGATAAACTGCATCAGCATCTGGTAGACCTAGGTCCAATTTCTCCCCAAGAATTGGGAAAGAAGGCAGACCATTAGGTCAAGACCAGGGTGACCAAGACTTCCACAGGGGGTGACCAAAAGAAAGAAGTCACAAAGACTCCCCAGGGGAAGAGTGTTGAGACATCCAAGGGTAAAAGTAAAGAGTCTTCTACAGGGCCCCAGAAACCTGCTCAGGAGGGAGGGTCCAAAGCCTCTTCACAATCCAATTTTGGGTACAAGGGTAAAAGCTTTGATCCCAAAAAGGCCTGGTGCCGTAGCTGTAATCAGCAGGGACACCAAACTGGAGACAAGGCCTGTCCCAAGAAAGGTTCCACTTCCACTACTACTCCAGTTAGAACTGGAATGGCCAGTCTCCAGGTGGGATCAACAGTGTGCCCAGAGCGAATCAGGGTTCACACTGAAGCTACATTAGTTTCTGAGGGTGGGGTGGACTTAGCCACACTGGCTGCCTGGCCCCCTAATATGCAAAAATACAGGCGGCAACTCTTAATTAATGGGACTAGTGTAGAAGCCCTGAGGGATACAGGTGCCAGTGTCACAATGGTGACAGACAAACTGGTTTCCCCAGGACAATACCTGACTGGACAAACTTATCCAGTCACCAACGCTGATAATCAGACTAAGGTACATGGCCTGAAACAGGTGGTGGTCTCCTCTGATATCCCAGTAGACTGTTTGCTTGGAAATGACCTGGAGTGTTCAGCATGGGCTGAGGTAGTACTCAAAACCCATGCAGCCATGCTGGGTATCCCTGAACTGGTGTGTGCCAAGACAAGGGCACAGTGCAAGGCTCAGGGTGAAAAAGAGGTGTTGGAGCCTGGAATAATGGCCCAACCCTCCAAGAGAAAATGAAAGAAGACTGGGGAACCAGCTTCAACAGAGCAAAAGAAAAAGAACCTCTCTTCCCAGGAAGAAGTTCTGCCCTCTGAGGGAACTGAGCCCATGGAGTTGGAACCTTATCAGGTTGAACTCTTAGGCCGAGGGGGACCCACAAGGGATCAGCTGTGTAAGGGGCAAGAACCCTGTCCCTCTCTTGAAGGCCTTAGGCAGCAAGCTGCTGAAAAGACCAAAGGAAAAATCAGTGGAGCACATAGGGTCTATTGGGAAGATGGACTCCCTTACACTGAGGCAAGAGATCCCACACCTGGTGCCACTAGGAGAGTAGTAGTGCCTCAGGAGTTTAGAGAGTTCATCCTGACCTTAGCCCATGATATTCCACTTGCTGGGCATGTGGGACAAACCAAGACTTGGGAGAGGTTAGTCAACCATTTCTATTGGCCCGACATGTCCCAGAAAGTAAAGGAGTTTTGTTCCTCCTGTGCCACCTGTCAAGCCAGTGGTAAGACAGGTGGCCACCCAAAGGCCCCCCTCATTCCACTTCCAGTGGTGTGGGTCCCCTTTGAAAGAGTGGGAGTGGACATAGTCGCTGAAGAAGCTGAGACCATACCTCTTTGGTACTCACTTTGTAGTTCAAACTGACCACAGACCTCTCAGATGGCTAATGCAAATGAAATGTGAAAATCCAAAACTGTTGAGGTGGTCCATCTCCCTGTGTAAGGAAATGCCTCCTTGGCATGGTTACCCCCTGACTTTTTGCCTTTGCTGATGCCAAGTTATGATTTGAACGTATGCTGGGACCCTGCTAACCAGGCCCCAGCAGCAGTGTTCTTTCCCTAAACTGTACCTTTGTCTCCACAATTGGCACAACCCTGGCACCCAGGTAAGCCCCTTGTAAATGGTACCCCTGGGACCAAGGGCCCTGATGCCAGGGAAGGTCTCTATGGGCTGGAGCATGTCTTATGCCACCCTGGGGACCCCTCACTCAGCACATACACACTGCTTGCCAGCTTGTGTGTGCTGGTGGGGAGAAAATGACTAAGTCGACATGGCACTCCCCTCAGAGTGCCCTGCCAACCTCACACTGCCTATGGCATAGACAGGTCACCCCTCTAGCAGGCCTCACAGCCCTAAGGCAGGGTGCACTATACCACAGGTGAGGGCATAGGTGCATGAGCACTATTCCCCTACAGTGTCTAAGCAAAATCTCAGACATTGTAAGTGCAGGGTAGCCATAAGAGTATATGGTCTGGGAGTCTGTCATACACGAACTCCACAGCACCATAATGGCTACACTGAAAACTGGGAAGTTTGTTATCAAACTTCTGAGCACAATAAATACCCACTGATGGCAGTGCGCACCTTATTGTAAAAATACACCCAGAGGGCATCTTAGAGATGCCTTCTGAAAACATACCCGACTCCAGTGTGGGCTGACTAGTTTGGGGAGAGTGCCTTTGTCACTCTGTGGCCAGGAACAAAGCCTGTACTGTGTGGATGTGCTTCTCACCTCCCCCTGCACGAACTGTAACACCTGGCGGTGAGCCTCAAAGGCTCACCCCCTTTGTTACAGCGCCACAGGGCATCCCAGATAGTGGAGATGCCCGCCCCTCCGGCCACTGCCCCCACTTTTGGCGGCAAGGCTGGAGGAGATAATGAGGAAAACAAGGAGGAGTCACTCCCCATTCAGGACAGCCCCTAAGGTGTCCTGAGCTGAGGTGACCCTTACTTTTAGAAATCCTCCATCTTGCAGATGGAGGATTCCCCCAATAGGATTAGGGATGTGCCCCCCTCTCCACAGGGAGTAGGCACAAAGACGGTGTAGCCACCCTCAGGGCCAGTAGCCATTGGCTACTGCTCTCCCAGACCTAAACCCCCCCCTAAATAGAGTATTTAGGGGCTCCCAGAACTGAGGAAGACAGATTCCTGCAACCTAAAGAAGAAGAAGGACTGCTGACCTGAAGCCCTGCAGTGAAGACGGAGACGACAACTAACTTGGCCCCAGCCCCACTGGCCTGTCTCCCTACTTCGAAGAAAACTGCAACAGCGACGCATCTAACAGGGTCCAGCGACCTTTGAAACCTCAGAGGACTACCCTGCATCTAAAGGACCAAGAAGCTCCTGAGAACAGTGGCCCTGTTTAAGAAACTGCAACTCTTTGCAACAAAGAAGCAACTTTTAAAGACCACACGTTTCCTGTCGGAAGTGTGAGACTTTCCACTCTGCACCTGACTCCCCCGGCTCGATCTGCGGAAAACTAAATCTACAGGTAGGACTCCCCGGCGACTGTGAGCCCGTGAGTAGCCAGAGTTGACCCCCTGAGCCCCCACAGCGACGCCTGCAGAGGAAATCCAGAGGCTCCCCCTGACCGCGACTGCCTGCTTCAAGGAACCCGACGCCTGGAAACCACCCTGCACCCGCAGCCCCCAGGACCTGAAGGAACCGAACTCCAGTGCAGGAGCGACCCCCAGGCAACCCTCTACCTAGCCCAGGTGGTGGCTACCCTGAGCAGCCCCCCTGTGCCTGCCTGCATGGTTGAAGAGACCCCCCGGGTCTCCCCTTTGATTCCTATTGAAAACCCGACGCCTGTTTGCACTCTGCACCCGGCCGCCCCTGTGCCGCTGAGGGTGTACTTCCTGTGCCTGCTTGTGTCCCCCCTGTGCCCTACAAAACCCCCCTGGTCTGCCCCCTGAAGTCGCGGGTACTTACCTGCTGGCAGACTGAAACCGGGGCACCCCTATTTCCGTTGAAGCCTATGTGTTTTGGGCACTACTTTGACCTCTGCACCTGACCGGCCCTGAGCTGCTGGTGTGGTAACTTTGGGGTTGCCTTGAACCCCCAACGGTGGGCTACCTTGGACCCAACTTTGAACCCTGTAAGTGTTTTACTTACCAGTGAACTTAACATTTACTTACCTCCCCTAGGAACTTTTGATTTTTGCACAGTGTCCACTTTTAAAATAGCTTATTGACATTTTTGCCAAAACTGTACATGCTATTGTGATAATTCAAAGTTCCTAGAATACCTGAGTGAAATACCTTTTATTTAAAGTATTATTTGTAAATCTTGAACCTGTGGTTCTTAAAATAAACTAAGAAATATATTTTTCTATATAAAAACCTATTGGCCTGGAATTGTCTTTGAGTGTGTGTTCCTCATTTATTGCTTGTGTGTGTACAACAAATGCTTAACACTACCCTCTGATAAGCCTACTGCTCGACCACACTACCACAAAATAGAGCATTAGAATTATCTCTTTTTGCCACTATCTTACCTCTAAGGGGAACCCTTGGACTCTGTGCACACTATTTCTTATTTTGAAATAGTATATACAGAGCCAACCTCCTACAGGGGTGCTCCAGCTGACACTCCGTGCAGCCTTTTGAGGATTTAGAGCGTCGAGAGTCCTTCAGAAACCACTGTCTGAGCCAGGTATATCTCAAAACAACTTGCTTTGTCTGAGCCCTCAGTCTTTTTAGGAATACCAACCACTCATATGTTATTTTGCCTGGTGTGGCCTTCTGAGTCTTCAGCTCTGTACTTGAGAAAATTAACCCTGTCAATGAGATCTACAACTTGTTTGCAAAATACTTTCATTGCTAGCTGTAATTCCTTCGACCAAGATTCAGTCTGACCAATGCAATCCAACAGTTTCATCTGGTCTTCTCCAAATAAACCCAAATGAATCACCACCGTACTGACTTTTAGTTCCAGAGTACCCATGGTGGCTGTAGTGGGCCAAGTGTGGTGTCTTGTTTGTTTGTTGTTCCATATGATTTCAAAACAAGATTTGATGCTCCAGGAGTCCCATTTGAATTTAGGGGATTCGCATAGTTAGAGCATGTGCTGGCTCTTTAGATTGTGTGGGTCTCCCCATTCTATCTCTCTTGCACGCTAACCACGTTTTCCTCTTTGTACTCTTAAGTTCTAGTCTCTCGATTGCCCCAGCAGGACTTTCCAAGCTAGTTATATGTTTCTAGAGTGGCCCTAAGTCTTTTCCAAAGGTCCGGTCAGGGATGTGGGTCTTAGCACAGTGTTCTAAAAAAATAACAGGCTTTCCTCACAGTGTATGCCTATACTCATAGTCAATGCTACTGTCAGGGAAGTGATTAAGTCGGTCTGTTCCCCTCCCCAAGTCACTGGTTCTGGTGAGGGGGTACAGTGTTTTTCTCCCCCTGCTCGGAGCGGAGGATCCTGTGCTTACAATAATCACCAAATGAATGTTCCAGGCTTGCCTATGTGGTGCTTTAGAGTGCTGCTGTTGTGGAGTCAGACAGTGCCAGGGAGGGAGAAAGCCCTCTGACCACTGAGCTCAACAATAACTTTACCTCATTATTCCAGGTTTTCTCTGTTAAAGAGGCACTGTCATTTGTAGTAGAGGCACACTGTGTTGATAATTATCTTCCTGGTCTTGTAGGCAAGGCTTTCAGCTGCTTTTCAAAGTCACATCTCAGGCCAGAAGTCCGGCATTCAGTCTTACACCTTGACAGGTGCTGGTTTCTGGGTCTGTGGGGACAACCAGACAAGTCACACTAAATTTGCCTCCCTCCACCACAATATAGGGATAGGGATCAGCCAGCTCCGCAGTAGATGGACACTTACCCACTCCCACACACCAATGGCACGGACGAACCAGCATCCAGAACCAGTTCCTGGCCCAGGCACCAATCCATCAGCACTCAAGACACTTCTGCTATAGAAACAACAACCATTGGCAAAGCTAATTGGTCTTGCTATTGTCTTTGGTGATGTGTTTAGCCATGTTGTATACCAGTTTAGCTGCCGTTCAGCATGGGTAAAAATTAGTGGTGTGGCATGTCGTAGAGTGGAGTAATGGGAATAGAGTGTCACTGAGAAGATTTGTTGCAGTAGAGTGTCGTAGAGTGGATTTGTTGGAGTAGAGTGTTGTAGAGTAGATTTGTTGGAGTTGAGTGTCGTTGAGTGGATTTGTTGGAGTAGAGTGTCACAGAGTAGATTTGTTGGAGTAGAGTGTCGTAGAGTGGATTTGTTGGAGTAGTGTCGTAGGGAGGAGTAGGGTTCAGTGGTTCAATGGTCGAGAGTGCCATGGAATGGAGTGGCGTAGAGTACGGTGGAGTAGAGTGGAAAATGGTGCATTGAGGTGGAGTGAGGTGGTTTATATTGGAGTGGAGTCAGTCGCGGCTTGCTGTGCGGTAAAGTGGTGGGGTGTCGAATGGCAGGCGGGGGGGGGGGAACACACAAAACAAATGCAACAACATTATTATTATTATTATTTTTTAAATGTACCTTATGGCGAGCCGACACGCCGCCCTTCTGGCTCCACTTGCAGGCAAAGGCTTCCAGCCTGCCCTGCGGCCAATCCTAACTCTGCTCTCATGCTGTTGGCAGCATGAAATCAATGTTAAGATTGACTGGAGTGCCCTGGCTTGGCGATTCGAGGCAGACTGGGAGCCTCTGCCTGCTGTCTTTAACCTGGCAACTCAGTGCGCCCGAGACGGCTGGCCAAACACTCATGAGCACTGAGGCGACTGCTGCGCACTCCCCCTACATCCCTGTTACACCCCATGGCCTGCCTCTTTAACAATAAAACCATAATAAACCTTGTTTATTATGGTTTTATTGTTAAAGGTTTGCAGCTACTTCTGGCGGGGATGGGGGGGGGGCGACGCTCCTCTGCTATAGCAGAGTAGCCGCTGAGTGGAGTGGGGTGCAGTGGGGTGGAGTGGGGTGGATTAGAGTAGAGTGGAGTGGATTGGTGTGGATTGGAGTGGGATGAATTGGACTAGACTGGAGTGGGGTGGAGTGGGTAAAGTGGATTGGATTGGAGTGGAATGGACTGAACTGAATTGGGGTGGCATGGAATGTAGTGGGGGAGACTGAAATGGATTATATTGGAGTAGGGTGGCTTGGATTGGATTGGAATTGAGTGAATTGGATTGGAGTGAGGTGAACTGGAGTGGGATTGAATGGGGTGGAATGGGGTTGATTGGATTGGAGTGGGTTGGATTGTGGTGGATTGGAAAGGAGTGTGGTGGATTATCCTGGAGTGGGGTAGATTGAACTTGAGTGGTTTGGACTGCATTGGAGTGGATATGATTTGAATGGGGTGGATTGGAATGGATTGGAATGAGTGGAGTGGGGTGTATTGGATTGGAGTGTGATGGATTGGATTAGATTGGAATGAGTGGAGTGGGGTGGATTGGATTGGAGTGTGATGGATTGGATTGGATGGAGTGTGCTGGGTTGGAGTGAATGGCTTGGATTGGAGTGGGGTGGGGTGGATTGAACTGGAGTGGAGTGGGGCAGATTGTTTGGAGTGAGGTAGATTGGATAGGGGTGGATTGGATTAGAGTTGGTCAACAGAATTGGAGTGGGGTGGATTGTAGTGGATTAGAGTGGGGTGACTTGGAGTGGGTGGATTGGACTAGTGTGGGGCAGTTTGGGTGGATTAAATTGGAGTGCAGTGATTTGGGTGGAGTGCAGTGGAGTGGATTGGAATGGGATGGGATGGATCGGATTGGATTGGAGTGAGTTGAATTGGATTGGTGTGAGGTGAATTGGGTTGGAGTGGCATGGATTGGATTAGAGCGAGTGGATTAAGGTGGATTGGAGTGGGGTGGAGTGGACTGGCATGGGATGGATTAGATTGGAGTGGGGTAGACTGAACTGGAGTGGGGTGAATTGGAGTATGGTGGATTGGGCTGGAGTGGATTGGATTGGATTGGTGTGGAGTGGTTTGATTGGATTGGTGTGGAGTGTTTGGATTAGATTGGGGTTGATTGCCATGGATGTGAGTGGGGTGGATTGGATTAAAGTGAGATGGGATGGATTGGACTGGACTGGATGGGATTTGAGTGGGTTGAACTGGATTGGTGTGAGGTGGATTGAATTAGAGTGGCGTTGCATTGACTGGATTAGAGTGAGTGGATAATGTGAATTGGAGTGAGGTGGACTGGACTGGCATGGGGTGGATTGGAGTGGATTTGAATGGAGTGGTGTTGACTGGATTGGTGTGGGGTGGATTGGGGTGGGTGAATTGGATTTAGGTGGATTGGTTTGGAGTGAGATGAATTGAAGTGGAGTGGAATGTATTGGAATGAGCTGGAAAGGACTGGAGTGGGTGGACAGGAGTTAGGTGGACAGGATTGGAGGGTGATGGATTGTATTGGATTGGAGCGTGGTGGATTGGGATGGGGTGGAATGGAATTGGAGCGAACTGGGGTGAGGTGGATTGGATTGGGTTGGATGTGTGACTGGGTCGTTTAGGGAGTGGGCTGGATTGGATTAGATCATACTGGGGTGGATCAGATTGGTTTGGTGTGGGGTGGATTGGATTGAGGTAGACTGGAGTGGGCGGATAGGAAAGTGGTGGATTGGACTGGGACAAATTGGATTTGGGCGGACTGTGTAACTGGTGGGAGAATAAGTAGCACACAAGGAAATGAAGCAGGGGCATGAGGGAGGAATGGGAGGTGTTGGCCAGTGGGGTTATGATGAGCACACAGGGAAACAGGAAGGTGATGAGCCGGAGGGCGTCAGCAGGAGTGGACAGAGAGGTATAGAGTTGTAAAGTAGTCCCTCATTCAGTTCAGCACTAACATGAAAATATACACCCTCACCGCATCACATGACAGAGCAATACTCCGTTTGGGCTGAGCTACAATTTAATTGACTATGCGCCTGAGTTAGAGATTGGAGGATGGGGTTACTCAGTCGCAAACGTGGCTAATATCCCATCCGCCACATTACTATTTCATTATTTCCTATGGACATCGTAATACAGTGGATGGGATATCGGTCACTTTTGTGACAGAGTAACCCGTCCGCCTAACTTTAAATCAGGCCCAAAGTCTGAAGCCTATTGCTGAAAGAGGCTGACCAAAACAGCATTTGCAATGCAATAGGTCTTGCATTTGGTTGAGTTAGAGCTATTGGCGTTGTAAATTCATAACTAGACTTTTCTAGAAAGAACTACTATGTTGCGTCACAATAGAATAACCAATAGAATGTCAAGTACAACAGTAATTATCTTGACTGAGCGCAATTTTGTGTTGCCTCAGATAATATGTGCTATCAGATAAAAATGAATTTTGAAACGAGTCATATTTAATTTTATATCTTAAAAAATTCAATATTTGATTATTCTGGTACCCATTTCGCAATAACTCTTATTCTCATCTCTGATAAAATAATCTCAGAAATAGTGGTATAGAGAGCTGCATTCATGGCAAACTTAAATTCCCCTAGGAAATCAGACAGCGGCTGTGCTCTGTTGTTGTAAAATTACAGCAGGCTCTCAGAAGCTCACAGACGAGCACTGATGACATCTGATCACAACACGAAATTGAATAAATCACTCAGGCTAGATTACTCAGCCTGTTTTATGAGCACTGTGGGATGCAGAGGAAGAGGCATGCAGAGCCACGAAAACGCACCAGGCCTTTTTGGGAATGGTCCAGTGCTCGTCTCTGAAGAAAGGGATATTTTTTATTATTTGGCCATAAAACTAATGGCACCGCTCTGCAGCGTGATGCTGGGCACTTTACAACTGCCCAGGGCATAGCAGATGCTATTATTTGAGGGTTGTCTCGTGCCAGCCTTTTTACCGCCCTCCAGTCGCTGAACACTGAGGAGAAGGCGTTGAAAGAGCTGCCAGTCCCACTGCTTGGGCAGAATGGGTGCAATGAGGAGCAGAGGGAACAGCAGGGGGCACTGGGAGCCCATGATTCTGTGCTAAAAAAAAATTGTTGTCGTGTGCTGTGTGACCAAGGACCTATTTTCTGCAACATACTGCAGAGTTTTAAAAAACTGGGATCTAAATAGGCAAGAAACATCCATCAACCACCATGCCTGCTACCTGTGCTTATAATGATGAAAACGTATAAGCTGTATACAGCATACAACCTGTGTTTTCGTATGCTGATTTGTCAACATTTCATCACAGCCTGACCACTGGTAATACAATTTGAAACAAAATTGAGATTTTTCTACCCTTGGTGTCTGAAAGGCTAGATTTTATTAAAGTCACGGAGGCGAGTATTATGCTTGCTTTCTTTCCTTGCTTCAAGAAATACAGCAACCGAAAGAAAAACTTCGTTACCCAGAAAACCCTGGGAAAGAACTACTATGTTGCATCACAATAGAATAATCAATAGGATGTCGAGTACAACAATAATGACCTTGACTGAGAGCAACAAGCCCTCTTTTCTTGCGAGAGTCAGTCACTATCAAATTCGGAAATAAATTAATAACCCAACATAAAGTTAGTATCACAGTCACCAAATCCTTAACGCTGTCCATAAGGAAAAAAGTAGTCATGTCTGAAGGTGATGAAGTAGACCGGGAATTCCGTAGTGAATAATCCATAGGACAAGGTGCACCATGCGAGTTAACTGGGTGTAGCAGACCATGTTGAAGGCACTGAGACTGCAGACAAAAGAAACCAAGGAGGGTTAGTGAACCATGTCTTTAATGAAATCTAGCCCTATAGACACCAAGGCTAGGAAAATCTAAATTTTATGACAAGACCAGAGGCTCATAATATGCTTGTTCAAAGCAATGATATAACAGAGTCAGATGGAGGATTAATTGGTTTACAATAAAAGATTCTAAACGTATTAACGTTTGACCAATCTGCAGATCTGAGAATATCATGTAAACTTGCACCCGCCCAGAAAGCCCGAGAGGCCATAACCCCTCTGACTGAATGGGCGCCAAAGGAATTGGTAGAAATACCAGCCAAGGACATCACCCACCAAATCCAATGGGCCAAAATAGGAGCAGACACGGGCTTATGGTTTTTTTTTAAAGGAAATAAGGAGTTGGGAAGAGGAGGAGCTTCTGAGAGCTGCAGTTTGTGAAACTTAAGTCTTTTAAACAATTGCCAATACACAATTTAGGTTGAGAGGGGAAAAATGATAATTGATTTATCACAAATTAGTTTTGGTACGTCTATTGACTTGAAAATAAACTCCTAGGGAGGAATAATGGAAAGAAGAAACGTCTAATGCTTTAACATCAGAGACACGTTTGATAGAAACCAAACACAAAAGCATAGACAATTTAGCAGATAAATGTTTGAGAGATAAGTCGTTGTCTGGCCATGAAATAAACAAACATAGTATCAGGTTAACATCCCACATAGCATTATACTTGGGAACAGAAGGTTTAGCAAAACGTACTTCAACAAAATGTAACAGGTGACAAACCATCGGTGTTCACCAATAGGTCTTATGATGTTGCTGATATATAATATTAATGGTGTGATAAACTTTCGCTTGAGATGCCAAGAAAGCTAGAAAATTCACTAACCAAGTTACATGTGCTGAAATGGGATTTGAAACACCAACTGCAATAGAAAAACCAGACTGGCTTGTAAACCCTTGCTGTGCCCGGAACCCAGGATTGTTGTATAAATTGGACAGCCCCCTCTGAATTTCCTGGGGTTCTCCAGGAATCCCCGAAATCCTCCATGCTAAAAGGCATAGGGAGCCCTCTAGAATGAGATTGTGACGAAGGCCCTGTGGTTTGTGAAGCAAAGCTGGAAATGGGGGAATCCACAGTGGAAGATCTGACGACATTTCTAATAACGTGGGGTACCAAGGTTGGGTTTGCTGGTATGTGGTGATTAGAACAAGAACCGACTGTTGTCTGCGGGCTTCAGCAAGGACTCAGGCAATAAAAAGGAACAGAGGGAAGGCATTACGGAGGGATTGAGGCCAAGACTGAAGGAAAGCATCTGTAGCAAGAGCTAGATGATCTGGTCTCCAAGTGAAAAAAGAAGGGAGTTGAGAATTGATATGGGAAGCAAAGAGGTCTATTGACATGGCTCCGAAGATCGAAGAAAGATGATTGAATACTGAAGGGTGAAGTCTTCAGTGGCTTGAATTGTGAAGATGTCTGGAAAACTAGTCCGCCACCACGTTCCGTTTGCCTGGAAGATACTCTTCTTTTACTGAGATATTCCTTTGGAGGCAAAATTCCCAAAGACTTTTGCTGTGAATTGCCAGAGGTTTGGACCTCATACCTCCAGGGCGGTTGAGGTACCTGACCGCCGACAGATTGTCCATCTGTAAAAGGACTGTGCATTTTACTATGTCTGTCTGGACTGGATGGCAAAGGAACCTGCAAGCATCTCTTAACAACTGATGTGCGGTGGTGACTCCTGAAGAGACCATGTGCCTCCAGTCGAGAGTTGAACACATCTTGCACCTCAACCTGTCAGACTTGCATCTGCCTCTAAGACAAGATTTGGAACACCAGAGAAAATTGTTATCCTGTTCCAAGCGTCTAAATGACTCACCACCAGAGGAGTTCTTCCCTGGACTCTGAATCCAAACTTACCAGATCCAAATAGGCCAGCCCTTTGCGCAGATGTCGAATCCTTGAAGAGGGCTGAGAAAAATGGCTTGAACTGAGGAAGCCAGAAGACCCACCAGACGAGCTAGTGATCTGAGGGAACAAAGAGGAAGAGTTATTAGATCCACTTTTTGTTGATGAAGCTTCTGGAGGATTGACCGAGAAGTGTCTATGATGAAACCTAGAAATTCCAGACATTGCAATGGAATCAGCGAAGACGTTTGAATATGTATTAGAAATCCTAGTCTTAAGTAAATATCTTGACATAGATTTAGATGGGTTAGAAGACAAGACTTGTCTTGGGCCATGATTAGGACATTGTTAATATAAACAATGAGTTTCACACCTTGATTTCTGAAGAAGGCTATTACTGGTTTCAGAATTTTGGTGAAACACCAAGGGACTGAAGAGAGACCAAAAGGAAGAGTTTTGAAATGGAAAAAGGATTTACCCCACTGAAATCGAAGAAACTTCCAGTAGGAAGGATGAACAGGAACCGTCGAGTAAACGTCTTGGAGATGTAAACGCACTACCCAATTGTCTTGAAGCAGAAGATCAATGAGCTGAAAAATGGTTTCCATTTTCAAATGATGGTAAACCACAAAGTTGTTGAACAACTTTAGATTGATCACTGGATGAGGGCCTTTGTTATGCCACTGCATCATGTGTGGTACACAACAGTGCAAGTCATGCACAGCCCTAGTGATGTCTTACTAAGGGGAACATTTCCCAGTGGTCTTGACAGGAGCCCGCTTGGGTGATGATTACATTACTGACATGAAATGCCCAGGATTTAAATGCCTTGCATTGCTTAAGACCTCACTGAGATGGCCATAGGCCCAAAGTGTTGATGTGGCGTTCCTGCAAGAGGCCTGCCGTTTAAAAATTGGTCCCATTCTTTCTATGCTACTCAGGCCAGACCACTGGATATGAGGAAAGCCGCTTGCTTGGGATTAGAGGAACCCCAAATAGGACGTAACTATCTGTGCATTGAATTTACACCTGAATGAAGGATAGGAAAGATTCTAGGTAGACCTATTCCCCTCTGGCTAGGTGTGCAGGAATCTAGGTCCTGCTGGTGGAATACTGTAACATAACCCAAAACCCAAAGGTTGATTAGTCTATTATAAAAGTGTTGCATCATACTTTACCTAAAAATATTAATCCATGGAAGGATAGGCCTTAATTTAAAGGACATCTGACGATCTTTACATCCTGGAGAAAGGAGTCATACCTTTTACACTTACATTCATAGAGCCACTCTCAACTAGACTGCATCCTAGTTACCCAGGTCCTAGGTTACAGCATGGCCAAATTATTTATTGGAAGCTCTCCAAGCATAAGAGAAGCAGGGCAAGATGACATAAAACCCACGTGATCTTGCCCGCTCTTCTTATGCTTGAGAGCATGGACCATTTGGATACTGGAAATTCAGCAATCTAACACCGAGTGATAGAAAGTAGCAGGTTATGAGTACAGTTTCAAAGAACAGATCCTTGCGAGGTCCCAGCAAACACACTCTGGGACAAGGCTCAAGTAGCGTTACAGGGAGAAATAGAGAACTGATCAAGTGAAACACAGCTAGAAGCAAAATAGCAGAAGCAGAATTAGAAACCCTTGCAAGGCAAATAAAAGACCAAAACATGACAAATCAGTCCACTGGGTGAGCTAAAAACCATTGTAAGCAAAAATGCCACCAAATCTTCAATCTACACTAAGCAACTATATTGGAAATAAGGAACAAAGCCGGAAAACTATTGGCTTATCTGATCTAGACTAGCCAAACAAAACCGTCATCCCAATGTAGAGCTAATGAACAGATAATGCAGAAATTACACAGCCCTATATCAAGGGAGACAACTCGACTCACTTGGATGAGGCATATCATTTTTAGTTTATTTTAGGAAAAGGGAACTCAGTTTTTGGTGGTTAGCTGATACCACAGAGGGTACGACTTCACATACTCATAAATGTCTCATAATTGGCCCCAATCTGTGTCATGAACCTGCCCGCGAGGGATGTCGAGGAGAACATTGCTAAATGTGCTGCAGCAGAACAAGTAAGATCCACTCTTTAATTGATAGATGAAACAAGGTCCATACCTTGGTTTAAACCAGAGCATGTCCCCTGAGAGAAACCACCTGTGTGTGCCATGTAAGTATAGACCTAAGTTTGGATCTTATTAAGAACCTCCACCACTGAGAGAACTCTGGTTCTGGGCTGTGGTTGTTGGGTTGCGTAAAGTTACCATCTTTCCATCTCCTCTTACTGCAGTACCTCAAACACCGGATTCAAAATGCACTTAAATCATTTGGCTAATTCTAGTATACAGGGTTCTCTGCTCTGAATAAGATTCCTGGGGCAGGCAGTAACTACAAATAGTATAAACATTCCCCGGCAACCCGTAGTTATGACTCACATATACACATAGGTACAGCTCAGATGGTAATGATGTGGATGTACTCATCTTTTTATTACAGTATTAAAAATTATTTAATATACATTTTCACCATTTCATATACAATTATTCAAAAACCTTTACATAAATCATATGTTGTGTGGAAATTTGTCATGAATTTTGTTACTGCAGGTCTTCAACAGAATAAAAAGATAATGAAATCCCTCACTCACTCAAGTACCCAGTCATACTCCTCAACATCCCTCATCCATACACACCCGCTCAACAGTCTAAAACCATCCTTCATTTCTAATGCCAATTGTAACCATGGTCTTGATTACAGTCATCAACATTGAATATCATTTCCTATAAAGTTTAGTACAGCTTTTTCCAATGCACTACTACTTAATTTATTTTCATACATATAAAATATTGTGCTCAGTTGTAATTATTTCCTCAATCCACTGTTTCTTCAATTCCAAATCTTATTTTCCAGTACTACTGTGGCTTTTTTTATTTAGTGTCTTGTACACATGTTTTGTCTCAAAGTGCCTTCTTCAGGAATACCATATGTCCACTTTCTAGAAGCCACCAAAGAACAGAATATTTATTCTTCCATGAGTCACAGATGCTGTTTTTCTTAAATAAACAAATTTGATTGTGACTGTAGTATCTTAATCTCCTACAGCAGAAGTCTCATCGGGGGAACATCGTCAGACAATGTAACTCCATCATCAGGCAAAGTAACTCCATCGTCTTAATATCTGTCTACTCCAGGAATTGAATTCCTAAAATGATCAGAAGCCCCGTGGGCGTCTCATCGCTCTTACTGTTGTAGGACTCTTACCATGGGGGTAAGGCTGCTGATTTCCAGGCATCAGGTACACCATGTGTGCGTGACTAAGTTGTTCCCTCACTGGATAGAGAATGTCGGCCTATCCATTATGGCCAGCTAGCAGCACCTCAACCTAGAATGTAAAGGTGATTTGAGGCAGCCTAGAGAACATGACACTGACTCCTCAGGAAAGTCACGGTTGGCAGATCTTGCCCCTTTCTCTCATTTCAACAAGTCTCACACAAGCATAGGCAGACAAAGAGACGCAGGACAGTTTTCAATGTGTTTATCTAAAGGCCTGCATTCTATGATAAAATATATGAGCTGCGATTATTAGGATGATGAGACATAGCACAGTAAGGAGTGTTACCATGAGTGAGAAACGGATAAACAGTCGCAGCATATTGGAATAAACATATGTCTACGAATCCCCACCTACACATCTAGCATCTACACAGGAGCATAGCAGTGCTAGCCCTTTCTGCCTGTAGTAGTCCCTGGAAGGAACTCCCTTCCCCAGACCTGAAAACAGGGGTCTGCTGTTGTCTCCTCGGACGACTGAGGTCATCAAAGTTGCACACAGCATAGGATGGCTTCTCTGGCTGGAATGACCTCTCTAACCTCCTCTGGCCTGTGTGTTGTTTTTATAACAAAACATGGTGTGTTCTGAGAACAGGCCCGATGTGATAATGCGTCGATGTGTTGAAGTCTGGCTCTGCACTCTTGTGCATAAGCACAACGTGAAATGTCATGCAAAGAACTAACAACACCACCTTTGCAGAATAGCTGCTGATTAGAAAAATAAAACATCCCCGCTAAAAGCAAATCGTGCTAAAATGAATTAAAACAAATACATGAAATAAAAGCATGTAACTAGGTAAAAGGGCAAAGGCCGCAAGCCTAAGCTAAAATAAGTGTGCCCAAGCAAGGTGCTAAAGTGAACCCATGACATTATATTATGTAACATGACAGGCAAACAGTTACAATCACAAAAGATCATTCTAGAGATTGTATATCATGCAAACACACATTTTAACTGTCCGTAACCCGTAAGTTCGAGAAAGTGGATCAATAAAACAAGCATAAGCTGAGGTCAACCAGGGAAATGACTAGGCTTCAACAACTTTTCAAACAAAGTTCAGTCCACAAAGTAATATCGGTGACCGGTGTCAGTGACAGTGACCCAAACTCCTCCAAACATAAATGCACGATAACGTGCTGAAACTGGTTAATCTAGACATCACTGAAGGGTCATCGAATAGTAAATGACCCTGGGCAACCAAAACACTCGTAAGTACACAAAAGAAATACACTACCAACAAAATTTGCTTTTATTGGTAGGTCATCCCAAGGAAACAGGGAGACATGTTTAGCAGATCCGCTCCATGCTGCAGAGACTCTCAATCGGAAGGTTTGATGCTCCATATATGGCAGGCCTGTGATTTGGTCAAATCATTCTAAAAGAAAGTTTTCAGGCAAAATAAAGAAATCACTGGATTTTGCCTAACCATTGCACTGTTAGTGATTTTATTGGAGGGTATGGATGGACACAATATTTTCCCACTAGACTCAGTAAACTGGAACCTAATCCCCTTCTCCTGTAGGTAGCCAGCCTGGTGATCACTCAGGCCTCCAGATCTCCAACAGCTTCCTTGATATCGATCTGGTGGCCTAGAAGATGATTGGTTTATTTTATGGACAATGTTTCTACAGAAGTTATGAAATGAGGGTCGTGTCAGTTCCAAATTTATATAGGGCATTTTGAGCCTGTGACTTAACCTCCTCTGCCATATTTCAGTACTTCAGTTATTTGCATGAAGACTGATCATGGAAGTAATATATGCTACAGGACATGAGATGTTGATCCACAGTGTGATACTGTATCAAACTACATGTCTCCATTATGTAATGGACTAAAGAAATCATTGACCACCTTTTCAGACATGAACGCAAAAATGTACAAACAAAGGTTTGTGAAAAAAACACTATTACTATCTGTGTTGTTAGAACATGTACCCCTGCAGCAAAATACAACCAGAGGCACTTTAGGAAGGAGAAACTGTAATAATACACATTGTGAAGCATTACTGTTTCATCTGCTGGAAATTCCTGTAGATGTTGGAAATGAGTAGAGCACAAACATGTCTGGTGACTGAGTTATTGGACATTTTTACTGCTCCGCTCCTCCACCACAGGTTTCAAATGTGTCTTGGAGGCACCATTTACATCATGCAAAACTGAAGACATCTCTAGAGCAACACTAGATGCATTATCGATTACCCATACATAAGTTACAAATAACGATAACTTACTTGTAATTCTAACCTCTCAGCATCACATGAAGCTAAAGTGGGAATGTCCAGTCATTTTTTCAGGCCTCAGGTCAACTAGCCTCATTACCCTTGTGTTCTTCTGATTCCTGTCTCCCAGGCTTAGGGTCAATATTTTTAGACTTTTTTATTACTTAATTGTTGATTGTTAGGCAATCAAATCACCTAATAATAGAATTCACACATTTCCCTGGAGATTCATATTTCACATGGTAGGTTCCTCACAGCATATCTGAGCACAGCTTACCACCAACATTATTACAACATTTTGTTTCAAGTAACAGCACTGCTGCCTTAAAACATTGCATCTTCCCATGTTCATCTTAATCAGAGGCAGAATGCTCCTTTGTCTCAAGATATTGTCTGAAGGGTCTCCAAATGTCTTTTTGGTTTTGATTTGCTAGGTAAACTTGAGGCCTCTTTTTGAAATGGCACAATATCCTTAGATTTAAACCTGGCAGAAGCTCTTGGCTTTGCACCGCAGTTGGTGTCTTAGACTGTAAGACTTCTCTGCCAAGGATTATCTTATTAAAAACTTACACAGCTGAAGCTCCACCTTTGCTATGAGGCAGGTCTGCACGTCCCACTGGAATACCATGCTCACCGAATAGTCTACATATAGATATTTCTCTGCTTTTACACGCTGGTCTCGTTAGCCTTTTTATGTTTCAAGGCGTGAAACTGGACTCCTTTCACCAAGGTCTGTTTAATGCACATTCAAGTACTTGAACAAACAATCATGAATATATTCGAACCCCCTCAGACACTAATCACAAGATGTTGAATGTTAAGCTTAACTACAGATTTGGATTGCCCACTACCAACATACCACCTATTTTTTATCCTTCTTTGATACTTACCTTCAGTTTGTTTCCCATTCTCATGGCCAGCCTCAGTCATGTCATTTAAAGCCCCTTGATCCTCTGCCCTCAACACATTCATAATAATTCCCATTCTCCACCGTTGCTTGTGTATGAAAGGTCAGCTGTAGATGCACATGCTGGTTCCCATCCTCTCTCCTGGATCAGCCCACCTGTTTTTCCTTTAAGCGAAGTCTGCATCTTTGATGGGACATTTCCTCTGCACATATTGATAACTCTTAACCTCTGTGTAAACCCAACCCTGATACCTAAAACTAAGGCCCATAGTTAGAAAAAAGTGGTGCATCAGAGCTGATGCAGTACTTTTTCTGCGTCCCCCTACTTGCACCTAAAGACACCATGGTTGCACCGTAACACCATGGCGGTCAGTAGCGCAATAGTGTCAGCATTTTTTACGCTATTGTGGCGCTTTGCTACATTAGTGTCAAAAATGTAGGCGCTAGTGTAGCAAAGTGCAAGGAGGCCAGTGGGTTTCTATGGGAGCGTCATTTTAAGGCCAGCTCTGAGCATGCGTTAAAAATGACGCAGTGAAATCTGTTAAATTTCACTGCACCACTTTTGTGGGCCTCCAAGTGCCGGAACGCCTCCCTTCCATAAAGTATGCCTGGTGCAGGCATAATGTGGTGCAAGGGGTTACAAAGTGACACAGGGAAAAAGCCACTTTAGCATCAAAAAAGTTACGCTATGGCGGCGCTAAAGTGGCGCTGGGGGCACTTAAATATGCCCCTTAGTCCTTTCCAAACCCTATGCCTGATCGTGATTTCAACCCTATCCGTGACCCTCACCGTAACTCCTTACCTTACCCAAGCACTAAAGCTAGTCCTGTGTCTACCTTCTACCCTAGGCTAAGGTTACACCTACCCTTTTCCATAACCCTTCAGTATTTGTACGCATTGTGTCACGCCTTCTGCGTAATTGTCACGCCTTCTACGGCGAATTTGGGGTGCAGCATTTTATCTCATCAGACATGCGAAGGGGTGTTGTTATTTCTTCTAAGCATCGGCCTGGACCAAGGCTTGTGTCTAATGGTTGAATGGACCAATGCATGGTGGGTTCATCCGAGGTCACTGGCCTGCGTAAAAATAAAGCGTCGAGAGACTCCCTGCAATAACAAGCGCTTTACAAAGGAGCATATTCTGTTTAGCATCATATTCATATTCTGAATAAAGCAGCTCCCCTGCAGTGTTTACTTGCAGGAGCAGAGCACAAACAGCGACCAGCTGTGCTCATACATTGTGCAGGACTATTTGCAATACACCCATCGCAAGCAGTGCATCTCTGTGAGTTGCTCTCTTGTTGCTACAGTGGGTAGTGAAACTGTAAATTGCTTTGGGAGCGTTTTAGGTTTCTATTTTTGTCAACCTTAAGTGTGTCGATGTCACATGTGGTTCTGCTCAAGGAGAAGGTTGTGCTTGTATCTGATCACGGTAGCCACAATAAGTGGGGTGCCAAGCTTTCTGGTTCCCAGGTCCATCTGTGAGTAGCTCATCCAATCTATTTTTGCAGTGCATTCTGGGACTTGAAGTCTTGCTTTTATCTTATTATGAAATCGTTAATGCTAGCGTACAACTGAAATAAAATACATGTACTGGTTGCAGCACTTACACATGGTCTTTGGAAATGTGGCCATGCAAGGGGGGAGGGGTGTAGGGGGTCACGAGGGCGGGGGACTTTATTAATAGAGGTTGTAAATACTTTGGCTACTGTTTCTTTCTTGCTTGCAAATACTTTGCTAAAGCCACTCCTCTCAGCACGTTGTCTGATCCGATAATCCCACAACTTTGGAGGCTAAACAACATTTTGGGATTGCATCCCACTTTGGTATTTTATAAACCGCGTAGCCCTTAGTGAGTATATCCCTTGCACACAATGTACTCTCCATATGGGATCCTATGCATTTATGGGTCATAGTAAGCGCCAAAGTCTACATTTCTTTTTCTCTAAACTCCTTGTACTTTCTGTATCATCTAAAGCGCCAACTTCACCCAAAAGTCATTAAGGCGCTGTACGCAAGATACAATAATTAATTACAATTGACATGAAATGAAATGTCAATTATTATACCCAGTTGTGGCAACCTAAATATTGATCACAACAAAACCGTGCACACTTTGAATAACAATATAATATAGCTTTGTTTAAAATAATAGGCAGAGCCTACTATTTTGAAATTGCATAGAGTTTATTTTAGCCACTTGGTGCCTCTCCCAAGAAGGCCTTTGCCTGGTCTAGTTCTCCATCTGCACTTCCGCATCCTCTGGGGCGCCCAGGCTGTGCTGACAGCTGTAACCCCGAAGGGCAGGCTTCCTCTCCAAGGAGTTTGCAAAAATAACCTCGTTCGTCCTTCCAGGCCTGGCAGGAAGAGGCTGTAGGACAATCTGCTAGGAACAGTCCTCATCTCCCTTAGGGCACAATTATAACAAAAATTTAAATTAACTAGACCATGGCATGCCAGTGCACTTTGTATCTATTAACTTTCCTTTTCCCTCCCTCAGTGCTGAAGCAAAACAGAGGCAGATAATGAATCTTTCGTCCACCTCACGTACTCCCATGCCACATAAAAATGGAGCCAGAACATTTAGGCTTCCTAATTGCCTGTGTCAGCAGCTGGGCAAGTCCAATGTTGTGTAGTGTCAAAGGTAGTTGGACTCCTAGAAAAATGAACACACAGACCTTGCTCTGTTGTTTTTAGGTCTGGTGTTAGCGAACAACATTTGATTTTACTAAAATGGTGTATGTGATATATTTATTTCTAGAGACTTTCATGCAGCACTCCACATCCATTGGTCTATTGTGTCACTCACATTTTTCCCTCCTTCTGCAGCATACAGCATAGTACAGTCCACTTCAGCCATTGGATAACCTCACTGTGAATGACACCATTCTGTTCTTTCACAAGGTGCACATCCATACACAAAGTAGTTCCATCACCTCACTACGGCAATGAGGGGTTTTGAGACCAAAAACATATTTTTGCATTTAGACAATTTTTTATATTGGCAAGGGCCCGCAGCTCCCCTAAAAATAAAGTTTTACAACAACCGTGACAAAGCAAAACAACCATGACAACTCTAAAAGGCTGGCATCCAATGGCAAGACCTGTTGGCTCTGCCAATATTTGTTTGAAGTGGGGGCATTTCCACGCAGGGAGGCGTTAAAGTGCCCTAGTGGTCTGCTGCGCTAGCAGCATTATTTATGGCGCTAATCCAGCAAAGTATCAACAAAGGGAGGGACTGGGAGATTAGTTGGTCCAGTGTACGGTCTCCCAATTAACTGAACATACAAAAAAGGTGTACACTGTTCCAAATGGAAAAATATAAACACTAGGGGAACATTAAAGTTCAGGAGCAAGAGCCCTCACACATCCGAGAGGATGTCATGCTTCATCATCGGGTAGATCCTCGTCAGACCGGCGCTGCAATGTCTGACGGGCTCCCTGTAAGGGGGCTCTTTGCCGGAGATCTTTTAGGTAGCAGCCGTGGTAGCGGACACTACAAGACCTGGTGTTGCGGTCAGGCGCTAATCCTGGCAGGAGAGTGAAAGCTAAAATTGGTTCCCAGTCTTAATAGGAGCGAGCCAATTTAATTAATCAATGGAATAAGACCGGGACCAAGATTAAAAACAGAAGGAAAGTGTAAAATGAGGAATAATGCTCAACCACTTTCACTTAATCCAGCAAAGCCACACAATAGCGTCATGAATTATGACACTGTTGTGAAAACGACCGCCATGGTGCACCATATTGTAAATAAGGTGCAGCCATGGTGTCGTTAGGTGGGGTTGGGGCAACGCAAGAAAAGTGGAGTATCGGGACCGATGCGCTACTTTCTTGTAAATCTGGCCCTAAATGTCCCTGTTTTTAGCAAAAAATTACACATCTCTGAAATGATAGTTTTGCCCTGTGCATTGTGGTATTTATAATCCTATTTATGTCAATATACATATAGGATTACAAGTACCAAATTGCAAAGAAAAAACCTGGAGTGGATGAGAAACTCATGCACGGTACTTGAAAACTTGAGAATTTCGGAGCCATCACATAAAATTTCAAGTTCTTTAGAAAAGTGGCACCAAGAAATCACAAAAAATGAAACTCTCACGTATGCAAACCCAATAATCTCTCCCTACACCCCGATGTCAGGGGCTGGGATACTGTGGGTAACTCTTACCTCTACCATTTTCACACCCTGTGTAATGTATTGTTTCCATCTCATGTAGGGTCCCTTCCCTTTGGGATCTGGTAGTTCAACATCCTCTCCTCTCCTGACTGCAACCATGGGAGGAGAGAGTGCCAACCTGATGGCTGATCCCCAAAAACTCATTTTATTCTGCCTCCTACATGTGCCAGCCTGGCAGGGGCATGCACGGGGCTTAATGAGGACCCCTTTGGGCATGCACCAGCAGCCTTTATTCCTTTCCAGACACCAGAGGTGGTGTTCCCTCTGACAACCACTCAGGGCACTGCTGGAGACCATAAACACCTCAAATGAAGCCAGGCGTAAGCTTCTGTTGTTCACTAGAGTTGATGGAGGGGGACTCTGCTTGCCAAGGTGTTTGACCCATTGTAGGCCAGGTAACAAGGTAATGGTGCCCAGGCCACAGTGTAGGGTCGGTAGTGAAGTCAGGGCGTCCATCTTCAGTCTCAGTGATGGTCTGGCTAGAGAGACATCATGATGGACTGCGGGTCCGGCTGCTGGACTTAGTACGAGACTCAAGGTTATCTTCAGCCTAGGGATATTTCAGGTGGTAAGCCTTCCTACATTTAGGGATCAGCCTCTTACAAGTTGCCCTTTGGGTCCCATGCAGTTGGGACATGCCGTTGTTTGTGAGTGTGTGACTCCATGTAAGTACAGCCTCTATGCTATCACAGCTGTGAGGTCAACTCAATAAGAGGGGCGCGTGCACCGCATGGGAGCAGGGACCTGCTTTACTCCACTGGAAGGATCAGCCCAAGCCCTGTGCGGATGAAAGGAACCTGGAGTGGCAGAGCAACAGTCCTGAAGCGATCAAGATAACGCGTTGTAGTGATGGTGAGCTGGGAGCTCAGTGAATGGGGTGAGAAGCTGGCTGTGGATTGTAAATTCTCTCTTCTTCCACTAGTAACTAAACCCAGTGCTGGATAAATCACCTCCAGGCTCACTGGAGGAAGGTAGCTTACTCCGTCTTTGGGCTAGAGATTTGATCAGTCTTGTGCACAGGGACAATGTGCTCATAGTTCATAATGCTGAGAAGTCACATTTGAAAAATAGTCCTTAGCATTAATCGAGCAAACCACCTTTCAACATTTAGGAATCCTGAAGAAATTCAGTCAAAAAAGTTCAAAATGTGTCAGTTTTGTTATCACTACCCTGATCCAAAAAGACTGATGTCAGTACTCCAACATTCCTCTACCCCTTTGTCTTCCTATCCCGCTGGCTTTCCAAACCCAAGTTGAACAAGGGTTGAAAGGCCTTAGTTTCTAATAACTGGACCTGTGAAAACAAACTAGTAACTTCTGAGCCACCAGGCACTGTGAATGCAGGCTGGAGTGGGAGAGTGACATGACTGGCAAGATGGACTTCTCTTGCTGGAATACGTGCTTCTGATTTCCTTCCCACATCTGTTTAACTTTATACACTCATTCCAGGCTCCACCATCGCCCCTCTGACAACTTTACAGCATTCTGTTACATACTGACTGTCTCCATCTCTGTATCATACTTTACTTCTCTCTTCCTCAGTTTCTTTTACATTTTTACTCTCACTGCATCACTCACTTTCATTCAAGATTGCTTGGCACTCTTCCACAAACCATATCTCGGAGAGGATGTGGCGTAATGTCGGGAGCTGCCAACTTTGGAACTGAGGAACCAGGTTCGAGTCTCAGCTTCGGCTCAACATCCTGTATTTCTGGACAAATCACTTGGGCCCATATTTATACTTTTTGACGCAAAACTGCGCCAACGCAGTTTTGCGTCAAAAAAATTAGCGCCAGCTAATGCCATTCTGAAGCGCCATGCGGGCGCCGTATTTATTGAATGACGTTAGCCACCGGCGCTGTCTGGTGTGCGTTAAAAAAAACGACGTACACCAGGCAGCGCCGGCGTAGGGGGAAAATGGCGTATGGGCGTCCAGAAATGGTGCAAGTCAGGCTGAGGCAAAAAAATCGCCTCAACCCGATTTGCGCCATTTTTTTCCAACGCCCATCCCCCATTGAAATGACTCCTGTCTTAGCAAAGACAGGAGTCATGCCCCCTTGCCCAAGGGCCATGCCCAGCGGACTTCTGTCCCCTGGGCATGGTCATTGGGCATAGTGGCATGTAGGGGGGCACAAATCATGCCCCCCTATGCCACAAAAAAAAAAAAAATAAAATACCTACCTGGACTTACCTTAATGTCCCTGGGGTGGGTCCCTCCAGCCTTGGGTGTCCTCCTGGGGTGGGCAAGGGTGGCAGGGGGTGTCCCTGGGGGCAGGGGAGGGCACCTCTGGGCTCATTCTAAGCCCACAGGTCCCTTAACGCCTGCCCTGACCCAGGCGCTAAAATCCAGCGCTAATGCGGGTTTTTTAGACCCGCCCCCTTCCGGGCGTCATTTTTGCCCAGGAGTATAAATCCGACGCAATAGCATCGGAGTCATTTTTTAAGACGGGAACGCCTACCTTGCATATCATTAATGCAAGGAAGGTGTTCACGCAAAAAAATGACGCTAACTCTATGAACTTTGGCGCTAGACGCGTCTAACGCCAAAGTATAAATATGGAGTTAGTTTTGCGTCGAATTTGCGTCGAAAAAAACGACGCAAATTCGGCGCACACGGAGTATAAATATGCCCCTTGATCTCTCTGTGCCTAACAAAATAATTAATATGTCCTTGTGTAATGTAACTGGTGCTCATGTGAAGCTCTCCAGTACCTTTAGGTCTAGTTTGCACTATGTAAAACAGCAAAAAATAAAAATAACTGTCACTCTTGTGCTGTTTCTGCAACAAGCACTTCAATCCGTCTTCTTCACCACTGACAGTAGTTAATTATGCTATTTTGTACATGTTCAGCCAAGTTGGGTTGAGCACAACTTGCATATTTCTTCCTCTCAGAGTCCTAAGAGGCATCCTTCCTCTGGTACTATGAGGAAAATTGCAATAACCCATAACTTTGATCTCTCAGAATATAACACTCACCATTTCACAATTCACTCACTCACAACTGTGTTTGCTCGTTTAGCCATGCCATTGCTCTATAGGTGGTATACACTGAATGATTTGTGTTTTCTCACCATGCCAGACAAAAGCTTCTGCCTTTCTGTCAAGTTTCACTCTGTTGTCTAATACAGTCTCACTCGCAGGGCCGCTGGTGGCGCCCAGTGCGACAATCGTTTTGGCGCAACCCCATGACCTCCCCTTCAGAGTTCCTCACTACCACTCGCCAAAAGTGCCCCTCATCTCTCCAAAGCCCCTTTCTCACATACATTTCATTTGTTTTTAAAGCGCCAGTGAAAGCTGACTTTTCTGATCCACTCTGCTTTCTACATAAAATACACACCTGTTCTTTGCAGCCGGCATATGAACCCTCCGTGCTTTTTTATGGTGAATCAAAACCGCCACTAGACAAAACTCCAATGTCACTCTCTAGCAGAAAAATGAATCACAAATGTTATCTTGACATTTTTATTCCTGCCTGAAAGCTGGACGCACAAGGAGCTCTGCAGTAGGTGCTTTTAAATGGTAAGTTATCTCTAAACACAGCACCCCCGAGGTCAGTGCCCCCGCCAGGTCAGTGTCCAGTGCGACCGCACCAGTCACACCACCCTAAAGCCGGCCCTGCTCACTCGGGCAACATTTAAAAAAAAAGTATTTGAGAAATTCAGTGCCACTTTTAATGCTGGCTTCAACTATGAAGCCAACTTCCAGCCATTTGGACCAGCCACCCCCAACACAATATCATACTTATGCATGACCGGGAGCACATGAAAGTGTCTTGGAACATATATACCTAGGCTCTCTTAAACTCTTTTTGGAATTCCCATCTCCACCATAGGTTGGACACTCAACTTCAAATGTTTGTTTTATTAAGTAAAAATCATGCACTCACTAATCTTCAACTCAACCTCCAGCTCTATTACAGGCCTTCATTCTTGTTCAGAAAAATATTTAACTGTGTCCAAGTTGTACTTGCTATCAAGCACTCACTATCCTTGAAACCTTCGCTACCTAAAACTTCACATTCCCAAATCGATAACCTCAAAGAATTAGCTCCCGGCACATGATCCACTAAAAATTGGCCCGCAGTAACAGTGAGCCAAGCTTTATTACTGTGGCCAAGGCTCTGGTGGAACTGACATTCATACCATTGACCTTCGATAGCATAGCCCCACAGTTCTGACTTCGGTGTCAGTGCTGCTTCTCATTGATAAGGAGCAATGGTGATTGTCCTACTAAAGGAACCTTCAGCAGATCTTTCAACACGTAACACTTTCCATCCCATTTCTCTTCTCCATTTGCCTTCTAAGATTCTGGAAAAGAAGTCCATTCCCAGGTCTGTCCCTTCATAGAATGCACCGTCACTGATAATTCGCAGGCTGGTTTTGGCCCTCTACATAGCACGAGATGCCTTTACTTGCTGTCGTGGATGGTAATCTATGATGTTGGACAGAGGAGAGAGCACAGCAATAATACTTCTAGATCTGAGCACTGCCTTTGATACCATCTCTACTCTGTTCTTGGTCAAAAGCCCTCTTCTGTCTGCATTCAATATAAAGGATTTGAGTGGCTCATTTCTTTTCTAACTGATTGCACCAATTGGTTGTCTTGTCACCATTTCATTCTCAAGGTTCTTTGTTGACCACTATAGTGTTTACACTTAAGCTTTCCCCATGACCAACCTAATCTGTGTGTTTGCCTTTTGTTTAATGTCAGATGCATGCGACACTTAGATTGTTGTCTGTTTTGCAGATGGGTCTTCTTTGTTCGACAGCAATTTTCATCCTTATTTGTGTGAAGCGACCTGATGGTTGAGAAAGAACTCACTGAAACTGAATGGAAATAAAACTTTATTTTTTTTATTTTTTTATGGGGGAAAAAGGGAAACATTTTTGTATTATTATGATATCCGAGTTCAGCAATTTCAAGGAGCAAGAGTGGGGAACTAATTTTTAGACTTATCTATTTATATTTATCAAATTGGATGTGTGATTGCTCCACAGTAATTAGATATTGGTGTATTATATTTTTAACTAGTGCTGATTCATGGAATTATTTTCAATATTTGTGTGTTGCCTTCCATTACATTAAGTGATGCTTATCTGACTGTTCATTTCTTGTTTGTTTTTTATAAACCTGTCTTGCCCCTTTTAACTGTATTTTTACCTTACTTTTTTATTACTTCCGTGTTTTTAGAAGTCCTTTCGTTCTTTGTTGTGTATCGTACTTTAATAGTTTGTTTTTACTCACCGAAATAAAGTTAAATGATGATGATGAAATAAAACTGAGAACTCCTCTTTATGGGTGCCATCTAACATATGGTCCCCCTCATGGTGGCCCTCTGAACTATTTCAGGCTCAACCTTCCTAAAGTGTCTGCAAAAAACTAGGAGCGACCCTAGATGTCTCCCTGTCTTTTACAAATCAGATAAGCCACCTGCCTTCTGCATTGTCTACTATGTTATACAAGATACTTCCTTTGCTTCCCTCTGTTTCCCTGGGGCTCTCACCTTTGTCCAATCTAATATTTAATGGTATATAGAGTATTGTACCTCTTTATATCTTGCTTTACTTACCAGCTTTCATTTAGCCAAAATCCAGTGTTGTCCAGAATGCCTTCTCCAGCTGAAGCCTCTCTGTTAGCAGCTCCTTGCATTTCCCGAGCCTCCTTGTCCATCTGCTGGAAGAAAAGTATTGCTTAAAGTCTTGCAAGGACTTGAAAAGCTGATTATTTTGTTGAACTCAACCTGAGTTCTTATCTCACACTCTACAAATACTGATTATCGTCCTTGTAGTTAGGTACCAAATGCTCGTGATCACTACGAATCAGAAATTTGTTTCCCCACACATATTCTTGATAACAGATTAAGCAGCTTATTCTTGATAACAAATTGAGACCAGTCTGGGGGCATCCCAGGAGCAAAAGCCACAGCCATTCTTTCCTTTTAAGCCTCTGTGACAGTACAGCCCCAACACCAGGTTCACTGGCATCTGCCATGATGATGGCTTCCAAATGTGACACAAACAGACCCAACACAGAAGCATGAGTCAAAGCACCGTTGCCCTCCTCAAACACTACATCGAATGGTGACTTTTTACTGGTTAATAGTCTCTTGAAATTTCTTGTGCCATCTAGTTACCAGATGGTCTGGAATCAGTAGTTCAGTAAATGTCTCAAATTAACATTTGGCTGCCAATTCTTAAAGGGATGCTACATGTATCACAATTCTGTTCCCTGCTTCCTGGCACCACACCACCGAATTGGCAGGTTTTCAAGAATCATTTTCAAGCCTGGCCACCCCTTCCCGATAATCATCCATCTGCATTCCTTCATGTGGGCTAATCAGTGGCATGTTTTCAAATATTTCTTGCCCACCCATTTCTAGAGTGCTCCAATAGACATCTTTTCTGCTGTCTTTGAACTAAGGGCTACATGTACGTAGTATTTTGCACATCAAAAACAGCGAATCGGGATGTTTGTGATGTGCAAAATGCACTTTGGTATGTACAAACACCTTTTTGCGATTCAGTAAACTATTTACCGAATCGCAAAAAGGGATTGCGAGTCGCAATTAGGAAGGGGTGTTCCCTTCCTAATTGCGACTCGCAGTCCCATGTATGATTGTTTTGTGACCGCAAATGCGGTCGCAAAACATTTGCAGCTAGCACCAGTGTCACACGGGTGCTAACCCATTCGCAAATGGAAAGGGGTCCCCAAGGGACCCCTTCCCCTTTGTGAAAGGCAGTAAAAACATTTTTTCTAAGCAGTTAGTGGTCCTACTGACCACGAAAACGTTTCATCTTTTGTTTGTGAAATGCATCTCGTTTTCCTTTAAGGAAAACGGGCTGCATTAAAAAAAAAAACTGCTTTATTTAAAAGCAGTCACAGACATGGTGGTCTGCTGTCTCCAGCAGGCCACCATCCCTGTGAGTGCCACCACTGGCAAGGGGGTCGCAAATTGCGACCTACCTCATGAAAATTCATGACGTAGGCGATTTGCGACCCCCTTGCGAATTGCAAACAGTGTCATTCACACTGTTCAACATAAGGTTTTGCGACTCGACTCGCAATTTGCGAGTCTCAAAACAATTCTTACGTACATGTAGCCCTCAAAGTAATCTGTTGTTTCCAGGTATACTGTAAATGCCCTAAACCACTTGTTCCATCCAACCAGTGTTTCCCCTGGTGACTGGAAAAAAACAGAGAAGGTGTATTTACTGTTTTTATGTTTTAGTAGGAATCCCTGCATGTATAGATGTGTACAGAGGGAATGCACTCTTATAGCCTCATAGCCCACTGTAACAGGCTATACCGGCCATTAAAGGTCCGCTTCAGCGTTAAAGGGAGCAGGCCTTTAATGGCCGGTATAGCCAAGCTACGGCGGGCTATAAGATTATTAGAACATGTCACCACTACAGGGCAGAATGTTCTAATAAATAAAACAGAGGCCTCACAAAGCCCTAGAGGATTGATACCGCCTGGGCTCTGTGAGGTCTTTGTTCACAGCAGTTGCTGTGAGACAAACTTAGGAATGTAGGAGCTCCAGGCTTTTACCAGCCATTAAAAGCCAAGAGCCACTCCATTGTCTTCAATGGAGTGTTCAACATTCCAGTGTTCTAACATAGCTTTAAAGCCGCTGTAGCAGGCTATACTGGCTATTAGAACATTGGAATGTTGGGAGCTCCATTGAAAACAATGGAGTGCTGCGGGCTTTTACTGGCCACAGCGCCAACATTCCAATGTTCTCTTTGTTCACAGCAATAGCTGTAAACAAAGCCTCACGGAGCCCGAGGGGATTTTAATCCCCTGCCCTGGGTGGCAGAATGTTCTAATAGCCTTAGAACCCGCCGTAGCGGGCTCTACCGTCCCTTAAAGGCCCTCTCCCTTGTTAAAGGCCCAAGCCGAGCGGGCCTTTTTATAGCTGGTAGAGCCCACTACGGCGGGTTCTAAGGCTATATTAAAGGCCTGCTCCTATGTTTGGCGAGGGCCAGTAACAAGGGAGCAGGACTTTAAGTGCGGGTTTAGCCCACCTAGGAAGGGCTATAAGGCTATTAGATCACTTCATCACTAGAAAGCAGAATGTTCTAAGAAATAAAACAAAGGCCTCATGGAGCTCCCCTTGGGCTCTGTGAGGCCTTTGTTCACAGCTCTTGCTGTGAACAAAGAACATTGGAATGTTGATGCTCCAGGCTTTTACCATTACAAGCCCGCAGCACTCCATTGTCTCCAATGGAGCTCCCAACATTCCAATGTTCTAATTACACACTAGAAACCACTTTCAGTTTCCTGTATGTCCAGTTTATAAGGTAAACGAAAAAATGCTTGTCAAAAGCTCACCACATAGCCTTGTCACATAGTCTCCACAAACATGGAACTAACAACCAAGTTTCAGGTCAATTGTCACCACCTACCAGGGTTTACATACAAGCAAAAGCATGAGCTTACTGAGAAAAGAGACCAATCGGAGATCTGCATTCTTTCTTCAGTAGATATTGTGTTCTGCTCCTCCTAAATGAAACCATGTTTATTTAACTATATTCACCCGATGATGATGGTGGCGTGTGATCGCTGGGGTTCTCCTGGCGTACAGTGGTATTGTAAAACATGCATATATTGTTGTTGCCTGCTACGGTTTTTATGTGCTATCTCAAAAAACTTCATAAAATTCCTAAAAAGCCTTCATAAATAATGAACCTTGACTTAAAACGTTTGATTTTGACTCTCCTTTTTATGGGCGAGCACAAAGTGCTCCATCCATTCTGTAATCACTCTTTGGGCTTGAAACCACGCCCATGACATGTCAGTCACTTTCATTGGTTCATGGGCTTGCCTTTTAAAATCCGCTTACTTTCATTTGTGAAAGGCATGCATACGTCATGCCTTTTCCAGTGTTTAGCCCACCTACACAGCACCGGTAAAGTACCAAAAACATACGAGGCTTGATGTTTTCAGCCTGGAGTCCGGACTACTTTATCTGTTTATTTTCCACGCAGAGCGATCACGCTGCATTTTACATGGCGCGATCGCGCTACGTTTTTTTTTGCTTTATAACGCTAATAGCTCTAACTCGAACAAATGAGAGACCCGTTGCACTGAACATGCTTGTTTTCTTTGAAATGACTCTCCCCTTCCTTTCTATCCTCTACATGCCTCCACTCTCTGAGTACAGTCTACTCTAAATCACACGCATGTTTTCCTTAATCCCTATTATTGTATCTACTAAAATTTCCCTCACCTCATTTAAAAAATCACAACCTGTACTGTAAAAGTCATACCCGAGCACCCTAACTATACTGTATCTAATCTCCTTTGACGTGTCTATTAATACCCACATCATATGCATGAAATTCCCATGCTCCCGCTGCTATTAAAAATCACATCTAAATTCCTCCTAATGTAATCTACCATACAGAAACTGGAGTAAAGGCATGGGATGGTCCCTGTAGAGCACAAGACGAAGCCCGATAATCAACAATAACTACAAAAAACTCACTAAACCTGAGCAGGCGTGGCTCCTCCGCTATGGCGCCCCCCACCAACAGCGCGTGCTGCAAAATGAAAAAGAATAACAATGATAAACAGTGTTTATTATCATTTTTATTTTTCAGTGGGGTGGGGCCACGGGCGATGACAGGGACGGAGGGAGAGTTCACAGCACTCCCCGCAGTGCACATGTGTGTTTGGCCGGCGGTCTGGGGCCAGTCAAACACACATACGCACTGGGCTCTGTACGACTGGCACTGTGTTGCTGGGTTGGAAAGAGCAGGCAGAAGCTCCACTCTGCCTCAGAGTGCCAAGCCAGGGCACTCCGGCCAATCCTAACGCTGCTCTAATGTGAGAGCAGTGTTAGGATTGGTCACAGGCAGGCTGGGAACCTATGCCTGCAGCGAGTGTAGCAGGAGCCAGAAGAGCGGCAAGACATCGGCGACGGTGGAGGTAAGTTTCTCTTTTTTAAATTTCTTTATGTTGTTGTGCCCCTGCCTGACACTTTGCCCCTACTAGAGCCACCCCTGACCCTGAGACCTGAAGCGGCATGCTGCATAACGTAAAGAACAACAGTGCCTCATCAGGGGTAGCAAGTAATGCAATCACAATTCAATCTTTAACCCACACTAATACCAAAACATTCAATAGACAGTCAATTGTAGTTCATAAAGGCTGCCTAATAATAACCTTCAGTGCAGGACTTTCTTACACTCAAATAAGACTAAACTGCTAAGGGTCATATCCATCACCAGCAGTACTAGTCCACAGAAATAAACCACTCATTACTGTCTGATCAAGCGTGGAATAACTGAAGACATCTGCTTCAGGTTGCTGGTTAACAGCAGACGCTAATTTAGTCTGACTAGCAATAGACTACTGCCACTTCTCGGCATCTCAGAATGACACTCAGATTTAGGATGATAGTAACAAAGCCCATCCCAGCAGGTCTTTCCACCATTTCTCCCTTTTAACCTATGCCTGCTCAGGACCATAAACTTTAAACAAACTATCTTGGAATGGACAATCCAGTGCGGCAACCAGCTAAGGGAACTGTGAACATTAGAAATACCACAATGGGAACTGCAGAGCTGCTCAAAGCTGTCAGTGCACTGAAAACCATAAGCTGCGTGCCTAACATACTTTTTCATTCATCACTTTGCTAAGTGCTGCGTCCCATAACATGATAACTGCACCTCAGTGGTCCTTACGCACCACATGGAAACACTTCCCACAACGGATCAAAAGAAAGACAACATACTCCCAACCACACACCCGACATGGTGTAGTGTGCTAGCCATGTAGGCAAGTGCTTAAGCGCCCCCATAGGGGTAGTAAGCGCTATATAAAAGTTGAAATACAACACAATACAATATCCAATGTGCACTTCAAAACAATGCACAGACGTCAAAATATAATTACCTGATGCTGTGTGGAACACAGCATCACTTGCCTGACTGTCATATAATTCTGACATATTGTGCGTGTCCCTAATAGTTAGGTTGCGGTGTGACACAATGTACATGACATACACGTATTGTTTTTTCTCAGGCAGTTCTTTTTTTTCTTGCTTGACCTTTCAGATCCACCTAATTTTACCTACACTAGACTTTTTTTGTGATCAAGAAGGATAGTTCTCCACACTTGTGCACTCTCGAGATGCTTCATCAGCCAGACACTGCTCCTGAGGTGGCATGGTGGCCAAGCCTTCCTGATATCATTATGATTGTCGGGCTATTCTCTTGTACTGAGTCTTAGGTACTCTGATCACAATCAGGGAGAGTCAGTGTGGGTGCAGTGTAGATCCAGATGCCTTGTCGCCAGTACTGAATTGACCACACAAGCATCAAGCATGTGTTTTATTGGAACCATGCCAACAAGCAACTGCACCATGCAGCCTTTGCTGACAACTGCCACACAAACTGTTACACAAACCATAACATGACCATTCTGGAACCTGTGATACACATTCTTCTAAAGGATGGCACACAGGACGTGCCCTGAAGAAAGGATGTAACAGCCCCCAGGGCCCCTCCTCCATTCAGCTGAAGGTTTAGGAATATCTGTGAAATATATCAGGGTCAGGCTCCCCTTCTCACAATCTGTATTAGGGGTCATTATTTTGCTTTACTACACTGGGCCTTTGTACTCCTCCCAGAAATAAATAGGCTTGTGTGGTACTGCCGACTGCATCTCATGGCTTCCCTGCGACATACTTACTGACTGAGCCCCCATTATCAGCAAATAATTGCACCTTTGCACCACCATCACTGTGACAACGAGCGCCAATATTATTTACCTTTTCCCCAGAATGTCCTCTATGCTGGGTATGGAGTTGGGTTGGTGGTTGGAGGGTGTTGTCTTCTTCCTTGTAGATGCATGCCTGGAGTTCAGTCCAATTTTTCTGGCCTCTCATGAGCAGGTAAGTCCTACTTACCAACTCAGGAAAACTGGAGGCTTTGGGGACCCTATTCCCAAACTCCTGAGGACATCTTAATTCCAACAATCCATTTGCTAATTCAGTAAACATAGTCCTCTCCGGGTCTGTGCCCCAAGAGAAGAAGGTACAAGGCCAGCTTCTGTCAGTTGTCAGGTCACAGGACAACATCAGTCACCCACAAGACTGACAGACTATGTGCTTCAGGTCTAAAGTGTATTACAATGCACAGATTGGAAGCATCTTCATGGATCCACCCACCCATGATGATGTGTGCAATGCCAGGGGACTGGTGTGCTTGTGTGCAGATCAGATCACATGACGTCGAGCCCTCCATGTGACCCCGCCTTCCGACCGGTGGCCCGCCTCACTTCAAGCAACCTCAGCCCGGGACCTCACCACACTGGAGGCAAAGATGAGCCTGTAAGTTGCAGTGCACCAGCCGCCTCTGGTCCAGTATGTCCTACCACACAATCACTCTTCAAACTGAGAAGATGCTACTCTCACTCAGTGTGGCAAGCGCTTAGCAATGCCACCTAACATATAAAGGGCACCAGTGAACTGCCACCTCCAGTGCCCCACCATGATACCACAAAGCTATTTCCTCTTACAGTGACTGATTATTATTATTACACCCAGAGACTACAAAAATAGAAGGAAGGAACAAGAAAAAGAGAGTGAGTAATGAATGGCACAGAATAGAGAGCAGAGAGGTGAGATAAACTAGATGAGAGAAAGTATGACCAAACAAGAAAAAACAGTAAGTGAAGACAGTGGGACTCAGTCAAAAAACAGGATGAACAATCACTTTATGCCTCCAGTGACCATGCAACTCTACATTGCACAGGCACAATGGTAGTCTCCATGCTTCAACTAATCATCCAAAATTGTGTGTGAGCACTGGCCACCACGAAAGTGACCAGAAAGAGACACTCCCCATTGTCACAAGTGCACTCACCAAATGGAAGAATGACTAAAGATGTTTGACAATGACCAAATAATGCTTGTTTGCCAGCATCTTACCTCGCAGTAATACAAGTCCATGGGGATCCTAACTAGCTAACTAATCCTATGCAGAACCTGCCACTGATAATTCGATGAATCAGGCAATTTTGTCAAGTGATAACTCCTTCTAAACTTTAGAGGTGAGGAGCTCTTCAAAACTTATTTCAAGATCTCCAGAACACAAGAGCACAGCTGCTTTGCACACCCATTTCTATCCTCAATTGAACCCAGACTTTGAGGAATTAGACTTTGAAAACCTTAAAGAAAGGAAGGCACATCAATTGACTGCATCTTTGCTTGCCTATGGGAACCTTTGAGCACATGCACTGAAGATTACTCCCACAAAGTACAGGCACAGATCGTACAAGGATACCGTCGTCGGTACTATGTGGACTAATACTGAAACAATCCGGCATGACATTGGACACTATACTGACTCTAAGATAATCCCTTAAACTTTCTACTGCATGGGCTGAACAATTAGAGTCATCAATGAAGAGCAAAGCAGATGAACACAATGCATCCAAACCCAAACAGTTTGTGGGCTCCAAAACCCATGGGAAAGCCTCAGAATAAAGAACATTTCAAAATGCACTGTCTAGCCTAGAAGTAATCCTGGTCGTCAGTGATGCCATCCTGATCTTTAAAATGCAATAACCAATCACCTTAGTAGGATAAAAGACATCCTCATAAGAATCTCCAAGTATGGCTTTCTCCTACAGCAAAGGCAACTTCTTGAGGGAAGAACTGGTAGACAGGGAGACTAACACCAATGCATTGTTAAAAGAAATAAGGATGCCACCGCCATAAGTAGACAACCCGCTCTATCTGAGCAGGATTACCACACAGACTGTAAAGAAAGATCTACAACCAGGACTCAAAGTAGCGAGCGATGCAACCTCTGGCTCGGCCATCTCAAAGGTTGAGAGACTGTGAGTGGTAATTGAGGCTAAGAAAACTTTAAAGATCTCTGGACAAATTTCATCTATGCCTGGGATTTCTCTTCCCACTAGTTTATTCACTGCTTTGCTTATTTCTTCCATGCTTATACTCTGTTCTAATTGTAGGAGTGGGGTTCTCCAATATTGACACCCCAAAAATCTACCTCAACAAAACATCCACTATTCAACTAATCAGAAACGGTGTTCAACTTCATGAGGCAATGTATCCCCGAGATAAGGCACCTCCAAGCACATTGAAAATATCAGAAAAACAGTAAATTAAGTAAAGTGCGTACTTAATAGCTGAGTTCTGTATCAGCAGAACAGTCTAAAGGATGTATTACAAAACGTCATACAAAATGGGGTATAGAGTTACTGCCACAAATGCTCTTCAGCAAATAGGGCATTACAGAGAAATGCAGAATCACAAATATTCTAAATCCCAACTGGGCAGCAAACTCAGGAAAGAAATGGGCAGGGTGCCTAGTGGCATCCAAAAAGTCTCAGGGGAGTTCTGGCTCACCCGCAAAATTGAGAGTTCTTATTCATTAGTTTCGGATATGAAATTAATAAAGCTGCAGAGTTGTTATGGTTTAAGGAAATATATAATTTAATTAGCAAATCAGAAAACAGTTCTATTAAATGTCACATTGTCTTAACACCTAAGCACTATTCCTCTACAGAAATATTTATACTGCCCGCTCTACCATAAAATCATCTGGAGATGATGAAACAAACTAGATACATGAACAACAGCGCCCTCTTATGAATTAATAGGGTACAGTGACCTAACAAAAGGACCTTAACATGCAGTTGCAGTATGTGACTGAACTGGGGAGCAATGACAGTGGAAATAAAATGACCTGATTCTGCTTGAAAGTGTACTGGAGAAATGATAAACAGTGAGGTGTGCAGGGGGAGGACAAAAAGGGACAAAGGTGGCAAGCCTTTTGAACAATGCGGCTGCCAGGCCCAAATTGAGGCTTAGTTGACAAAGTCAGGGAAACACACTTCTGCTCAACATAGGAAAATTGTTTTAGAAGCAACAGTACCATTTTAGTGTGTATATGTTAAGTCGTGGGGTGAAACTACATTCTGCACGTTGTTAATAATGCACAAAAATATAAATGCGCAAATATAAATGCGCAACCGTCCTCTACATAATTTTTTCTTCTCGTATGAAACAAGCGATTGAGATTGATCATTTAAAGATCTTGCGTAAACACACACTATAGCACTATAGGTATTGAAAACCATTTAAATTTTTGCTCACCTCAGCTGCCTGGGAAGCTCAGATTTCAGCTAATTGTACCCCGTTCTTATTACACTAACAGTGAAAAATGAAACACTATTCACTATTGGTGTAATAAAAAATAGACGTCAGTTAGGGCTCCACTCTCTTGGCTTTCTATCCATTTGTATATTACGCTATTAGTGAATAATGTCTCATTATCCACTATTAGTGTAACTAAAAAAACTGGGAGAAAACAAAGCGAGTTGAGCCCCAAACAATGTCCATAAGGGGGAGCTGCCCCTGTGTTCCTGGCACTGATTTTGCCACATCTGATGCCGGGGTCGCAAAAGCAGCTCCAGGGGTCGCAAGAGGCAAGCTAGGGGTCGCAGATGTGATCCTTTGCAACCACTAAAAGAAGGTTAAGTACTTTGCAGGAGCACTTCTCGGGGAGTCAATGAAACTGGCAGAGGAGGAAAAAATTATATCACAAAACCAAACTGGTTTCAGACAAGGAGCAGGGACCACAACAAACACCTTGGCTCTTTCTCTTTTAATAGATAAGCTGGAAATGATTTATAAGCCACTACATTTATGTTATGTTGACTTTAAGTCATAATTTGACATTGTCCGATGTAACATTCTCTGGAGCGATATTAACACTCTGGGGTATCCGCCCGTGTTATTAAAAGCAATAGAACTTGCTAATCTGGATACATGTCTGAGAATACAAATAGGTGACACCACCACCCTTCCAAGAAAGAAACACACCCAACAGGGATTAAGCTCCCTATCTATTTTACCTATTCATGGCTGATTTATCACAAGCACTTCATACAGTTCATCATCATCATCACATAGCTTTATTCGGTTACTTTCGACCATAAAAGCAAATTTACAGTTAATTCTCATGCACCCAAGTTAGGAGCTCAGCAGATCTTACATATGGTATGTGCTGAGGATGTCACACTGATCAGGTGAGTGCAAGATGGACCGCAGGGTCTCACTGGTGAACTTTCAAGGTATGCAAAAGAGAACTGTATGACTATCAGTCATAAAAATCAAGATAATGGTTATCAAAAATAGAAAAAGGAATACTTATCCTGGATATCTACATGGTGAAACAGCCAATAGCAAGGAAGGGTGCTTACCTCAAGACCTGGCAAAAACTGAAGACGCCAGGCGACAAAACACTAAATAATACCTTATGGTTAGAACTGTCAAGAAACTAAAAACCCCAGCCAGGATATATTTAGAGTATTTCATCAACATATCGGGTGCACGGTCAATATGGGATCTGAGGGGCATATTTATACTCCGTTTGCGCCGGAATTGCGTCGTTTTTTTTTACGCAATTCCGACGCAAAACTAACTCCATATTTATACTTTGGCGTTAGACGCGTCTAGCGCCAAAGTCCATGGAGTTAGCGTCATTTTTTAGCGTGGACACCTACTTTGCGTTAATTATATGCAAGGTAGGCGTTCCCGTCTAAAAAATTGACTCCGCGGCATGTGCGCCGTATTTACACTCCCGGGCAAAATTCACGCCCGGGAGTGGGCGGGTCAAAAAAAATGACGTACGGCCGCTTTTGCGCCGTTTTTTATCGCCTGTAAAAGGCAGGCGTTAAGGGACCTGTGGGCTCGAAAGGAGCCCAGAGGTGCCCTCCCATGCCCCCAGGGACACCCCCTGTCACCCTTGCCCACCCCAGGAGGACACCCAAGGCTGGAGGGACCCATCCCAGGGACATTAAGGTAAGTTCTGGTAAGTGTTTTTTTAATTTTTTTTTGGTGGCATAGGGGGGCCTGATTCGTGCCCCCCTACATGCCACTATGCCCAATGACAGAAGTCCCCTGGGCATGGCCATTGGGCAAGGGGGCATGACTCGTGTCTTTGCTAAGACAGGAGTCATTTCTATGGGGGTTGGGAGTCGGAAAAAATGGCGCAAATCGAGTTGAGGCGAAAAATTTGCCTCAGCCTGACTTGCCCCATTTTTTCACGCCCAAGCTCCATATCCACCTACGCCGGCGCTGCCTGGTGTAAGTCGCACCAGGCAGCGCCGGCGGCTAACGCCGGCTAACGTCATTGATTAAATACGGCGCCCGCATGGCGCTTCAGAATGGCGTTAGCCGGCGCTAATTTTTTTTACGCAAAACTGCATTAGCGCAGTTTTGCGTCAAAAAGTATAAATATGGCCCTAAATGTCTTTCCTGCAGTCTTTAAAGAGGCAATTGATCGCTCAATCAGGAGGCTTCTGGCAATTAAATATAAGGCTGTCCTGACCAAAAAGATCACATGGATGGATGATATTGAAGGACTATCAAATTCTTAAACCACAGAAATACCTGATGGCAGGATTGGCTCTGCATCTAAAAAGGAAATGTATGGGTTTTCCTTTGGGTCACCTGCCAGCCCTTTCCCATACATTGCCTTGGCTAAGATCAGAAACGTGAGATTGCTGCTGCTTATGGGGTTTAGGTGAGGAAGACATGGTCCATCTATTGTGTATCTGTCCTAACCTCTTAATGGGCAGAAGAGCTCCTTTAAGAGAACCCTGCAGAAATAGGGGCACTGGCTCGTGCAGACAGGCTGTTATTTCTTGTTTTAATTCCCTTGATAAGCATTTGAATTGTTGTTTTACCAAAATTTTAACAAAAGTCACCAAAAACTTAAGGCCTCAATAGCTTAGCTTACTACATAATTAACTTTATTCTTTAATGAAATAGTACTTTTTTTAAACGTGCATCACATTTTTTATGTAGAATTGTTAACCATTAAGGGAAGAACAGTTTTTACATATGCAAAGATTTAAATTAATTATGCAGAATAAACAACTTGAAACTTGAACTCAAAACTTGAGAGCAGAAAGTCAGTAAAGATGTTGTGCAAGTGTTAATTCAATATTGAAAATTAAATGAAGCTCTACTTTCAAGTGCTGGACACATTAGTTATAGAATATTTCTTCTACTATTGGCAGGGAGTGGTCAAAAGTAAACCACATACCACTTTGGGATGTTCTGATTTAGAAACGTTTACCAGCACAACTGGCACAAAAAAACTGTATTATGTCGAGGACACAGTGCCTGGTCTTGCTGTGGTGCACATTTAAATCAGTGCCTGGTCTTACTGTGGTGCACATTTAAATAAGTGCCTGGTAGTAAAGTATACAAAAAGTGAGGATGGAATTCTTTAATCTCAGCCACTGGTAATTACTTGACCCAGCTGTATGAAAATTGGCTTTGACCCTCCTCCAATGGTAACAGTCAAGACTGAGCTGCTATGCTAGGCCCTGCCTGAACAGGAACACAAACAACCAGCCTCACCCTTGTTAGGGGCTCATCAGCTGGATATACCTTGGTTTCAATTGCACAGTGTTCACAGGCCCCACATCTGGGCATACCCGTCCCACTTAGGGCGGCACACTAAATTATACAAAAGTGATGGCTGGAATGCTTCGATTAATCTCAGCCACTATGAATTTCTCAGCCCTCATCCCAGTCCATTGTTATTTTGCACACCACCCACCTTAGTTTGGACCCAGCTATATGCAAATCAGTCTTGACCCTGCACCAATTGGAACAACGAAGACTGAACTGATAAGTTAGGCCCGCTCTGAACAGGAACACAAGCAACCCAGGGCTGGTTTTGTGCTTGTTATAGGCTCATTATCTGGGTGTAGCTTGATTCCAGTGAAGCTGTGTATATGGGACCCATGTCTTAATACAGTATATATGTTTTGCCACCCGGGAATGAGGTCTCGGGGCCCTAAGGCCAACCCTATGCCACACACACCAGTTTCTGTGCGTGGGAACATTTTAAACTAAAAAAAGAGACAGAAAATCACCAGTTATAGTTATTTCTAGTAACTGTAACTCATGACATACAGTTACTATAACTCGCTCCCTGCCATGTTCTGCTAAATACTCCTTATACTGCGTCACTTATGACATCTTCTCTAACATAATTGATAATATCACTGCAACATTTGCAAATAAATTATTGATGAGTAAACTGTGCATGGTGAGGGCGCGAGTTATAGTTACTTTAGAGCACGAGTTACTTGAAATAATTATAACTGGTGAATTTCTATGTGCTTTATTCATAAGTTTAAAACGTTACTTAGTTACTGAACATTTCAACTAACTAAACGTTACTTTAACCTTTGTTGAAGCTGCGGTTCTATGCACATGATCCCACAAGCGTAGTACACACAACTTCCAGACACACTGCATCAATATCCCTTGACACCCTTTTGTGGTCTATTCTGCCATCTATTTTTGACAAGATGAAATAATTGAGCGACTGAGTATAGATAACAAGCTGGTCTTTGCCGTAGCTGAGCTGCAAGGCATACGAGTACCACTAGGTGGCAGTGTTTGGTGTCATTTGTACAAAACAGAACCTGTAAATCTACACGTCAGAGAATAATTTGCGTTATAAATACTGTACTGGTACCGTAATAAAATATTTAAGGCTCGAGGATCTCCAGGCAGTGTGTGAGTGTTTCTGAGACGTGGTCTTGTGTCTATGGGGGTGCGACGTGACGTCACGACTTCATATATTATTTGGAGAATGCTGCAATGCCTTTGACATACCTCTCTTTTTGATTTGAATCTAAGGATGATAAGATCGAGTTTCTTTGGAAGGTGAAATCAATAAATACGAATACGTTTTGAGAGGGGAGACACTTAAATATGACGAAGAGTCCGAGGATGGTGGCACCTTGCGCCCACGGGAGGTTGAGAAGGATGCCTTTGGTCAGGCACGCAACGAAAAATGTGTTAAATATAAAAATACATTATTGTTTCAACTTGGGTACCACTGAACACATCAAACTCTGAACATTAGAGTCAGTGCACAGACATTTGTTATGGGCTTTCCCCTGGCACAACTGCAGCACCAGGGATACCATGGGGCAATAGAGATGCTGGGGGCGGACGCCCCCACCTAACTTGGGGGCATGTTTATACTCTGTTTGCGCCGAATGTGCATCAAAAATATTGACGCGCATTTGGCGCAAACCTTGCACCATATTTATACTATGACGCCAGACCCAGAGAACGTCAAAATTCCTCCATGTGCGTCATTTCCTGGATGTGGGAAACTGCCTTGCGTTAATGACATGCAAGGTAGGCGTTCCCGTCCAAAAAATGACTTTAAGGCCTGTGCGCCTTATTTGTACTCCCGCGTCATTTTGACGCACAGGAGGGGGCGGGTCTTAAAAAACGTTGCACAGCCTGATGTGCGCTGTTTTTTAACGCCTGGGTGAGGGCAGGCGTTAAAGGGCCTGTGGGCTCACTTCCATGGTCTCTGACCATGGAAGCAGTCCAGAGGTGCCCTCCCCTGCCCCCAGGGACACCCCCTGCCACCCTCGCCCACCTCTGGAGGACACCCATGGATGGGTGGATCCATCCCAGGTAAATAGAGGTAAGTATACATTTTTATTTTTTTAAAGTGGCATGGGGGGCCTAACTTGGGCCCCCCTACATGCCACTGTGCCCAATGGGCAAGGGGGTATGTGCGTCAAAAAATGGCGCAAGTCCGGTTAGAGACATGATTTTTTACACTAACCTGACTTGCACCATTTTTTGACGCACAACCCCCATTTTTCCCTACGCCGGCGCTGCCTGGTTAGAGTCATTTTTCTTACTCTGACCACCCCGCAGCGCCGGCTAACGTCAATCCATAAAAAAGGCACCCGCCTTGTGTGTAGGAAGGGTGTTAGCCGGCGGTACATTTTTTTACGCAAACCAGCATCTGCGCTGGTTTGCGTCAAAAAGTATAAATATGGGCCTTGGGGGCTTATTTAAGAAAAGTGGCGCTGCACACAGGGCAGCGCCACTTTTCTTACGCCCCTTGGTGCCCCCCGAACACCACCATGTGTGCGCCGTATTTAAAATACGGGGCACCATTATCGTAGTTAGGAAACTAGCGTCTAATCTCTTAGGCCCAGAATTAAGAGGGCCTAGCGCCATTCCAGTGTCACAATAGCATCATTTGTTTACGCTAATGTCGCATTGGAAGGCCAAAAACACTGTGCCATATTAAGAAAGTGGGCTATGCTTGCATTGGGCCACTTTGAAACCCCTTGCGCCACATTATGCCTGTGCCAGGCATAATGTTTTCAAGGGGGGGCGTTCTGGTGCTAGGATGGCTGAAAAAATGGCGCCAAGAAATCTAAGAGATTTCTTTGCGTCATTTTTATCGCCATTTTTAATGCCTGCTAAGAGCAGGCGTTAAAGGGAGGCTCCCATTGTTTTCAATGGGCCTTTGGGTGCTTTGCAGGATTAGCGTCAACATATTTTACGCTAACCCTGCAAAGCGGCAGACTAGCGTAAATTACTAGTACCTCTGACTACTCCCATGGCGCGCAGTATTTTAAATATGGCACACACACATGGTAGTGTTAGAGGAGCGCTATGGGGCGCAAGAAAAGTGACACTGCACTAGGTGCAGCGCCACTTTTCATAAATCTGCCCCTTAGATTTCCTTGTGCCATTTTTTGGCCCCCCTAACGGGGGAACGTCCTCTTTGCATACATTATGCCTGGTGCAGGCATAATGTAGCGCAAAGGGTTACAAAGTGGCGCAATGCAGGCATTGCGCCATTTTGTAAATATGGTGCAGCATTTTTGGCCTTCTAATGCAACATTAGCGTAAAATATTATGCTAATGTGGTGTTGGAATGGCGCTAGGGGCTCTTAAATATGCCCCATAATGTTTCTCCAAACTCACCAGGTTGATTAGTCAGTGGACTAGTGCATCTGCTCCAGGGATCTGTGTTTAACCTCATACATGTTTGCATCCTGGCAGACCACTCAGCCTTTTATCCTTCCGAGGTTGATAAAATGGGTACTATTGAGTTGGGTAACAATAAACATCTTTTATTTCAGGGCCAAGAAACACAAGATTTGGGTGACTATGCACTTTACAAATACATTAGTTAACTTCTGAGCCCATGGTGAAGCAGGACCTCTGTAGCCAAAGCAACGCTGAAGCATTCTGGAGCATAAAATTTAGACAGTTTTAGAAAGGTTTCACAAGCTGTCCATGTTGTGATCACAATGGCTCTGTGCTCCTATGAATGGTGGGTGGATTGTCACAGTCAATGACAGAGCCCGTAATTGTGAAAAAGACAGCTTTAATGAGGTAGGTCTGCATACTACAACAAAGTGCAGCACAGGTGCGGCTTCTTCGCAATGGCGAAGGAGCGTCACCCCCTGGCTAAACCAGCAGCTGAAAAATGAAGCAATAGTTTACTATTGTTTTATTTTTCAGCTGCTGGCTCAGCCAGCAGTATGTGCAGGAAGGGGCGGGCTGGGCCATGGTAAGGGGGAGAGGAGAGGGGGAGTGGAGTGCACTTATGTGCGCATGTGCGTTTGGCCGGCCGTCATGGGCAAGGCCAAACACACATGCGCACTTAGGTTTCTCCAACCCAGCTGTTTTACACAGCCGGGTTGGAGAAACTGCACAGACTCCCATGCAGTATCTGAGCAGCAGACCAAGATGCTCAGACCAATCCTGGAGCTGCTCTCATGCTAGTTTTAGCATGATCGCAGTGCTAGGATTGCATGGGGAGCCTGAGCTGGTGTCCTAGGGACCGCTGGGATACCAACACCATCAAGAGGGAATAGGAGTAAGGCAGCCTGTGTTGGAAAGGAAAGTTTTTTTTTTTATTTCTTTTTATTTCACCCCCTCCCCCCCACACCACACCCCTGCCCACCCCTCCCCTTGAGATTTGTGGCGGCCACCGCTGGTACAGCAGCTTTCTCCATCCCCCTAGGGACTAAACCTAAGAAAAAATGAATACAAATCAATACTTTCCTATTACTTAACTGACCCACTGACAACCTTCCTGAATCCACTAATGCTCCTTTCAAGCTTTGTGTGCAGAAATGAATAACCTACCAGTCCTATAAGCCTTCCATATTCAGTCACCACTTTCTTGTATCCATTGGTCCAGCACCTATCTATACATCATTTTCATAATTTCCTACTTCCTGGACCTTCCTGTCCTAATGTCAGTTTAGTTAAGGTGGAACAATTACTGCACCTCCAGAATGCATTGAGGGACTGTCCACTGAAGTGAATGATGCCAGTATACAGATCAAAACCCCGCTGACATCATCAACAAGGGAACCTTCAAGTATGCCTATTGTTGCTGATTATAGAGACACAGTGCTGTGTAAAGAGAACATTACTTTTTCTACACTGGTTGGCCCCTTTAAGTTGCTAAATGAAGGCCAGGCATGGAGCATGCTGTACTTAATGACATGGAACCAATTTGTACCTCATCTCTTGAGAGCTATGAATTAGTGTTTGATATCCTTCGTTGGAGCAATCAAACCCATTATGGTCACAGCTCATGACCTCAGAACCAGGGAACCAGGCTTAGCTTTTGGTGTTGGGTCAACACCCTGTGATTCTGGGCAAACCACTTTATCTCCTCATGCTTAAAAAAAAAAAATCTGACTTTATGTAATGTAACTGGTGCTCATGTAAAGCACTCCAATGCCCTTGGGTTGAGTTTGTGTTATATAAAACTCCAAAAAACAACCAAAAAACAGAGCAGCATAGTTAGAGTTGTGAAGGCTACACTAGATTGCTACACAGGCTCTCAAGGATCTGCAGTGCTCACGTTGGTATTGAGAATAACGTGTAAGATCTTGGCAAGGATTTCCCTGGCTATGATTCAACAAGGTCTATGTAGTATCTTGTGTGTGTCCCCAATCTCTGTACGTCTGAGCTGGTGTCTGGGATGCTGAGAGTGAGTGATGTAATATAGCATTATAGCCCGCGGTAGCGGGCTATACCACCCATTAAAGGCCCTCTCCAGTGTTATCAAGGGAGCGGGACTTTAATGCGGGTATAGCCCAGCTACGGAGGCCTATAAAGCTATTAGAACATTCTGCCACTAGAGGGCAGAATGTTCTAACAAATAAAATAAAGGCCTCACGGATCCGGAGGGGATTAAAATCTCCTCGGGCTCCGTGAGGCCTTTGTTCACAGCAACAGTTGTGGCCAACATTGGAATGTTGGAGCTTCGGGCTTCTACCGGCCATTAGAAGCCCAGAGCACTCCATTGTTTTCAACGGAGCTCCCAACATTCTGATGTTCTCATGGAGTGATTGTGTGCGGTCTTCAGTGGAAGCTAGGAGAGAGGGACAGTTGGAGAGAGGATGGAACCCTCACAGGACCTGCTGTTAGCTAAGAGCCCAACCTATAACAAAGAATTTACCCCCTACCTGTGTGACTCTAGTCTCTTGTAGGAAGACCCTACCCTCAGACTACAAAAGTTTGTCCATCTACAGAGCACATCTCTCTCTGCACCTCCTTCCTCTGCATGGGTTTTAATGCTGTTGATAATACGAAAGAGAAATTAAAGTTTTAACTGTTTTATTACTTCAGCACATGGTCCTCACTTTGCCTAATTAGTTCAGTGACTCATAAAATGGCGGTGAAGCTGGTTCAAGCCTTGTAAACAACCCTGCCAGGATCCGTCTGTCACATCACGCATTTCCTAGAACTGTAAAAACTTAAATGTCTTGCTAACAAGAAATATGCTAATAGCAATTTGATGTTTTCGAAGTGGGCAAACCACTTTATCTCCTCATGCTTAAAAAAAATATCTGACTTTATGTAATGTAACTGGTGCTCATGTAAAGCACTCCAATGCCCTTGGGTTGAGTTTGTGCTATATAAAACTGCAAAAAAAAACAAAAAAAACAGAGCAGCATAGTTAGAGTTGTGAAGGCTACACTAGATTACTACACAGGCTCTCAAGGATCTGCAGTGCTCACGTTGGTATTGAGAATAACGTGTAAGATCTTGGCAAGGATTTCCCTGGCTATGATTCAACAAGGTCTATGTAGTATCTTGTGTGTGTCCCCAATCTCTGTACGTCTGAGCTGGTGTCTGGGATGCTCAGAGTGAGTGATGTAATATAGCATTATAGCCCGCTGTAGCGGGCTATACCACCCATTAAAGGCCCTTTCCAGTGTTATCAAGGGAGCGGGACTTTAATGCGGGTATAGCCCAGCTACGGAGGGCTATAAAGCTATTAGAACATTCTGCCACTAGAGGGCAGAATGTTCTAACAAATAAAATAAAGGCCTCACGGATCCGGAGGGGATTAAAATCTCCTCGGGCTCAGTGAGGCCTTTGTTCACAGCAACAGTTGTGGCCAACATTGGAATGTTGGAGCTTCGGGCTTCTACCGGCCATTAGAAGCCCAGAGCACTCCATTGTTTTCAATGGAGCTCCCAACATTCTGATGTTCTCATGGAGTGATTGTGTGCGGTCTTCAGTGGAAGCTAAAAGCGAGGGACAGTTGGAGGGAGGATGGAACCCTCTCAGGACCTGCTGTTAGCTAAGAGCCCAACATATAACAAAGAATTTACCCCCTACCTGTGTGACTCTAGTCTCTTGTAGGAAGACCCTACCCTCAGACTACAAAAGTTTGTCCATCTACAGAGCACATCTCTCTCTGCACCTCCTTCCTCTGCGTGGGTTTTAATGCTGTTGATAATACGAAAGAGAAATTAAAGTTTTAACTGTTTTATTACTTCAGCACATGGTCCTCACTTTGCCTAATTAGTTCAGTGACTCATAAAATGGCGGTAAAGCTGGTTCAAGCCTTGTAAACAACCCCTCCAGGATCCGTCTGTCACATCACGCATTTCCTAGAACTGTAAAAATTAAATGTCTTGCTAACAAGAAATATGCTAATAGCAATGTGATGTTTTCGAAGTTTTCAGTGTTTGTTAGATTCCAAGGCAGCTCCAGGACAGCTTTCTATCTTCTGTGTGAACTTACAACTCTTTGCTAATTGAGTGGTTTGGTTTTCTGCTAGTTCTTGAGATGTTTGTGTAACTGTGCCTTACAACTCTGGTGTTCCTTTAATCTTAACCTGTGGTCTGGGGACCCCTGCGGGTCCCCGAAGCCTACTCAGGGGGTCCACCGCTCCTTAGAAAATTAAATAATATTAATATATTTAAAAAGTATATATAAATAAAGAAGCAAAATAAATGTACATTTTTACATTTTAAAACGTTCTGTAAATGTGAAAACTTTAAATTGGAGGCTGAAATGTAAGTTAGTACCCTCAAGTGCTGACTAAAGTGAAATGTTAGTATTTGGTACCCTCGCCCCAGTCAATGCCGCTTGCCTCTGGCCCACCAAACTGGTGCAAACACCAACCCCCTCAACAAAATATTCCCCTGCAAGGGGATTGTGTTCTGCAAAACAATACTTGCTTCGCGTTCCTAAAGTACGGAAAGCAAAATGGGTTGGAAAATCTTTTTCTTTTCTAGCATCAAATGTTTGGATCTCTGGACCTCTGCAATTCTGTGCTATTCCCATTGAAAGCCAGTTTAAGGCTCAGTTGAAGACCTTTTGTTTCAGGAATTGTAGATTCTGTTCTTACTCTCATGTTTGTGCCAGGACCAGTGGGGTAACGAAACTGGAGGGGGCTCCCATGCAAAGATCATGGAGGGGGCCCCCGTCCGGACTCACTCAGGCCAGGTGCTGTGCAGTGTGGACTCCCTTGAGCTTGGTGGCCCTCCACGCACATCAGGGGCTGCGGGGGCCTCTGTTACACCCCTGTCAGAAGAGCAAGGAGGCCAGTTCAGGGATCTCACCCCAATTCACCCCGTTATCGGAGCATCAAGTCACATTGGCTATTTCCAAGATGAAATCTGGGTCTCCATTGGATCCCTGTCCACCCAAGATTTCCACCTAGTCCCAGATGTAGTGGCCCCACATCTGGCCAAGATCGTCAACGCCATGTTTAGCTCTGGTGTGTTTCCAAGGCAGTGGAAGGCTGCTATGGTTCTTCCACTGTTCAAGAAGCCCAACCTAAACGAGCAGTATCCGAACAACTGCCGGCCTATTTCCAGGCTTCCCTTTCCAGAAAGCTGGTGAAGAAAGCCATGAAGACTCAACTGGCTGCATTTTTGGAGAACAATGGTCTGCTCAATGACACACAGTTTGGTTCCCATAGTGGCCACAATACAGAGTCAACACTCATTATGGCCACGGAGGAAATCAGGGCCTCAGTGGTTAAGGGTGGCAGTGCCACCCTTATCCTACTCGACCTATCTGTGGCTTTTGACCCGGTCAATCATGACCTTCTGATTGACGGATTACAGAGCTTGGGGATCCAGGGCATTGCTCTTAACCTACTGCGATCATTCCTCACAGATCACATTCAAATGGTCTCCTGCAAAGACTTCGGAACCCTTTAAGCTGCCAAATGGGGTACCACAGGGCTCATCATTGAGCCCGTCGCTCCTCAATCTCTACACCATCCCCCTGGCAGCCTTAATTAAATCATTTGGGTTGTCGCTGGTTTCCTACGCCAACGGCACCCAGATTGTGGTTTCACTATCTGACAAGGGTTCTGATATGAGCAACACCATTTGGAAATGCATGAGCGCAGAGAGCCTTTGGATGGACAAAAATTGTCTTCAACTAAGTTCGTCAAAGACAGACGTCATTTTGTTTGGCAATAATCCCACTTTTTGGTCCCCCTCTTGCTTGGGGGCCTGATAAATTAGGCACCCTTCCGATGCCAGTTAAGAAGGTAAAAAACCTCAGCATCCTGGTCGATGACTGACTTAACTTTAAAGAACAAGTCAATAAAGTAACCTCTGCATTGATCTTCTCGCTACGCATTGTGAAGAAAGTTGCTCAATTCTTACCATTTGATATGATAAAGATGGTCATTATTGCATTAGTTCTATTGAGAGCAGACTACTGTAATGGTCTGTACCAAAATTTGCCTAAAAAATCTATGAACAAACTGCAAATTTTGCAAAACTCTCTAGATTTGGCTCGGCCTCACAAGTCATTAGGAGACTGCACTGGCTACCTGTAAAGAAGTACATAGTCTTCAGGGGCCTTTGTACGGCATTTAAAGCACTTCACAGACTTGATCTCATTTATCTTAGGGACAGGCTTAGATGGTATCAGCCCGGCAGGGCTCTCCGCTCTAGCTCCGCCAGAAACCTGGTAGTTCCCACTTGCAAGTTGTCCACTTTGGGAGGCAGGAATTTTGTCATCTGCACAGCCCAAAATTGGAATTGACTGCCTCCGGAGCTAAAAGCAGCCACCTCCCTATCAAGGCTCAGGAAAGCTCTGAAAACCTGGCTATTTAGTCATGATTATCCATTGTTTTGGTCACCAACTCACCTGTCACTGGTAGCGCTAAAATGACTCCGGGCATAAGATGCAGTCTATAAATTATCAAATCAAATCAAATCGCATCAATCTGAATGGGACTTTCTAACTGGGTACTGTAAGGTATCAAATTAATCGTCATATTAAATGTAACTTGAAATGAATCCCACTTTTAATATTAAACAACTTTTAGAAAGTTGCCACTCTGTGCCCCAGCCAGACCAGTGGCCTCACAAAGGCACTGGCACACAGACAGCTTTCTGCCCACCTGGGGAGACGTGTGAATGACTCCCAGGCTATGAACAAAGGTAGTTGCACAGAGTGAGGTGTGACCTTCTCTCCCAGGATGGCCACTCAGGATTTTAGCCCAAAAGGCGAGCTTCAAAGGGGAAGCTGCCTTTGAAGGGCCAACCGAGGCAACACTCCTGAGCAGGCCATTTTTCCTGTGGGCGTGTATCCCTTAAGTAGGCACACCCCTGGGGTGGGCTACCAAGCTAATGGCGACAGACGAAGGGCTGTGCCATCTTGAAAGGGGCAAGAATGTTGCACTCTGGGATAGCCGGATGCCACACATTGCGGAAAACACATCACCCAAGAGGAGGGGACCTAATAGCCCATTGGCTAGTGACTGTGTTGTCCCCTTGGGGCTCTTTCTTGGGATAAAATTGGTACCCCTGTCTCCCTGCTGGCTGCTCAGTACATTGTGGATTTGGAGAAAGGACTGAAGGAGGACCATCCTGCAGGTATGTGAAGTGCACAAAGAGAGGCTGCACCATCAGAAGGACTACAACTAACTGCTGCACTTTGGGCTAGTAAAGATTGGATTGTGTCTGTGGCACCTGGCCAGGGAAAAAGTTGATTCCCAGCATCAGATTGAAGAAGTGACTCCAAGGGTCAGTTGGCTGGACCCTGGAACAGCACTATGGCCATCAAAGCTGGAAGAGCCCAAACTGTGACGCTAGTAGCCACCGCAGAAGTTTTGCCGCTATCCACCACTGTGCACCTCAAGAGACTTATCCGAAATAGACAAAGGTTGCACTTGTGTATGCTGAACCTGTTGGTGTTGTCTGTTCTTGGATTGATTGCCCAACAGCGACACTAGCCCCCACCAAATATTTGCAGCCTGACAGCTGTGTCATGAGAACCGAAGGTCTGCTGCAGCTGCTCTTCGATGATTGCAAAGAGGACTTCGTGGGACCCGAGGTACAGTGGCCAAAGTCACCCCACCTCAACCGTGGACCGAGTGCTCACCCAGAATGTACCCCATCAACTGCAGGCCATTAGGCGCATCAATGAACAATATTTCATCCAGCATCAGGACCACTCCATTGGCTATGGTGGTTGTTTCCTAAACCCTGTAACTGGACTGGAAAACAGCTCTGGTGGCCAGGTTATTCTCCAAAATATCCTTACTGGCCTCCTTGGCCTCTGCCCTGCCAGAATTAGTCATCCAACTAGGGTGGGAGTTGCCGAAAAAACTTTCACACTTTTCAAAAGCTTGCAAACATTTTGTTGACCAAAGCTTGTTTGCAGTTGCATTTAAAGTTTTTAAATGCTTTAAAAATTCATATCTCCAGAACCCTCTTGTGGATTTTAACAATCAAGGACTCAAAAATTTTGGAACAATATGCTCTATTTTTAAAAATTGGTTTTGTGTCTTTTTCTTGTTGTGTGACTTTCATATTTCGTATTTCGTTGTTTGGTGCTGTTACATGCTTTACACTAAGGCCCAAATTTTTGCGCCACTTTTGAAACACAAGGGTGCACCGTATTCAGATGAATACAGCGCACCACTGCATTTCCCCCTGTGCTGGCGCTGAATTAGGCGAGGGTGTCTGCGTTGAGGGGATAGATTGTTTATGTGCATGAAGCTGTCCCTTCCTGCACATAAACAATCTATAATGGCGATTTGGCACTTCTATGTGTGCTGAAAAATGCAGCACACATAGAAGTATCAAAGCGTCATTTGGAAGGATTGTTTATGTGCCGGAAGGGACACCTTCCTCCATGTAAACAATTGTCCATGGCATTTTGCTTCTTCTATGTGTGCTGCAGAATGCAGCACACATTGAAAAAGCAAGCAATGAGGAGGAATAAAAGCATTCCTCCTCATTTTGCCATGCTAACGCCACCCCTGGGGTGGCAATAGTTTTAGGCGCTGCCTCAGGTTTACGACAACTCATAAATCTGAGGCAACGTCAAAAGGAATGGGTGTTGCGGTGGAACGCCCACAGCAACACTCATTGCATGCCCCTCCGATGCAGAAAACTGCGTCAGAGTGGCCCATATTTACAGGGGGGCACAACGCCACAAAAAAGTGGCTTTACACCTCCTTGTAAATATGGAGCAGTGCTTAGCGCCACTGGGGCATCCCGAAAAGGGGTGCTCCGTTGGCCGTAGGGGGCACTTAAATATGCCCCTAAATTCATTTGGCAAGCCTTACTGCTCAGAGCCACAGCTATCCAGGGTTGAGCTTAAGGTTAGGCAAACAGACCTGGCTGGAACCACGACACCATTTTCCAGCAAATACTTAGTTTTGTTGTCAGAATTCATTCAAGTAGTATCCAAGTCTATGCTATTTGGTTTTAACGCAATGACAACACCATACATTTAATGGTTGTTTAGGTAACAGCAATAATCACCCTCCAGTGCATGATGTGTGATACAGGAGCCAGTACGAAGTATCAGATGGTGATACAATGTTGCAGTTACCCAGCATGCCATGAGATAGCAGCAAGCATCCCTGAGTGATGCTGAAGATTGCAGAAGCATGGAATCATAATGTCAGTCATTGATAAACCATTCCCTTACGCCCACCAGACCCTACGGGGCATATTTATGAGTCCCTTGTGCCGATGAAGCATCACTTTTTATGACGCTTGGGTGACTCAGACTATAAATTCATATCTATGAGGCCACGCAAACCCACTTTGCGTGGCTTTGAATAGCATATATATATATATATATATATATATATATATATATAGAGTAAGGCAATGCAGCGTAAATTACAGCATTGCCAAACTCTGCACAAGGGAGGTGTTCCAGGGGCGTTGCGGTGGGTGTTCCCACACAACACCCATGGATTTTGATGCTGCCCCAGATTTACTTAATCATGTAAACCTGGGCCAGTACCAGAATCTTATGCCTCCCGAAGTGAGGTGTAATGAGGGGAAATAAGTTTATTTCTTCTTGTTTTTTCCTCTTTCCATGTGTGCTGCATTCTGCATCACACATAGAAAGAGGGAAACACCTCTCAGGATTGTTTTTGTGCAGGAAGGTGCGTATTCATGCAGAAAAACAATCCTGATGATAACACAGGCGCCCTTGCACCATGGTACAAGGGTGCCTGCGTTGATGCTAGGCTGCTGCAACGGTGCCAGCGCAGGGGGAAGGACAGGAATGCGCCGTATTGCATATATACGGTGCATTCCTGCCCTTTCACTTTGGCGTAGAGCAATGCAGCAAGGTGACTCGTTGCAATGCCCTGTCCCAAATCCCGGTAAATGAAGGCCTAATTGTTTACACAGACATTTTGCTCCTGACATAACATTTTGTCCAGATGTTTGTGTTATCATTCACTTTCATGATTGGCCCACTCTTGTGGGGACTCATAGAACTTGTTGCCCTGACAAGGATTCACATTGCCCAGTATATTAAGCATCGCCATGGATCTTGGACATTGAAACAGTCGGAGATGTTGTCAGCTTACGTTGACTATCCCAGTAAGTGGACAATCCATTTTGTGGTCTGTGGTGAATGGTAAGGTGCAGATCTCTGGGACAGAGGTACAGACTGCGTACAGTTGTTAGTCAGAAGCATGTGTCTGCAATCCTAGAGTCGTGTGATTGCTCCGTTTTCAGTCTTTGAGTGTGTTTACTTCATGGTTGTCACAACTGGGCTTCAATGAGGAGGATTTGTTTGTTGCACACCACCCATGTTCTGACCATTTGGAAGACAGATGGCTTTTCAGCATATATCTGGTTTTATAAACTGCAAAGTAACAGAGCTCTGAACAGTATGGTATTGTAGCACATCATAAGGGAGTAGGTGCCAGTCGTAGGGGCTGGGAATGCACAACAGATTTACTGTGGTGGCAAGGCATAAAAAGGGAAAAGGGCACAGCGATGTTCTTCTAGAACATCTGTAATTGGGATGGTAGGCCGAGGAGGTTTGTTTACTTTTTTTTGTGAATTGTGGAGGTGAGGTGGGCTTTAGCGGATTTGATTGAGATAACATTGCATACCCTTCTTAGAAAGAGAACTTTAAGCATTGCTTTTTCTCTTTCTTGCATTTCTTTGCCTAACGCCTAGAGATGTTACTGCTGCTTGGCTAGCCTTCCAGAGGTCTTGATTCTGGATGCTAGATACAGTGGGGTGACACTGTGTGTTGATTTGTAGATTTTGCCACAGGTCTTGAAGGTGATACTGACAGGAAAATGGGGTCCATTGGAGATCTTCAACGGTTGGGTTTTTCCTATAAAACGTCAGGAAACCTTTCTTGTGGTGTTCTGCAACAAAATTCATGGACCAAAGCTATCTAGATTAATCTCTTTAAACCACTTCTGTACCTGAAGTTGCTTGATGCTGTAAGCTGTCAGAACAAACTTCATGTTGATGGGGCTTCAGCTTGAGGTATGTCCTAGCTATCCAGGTTTGGATAAGGTGAGGGCGTGATTGTCAGGTAGAGCTGGGTGATGATGGATCAAGACCTCTATATGAGATAATACAGATTCCAGGTCTTCATATATATATATATATATATGTATATATATATATATAAATATAAATATATATATATAGGCTGATCATTATCAGCAAGGGGTTTGAGCCTGGAGAGATGCGACATGAGATTGGGGTGAGCTCAGACATGGAGTTTCCCACCTTGGAAACTGTTCAGCAGATGCACGTTTAACCTCCATAGGATGTTACGGTTGAATCCCATCATTTGGAAGACTACCACAGCTCTCTGGTCAAACACAGCACATATATCAAACAGGATGAGCAGGCAGGTGCAATTTTGTTAGTGATCTGGAAGATGTAATGGTTGTTGTCTCCTTGCTTCACTGGCATCTGAAACTGGGGTGGTAGTTATGAAGTTGACTATCAATTCTAAGTTTGTAAGGACACTGGTTAGCGATGGCCTGATCAATGATGTTTCCCAGGAATGGTAGGTGTGTAATTGGACAGTGATTGGAGAGGTCATTTGCGGTTAAAGTTTGATTTTCTTTAGAAGTGCTGTGATTTGTCGGATCTACATGGCATCCTGGATTATTCCTTGTGGAATGGATGCATTGATGAGGGGACGTGCCAATGCTTTTCCATATATCTCATCTATCTCTGTGAAAGTGGATGATGGGATCATGCCATCTTTCTAAGCGGTAGCTTACAAGGGCTAAACTATGTTTATCAGGACTTCAGCGAGAGGGTTTGGAGTGTGGACCACTTGGGAGAGTTGAGAGGTGGAAACGCTGTGCAGGGGTCAGGAATGAGTGTGCTTTTTATGTGGTGTGGTATCCTGTCTTGTTCTTAAATATGTTGATGGTGAGCACTTCACAATGCAGTGGGTATGCATGTTTGTCCCTGTGGGATTTATAGAGTGTTAATGGCCTTGAAGAGACCTCTGCTTTTGTTTGTGGCCCTTCTAATGGAATTTACTATTATATGGCCTTGGTCGGTGTGATGAGGTGGCTGTGGGTGCACTGCAGTACAGCTGTTTTAGGTTGGCTGGCCATTGTAAGTGTGTCAATTTATTTACTGATATCTATTGACCCTGTTGGCAAGCTTCTGGCTGTGTCAAGGAGCAGAGGTATTGGGTTTTTGGGAACAACTTTTGAGTGAGCAATGGGTGTCTGTTGTCAGCTGCAAGGACATTTTGAATACTCTGGGAGGATCTCAACATGTGAGTTGGGGTCTGATGAAGTAGTTAGGGATGTCAGGCCTTTGTAGTCTGTATCTTGTTGAGAGCTCCTGAAAGAAGCCATAATGAATTGGTGCTGTGTTGAACATATTGAAGGCCCTGGTGGTGTGGTTGGTCCAATTGCAATGGAGAGGAGGGTGTTTGATGAGACTGGTTATTGACAGGCAGACACAGACAGACACACCTGGCCTATCCTCTAGTTCACTTACATTCAGAATCGTCAATCTTCCAAAGGGGCTTGATAAGAGTGGCTGTAAGTGAAATTAATCTGCCTCTGTAGGTGATCAAGTCATGAAAAGTTGTTCCCCTCAGGAACATTCTGAGGTGCACAGAAAATCTTTAAATCCTTGACCTTCTCAGGTCTGCTGACACACCATCAGCCACATATATTTGCAAAAATAATACAGAAACTCAAATTCGATAAAGCATAAGCGCATTGTTCTGGAGTCTCTTTACATCGTTGTCACGTGTTTGTGATGCTCTAATGTGACATGTGGATGGTTGCTGCTACCCATAATGCTGGCAAGCAAGATGCCCCTGAACTTTCTAATGCCATTTTGAAAATCTTCGGCCCCAGAGATACCCCAAGCTTAGGTTGTTATATCATCTCAGACCCCTGGTGTGGGAATGTGGTAGTGTATGCTGAGCACTGATTGTGGCATTCTTGATTGAGGTCAAACCTGAAAAGCCCAAAAGCTCCAATGATGTAATATTTATTATGTGGTGTCTATTAGCACTGCTGTGTCTAATCCTTGAATGATTATGGTGCACTTGGGGTGGGAATGGTGTCATCTTAACCCTTCCACAGCTAGGTAAATCACAAATATGTCTACAGCTTGCTTCTCTGCAATTGAGCAGGGGACGACAATGTGTCATCAGCATAAAGAGATCGTCTTACTTGTGGTGCACCTTCAACTTTCCAGGTTTTAGCCCATTCATTGCCTTAGGCAGGTCTTTTGCATGATTTTGGTGGCCAGTTCCCTTATAAAGAGGACGTCCATCTGTAGTAACCCCTCCCCGTTTTGCCTTTGTGCGTTTTCCTTCTGTCTTGGCCATCATTTTGCTGTGATCTAGACTACTGTACTGTACTGTACTGTTCTTGTGGTTAGTGGAGACTTCAGCCATGGAACTTTACGTGCGGGCTGTAATCCTAGCTCCAGAAAGTCACTTGGGTGCATTGCTATCTGAGGTTCAGAGGAGAGTGAGGAACATCACCGCTGTACCATATTCAGCGTTGGCCATGGTCTGTGTTCAGTGGCTTCAGAGGGAAGGAAAGGAGCATGCATGCTAGGTCAGGCAAAGCTTTCTCTTAGTGCCAGTCCAGCATCAGAGTAATAGGCTCCGGTTGTTGGAGTTTGAGCAAGGCCGCCACCACACCGCTGGCATGCTGATGGGAGCAGATCACTTCTAGAACCACTGGTCATCAGTCATGATGTGCTGGGTTCAGGGCACTTCAGTGCACAAGTCAGAAAGCACGCCTAGATCGAAACACACCAGTATTCTAGTGAAAATGCAGGCAACATCTGTTATTTGCCGCTGCTGGGATGTCCCAGTGTCAGGATTGCAAGATGCATGTGTATGCATGTGCATCATGTGTCCTTTGGCTAGAACCAGCCCTGCCTGTGTGTGTAAAGTGCCATCCTCATGCAAGTAATTCCAAATGGCGGTCTCATTTCAGTGACAATGGTGTAAGGTCGGGTAAGAGGACCCGAGTGAGGAGATTGTATGTGACCGGTGCGGCCAAATGGAGAAGAGAAATAAATGACGTCCTTGAGTGTGGTGAAGGGAGTAGGGAGAACTTCGGCAGAGGAAGATAAACAAGCATTTGCAATGTAATAGGTCTTGCATACTTAGAACAAGTTAATTGCAAAACATGCATGGAAACTGAGAAAAGACGACTTTGCAAAATAAAAGAAAGTTAGCTTTAAAAAAATAAAACTTAGCAATTTTGTTTGTCCTGCTGGACACGTTTTTGCCTGTCACAAGCCTTCTGTTTGCGGGGCACTCTAAGTTATAAACAACAGATAGTACCTCGATCACGTCGGGAGCAGCGGACGGGCACTAATTAAGTTGAAATCAATTAGTGCTTGATCCCTGCTCCACACAGAGAAACGGAAATGATGGCAGGCGTGCCTTGACAAATTACGAGGCTGTAAAGAAGATTGCCACCAAAGCAGCAACTGGTGAGCGACAGGCGGGCTCCAAGCCCTTTACTGACCACAACAGAGTCTTGCAAGCGAGACGCATGCACTAGCGCAAGCACTCGCAGGCACGACTCTAATAAAAGGGAGACCTTGGTAAGTTGTTGAACTGTGTCCATCTCTTTTATTGTCTCCCCTAGAGTCTTCTGTGACTGTCAATTTGCTTTTTATGTTTTGTGGAAGACCTATTGTCTATAATAATGAACATAGCGCTGGTTCAGGTCTCTGCTCATGATTGGATGGCTGTCAAGCCTAGTTCTGTTTCAACTGTCCCTGGAGCATTTGTCCTTTAGATTGTTCTTGACCGGATGACTTGCATCCTTCCTCTGCTGATGTGAGAGAACTTGTTTATTTCCCTTTATTTTCAGCACTACACAGGAGTGCATCTCTTTCCTCACTTTTTTTCCTGTTTCTCCTACGGCGCTTTATTTAATTATTTGTTATCAAGGGGCAGGATTAAGAAAAGTGGCGCTGCATCCACTGCAGCGCCACTTTTTTGTGTGTCCCTTAGCGGCCCCTGTCGCCACCATGTGTGTGTCGTAATTAACATATGGCACACCATGGCAGTAGTTAGGGAACTAGCGTCAAAATGATTGATGATAGTTTGGCGCTTTGCAGGATTAGTGCCATAATTTTGACGCTAATCCTGCAAAGCACATTGAGGCCCATTGAAAACAATGCGCAGTGACAGAAGCGACCCTTGACCCTGCTTCCAGCAGGCAGGTCGCTCCTCTCACTGCTGCCCCGCGCCACCTCCCCTCTGCTGTTTCGTTTTTTGTTTTTAGACTTCCTGGGCTTCGTCCTGCCCATTTCCCAAACCCTGCTGCTGCATCCCCGCGGCCCCATCCCCCTCCCTCCACCTCTAATCCGTCTCATTTCCCGCCGCTGAACCCTGCAGCCCCACCCCCCCAGCCTTCCCATTCGCCCAGCCCTCCCTCCTACCAGTTGCCACTCCTTCCCACCTCCCCTCTTATGGCAGCCGCGGCACGGTGACAGAAGGGACCCTTGACCCTGCTTCCAGCAGGCAGGTCGCTCCTCTCACGGCTGCCCTGCGCCGCCTCCCCTCTGCTGTTTCGTTTTTATTTTTAGGTTTCCTGGGATTCGTCCTGCCCGTTTCCCAAACCCTGCTGCTGCGTCCCCGCGGCCCCACCCCCCTCCCTCCACCTCTATTCCGTCTCCTTTCCCGCCGCTGAACCCTGCGGCCCTACTCCAAGCCTTCCCATTCGCCCAGCCCTCCCTCCTCCCAGCTGCCACTCCCTCCCACCTCCCCTCTTATGGCAGCCGCGGCGCGGTGACAGAAGCAACCCTTGACCCTGCTTCCAGCAGGCAGGTCGCTCCTCTCACCGATGCCCCACGCCGCCTCCCCTCTGCTGTTTTGTTTTTGTTTTTAGGCTTCCTGGGCTTCGTCCTGCCCGTTTCCCAAACCCTGCTGCTGCGTTCCCGCGGCCCCACCCCCCTCCCTCCACCTCTATTCCGTCTCCTTTCCCGCCGCTGAACCCTGCGGCCCCACCCTCCCAGCCTTCCCATTCGCCCAGCCCTCCCTCCTCCCAGCTGCCACTCCTTCCCACCTCTCCTCTTATGGCAGCCGCGGCGCGGTGACAGAAGCAACCCTTGAACCTGCTTCCAGCAGGCAGGTCGCTCCTCTCACCTCTGCCCCGCGCCACCTCCCCTCTGCTGTTTAGTTTTTGTTTTTAGGCTTCCTGGGCTTCGTCCTGCCCGTTTCCCAAACCCTGCTGCTGTGCCCCAGTGGCCTTATCCCCCTCCCTCCACCTCTATTCCGTCTCCTTTCCCGCCGCTGAACGCTGCGGCCCCACCCCCTCAGCCTTCCCATTCGCCGAGCCCTTCCTCCTCCCAGCTGCCACTCCTTCCCACCTCCCCTCTTATGGCAGTCGCGGCGCGGTGACAGAAGGGACCCTTGACCCTGCTTCCAGCAGGCAGGTCGCTCCTCTCACAGCTGCCCCGCGCCGCCACCCCTCTGCTGTTTCGTTTTTGTTTTTAGGTTTCCTGGGCTTCGTCCTGCCCGTTTCCCAAACCCTGCTGCTGCGTCCCCGCAGCCCCACCCCCCTCCCTCCACCTCTATTCCGTCTCCTTTCCCGCCGCTGAACCCTGCGGCCCCACCCCCCCAGCCTTCCCATTCGCCCAGCCCTCCCTCCTCCCAGCTGCCACTCCCTCCCACCTCCCCTCTTATGGCAGCGCGGCGCAGTGACAGAAGCAACCATTGACCCTGCTTCCAGCAGGCAGGTCGCTCCTCTCACCGCTGCCCCTCATCGCCTCCCCTCTGCTGTTTCGTTTTTGTTTTTACGCTTCCTGGGCTTCGTCCTGCCCGTTTCCCAAACCCTGCTGCTGCGTCCCCACAGCCCCACCCCCCTCCCTCCACCTCTATTCCGTCTCCTTTCCCGCCGCTGAACCCTGCGGCCCCACCCTCCCAGCCTTCCCATTCGCCCAGCCCTCCCTCCTCCCAGCTGCCACTCCTTCCCACCTCCTCTCTTATGGCAGCCGCGGCGCGGTGACAGAAGCAACCCTTGACCCTGCTTCCAGCAGGCAGGTCGCTCCTTTCACCGCTGCCCCGCGCCGCCTCCCCTCTGCTGTTTAGTTTTTGTTTTTAGGCTTCCTGGGCTTCGTCCTGCCCGTTTCCCAAACCATACTGCTGTGTCCCAGTGGCCTTACCCCCCTCCCTCCACCTCTATTCCGTCTCCTTTCCCGCCGCTGAACGCTGCAGCCCCACCCCCCCAGCCTTCCAATTCGCCGAGCCCTCACCCCTCCCAGCTGCCACTCCTTCCCACCTCCCCTCTTATGGCAGCCGCGGCGCGGTGACAGAAGGGACCCTTGACCCTGCTTCCAGCAGGCAGGTCGCTCCTCTCACGGCTGCCCGCGACGCCATCCCTCTGCTGTTCGTTTTTGTGTTTAGGTTTCCTGGGCTTCGTCCTGCCCGTTTCCCAAACCCTGCTGCTGCGTCCCCACGGCCCCACCCCCTCCCTCCACCTCTATTCCGTCTCCTTTCCCGCTTCTGAACCCTGCGGCCCCACCCCCCCAGGCCTTCCCATTCGCCCAGCCCTCCCTCCTCCCAGCTGCCACTCCCTCCCACCTCCCCTCTTATGGCAGCCGTGGCGCAGTGACAGAAGCAACCATTGACCCTGCTTCCAGCAGGCAGGTCGCTCCTCTCACCGCTGCCCCACATCGCCTCCCCTCTGCTGTTTCGTTTTTGTTTTTATGCTTCCTGGGCTTCGTCCTGCCTGTTTCCCAAACCCTGCTGCTGCGTCCCCACGGCCCCACCCCCTCCCTCCACCTCTACTCCGTCTCCTTTCCTGCCGCTGAACCCTGCGGCCCCACCCCCCCAGCCTTCCCATTCGCCGAGCCCTCACCCCTCCCAGCTGCCACTCCTTCCCACCTCCCCTCTTATGGCAGCCGCGGCACGGTGACAGAAACGACCCTTGACCCTGCTTCCAGCAGGCAGGTCGCTCCTCTCACCGCTGCCCCGCGCCACCTCCCCTCTGCTGTTTCGTTTTTTGTTTTTAGACTTCCTGGGCTTTGTCCTGCCCGTTTCCCAAACCCTGCTGCTGGGTCCCCGCGGCCCCACCCCCCTCCCTCCACCTCTATTCTGTCTCCTTTCCCGCCGCTGAACCCTGTGGCCCCACCCCCCCAGCTTTCCCATTCGCCCAGCCCTCCCTCCTCCCAACTGCCACTCCCTCCCACCTCCCCTCTTATGGCAGCCGCGGCGCGGTGACAGAAGCGACCTCTAACCATGCTTCCAGCAGGCAGGTCGCTCCTCTCACCGCTGCCCCACGCCGCCTCCCCTCTGCTGTTTCGTTTTTGTTTTTAGGCTTCCTGGGCTTCGTCCTGCCCGTTTCTCAAACCCTGCTGCTGCGTTCCTGCGGCCCCACCCCCCTCCCTCCACCTCTATTCCGTCTCCTTTCCCGCCGCTGAACCCTGCGGCCCCACCCTCCCAGCCTTCCCATTCGCCCAGCCCTCTCTCCTCCCAGCTGCCACTCCTTCCTACCTCCTCTCTTATGGCAGCCGCGGCGCGGTGACAGAAGCAACCCTTGACCCTGCTTCCAGCAGGCAGGTCGCTCCTCTCACCGCTGCCCCGCGCCGCCTCCCCTCTGCTGTTTGGTTTTTGTTTTTAGGCTTCCTGGGCTTCGTCCTGCCCGTTTCCAAAAATCTGCTGCTGTGTCCCAGTGGCCTTACCCCCCTCCCTCCACCTCTATTCCGTCTCCTTTCCCGCCACTGAACGCTGCAGCCCCACCCCCCCAGCCTTCCCATTCGCCGAGCCCTTCCTCCTCCTGCTGCCACTCCTTCCCACCTCCCCTCTTATGGCAGCCGCGGCGCGGTGACAGAAGGGACCCTTGACCCTGCTTCCAGCAGGCAGGTCGCTCCTCTCACCGCTGCCCCTCATCGCCTCCCCTCTGCTGTTTCGTTTTTGTTTTTACGCTTCCTGGGCTTCGTCCTGCCCGTTTCCCAAACCCTGCTGCTGCGTCCCCACAGCCCCACCCCCCTCCCTCCACCTCTATTCCGTCTCCTTTCCCGCTTCTGAACCCTGCGGCCCCACCCTCCCAGCCTTCCCATTCGCCCAGCCCTCCCTCCTCCCAGCTGCCACTCCCTCCCACCTCCCCTCTTATGGCAGCCGCGGCGCGGTGACAGAAGCAACCCTTGACCCTGCTTCCAGCAGGCAGGTCGCTCCTTTCACCGCTGCCCCGCGCCGCCTCCCCTCTGCTGTTTAGTTTTTGTTTTTAGGCTTCCTGGGCTTCGTCCTGCCCGTTTCCCAAACCATACTGCTGTGTCCCAGTGGCCTTACCCCCCTCCCTCCACCTCTATTCCGTCTCCTTTCCCGCCGCTGAACGCTGCAGCCCCACCCCCCCAGCCTTCCAATTCGCCGAGCCCTCACCCCTCCCAGCTGCCACTCCTTCCCACCTCCCCTCTTATGGCAGCCGCGGCGCGGTGACAGAAGGGACCCTTGACCCTGCTTCCAGCAGGCAGGTCGCTCCTCTCACGGCTGCCCGCGACGCCACCCCTCTGCTGTTCGTTTTTGTGTTTAGGTTTCCTGGGCTTCGTCCTGCCCGTTTCCCAAACCCTGCTGCTGCGTCCCCACGGCCCCACCCCCTCCCTCCACCTCTATTCCGTCTCCTTTCCCGCTTCTGAACCCTGCGGCCCCACCCCCCCAGGCCTTCCCATTCGCCCAGCCCTCCCTCCTCCCAGCTGCCACTCCCTCCCACCTCCCCTCTTATGGCAGCCGTGGCGCAGTGACAGAAGCAACCATTGACCCTGCTTCCAGCAGGCAGGTCGCTCCTCTCACCGCTGCCCCACATCGCCTCCCCTCTGCTGTTTCGTTTTTGTTTTTATGCTTCCTGGGCTTCGTCCTGCCTGTTTCCCAAACCCTGCTGCTGCGTCCCCACGGCCCCACCCCCTCCCTCCACCTCTACTCCGTCTCCTTTCCTGCCGCTGAACCCTGCGGCCCCACCCCCCCAGCCTTCCCATTCGCCGAGCCCTCACCCCTCCCAGCTGCCACTCCTTCCCACCTCCCCTCTTATGGCAGCCGCGGCACGGTGACAGAAACGACCCTTGACCCTGCTTCCAGCAGGCAGGTCGCTCCTCTCACCGCTGCCCCGCGCCACCTCCCCTCTGCTGTTTCGTTTTTTGTTTTTAGACTTCCTGGGCTTCGTCCTGCCCGTTTCCCAAACCCTGCTGCTGCGTCCCCGCGGCCCCACCCCCCTCCCTCCACCTCTATTCTGTCTCCTTTCCCGCCGCTGAACCCTGTGGCCCCACCCCCCCAGCTTTCCCATTCGCCCAGCCCTCCCTCCTCCCAACTGCCACTCCCTCCCACCTCCCCTCTTATGGCAGCCGCGGCGCGGTGACAGAAGCGACCTCTAACCATGCTTCCAGCAGGCAGGTCGCTCCTCTCACCGCTGCCCCACGCCGCCTCCCCTCTGCTGTTTCGTTTTTGTTTTTAGGCTTCCTGGGCTTCGTCCTGCCCGTTTCTCAAACCCTGCTGCTGCGTTCCTGCGGCCCCACCCCCCTCCCTCCACCTCTATTCCGTCTCCTTTCCCGCCGCTGAACCCTGCGGCCCCACCCTCCCAGCCTTCCCATTCGCCCAGCCCTCTCTCCTCCCAGCTGCCACTCCTTCCTACCTCCTCTCTTATGGCAGCCGCGGCGCGGTGACAGAAGCAACCCTTGACCCTGCTTCCAGCAGGCAGGTCGCTCCTCTCACCGCTGCCCCGCGCCGCCTCCCCTCTGCTGTTTGGTTTTTGTTTTTAGGCTTCCTGGGCTTCGTCCTGCCCGTTTCCAAAAATCTGCTGCTGTGTCCCAGTGGCCTTACCCCCCTCCCTCCACCTCTATTCCGTCTCCTTTCCCGCCACTGAACGCTGCAGCCCCACCCCCCCAGCCTTCCCATTCGCCGAGCCCTTCCTCCTCCTGCTGCCACTCCTTCCCACCTCCCCTCTTATGGCAGCCGCGGCGCGGTGACAGAAGGGACCCTTGACCCTGCTTCCAGCAGGCAGGTCGCTCCTCTCACGGCTGCCCCGCGCCGCCACCCCTCTGCTGTTTCGTTTTTGTTTTTAGGCTTCCTGGGCTTCATCCTGCCCGTTTCCCAAACCCTGCTGCTGCGTCCCCGCGGCCCCACCCCACTCCCTCCACCTCTATTCCTTCTCCTTTCCCGCCGCTAAACCCTGCAGCCCTATTTCCCCAGCCTTCCCATTCGCCCAGCCTTCCCCTTCGCCCAGCCTTCCCTCCTCCCAGCTGCCACTCCTTCCCACCTTCCCTCTTATGGCAGCCGCGGCGTGGTGACAGAAGCGACCCATGATCCTGCTTCCAGCAGGCTGGTCGCTCCTCTCACTGCTGCCCCGCGCCGCCTCCACTCTGCTGTTTTGTTTTTGTTTTTAGGCTTCCTGGGGTTCGTCCTGCCCTTTTCCCAAACCCTGTCGCTGCGTCCCTGCAGCCCTCCACCTCTATTCCATTTCCTTTCCCGCAGCTGAACCTTCGGCCCCACCCCCCAGCCTTCCCATTCTCCCAGCCCTCCCTCCTCCCAGCTGCCACTCCCTCCCACCTCCCGTCTTATGGCAGCCGCGGCTTGACCCTGCTTACAGCAGGCAGGTCGCTTCTCTCACTGCTGCCCTGCGCCGCCTCCCCTCTGCTGTTTTGTTTTTAGGCTTCCTGGGCTTCGTCCTGCCCATTTCCCAAACCCTGCTGCTGGGTCCCCGCGGCCCCACCCCCTCCCTCCACCTCTATTCCATCTCCTTTCCCGCCGCTGAACCCTGCGGCCCCACCCCCCCCAGCCTTCCCATTCACCCAGCCCTCCCTCCTCCCAGCTGTCACTCCTTCCCACCTCCCCTCTTATGGCAGCCGCGGTGCGGTGACAGAAGCGACCCTTGACCCTGCTTCCAGAAGGCAGGTCGCTCCTCTCGCCGCTGCCCCGCGCCTCCTCCCCTTTGCCGTTTTATTTTTGTTTTTAGGCTTCCTGGGCTTTGTCCTGCCCGTTTCCCAAACCCTGATGCTGTGTCCCCGCGGCCCCACCCCCCTCCCTCCACCTCTTTTCCGTCTCCTTTCCCGCCGCTGAACCCTGCCGCCCCACCCCCTCAGCCTTTCCATTTGCCCAGCCCTCCCTCCTCCCAGCTGCCACTCCTTCTCACCTCCCCTCTTATGGCAGCCGCGGCGCGGTGACAGAAGCGACCTTTGACCCTGCTTCCATCAGGCAGGTCGCTCCTCTCACCGCTGCCCTGCGCCGCCTCCCCTCTGCTGTTTCATTTTTGTTTTTAGGCTTGCTGGGCTTGGTCCTGCCCGTTTCCCAAACCCTGCTGCTGCGTCCCTGCGGCCCCACACCCCTCCCTCCACCTCTATTCTGTCTCCTTTCCCGCCCCTGAACCCTGCGGCCCCACCCCCCCAGCCTTCCCATTCTCCCAGCCCTCCCTCCTCCCAGCTGCCACTTCCTCCCATCTCCCCTCTTATGGCAGCCGTGGCTTGACCCTGCTTCCAGCAGGCAGGTCGCTCCTCTCACTGCTGCCCTGCGCTGCCTCCCCTCTGCTGTTTTGTTTTTGTTTTTAGGCTTCCTGGGCTTCGTCCTGCCCATTTCCCAAACCCTGCTGCTGGATCCCTGCGGCCCCACCCCCCTCCCACCACCTCTATTACATCTCCTTTCCCGCCGCTGAACCCTGCGGCCCCACCCCCACAGCCTGCCCATTTGCCCAGCCCTCCCTCCTCCCAGCTGCCACTCCCTCCCACCTCCCCTCTTATGGCAGCCGCGGCGCGGTGACAGAAGTGACCCTTGACCCTGCTTCCAGGAGGCAGGTCGCTCCTCTCACCGCTGCCTCCACTCTGCTGTTTTGTTTTTGTTTTTAGGCTTCCTGGGCTTCATCCTGCCTGTTTCTCAAACCCTGCCGCTGCTTCCCCGCAGCCCCACCCCCCTCCCTCCACCTCTATTCCGTCTCCTTTCCCGCCGCTGAACCCTGCGGCCCCACCCCCACAGCCTTCCCATTCGCCCAGCCCTCCCTCCTCCCAGCTGCCACTCCTTCCCACCTCCCCTCTTATGGCAGCCGTGGCGCAGTGACAGAAGCGACCCTTGACCCTGCTTCCAGCAGGCAGGTCGCTCCTCTCACCGCTGCCCCGCGCCGCCTCCACTCTGCTGTTTTGTTTTTAGGCTTCCTGGGCTTCGTCCTGCCATCCCCGCAGCTGCACCTCCCTGCCTCCACCTCTATTCCGTCTCCTTTCCCACCACTGAACCCTGCGGCCCCACCCCCCCAGCCTCCCCATTCGCCCAGCCCTCCCTCTTCCCAGCTGCCACTCCCTCCCACCTCCCCTCTTATGGCAGCCGCGGCGCGGTGACAGAAGTGACCCTTGACCCTGCTTCCAGCAGGCAGGTCGCTCCTCTCACCGCTGCCCCGTGCCGCCTCCCCTCTGCTGTTTCGGTTTTTGTTTTTAGGCTTCCTGGGCTTCGTCCTGCCCATTTCCCAAACCCTGCTGCTGCGTCCCCCGGCCCCACCCCCCTCCCTCCACCTCTATTCCGTCTCCTTTCCCACCACTGAACCTTGTGGCCCCACCCCGCCAGCCTCCCCATTCGCCCAGCCCTCCCTCTTCCCAGCTGCCACTCCCTCCCACCTCCCCTCTTATGGCAGCCGCGGCGCGGTGACAGAAGTGACCTTGACCCTGCTTCCAGCAGGCAGGTCGCTCCTCTCACCGCTGCCCCGCGCCGCCTCCCCTCTGCTGTTTCGTTTTTGTTTTTAGGCTTCCTGGGCTTCGTCCTGCCCGTTTCCCAAACCCTCCTGCTGCATCCCCGCGGCCCCACCCCACTCCCTCCACCTCTATTCCTTCTCCTTTCCTGTCGCTGAACCCTGCGGCCCAATTTCCCCAGTCTTCCTATTCGCCCAGCCTTCCCATTCACCCAGCCTTCCCTCCTCCCAGCTGCCACTCCTTCCCACCTTCCCTCTTATGGCAGCCGCGGCGTGGTGACAGAAGCGACCCATGACCCTGCTTCCAGCAGGCTGGTCGCTCCTCTCACTGCTGCCCCGCGCCGCCTCCACTCTGCTGTTTTGGTTTTGTTTTTAGGCTTCCTGGGCTTCGTCCTGCCCTTTTCCCAAACCCTGGCGCTGCGTCCCTGCAGCCCCCCCCCCTCCCTCCACCTCTATTCCATTTCCTTTCCCGCAGCTGAACCTTCGGCCCCACCCCCCAGCCTTCCCATTCTCCCAGCCCTCCCTCCTCCCAGCTGCCACTCCCTCCAACCTCCCCTCTTATGGCAGCCGCGGCTTGACCCTGCTTCCAGCAGGCAGGTCGCTTCTCTCACTGCTGCCCTGCGCCGCCTCCCCTCTGCTGTTTTGTTTTTGTTTTTAGGCTTCCTGGGCTTCGTCCTGCCCATTTCCCAAACCCTGCTGCTGCGTCCCCGCGGCCCCACCCCCTCCCTCCACCTCTATTGCATCTCCTTTCCTGCCGCTGAACCCTGCGGCCCCACCCCCCCAGTCTTTCCATTCGCCCAGCCCTCCCTCCTCCCAGCTGCCACTCCTTCCCACCTCCCCTCTTATGGCAGCCGCGGCACGGTGACAGAAACGACCCTTGACCCTGCTTCCAGCAGGCAGGTCGCTCCTCTCACCGCTGCCCCGCGCCACCTCCCCTCTGCTGTTTCGTTTTTTGTTTTTAGACTTCCTGGGCTTCGTCCTGCCCGTTTCCCAAACCCTGCTGCTGCGTCCCCGCGGCCCCACACCCCTCCCTCCACCTCTATTCTGTGTCATTTCCCGCCGCTGAACCCTGCGGCCCCACCCCCCCAGCTTTCCCATTCGCCCAGCCCTCCCTCCTCCCAGCTGCCACTCCCTCCCACCTCCCCTCTTATGGCAGCCGCGGCGCGGTGACAGAAGCGACCTCTGACCATGCTTCCAGCAGGCAGGTCGCTCCTCTCACCGCTGCCCCACGCCGCCTCCCCTCTGCTGTTTCGTTTTTGTTTTTAGGCTTCCTGGGCTTCGTCCTGCCCGTTTCTCAAACCCTGCTGCTGCGTTCCCGCGGCCCCACCCCCCTCCCTCCACCTCTATTCCGTCTCCTTTCCCGCCGCTGAACCCTGCGGCCCCACCCTCCCAGCCTTCCCATTCGCCCAGCCCTCCCTCCTCCCAGCTGCCACTCCTTCCCACCTCCTCTCTTATGGCAGCCGCGGCGCGGTGACAGAAGCAACCCTTGACCCTGCTTCCAGCAGGCAGGTCGCTCCTCTCACCGCTGCCCCGCGCCGCCTCCCCTCTGCTGTTTAGTTTTTGTTTTTAGGCTTCCTGGGCTTCGTCCTGCCCGTTTCCAAAAATCTGCTGCTGTGTCCCAGTGGCCTTACCCCCCTCCTTCCACCTCTATTCCGTCTCCTTTCCCGCCACTGAACGCTGCAGCCCCACCCCCCCAGCCTTCCCATTCGCCGAGCCCTTCCTCCTCCTGCTGCCACTCCTTCCCACCTCCACTCTTATGGCAGCCGCGGCGCGGTGACAGAAGGGACCCTTGACCCTGCTTCCAGTAGGCAGGTCGCTCCTCTCACGGCTGCCCCGCGCCGCCACCCCTCTGCTGTTTCGTTTTTGTTTTTAGGCTTCCTGGGCTTCGTCCTGCCCGTTTCCCAAACCCTGCTGCTGCGTCCCCGCGGCCCCACCCCACTCCCTCCACCTCTATTCCTTCTCCTTTCCCGCCGCTAAACCCTGCGGCCCTATTTCCCCAGCCTTCCCATTCGCCCAGCCTTCTCCTCCCAGCTGCCACTCCTTCCCACCTTCCCTCTTATGGCAGCCGCGGCGTGGTGACAGAAGCGACCCATGATCCTGCTTCCAGCAGGCTGGTCGCTCCTCTCACTGCTGCCCCGCGCCGCCTCCACTCTGCTGTTTTGTTTTTAGGCTTCCTGGGGTTCGTCCTGCCCTTTTCCCAAACCCTGGCACTGCGTCCCTGCAGCCCTACCCCCCTCCCTCCACCTCTATTCCATTTCCTTTCCCGCAGCTGAACCTTCGGCCCCACCCCCCAGCCTTCCCATTCTCCCAGCCCTCCCTCCTCCCAGCTGCCACTCCCTCCCACCTCCCCTCTTATGGCAGCCGCGGCTTGACCCTGCTTCCAGCAGGCAGGTCGCTTCTCTCACTGCTGCCCTGCGCCGCCTCCCCTCTGCTGTTTTGTTTTTAGGCTTCCTGGGCTTCGTCCTGCCCATTTCCCAAACCCTGCTGCTGGGTCCCCGCGGCCCCACCCCTCCCTCCACCTCTATTCCATCTCCTTTCCTGCCGCTGAACCCTGCGGCCCCACCCCCCCAGTCTTCCCATTCACCCAGCCCTCCCTCCTCCCAGCTGCCACTCCTTCCCACCTCCCCTCTTATGGCAGCCGCGGCGCGGTGACAGAAGCGACCCTTGACCCTGCTTCCAGCAGGCAGGTCGCTCCTCTCACCGCTGCCCCGCGCCACCTCCCCTCTGCTGTTTCGTTTTTTGTTTTTAGACTTCCTGGGCTTCGTCCTGCCCGTTTCCCAAACCCTGTTGCTGCGTCCCCGCGGCTCCACCCCCCTCCCTCCACCTCTATTCCGTCTCCTTTCCCGCCGCTGAACCCTGCGGGCCCACCCCCCCAGCCTTCCCATTCACCCAGCCCTCCCTCCTCCCAGCTGTCACTCCTTCCCACCTCCCCTCTTATGGCAGCCGCGGTGCGGTGACAGAAGCGACCCTTGACCCTGCTTCCAGCAGGCAGGTCGCTCCTCTCACCGCTGCCCCGCGCCGCCTCCCCTCTGCCGTTTTATTTTAGTTTTTAGGCTTCCTGGGCTTTGTCCTGCCCGTTTCCCAAACCCTGATGGTGCGTCCCCGCGGCCCCACCCCCGTCCCTCCACCTCTTTTCCGTCTCCTTTCCCGCCGCTGAACCCTGCCGCCCCACCCCCTCAGCCTTTCCATTTGCCCAGCCCTCCCTCCTCCCAGCTGCCACTCCTTCTCACCTCCCCTCTTATGGCAGCCGCGGCGCGGTGACAGAAGCGACCTTTGACCCTGCTTCCATCAGGCAGGTCGCTCCTCTCACCGCTGCCCTGCGCCGCCTCCCCTCTGCTGTTTCATTTTTGTTTTTAGGCTTGCTGGGCTTGGTCCTGCCCGTTTCCCAAACCCTGCTGCTGCGTCCCTGCGGCCCCACACCCCTCCCTCCACCTCTATTCTGTCTCCTTTCCCGCCGCTGAACCCTGCGGCCCCACCCCCCCAACCTTCCCATTCTCCCAGCCCTCCCTCCTCCCAGCTGCCACTTCCTCCCATCTCCCCTCTTATGGCAGCCGTGGCTTGACCCTGCTTCCAGCAGGCAGGTCGCTCCTCTCACTGCTGCCCTGCGCTGCCTCACCTCTGCTGTTTTGTTTTTGTTTTTAGGCTTCCTGGGCTTCGTCCTGCCCGTTTCCCAAACCCTGCTGCTGGATCCCTGCGGCCCCACCCCCCTCCCTCCACCTCTATTCCATCTCCTTTCCCGCCGCTGAACCCTGCGGCCCCACCCCCACAGCCTGCCCATTTGCCCAGCCCTCCCTCCTCCCAGCTGCCACTCCCTCCCACCTCCCCTCTTATGGCAGCCGCGGCGCGGTGACAGAAGTGACCCTTGACCCTGCTTCCAGGAGGCAGGTCGCTCCTCTCACCGCTGCCCCGTGCCGCCTCCCCTCTGCTGTTTCGTTTTTGTTTTTAGGCTTCCTGGGCTTCGTCCTGCCCATTTCCCAAACCCTGCTGCTGCGTCCCCCGGCCCCACCCCACTCCCTCCACCTCTATTCCTTCTCCTTTCCCGCCGCTGAACCCTGCGGCCCCATTTCCCCAGCCTTCCCATTCACCCAGCCTTCCCATTCGCCCAGCCTTCCCATTCGCCCAGCCTTCCCTCCTCCCAGCTGCCACTCCTTCCCACCTCCCCTCTTATGGCAGCCGCGGCGTGGTGACAGAAGCGACCCATGACCCTGCTTCCTGCAGGCTGGTCGCTCCTCTCACTGCTGCCCCGCGCCGCCTCCACTCTGCTTTTTTGGTTTTGTTTTTAGGCTTCCTGGGCTTCGTCCTGCCCTTTTCCCAAACCCTGGCGCTGCGTCCCTGCAGCCCCACCCCCTTCCTCCACCTCTATTCCATTTCCTTTCCCGCAGCTGAACCCTGCGGCCCCACCCCCCAGCCTTCCCATTCTCCCAGCCCTCCCTCCCACCTCACCTCTTATGGCAGCCGCGGCTTGACCCTGCTTCCAGCAGGCAGGTCGCTTCTCTCACTGTTGCCCTGCGTCGCCTACCCTCTGCTGTTTTGTTTTTGTTTTTAGGCTTCCTGGGCTTCGTCCTGCCCATTTCCCAAACCCTGCTGCTGCGTCCCCGCGGCCCCACCCCCTCCCTCTACCTCTATTCCATCTCCTTTTCCGCCGCTGAACTCTGCGGCCCCACCCCCCCAGTCTTCCCATTCGCCCAGCCGTCCCTCCTCCCAGCTGCCACTCCCTCCCACCTCCCCTATTATGGCAGCCGCGGCGCGGTGACAGAAGCGACCCTTGACCCTGCTTCCAGCAGGCAGGTCGCTCCTCTCACCGCTGCCTCGCGCCGCCTCCATTCTGCTGTTTTGTTTTTGTTTTTAGGTTTCCTGGGTTTCGTCCTGCCCGTTTCCCAAACCCTGCTGCTGCTGCCCCGCAGCCCCACCCCCCTCCCTCCACCTCTATTCCGTCTCCTTTCCCGCCGTTGAACCCTGCGGCCCCACCCCCCCAGCCTTCCCATTCGCCCAGCCCTCCCTCCTCCCAGCTGCAGCTGCCACTGCCTCCCACCTCCCCTCCTATGGCAGCAGCGGCGCAGACAAGCCTGTCTGCACCTGTCTGCGCCTGGACCGCGCCCAGCGCCACTCCACCTGGCCCGCAAGGCCCCCACACCTCCCCACGTCACTATACTGCCAGTGACCTCCACGCCCTCAATCCTGGACGCCCCTCCACTTGCTTCCAGTCCTCCCCAAAGAACACCAAGGGACCTCTCTCCTACCAAGCCTGCCGCTTCACCTGTACCCTAAAGCACCACGACTGACCTGCTGACAACCACCTCAGCTGCATCCTACTCAACACCCGCTCCATCCACAAACACGCAATTGAACTCTGGGACCTACTGACCTCAACCTCACCGGACATCGCCTTCCTAACCTAAACCTGGACACACTCGGCCTCAGAACCTTACATAGCCATAGCCATCCCTGAAGGCTACAAAATCACCAGAAGAGACTGCACCAACAAACCAGGAGAGGAATTGCCATAGTCCACAAAAGCACCATCAAAGTCTTGAGCAGCACCCATGATACTCTCAACCTCGCCGAGCACCTCCACTTCAGTATCCACATCAACGCCAACACCACCCTCAAAGGAACTCTGATCTATAGACTCCCAGGCCCCCGCGCTCAATTCTGCAAAGCCATCGCCGACATCGTCAGTACCAACACCCTCGACTCCTCGGCGATCTGAACTTTCATCTAGAAAACAACAACGACGCCAACACCACCAACTTGCTAGACAACCTCGCCAACCTCGGCCTCAAACAACTCACCCACCCACTCCGCAGGCCACACATTCGATCCCGTCTTCTCAGCCACCAACCACGTCTTTATCAGCCACACCACCGAACTCAGCTGGACAGACCACTGCTGCATCCACTTCTCCTACCAGAAATCAGTCACCCACCACCACCGCACCCCCCCCGACGCAACTGGAGCAAAATATCAACGGATCAACTGATTTCCACTCTCGCCCGGGACCCACCCCCGAGACCCCAACACAGCCGCCACCAACCTGAATCACTGGATAGAGGACGGCGCCAACATCCTCGCACACCTAAAAAAAAAAAAAAAACACTCTCCACAGAATCAAGGCCAGGTGGTTCACCCCAGACCTACAAGAATCCAAACGGCTATGCCGCAGCATGGAAAAAACCTGGCACCGTGAACCTACCAACTCCAACCACATCTCGTTCAAGGATGCCATACGCAAACATCACCAACTGATCAGCACCACCAAAAGGACCCACTTCAAAAACCGCATTGACACCAACGCTCACAACAGTAACAAGCTCTTCGGCATCATCAAAGAGCTCTCCACTCCCAAGACCTGCTCCAACGAACCCCCGCCATCACAGGAGTACTGCAACTCACTCGCAAACCACTTCCGTCGAAAGATAGAAGAAATCTACAACAGCTTCAACCCCCAGACCCACCAGCTGACTACAAACACCCACGAACCCAACACCCCAAGCAACACCCACCTCCTCCACACCTGGACCCCCGTCAACAAAGAAGACACCGCCAACACCATGGCCTCCATCCACTCCGGATCACCATCGGACCCCTGCCCACACCATATGTTCAATAAAGCAAATATCATCATCGCTCCCCACCTCTGCAACACCATCAACAGTTCCTTCGAGTCAGCCACCTTCTCAGAAAGTTGGATGCACGCAGAAGTCAACGCCCTGCTGAAGAAACCCAAGGCAGAACCAGACGACCCCAAGAACTACCGACCGATCTCCCTCCTCCCATTCCCAGCCAAAGTCATCGAAAAATTTGTGAACAGCCAATTATCCTGGTTCCTGGAAGACAGCAAGGCACTTGACACCTCCCAATCCGGATTCCGCAAACACCACAGCACAGAGACCGCACTCATTGCTGCCACAGACGACATCAGGACCATGCTCGACGAAGGAGAAACAGCAGCACTCATCCTCCTGGACCTCTCCGCAGCCTTTGACACGGTATGTCATCACACTCTCCGCACACGCCTCCATAACGCCGGAATCCATGATAAAGCACTCGACTGGATCTCATCATTTCTTTCAGGCAGAACCCAGTGAGTCCGCCTTCCACCGTTCCTATCAGAAGCCTCCAGAATCATCTTTGGCGTCCCCCAAGGATCGTCACTCAGCCCCACGCTCTTCAACGTTTACATGGCCCCACTCGCCAACATCGCACGAACACACCACATCAACATAGTTTCCTACGCAGACGACACTCAGCTAATCTTCTCCCTCACGAAAGACCCTACAGCTGCAAAGAACAACCTCCACAACAGACTTCAAGCCATCGCCAGCTGGATGGAATCAAGCCGCCTCAAATTAAACACAGACAAGACAGAGATCCTCATCGTTGGTGCCAACCCCCTCAGCATGGAATGACTCCTGGTGGCCCACCTCCCTAGGATCTGCACCATCTCCCACCCCCCACGGACGTAACCTGGGATTCATCTCGGATTCCACACTCAGCATGACTCAGCAGGTCTACGCCATCTCCTCTTCTTGCTACAGCACCCTCCGCATGCTCCGCAAAATCTTCAAGTGGATTCCCATCTTGGGACAGGGGACAGGAAAACTGTCACCCACGCCCTGGTCAGCAGCCGACTGGACTACGGAAACGCCCTATATGCAGGAACAACAACCAAACTCCAAACAAAGCTGCAAAGAATCTAGAACGCATCTGCCCGCCTGATTATTGATGTCCCCCGCCGCAACCACATCACCCCCCACCTCAGAGACCTACACTGGCCACCAATCGCAAAGAGGATCACCTTCAAACTCCTCACCCACGCACACAAGGCCCTCCACAACACAGGCCCAGCCTACCTCAATGACAGACTCACCTTCCACACCCCCACCCGCAACCTCTGCTCCGCCAGCCTCGCCCTCGCCTCCGTTTGCCGCATACGCCGCACCACCGCCGGAGGAAGATCCTTCTCCCACCTGGCCGCCCAGACCTGGAACGCCCTAACGCTCCACCTTTGCCAGACCCAAGATCTCTTAACTTTCAGGAAATGCCTAAAGACATGGCTTTACAACCAGTAGCTTCCCCCCCCTCAGCGCCTTGAGACCCTAACGGGTGATTAGTGCGCTTTATAAATCCTGTGATTGATTGATTGATTGATTGATTTTAATGCATGCTCTGTGCAGGCGTTAAACATGCTGCTAGAAATGGCGCAAAGAAATCTTTTAGATTTCCTTGTGCTATTTTTGCGGGCCCTCTAATGGGGGAACGCCCCCCCCTTGTGTACATTATGCCTGGCGCAGGCATATTATGGCACAAAGGGTTACAAAGTGGCACAATACATGCATTGCACTACTTTGTAAATATGGTGCAGCGTTTTTGCCATAATTTTGCCACATTAGCGCAAAAAAAAAGACGCTAATGTGGCAATATATGGCACTAGGCCCTCTTAAATCCGGGCCTTATTTTTTTATTTTGTGAGCCTCTAGTAGCTACATGGAACTAAGCTGAAGCTTGCCTTTGCCCGGTTGCTCCCACACAATCAAGAGACGCTTCCCACTGCTCCCTATTTTGTATTTTTTTTACTTATTTTTGTGAGGGCCCAATAGCTTTATACTTGTATCAAACTGCTTGCTTGCCCCAATTTGCACTGCTCCGAATGCTTACTTTGTTTTTTTGAATTTTCCATACTAAAATCTTGTCTGCCAACTTGGAAGGCTAAATTAAGAATCTGGGGCCAGATGTACTAAAATGCAATTTTGCATTTCCTAAATAGCAACTTCATAGTAATCGCTAATTAGGAAATGAAAAATGGTATGTACAGAGATATCAATTTCCTAAAGGCGATTTCTACAAAGCCTTTTTACAGTCGCAAAAACATTTTTCCATTTGTGATCGCAAAAATATATTTTTTAAATGTACTGTCATTTTAGGAATCTGTGACCTTTTATTGATTCCTAAAATGGAATTGCGACCCATGTTGATTTAGTATTTAGAAGGGGTATTTTGTAGGCGTACCCTTCAAATACTGATTCTATATGCACTGTATTGTTTTAGAATTGCAAACCCAATAGTATTCAAAAGCGAGCCCAATTGGTTTTGTCAATGCTAGTTTAAATTGAGTTAATGTTATATTTTGCATACTATAGTTTTTATAAAATAGCTGCTTGTTTCACAAAATGAACATGAATTAGGTTTGCACGCTCTTGATGTTCTGAAGGGCCCATTATAGGTGGACCAGTGTAAAGGGATGCAATGCTGCGGCATAGGGTATTACCAGTACCAAGGCTCTTGGTAATACAAGGGTCCTCTATTATCAGGTAATCACAAGTCAATCCCCTCTAGACTACAGGTGGGTGTAACTCGCATAATTCAGTGCAACGCTATCATGCAGAATTACCTACAAATTACTCAAGATTACACTTGAATTATGCAAGAAAAGTAATTCTGCATTTAGTGCTATTTCTTAGTGCAAAAATGCTCCCTCCTGGATGCGATGGATGGATTTCTTTACCCTAAGAAATAGAGCTAAATGCATCAGAACACAAAGAGTGACCATGAGCAGCCGCTTGCTCTCACTAAATGTGCTCTTGGGGTAGGATTTCCCCCAGCTTACTACGTACATCATTAATGTTAGACCTGAGAGCCTTAGGGTGGTCATGCCCCAACTTTTTACCTGCCTTCCTCCCCTTTTATGACACTGTTTTTGCTGGGTTTAGGACTCTGCACACTTTACCACTGCTAGCCAGTTCCCTTGAACATGGTAACATTAGTTCATTCCCAATTGGCATATTTGATTTACTTGTAAGTCTCTAGTAAAGTGCACTACATGTGCACAAGGCCTATAAATTGAATGCTACTAGTGGGCCTGCAGCACTGGTTGGGCCACCCATATAAGTAGTAAGTAGCCTCTTAACCATGTCTCAGGCCTGCCATTGCAAGGCTTGTGTGTGTAGTTTCACTGCCACTTTGACTTGGCATTTAAATTACTTGCCAAGCCTTAAAACTCCCATTCCTCTATATGTAAGTCACCCCGAAGGTAGGCCCTAGGTAGCCCATAGAGCAAGGTGCTATGTAGGTAAAACGCAGGACATATATAGGTGTGTTTTATATGTCCTGGTAGTGGAAAACTCCTAAATACGTTTTCCACTACTGTGAGGCCTGCTCCTTTCATAGGCTAGCATTAGGTCTGCCCTCACATACTGGTTGAGTGATAGATTCTGATCAGTTTAGTATGGCCAGAATGGTAATAGAAAATCCTGCTTATTGGTGAGGTTGGATTTTATATTACTTTTTTAGAAATGCCACTTTTCGAAAGTGAGCATCTCTCTGCTCTTGAAATCCATCTGTGCCTTACAGCCTGTCTCCAATCAACGTCAGAGCTGGGCTGGTTAGCAGCTTCCTTGTGCATTTCACCCAAACAACCACAAACACAGGACACTCAGACACATCTGCATTCATCTGCATACTGAATGGGTCTTCCTGGGCTGGAAGGGTGGAGGGCCTGACACTTATATTTTAAAGGCTAGTGGCCTGCCCTCACACAATGGACTGCCAACCCCCCTACCCCAATGGGATCCTGGCAGACAGACCTGTACTGAAAGGACCACTCTTTGAAGTCTCCCCCACTTCAAAGGCAGTTTTGGGTATATAAACTGGGTCCCTGACCCCACCAGAGAAGACACTTCTGGATCTGAACCTGCAACCTGTCAAGAGGATCTGCCAGGCTGCCCAAAGGACTAATCTGGACTGCTTTGCTGAGAAGGACTGCTGCCCTGCTGCCTTGTTGCCCTCTGACTTTGCTGAGAAGTGCTCTCCAAGGGCTTGGATTGAGCTTGCCTCTTGTTTTCTGAAGCCTCAGGGCCAAAAAGACTTCATCTCTTGAAGGAACTCCTTGTGTGCCGAAAATCGACGCACAGCCTGCCTGAAACGACGCAAAGCCTGCCTTGCGCTGAGAAAAATGACGCAACCCAACTTCACGAGTGAAGAGTTGATGCAGCGCCTGCCTTGCGGCCAGAAATTCTACGCACAGCCCTACCGAATCAACGCACTGCCGAACTGGAACAATGCAGCCCAACTTCCCGAGTGAAGATTCGACGCATCGCCATACCTGATCGATGCAATACCTGTAACTTCGTCCCCCACGGCCAGGATTTCCACGCATCATCACTGGACATCAAAAAGATCCTCGCATCGCAGTGAGGAACCAAGACTGCGTGCCAGAATTCGACGCAAAGCTTGATGCAGCTTGGAAATAAACAACACATCATCTGTGCCGCGCTGGAAATTCCGAGGCACACCCTATTTCTCCATGCAGCTCCTCGTCTGTGGTCCCCGTGCGTGTTGTTTTTGATGCAAACCAGGTACTTTGTATGATCAAGAGACAATTGTTGATTTCTAAGATTTAAGACTCTTTTTAATCTTGCAAAAGTGATATTTCAACTTGTGCTTATTTAAACTTGTTTGTTTTGACCTTAATGTAACCAGATAAATATCCTATATTTTTCTAAACCTGTGTGGTGTATTTTTATGGAGTTCTTACTGTGTTACTGTTTGATTTATTCAACAAATACTTTACACATTGCCTTCTCAATTAAGCCTGACTGCTCAATGCCAAGCTACCAGAGGGTGGGCACAGGATAATTTGGATTGTGTGTGGCTTACCAGGCTCAGGATTGTGGTCTGCCAACAAGAGACCCCATTTCCTACAATTTAGCACTATGTACCTTCCCGTCTAAAATGGACCCAAGGATGTATTTTGCGCTACAAAACAGCACGAAATGCAACAGTACACAAATAGTTCGTGCTAGCTAAATGTGGTCTTGCATAAGGATTTATCTCCCAAATTACTCTTAATTACTAGAGGAGGAGTAATTATCAGAAATTCTGTGTTGAAGAGTTATACCGAATTGCCCAAATTACTCCAATTACTCCAGTGGAACTGTAATTCCACCCAGGCCTGCTCTAGACTCCTGAGCAATAGGGAATAATTAGCATGCAGAAAACTGCTACAACACTGATTTCCACATGGAAACTCACAGCACAATCCAATGTTTTTACAGGGCACAGTTTCCACCAGCTATGACCTAGAGTATTTATCCTCAGTAAAAATGGGAATTACCACACAATACAGTGTGTGGTAATACCACCCTTGCTGTGGTTCCCCATGGGGGCGGATAGTGGGAGTTATCTCCCCATTTGCAATAACAGTCAGATCACAATGAGGGCCTAAGTGTTCCTGTCTTGATCTTCTGCACTGTACCCTTAAAACCTCCCTTACACCTGCCACTCCTCCAGAGGATTGGAATCCGCTCCATCTAACTGGTGTTTGAAGTATGGGCCATGTCACCAACAGTCTGCAGAAACTTACATAGGAAGCATATGGAACAGGAATGTATGGTCCATGAACACTGAGGCACTTTGATCACTCCTGATTTCAAGGTGCAGATTCAACGCAAACAGCAACAACACAGGTTATTTGATACTAGCAGGAGATGGAAAGCTGCAAGAAGGGACAGGACAGGAACAGGTAGATTGAAGGGGATGTATATTGCTGTATGTGTACTTGTAGTGAGTACTAAATTGGGCCTGATTGCAGCAAACAGACAAGGCTGTCTGTGCAGCTCAATGCCAGGGGTACTGTAAGTGACATCAAGCACCCTTTGACCACCCCCAGTAACATCAGAGGTTTGACCTAGTGTCCCTTGACATGTATCTCCTCACTAACCTTTCATTTGCTGCAGAGGGGCTAAGGAGAATGAAAACTACATAAAGTACTCCCTACCGTTGCTGACAGTTCCTCTTGGAAAAGGTACCAAGAGAGATGTTAAGGCTGGCGGCTGTTACTCCTCACTACCCCTAATTCATGTCCATGGTTCGAGCCGGAGGCGGTGGACCCAGATTGTTGTTCCCAAATGAGTCTCAGATATGCACACTTGATTAGTCTGCAGTGAGCAGGATGTGAAGAGCTTCTCTCATAGACCACTGCCTCCTCATCATCTTCCTCTGCCCAGCCTTCAAAACTGAGGTGAGCCGACCACTCTCAATAGACACCCCACATACCACCCAACCAAAGCATTTCCACCTTTATCCTACGACAATCGTTGGCCCCTTTGGATCTCATGACATCTGCATCACAGTATGAACCCAGATTGTGTTGATTCAAACCCACATCCAAATGCATAACAAGAATTGGCAAAGCCACAAAGTCTGGAGTTGGCTACAAGCCTTTTAGCTTTATCAATGCTTTTTTTTTTTAGTCAAGGATTTTGCAAAATGTAATTGTTGAGGGAGCTGCTGGGACCTCTGAAAAAATCTGAAAAAAATTGACTGAAAGCAAGCATTTTTAGCCTAAGAAAGCATGCACTGTCAGAACAGTGCCTGGCATGGAAGGGAACTACTTTGTGTGTGTACATATTGTTTGTGAAAGAGCAGAATGCCTTCACTCACAGTGAAGTTAGTCAGTGGTGGAACTGGGCTGACTCAGTGCCCCATGCTGCAAAGGGCCAAAGAAAGGTGAATGGCAATAGGTGAAAAGGGCTGGCTGAAAGAACTCATAAGTAAGTATTACCTACTGGCAGTCACCAGTAGGTAGTTATAGTTAGAACCTAGTTTCCATAGGAAAAGCGTTTTTTATTTTGCCTATAACTTTGCACAGGTTGACAAATCTTTACAAAATTGTCAAAACTAGTTTGCCACTCACTTCCGCTGCTGTCTTGAAAGTTTCCGAGTGATTTGTTAAGCGGGGGCTGGGAAAAAGGTGAAGGGGTCCCAAAACTATTTTTCCCCATAAAATTTCCCATAGGGATTTTCAACACGTCTACAGCCTGAATAAGTGGGCAGAATTACACCAAATTTAGCAGAAAGGTAGCTCTTGGCCCAGCAAGAGCCCTTTTTGTTATTTGGTGTGAATGTGTTCAGTAGTTTTTGAGATAATAAAGAAAAAAGAAATATAGATATCTGAGCGGAGCCTAAGCACAGATCTCATGGTGAGATCTGATTGGCTGCCACTACTTCACCAAGAAGTGCTGGCAGCCATCTTGGCACCAGTATACACGACAGTACCTTCTAAATGATCTACAAAGCTGAAAATGTAGGTAAAAAGTGCACTTTGAGGAAATACATATATATATATATATATATATATATATATCTATATATCTATCTATCTTCCAACACTACCTTCAAATATAAGGAGAACCAGGACACCTCCGATATACAAAAAAACAGTTTATTCAGCAAATCATCCAACACGTTTCGGCAACAGCCTTTATCACGGATAGATTGTTACTATAACAGTGCAAATAAATAGCCCAAGTCAAAACATAAACATAAAAAACTGACAAAACTACAGCTCCCACACCATTTGGAATTCAAAATGGCGGCCATCTTAAAATGTTCAATTTTAACATAAATAGATGACAACTCCTACAGTATTTTAGTACAAGTGAGTCAAATCAAATTCATATCTAATATTCATCATAATCCTTATAAATCATTGAATTTAAAAGACTTTGTACAGTGTAAAATACACAAATACTCATCACATGAGCCTCCGCCAGCCTCGCCCTCGCCTCCGTTTGCCGCATACGCCGCACCACCGCCGGAGGAAGATCCTTCTCCCACCTGGCCGCCCAGACCTGGAACGCCCTACCGCTCCACCTTTGCCAGACCCAAGATCTCTTAACTTTCAGGAAATGCCTAAAGACATGGCTTTACAACCAGTAGCTTCCCCCCCCTCAGCGCCTTGAGACCCTAACGGGTGATTAGTGCGCTTTATAAATCCTGTGATTGATTGATTGATTGATTGATTTTAATGCATGCTCTGTGCAGGCGTTAAACATGCTGCTAGAAATGGCGCAAAGAAATCTTTTAGATTTCCTTGTGCTATTTTTGCGGGCCCTCTAATGGGGGAACGCCCCCCCCTTGTGTACATTATGCCTGGCGCAGGCATATTATGGCACAAAGGGTTACAAAGTGGCACAATACATGCATTGCACTACTTTGTAAATATGGTGCAGCGTTTTTGCCATAATTTTGCCACATTAGCGCAAAAAAAAGACGCTAATGTGGCAATATATGGCACTAGGCCCTCTTAAATCCGGGCCTTATTTTTTTATTTTGTGAGCCTCTAGTAGCTACATGGAACTAAGCTGAAGCTTGCCTTTGCCCGGTTGCTCCCACACAATCAAGAGACGCTTCCCACTGCTCCCTATTTTGTATTTTTTTTACTTATTTTTGTGAGGGCCCAATAGCTTTATACTTGTATCAAACTGCTTGCTTGCCCCAATTTGCACTGCTCCGAATGCTTACTTTGTTTTTTTGAATTTTCCATACTAAAATCTTGTCTGCCAACTTGGAAGGCTAAATTAAGAATCTGGGGCCAGATGTACTAAAATGCAATTTTGCATTTCCTAAATAGCAACTTCATAGTAATCGCTATTTAGGAAATGAAAAATGGTATGTACAGAGATATCAATTTCCTAAAGGCGATTTCTACAAAGCCTTTTTACAGTCGCAAAAACATTTTTCCATTTGTGATCGCAAAAATATATTTTTTAAATGTACTGTCATTTTAGGAATCTGTGACCTTTTATTGATTCCTAAAATGGAATTGCGACCCATGTTGATTTAGTATTTAGAAGGGGTATTTTGTAGGCGTACCCTTCAAATACTGATTCTATATGCACTGTATTGTTTTAGAATTGCAAACCCAATAGTATTCAAAAGCGAGCCCAATTGGTTTTGTCAATGCTAGTTTAAATTGAGTTAATGTTATATTTTGCATACTATAGTTTTTATAAAATAGCTGCTTGTTTCACAAAATGAACATGAATTAGGTTTGCACGCTCTTGATGTTCTGAAGGGCCCATTATAGGTGGACCAGTGTAAAGGGATGCAATGCTGCGGCATAGGGTATTACCAGTACCAAGGCTCTTGGTAATACAAGGGTCCTCTATTATCAGGTAATCACAAGTCAATCCCCTCTAGACTACAGGTGGGTGTAACTCGCATAATTCAGTGCAACGCTATCATGCAGAATTACCTACAAATTACTCAAGATTACACTTGAATTATGCAAGAAAAGTAATTCTGCATTTAGTGCTATTTCTTAGTGCAAAAATGCTCCCTCCTGGATGCGATGGATGGATTTCTTTACCCTAAGAAATAGAGCTAAATGCATCAGAACACAAAGAGTGACCATGAGCAGCCGCTTGCTCTCACTAAATGTGCTCTTGGGGTAGGATTTCCCCCAGCTTACTACGTACATCATTAATGTTAGACCTGAGAGCCTTAGGGTGGTCATGCCCCAACTTTTTACCTGCCTTCCTCCCCTTTTATGACACTGTTTTTGCTGGGTTTAGGACTCTGCACACTTTACCACTGCTAGCCAGTTCCCTTGAACATGGTAACATTAGTTCATTCCCAATTGGCATATTTGATTTACTTGTAAGTCTCTAGTAAAGTGCACTACATGTGCACAAGGCCTATAAATTGAATGCTACTAGTGGGCCTGCAGCACTGGTTGGGCCACCCATATAAGTAGTAAGTAGCCTCTTAACCATGTCTCAGGCCTGCCATTGCAAGGCTTGTGTGTGTAGTTTCACTGCCACTTTGACTTGGCATTTAAATTACTTGCCAAGCCTTAAAACTCCCATTCCTCTATATGTAAGTCACCCCGAAGGTAGGCCCTAGGTAGCCCATAGAGCAAGGTGCTATGTAGGTAAAACGCAGGACATATATAGGTGTGTTTTATATGTCCTGGTAGTGGAAAACTCCTAAATACGTTTTCCACTACTGTGAGGCCTGCTCCTTTCATAGGCTAGCATTAGGTCTGCCCTCACATACTGGTTGAGTGATAGATTCTGATCAGTTTAGTATGGCCAGAATGGTAATAGAAAATCCTGCTTATTGGTGAGGTTGGATTTTATATTACTTTTTTAGAAATGCCACTTTTCGAAAGTGAGCATCTCTCTGCTCTTGAAATCCATCTGTGCCTTACAGCCTGTCTCCAATCAACGTCAGAGCTGGGCTGGTTAGCAGCTTCCTTGTGCATTTCACCCAAACAACCACAAACACAGGACACTCAGACACATCTGCATTCATCTGCATACTGAATGGGTCTTCCTGGGCTGGAAGGGTGGAGGGCCTGACACTTATATTTTAAAGGCTAGTGGCCTGCCCTCACACAATGGACTGCCAACCCCCCTACCCCAATGGGATCCTGGCAGACAGACCTGTACTGAAAGGACCACTCTTTGAAGTCTCCCCCACTTCAAAGGCAGTTTTGGGTATATAAACTGGGTCCCTGACCCCACCAGAGAAGACACTTCTGGATCTGAACCTGCAACCTGTCAAGAGGATCTGCCAGGCTGCCCAAAGGACTAATCTGGACTGCTTTGCTGAGAAGGACTGCTGCCCTGCTGCCTTGTTGCCCTCTGACTTTGCTGAGAAGTGCTCTCCAAGGGCTTGGATTGAGCTTGCCTCTTGTTTTCTGAAGCCTCAGGGCCAAAAAGACTTCATCTCTTGAAGGAACTCCTTGTGTGCCGAAAATCGACGCACAGCCTGCCTGAAACGACGCAAAGCCTGCCTTGCGCTGAGAAAAATGACGCAACCCAACTTCACGAGTGAAGAGTTGATGCAGCGCCTGCCTTGCGGCCAGAAATTCTACGCACAGCCCTACCGAATCAACGCACTGCCGAACTGGAACAATGCAGCCCAACTTCCCGAGTGAAGATTCGACGCATCGCCATACCTGATCGATGCAATACCTGTAACTTCGTCCCCCACGGCCAGGATTTCCACGCATCATCACTGGACATCAAAAAGATCCTCGCATCGCAGTGAGGAACCAAGACTGCGTGCCAGAATTCGACGCAAAGCTTGATGCAGCTTGGAAATAAACAACACATCATCTGTGCCGCGCTGGAAATTCCGAGGCACACCCTATTTCTCCATGCAGCTCCTCGTCTGTGGTCCCCGTGCGTGTTGTTTTTGATGCAAACCAGGTACTTTGTATGATCAAGAGACAATTGTTGATTTCTAAGATTTAAGACTCTTTTTAATCTTGCAAAAGTGATATTTCAACTTGTGCTTATTTAAACTTGTTTGTTTTGACCTTAATGTAACCAGATAAATATCCTATATTTTTCTAAACCTGTGTGGTGTATTTTTATGGAGTTCTTACTGTGTTACTGTATGATTTATTCAACAAATACTTTACACATTGCCTTCTCAATTAAGCCTGACTGCTCAATGCCAAGCTACCAGAGGGTGGGCACAGGATAATTTGGATTGTGTGTGGCTTACCAGGCTCAGGATTGTGGTCTGCCAACAAGAGACCCCATTTCCTACAATTTAGCACTATGTACCTTCCCGTCTAAAATGGACCCAAGGATGTATTTTGCGCTACAAAACAGCACGAAATGCAACAGTACACAAATAGTTCGTGCTAGCTAAATGTGGTCTTGCATAAGGATTTATCTCCCAAATTACTCTTAATTACTAGAGGAGGAGTAATTATCAGAAATTCTGTGTTGAAGAGTTATACCGAATTGCCCAAATTACTCCAATTACTCCAGTGGAACTGTAATTCCACCCAGGCCTGCTCTAGACTCCTGAGCAATAGGGAATAATTAGCATGCAGAAAACTGCTACAACACTGATTTCCACATGGAAACTCACAGCACAATCCAATGTTTTTACAGGGCACAGTTTCCACCAGCTATGACCTAGAGTATTTATCCTCAGTAAAAATGGGAATTACCACACAATACAGTGTGTGGTAATACCACCCTTGCTGTGGTTCCCCATGGGGGCGGATAGTGGGAGTTATCTCCCCATTTGCAATAACAGTCAGATCACAATGAGGGCCTAAGTGTTCCTGTCTTGATCTTCTGCACTGTACCCTTAAAACCTCCCTTACACCTGCCACTCCTCCAGAGGATTGGAATCCGCTCCATCTAACTGGTGTTTGAAGTATGGGCCATGTCACCAACAGTCTGCAGAAACTTACATAGGAAGCATATGGAACAGGAATGTATGGTCCATGAACACTGAGGCACTTTGATCACTCCTGATTTCAAGGTGCAGATTCAACGCAAACAGCAACAACACAGGTTATTTGATACTAGCAGGAGATGGAAAGCTGCAAGAAGGGACAGGACAGGAACAGGTAGATTGAAGGGGATGTATATTGCTGTATGTGTACTTGTAGTGAGTACTAAATTGGGCCTGATTGCAGCAAACAGACAAGGCTGTCTGTGCAGCTCAATGCCAGGGGTACTGTAAGTGACATCAAGCACCCTTTGACCACCCCCAGTAACATCAGAGGTTTGACCTAGTGTCCCTTGACATGTATCTCCTCACTAACCTTTCATTTGCTGCAGAGGGGCTAAGGAGAATGAAAACTACATAAAGTACTCCCTACCGTTGCTGACAGTTCCTCTTGGAAAAGGTACCAAGAGAGATGTTAAGGCTGGCGGCTGTTACTCCTCACTACCCCTAATTCATGTCCATGGTTCGAGCCGGAGGCGGTGGACCCAGATTGTTGTTCCCAAATGAGTCTCAGATATGCACACTTGATTAGTCTGCAGTGAGCAGGATGTGAAGAGCTTCTCTCATAGACCACTGCCTCCTCATCATCTTCCTCTGCCCAGCCTTCAAAACTGAGGTGAGCCGACCACTCTCAATAGACACCCCACATACCACCCAACCAAAGCATTTCCACCTTTATCCTACGACAATCGTTGGCCCCTTTGGATCTCATGACATCTGCATCACAGTATGAACCCAGATTGTGTTGATTCAAACCCACATCCAAATGCATAACAAGAATTGGCAAAGCCACAAAGTCTGGAGTTGGCTACAAGCCTTTTAGCTTTATCAATGCTTTTTTTTTTTAGTCAAGGATTTTGCAAAATGTAATTGTTGAGGGAGCTGCTGGGACCTCTGAAAAAATCTGAAAAAAATTGACTGAAAGCAAGCATTTTTAGCCTAAGAAAGCATGCACTGTCAGAACAGTGCCTGGCATGGAAGGGAACTACTTTGTGTGTGTACATATTGTTTGTGAAAGAGCAGAATGCCTTCACTCACAGTGAAGTTAGTCAGTGGTGGAACTGGGCTGACTCAGTGCCCCATGCTGCAAAGGGCCAAAGAAAGGTGAATGGCAATAGGTGAAAAGGGCTGGCTGAAAGAACTCATAAGTAAGTATTACCTACTGGCAGTCACCAGTAGGTAGTTATAGTTAGAACCTAGTTTCCATAGGAAAAGCGTTTTTTATTTTGCCTATAACTTTGCACAGGTTGACAAATCTTTACAAAATTGTCAAAACTAGTTTGCCACTCACTTCCGCTGCTGTCTTGAAAGTTTCCGAGTGATTTGTTAAGCGGGGGCTGGGAAAAAGGTGAAGGGGTCCCAAAACTATTTTTCCCCATAAAATTTCCCATAGGGATTTTCAACACGTCTACAGCCTGAATAAGTGGGCAGAATTACACCAAATTTAGCAGAAAGGTAGCTCTTGGCCCAGCAAGAGCCCTTTTTGTTATTTGGTGTGAATGTGTTCAGTAGTTTTTGAGATAATAAAGAAAAAAGAAATATAGATATCTGAGCGGAGCCTAAGCACAGATCTCATGGTGAGATCTGATTGGCTGCCACTACTTCACCAAGAAGTGCTGGCAGCCATCTTGGCACCAGTATACACGACAGTACCTTCTAAATGATCTACAAAGCTGAAAATGTAGGTAAAAAGTGCACTTTGAGGAAATACATATATATATATATATATATATATATATATCTATATATCTATCTATCTTCCAACACTACCTTCAAATATAAGGAGAACCAGGACACCTCCGATATACAAAAAAACAGTTTATTCAGCAAATCATCCAACACGTTTCGGCAACAGCCTTTATCACGGATAGATTGTTACTATAACAGTGCAAATAAATAGCCCAAGTCAAAACATAAACATAAAAAACTGACAAAACTACAGCTCCCACACCATTTGGAATTCAAAATGGCGGCCATCTTAAAATGTTCAATTTTAACATAAATAGATGACAACTCCTACAGTATTTTAGTACAAGTGAGTCAAATCAAATTCATATCTAATATTCATCATAATCCTTATAAATCATTGAATTTAAAAGACTTTGTACAGTGTAAAATACACAAATACTCATCACATGAGCCTCCGCCAGCCTCGCCCTCGCCTCCGTTTGCCGCATACGCCGCACCACCGCCGGAGGAAGATCCTTCTCCCACCTGGCCGCCCAGACCTGGAACGCCCTACCGCTCCACCTTTGCCAGACCCAAGATCTCTTAACTTTCAGGAAATGCCTAAAGACATGGCTTTACAACCAGTAGCTTCCCCCCCCTCAGCGCCTTGAGACCCTAACGGGTGATTAGTGCGCTTTATAAATCCTGTGATTGATTGATTGATTGATTGATTTTAATGCATGCTCTGTGCAGGCGTTAAACATGCTGCTAGAAATGGCGCAAAGAAATCTTTTAGATTTCCTTGTGCTATTTTTGCGGGCCCTCTAATGGGGGAACGCCCCCCCCTTGTGTACATTATGCCTGGCGCAGGCATATTATGGCACAAAGGGTTACAAAGTGGCACAATACATGCATTGCACTACTTTGTAAATATGGTGCAGCGTTTTTGCCATAATTTTGCCACATTAGCGCAAAAAAAAGACGCTAATGTGGCAATATATGGCACTAGGCCCTCTTAAATCCGGGCCTTATTTTTTTATTTTGTGAGCCTCTAGTAGCTACATGGAACTAAGCTGAAGCTTGCCTTTGCCCGGTTGCTCCCACACAATCAAGAGACGCTTCCCACTGCTCCCTATTTTGTATTTTTTTTACTTATTTTTGTGAGGGCCCAATAGCTTTATACTTGTATCAAACTGCTTGCTTGCCCCAATTTGCACTGCTCCGAATGCTTACTTTGTTTTTTTGAATTTTCCATACTAAAATCTTGTCTGCCAACTTGGAAGGCTAAATTAAGAATCTGGGGCCAGATGTACTAAAATGCAATTTTGCATTTCCTAAATAGCAACTTCATAGTAATCGCTATTTAGGAAATGAAAAATGGTATGTACAGAGATATCAATTTCCTAAAGGCGATTTCTACAAAGCCTTTTTACAGTCGCAAAAACATTTTTCCATTTGTGATCGCAAAAATATATTTTTTAAATGTACTGTCATTTTAGGAATCTGTGACCTTTTATTGATTCCTAAAATGGAATTGCGACCCATGTTGATTTAGTATTTAGAAGGGGTATTTTGTAGGCGTACCCTTCAAATACTGATTCTATATGCACTGTATTGTTTTAGAATTGCAAACCCAATAGTATTCAAAAGCGAGCCCAATTGGTTTTGTCAATGCTAGTTTAAATTGAGTTAATGTTATATTTTGCATACTATAGTTTTTATAAAATAGCTGCTTGTTTCACAAAATGAACATGAATTAGGTTTGCACGCTCTTGATGTTCTGAAGGGCCCATTATAGGTGGACCAGTGTAAAGGGATGCAATGCTGCGGCATAGGGTATTACCAGTACCAAGGCTCTTGGTAATACAAGGGTCCTCTATTATCAGGTAATCACAAGTCAATCCCCTCTAGACTACAGGTGGGTGTAACTCGCATAATTCAGTGCAACGCTATCATGCAGAATTACCTACAAATTACTCAAGATTACACTTGAATTATGCAAGAAAAGTAATTCTGCATTTAGTGCTATTTCTTAGTGCAAAAATGCTCCCTCCTGGATGCGATGGATGGATTTCTTTACCCTAAGAAATAGAGCTAAATGCATCAGAACACAAAGAGTGACCATGAGCAGCCGCTTGCTCTCACTAAATGTGCTCTTGGGGTAGGATTTCCCCCAGCTTACTACGTACATCATTAATGTTAGACCTGAGAGCCTTAGGGTGGTCATGCCCCAACTTTTTACCTGCCTTCCTCCCCTTTTATGACACTGTTTTTGCTGGGTTTAGGACTCTGCACACTTTACCACTGCTAGCCAGTTCCCTTGAACATGGTAACATTAGTTCATTCCCAATTGGCATATTTGATTTACTTGTAAGTCTCTAGTAAAGTGCACTACATGTGCACAAGGCCTATAAATTGAATGCTACTAGTGGGCCTGCAGCACTGGTTGGGCCACCCATATAAGTAGTAAGTAGCCTCTTAACCATGTCTCAGGCCTGCCATTGCAAGGCTTGTGTGTGTAGTTTCACTGCCACTTTGACTTGGCATTTAAATTACTTGCCAAGCCTTAAAACTCCCATTCCTCTATATGTAAGTCACCCCGAAGGTAGGCCCTAGGTAGCCCATAGAGCAAGGTGCTATGTAGGTAAAACGCAGGACATATATAGGTGTGTTTTATATGTCCTGGTAGTGGAAAACTCCTAAATACGTTTTCCACTACTGTGAGGCCTGCTCCTTTCATAGGCTAGCATTAGGTCTGCCCTCACATACTGGTTGAGTGATAGATTCTGATCAGTTTAGTATGGCCAGAATGGTAATAGAAAATCCTGCTTATTGGTGAGGTTGGATTTTATATTACTTTTTTAGAAATGCCACTTTTCGAAAGTGAGCATCTCTCTGCTCTTGAAATCCATCTGTGCCTTACAGCCTGTCTCCAATCAACGTCAGAGCTGGGCTGGTTAGCAGCTTCCTTGTGCATTTCACCCAAACAACCACAAACACAGGACACTCAGACACATCTGCATTCATCTGCATACTGAATGGGTCTTCCTGGGCTGGAAGGGTGGAGGGCCTGACACTTATATTTTAAAGGCTAGTGGCCTGCCCTCACACAATGGACTGCCAACCCCCCTACCCCAATGGGATCCTGGCAGACAGACCTGTACTGAAAGGACCACTCTTTGAAGTCTCCCCCACTTCAAAGGCAGTTTTGGGTATATAAACTGGGTCCCTGACCCCACCAGAGAAGACACTTCTGGATCTGAACCTGCAACCTGTCAAGAGGATCTGCCAGGCTGCCCAAAGGACTAATCTGGACTGCTTTGCTGAGAAGGACTGCTGCCCTGCTGCCTTGTTGCCCTCTGACTTTGCTGAGAAGTGCTCTCCAAGGGCTTGGATTGAGCTTGCCTCTTGTTTTCTGAAGCCTCAGGGCCAAAAAGACTTCATCTCTTGAAGGAACTCCTTGTGTGCCGAAAATCGACGCACAGCCTGCCTGAAACGACGCAAAGCCTGCCTTGCGCTGAGAAAAATGACGCAACCCAACTTCACGAGTGAAGAGTTGATGCAGCGCCTGCCTTGCGGCCAGAAATTCTACGCACAGCCCTACCGAATCAACGCACTGCCGAACTGGAACAATGCAGCCCAACTTCCCGAGTGAAGATTCGACGCATCGCCATACCTGATCGATGCAATACCTGTAACTTCGTCCCCCACGGCCAGGATTTCCACGCATCATCACTGGACATCAAAAAGATCCTCGCATCGCAGTGAGGAACCAAGACTGCGTGCCAGAATTCGACGCAAAGCTTGATGCAGCTTGGAAATAAACAACACATCATCTGTGCCGCGCTGGAAATTCCGAGGCACACCCTATTTCTCCATGCAGCTCCTCGTCTGTGGTCCCCGTGCGTGTTGTTTTTGATGCAAACCAGGTACTTTGTATGATCAAGAGACAATTGTTGATTTCTAAGATTTAAGACTCTTTTTAATCTTGCAAAAGTGATATTTCAACTTGTGCTTATTTAAACTTGTTTGTTTTGACCTTAATGTAACCAGATAAATATCCTATATTTTTCTAAACCTGTGTGGTGTATTTTTATGGAGTTCTTACTGTGTTACTGTATGATTTATTCAACAAATACTTTACACATTGCCTTCTCAATTAAGCCTGACTGCTCAATGCCAAGCTACCAGAGGGTGGGCACAGGATAATTTGGATTGTGTGTGGCTTACCAGGCTCAGGATTGTGGTCTGCCAACAAGAGACCCCATTTCCTACAATTTAGCACTATGTACCTTCCCGTCTAAAATGGACCCAAGGATGTATTTTGCGCTACAAAACAGCACGAAATGCAACAGTACACAAATAGTTCGTGCTAGCTAAATGTGGTCTTGCATAAGGATTTATCTCCCAAATTACTCTTAATTACTAGAGGAGGAGTAATTATCAGAAATTCTGTGTTGAAGAGTTATACCGAATTGCCCAAATTACTCCAATTACTCCAGTGGAACTGTAATTCCACCCAGGCCTGCTCTAGACTCCTGAGCAATAGGGAATAATTAGCATGCAGAAAACTGCTACAACACTGATTTCCACATGGAAACTCACAGCACAATCCAATGTTTTTACAGGGCACAGTTTCCACCAGCTATGACCTAGAGTATTTATCCTCAGTAAAAATGGGAATTACCACACAATACAGTGTGTGGTAATACCACCCTTGCTGTGGTTCCCCATGGGGGCGGATAGTGGGAGTTATCTCCCCATTTGCAATAACAGTCAGATCACAATGAGGGCCTAAGTGTTCCTGTCTTGATCTTCTGCACTGTACCCTTAAAACCTCCCTTACACCTGCCACTCCTCCAGAGGATTGGAATCCGCTCCATCTAACTGGTGTTTGAAGTATGGGCCATGTCACCAACAGTCTGCAGAAACTTACATAGGAAGCATATGGAACAGGAATGTATGGTCCATGAACACTGAGGCACTTTGATCACTCCTGATTTCAAGGTGCAGATTCAACGCAAACAGCAACAACACAGGTTATTTGATACTAGCAGGAGATGGAAAGCTGCAAGAAGGGACAGGACAGGAACAGGTAGATTGAAGGGGATGTATATTGCTGTATGTGTACTTGTAGTGAGTACTAAATTGGGCCTGATTGCAGCAAACAGACAAGGCTGTCTGTGCAGCTCAATGCCAGGGGTACTGTAAGTGACATCAAGCACCCTTTGACCACCCCCAGTAACATCAGAGGTTTGACCTAGTGTCCCTTGACATGTATCTCCTCACTAACCTTTCATTTGCTGCAGAGGGGCTAAGGAGAATGAAAACTACATAAAGTACTCCCTACCGCTGCTGACAGTTCCTCTTGGAAAAGGTACCAAGAGAGATGTTAAGGCTGGCGGCTGTTACTCCTCACTACCCCTAATTCATGTCCATGGTTCGAGCCGGAGGCGGTGGACCCAGATTGTTGTTCCCAAATGAGTCTCAGATATGCACACTTGATTAGTCTGCAGTGAGCAGGATGTGAAGAGCTTCTCTCATAGACCACTGCCTCCTCATCATCTTCCTCTGCCCAGCCTTCAAAACTGAGGTGAGCCGACCACTCTCAATAGACACCCCACATACCACCCAACCAAAGCATTTCCACCTTTATCCTACGACAATCGTTGGCCCCTTTGGATCTCATGACATCTGCATCACAGTATGAACCCAGATTGTGTTGATTCAAACCCACATCCAAATGCATAACAAGAATTGGCAAAGCCACAAAGTCTGGAGTTGGCTACAAGCCTTTTAGCTTTATCAATGCTTTTTTTTTTTAGTCAAGGATTTTGCAAAATGTAATTGTTGAGGGAGCTGCTGGGACCTCTGAAAAAATCTGAAAAAAATTGACTGAAAGCAAGCATTTTTAGCCTAAGAAAGCATGCACTGTCAGAACAGTGCCTGGCATGGAAGGGAACTACTTTGTGTGTGTACATATTGTTTGTGAAAGAGCAGAATGCCTTCACTCACAGTGAAGTTAGTCAGTGGTGGAACTGGGCTGACTCAGTGCCCCATGCTGCAAAGGGCCAAAGAAAGGTGAATGGCAATAGGTGAAAAGGGCTGGCTGAAAGAACTCATAAGTAAGTATTACCTACTGGCAGTCACCAGTAGGTAGTTATAGTTAGAACCTAGTTTCCATAGGAAAAGCGTTTTTTTATTTTGCCTATAACTTTGCACAGGTTGACAAATCTTTACAAAATTGTCAAAACTAGTTTGCCACTCACTTCCGCTGCTGTCTTGAAAGTTTCCGAGTGATTTGTTAAGCGGGGGCTGGGAAAAAGGTGAAGGGGTCCCAAAACTATTTTTCCCCATAAAATTTCCCATAGGGATTTTCAACACGTCTACAGCCTGAATAAGTGGGCAGAATTACACCAAATTTAGCAGAAAGGTAGCTCTTGGCCCAGCAAGAGCCCTTTTTGTTATTTGGTGTGAATGTGTTCAGTAGTTTTTGAGATAATAAAGAAAAAAGAAATATAGATATCTGAGCGGAGCCTAAGCACAGATCTCATGGTGAGATCTGATTGGCTGCCACTACTTCACCAAGAAGTGCTGGCAGCCATCTTGGCACCAGTATACACGACAGTACCTTCTAAATGATCTACAAAGCTGAAAATGTAGGTAAAAAGTGCACTTTGAGGAAATACATATATATATATATATATATATATATCTATATATCTATCTATCTTCCAACACTACCTTCAAATATAAGGAGAACCAGGACACCTCCGATATACAAAAAAACAGTTTATTCAGCAAATCATCCAACACGTTTCGGCAACAGCCTTTATCACGGATAGATTGTTACTATAACAGTGCAAATAAATAGCCCAAGTCAAAACATAAACATAAAAAACTGACAAAACTACAGCTCCCACACCATTTGGAATTCAAAATGGCGGCCATCTTAAAATGTTCAATTTTAACATAAATAGATGACAACTCCTACAGTATTTTAGTACAAGTGAGTCAAATCAAATTCATATCTAATATTCATCATAATCCTTATAAATCATTGAATTTAAAAGACTTTGTACAGTGTAAAATACACAAATACTCATCACATGAGCCTCCGCCAGCCTCGCCCTCGCCTCCGTTTGCCGCATACGCCGCACCACCGCCGGAGGAAGATCCTTCTCCCACCTGGCCGCCCAGACCTGGAACGCCCTACCGCTCCACCTTTGCCAGACCCAAGATCTCTTAACTTTCAGGAAATGCCTAAAGACATGGCTTTACAACCAGTAGCTTCCCCCCCCTCAGCGCCTTGAGACCCTAACGGGTGATTAGTGCGCTTTATAAATCCTGTGATTGATTGATTGATTGATTGATTTTAATGCATGCTCTGTGCAGGCGTTAAACATGCTGCTAGAAATGGCGCAAAGAAATCTTTTAGATTTCCTTGTGCTATTTTTGCGGGCCCTCTAATGGGGGAACGCCCCCCCCTTGTGTACATTATGCCTGGCGCAGGCATATTATGGCACAAAGGGTTACAAAGTGGCACAATACATGCATTGCACTACTTTGTAAATATGGTGCAGCGTTTTTGCCATAATTTTGCCACATTAGCGCAAAAAAAAGACGCTAATGTGGCAATATATGGCACTAGGCCCTCTTAAATCCGGGCCTTATTTTTTTATTTTGTGAGCCTCTAGTAGCTACATGGAACTAAGCTGAAGCTTGCCTTTGCCCGGTTGCTCCCACACAATCAAGAGACGCTTCCCACTGCTCCCTATTTTGTATTTTTTTTACTTATTTTTGTGAGGGCCCAATAGCTTTATACTTGTATCAAACTGCTTGCTTGCCCCAATTTGCACTGCTCCGAATGCTTACTTTGTTTTTTTGAATTTTCCATACTAAAATCTTGTCTGCCAACTTGGAAGGCTAAATTAAGAATCTGGGGCCAGATGTACTAAAATGCAATTTTGCATTTCCTAAATAGCAACTTCATAGTAATCGCTATTTAGGAAATGAAAAATGGTATGTACAGAGATATCAATTTCCTAAAGGCGATTTCTACAAAGCCTTTTTACAGTCGCAAAAACATTTTTCCATTTGTGATCGCAAAAATATATTTTTTAAATGTACTGTCATTTTAGGAATCTGTGACCTTTTATTGATTCCTAAAATGGAATTGCGACCCATGTTGATTTAGTATTTAGAAGGGGTATTTTGTAGGCGTACCCTTCAAATACTGATTCTATATGCACTGTATTGTTTTAGAATTGCAAACCCAATAGTATTCAAAAGCGAGCCCAATTGGTTTTGTCAATGCTAGTTTAAATTGAGTTAATGTTATATTTTGCATACTATAGTTTTTATAAAATAGCTGCTTGTTTCACAAAATGAACATGAATTAGGTTTGCACGCTCTTGATGTTCTGAAGGGCCCATTATAGGTGGACCAGTGTAAAGGGATGCAATGCTGCGGCATAGGGTATTACCAGTACCAAGGCTCTTGGTAATACAAGGGTCCTCTATTATCAGGTAATCACAAGTCAATCCCCTCTAGACTACAGGTGGGTGTAACTCGCATAATTCAGTGCAACGCTATCATGCAGAATTACCTACAAATTACTCAAGATTACACTTGAATTATGCAAGAAAAGTAATTCTGCATTTAGTGCTATTTCTTAGTGCAAAAATGCTCCCTCCTGGATGCGATGGATGGATTTCTTTACCCTAAGAAATAGAGCTAAATGCATCAGAACACAAAGAGTGACCATGAGCAGCCGCTTGCTCTCACTAAATGTGCTCTTGGGGTAGGATTTCCCCCAGCTTACTACGTACATCTTAATGTTAGACCTGAGAGCCTTAGGGTGGTCATGCCCCAACTTTTTACCTGCCTTCCTCCCCTTTTATGACACTGTTTTTGCTGGGTTTAGGACTCTGCACACTTTACCACTGCTAGCCAGTTCCCTTGAACATGGTAACATTAGTTCATTCCCAATTGGCATATTTGATTTACTTGTAAGTCTCTAGTAAAGTGCACTACATGTGCACAAGGCCTATAAATTGAATGCTACTAGTGGGCCTGCAGCACTGGTTGGGCCACCCATATAAGTAGTAAGTAGCCTCTTAACCATGTCTCAGGCCTGCCATTGCAAGGCTTGTGTGTGTAGTTTCACTGCCACTTTGACTTGGCATTTAAATTACTTGCCAAGCCTTAAAACTCCCATTCCTCTATATGTAAGTCACCCGAAGGTAGGCCCTAGGTAGCCCATAGAGCAAGGTGCTATGTAGGTAAAACGCAGGACATATATAGGTGTGTTTTTTATGTCCTGGTAGTGGAAAACTCCTAAATACGTTTTCCACTACTGTGAGGCTGCTCCTTTCATAGGCTAGCATTAGGTCTGCCCTCACATACTGGTTGAGTGATAGATTCTGATCAGTTTAGTATGGCCAGAATGGTAATAGAAAATCCTGCTTATTGGTGAGGTTGGATTTTATATTACTTTTTTAGAAATGCCACTTTTCGAAAGTGAGCATCTCTCTGCTCTTGAAATCCATCTGTGCCTTACAGCCTGTCTCCAATCAACGTCAGAGCTGGGCTGGTTAGCAGCTTCCTTGTGCATTTCACCCAAACAACCACAAACACAGGACACTCAGACACATCTGCATTCATCTGCATACTGAATGGGTCTTCCTGGGCTGGAAGGGTGGAGGGCCTGACACTTATATTTTAAAGGCTAGTGGCCTGCCCTCACACAATGGACTGCCAACCCCCCTACCCCAATGGGATCCTGGCAGACAGACCTGTACTGAAAGGACCACTCTTTGAAGTCTCCCCCACTTCAAAGGCAGTTTTGGGTATATAAACTGGGTCCCTGACCCCACCAGAGAAGACACTTCTGGATCTGAACCTGCAAACCTGTCAAGAGGATCTGCAGGCTGCCCAAAGGACTAATCTGGACTGCTTTGCTGAGAAGGACTGCTGCCCTGCTGCCTTGTTGCCCTCTGACTTTGCTGAGAAGTGCTCTCCAAGGGCTTGGATTGAGCTTGCCTCTTGTTTTCTGAAGCCTCAGGGCCAAAAAGACTTCATCTCTTGAAGGAACTCCTTGTGTGCCGAAAATCGACGCACAGCCTGCCTGAAACGACGCAAGCCTGCCTTGCGCTGAGAAAAATGACGCAACCCAACTTCACGAGTGAAGAGTTGATGCAGCGCCTGCCTTGCGGCCAGAAATTCTACGCACAGCCCTACCGAATCAACGCACTGCCGAACTGGAACAATGCAGCCAACTTCCGAGTGAAGATTCGACGCATCGCCATACCTGATCGATGCAATACCTGTAACTTCGTCCCCCACGGCCAGGATTTCCACGCATCATCACTGGACATCAAAAAGATCCTCGCATCGCAGTGAGGAACCAAGACTGCGTGCCAGAATTCGACGCAAAGCTTGATGCAGCTTGGAAATAAACAACACATCATCTGTGCCGCGCTGGAAATTCCGAGGCACACCCTATTTCTCCATGCAGCTCCTCGTCTGTGGTCCCCCGTGCGTGTTGTTTTTGATGCAAACCAGGTACTTTGTATGATCAAGAGACAATTGTTGATTTCTAAGATTTAAGACTCTTTTAATCTTGCAAAAGTGATATTTCAACTTGTGCTTATTTAAACTTGTTTGTTTTGACCTTAATGTAACCAGATAAATATCCTATATTTTTCTAAACCTGTGTGGTGTATTTTATGGAGTTCTACTGTGTTACTGTATGATTTATTCAACAAATACTTTACACATTGCCTTCTCAATTAAGCCTGACTGCTCAATGCCAAGCTACCAGAGGGTGGCACAGGATAATTTGGATTGTGTGTGGCTTACCAGGCTCAGGATTGTGGTCTGCCAACAAGAGACCCCATTTCCTACAATTTAGCACTATGTACCTTCCGTCTAAAATGGACCCAAGGATGTATTTTGCGCTACAAAACAGCACGAAATGCAACAGTACACAAATAGTTCGTGCTAGCTAAATGTGGTCTTGCATAAGGATTTATCTCCCCAAATTACTCTTAATTACTAGAGGAGGAGTAATTATCAGAAATTCTGTGTTGAAGAGTTATACCGAATTGCCCAAATTACTCAATTACTCCAGTGGAACTGTAATTCCACCCAGGCCTGCTCTAGACTCCTGAGCAATAGGGAATAATTAGCATGCAGAAAACTGCTACAACACTGATTTCCACATGGAAACTCACAGCACAATCCAATGTTTTTACAGGGCACAGTTTCCACCAGCTATGACCTAGAGTATTTATCCTCAGTAAAAATGGGAATTACCACACAATACAGTGTGTGGTAATACCACCCTTGCTGTGGTTCCCCATGGGGGCGGATAGTGGAGTTATCTCCCCATTTGCAATAACAGTCAGATCACAATGAGGGCCTAAGTGTTCCTGTCTTGATCTTCTGCACTGTACCCTTAAAACCTCCTTACACCTGCCACTCCTCCAGAGGATTGGAATCCGCTCCATCTAACTGGTGGTTTGAAGTATGGGCCATGTCACCAACAGTCTGCAGAAACTTACATAGGAAGCATATGGAACAGGATGTATGGTCCATGAACACTGAGGCACTTTGATCACTCCTGATTTCAAGTGCAGATTCAACGCAAACAGCAACAACACAGGTTATTTGATACTAGCAGGAGATGGAAAGCTGCAAGAAGGGACAGGACAGACAGGTAGATTGAAGGGGATGTATATTGCTGTATGTGTACTTGTAGTGAGTACTAAATTGGGCCTGATTGCAGCAAACAGACAAGGCTGTCTGTGCAGCTCAATGCCAGGGGTACTGTAAGGTGACATCAAGCACCCTTTGACCACCCCCAGTAACATCAGAGGTTTGACCTAGTGTCCCTTGACATGTATCTCCTCACTAACCTTTCATTTGCTGCAGAGGGGCTAAGGAGAATGAAAACTACATAAAGTACTCCCTACCGCTGCTGACAGTTCCTCTTGGAAAAGGTACCAAGAGAGATGTTAAGGCTGGCGGCTGTTACTCCTCACTACCCCTAATTCATGTCCATGGTTCGAGCCGGAGGCGGTGGACCCAGATTGTTGTTCCCAAATGAGTCTCAGATATGCACACTTGATTAGTCTGCAGTGAGCAGGATGTGAAGAGCTTCTCTCATAGACACTGCCTCCTCATTATCTTCCTCTGCCCAGCCTTCAAACTGAGGTGAGCCGACCACTCTCAATAGACACCCCACATACCACCCAACCAAAGCATTTCCCCTTTATCCTACGACAATCGTTGGCCCCTTTGGATCTCATGACATCTGCATCACAGTATGAACCCAGATTGTGTTGATTCAAACCCACATCCAAATGCATAACAAGAATTGGCAAAGCCACAAAGTCTGGAGTTGGCTACAAGCCTTTTAGCTTTATCAATGCTTTTTTTTTTTAGTCAAGGATTTTGCAAAATGTAATTGTTGAGGGAGCTGCTGGACCTCTGAAAAAATCTGAAAAAAATTGACTGAAAGCAAGCATTTTTAGCCTAAGAAAGCATGCACTGTCAGAACAGTGCCTGGCATGGAAGGGAACTACTTTGTGTGTGTACATATTGTTTGTGAAAGAGCAGAATGCCTTCACTCACAGTGAAGTTAGTCAGTGGTGGAACTGGGCTGACTCAGTGCCCCATGCTGCAAAGGGCCAAAGAAAGGTGAATGGCAATAGGTGAAAAGGGCTGGCTGAAAGAACTCATAAGTAAGTATTACCTACTGGCAGTCACCAGTAGGTAGTTATAGTTAGAACCTAGTTTTCCATAGAAAAGCGTTTTTATTTTGCCTATAACTTTGCACAGGTTGACAAATCTTTACAAAATTGTCAAAACTAGTTTGCCACTCACTTCCGCTGCTGTCTTGAAAGTTCGAGTGATTTGTTAAGCGGGGGCTGGGAAAAGGTGAAGGGGTCCCAAAACTATTTTTCCCCATAAAATTTCCCATAGGGATTTTCAACACGTCTACAGCCTGAATAAGTGGGCTGAATTACACCAAATTTAGCAGAAAGGTAGCTCTTGGCCCAGCAAGAGCCCTTTTTGTTATTTGGTGTGAATGTGTTCAGTAGTTTTTGAGATAATAAAGAAAAAAGAAATATAGATATCTGAGCGGAGCCTAAGCACAGATCTCATGGTGAGATCTGATTGGCTGCCACTACTTCACCAAGAAGTGCTGGGCAGCCATCTGGCACCAGTATACACGACAGTACCTTCTAAATGATCTACAAAGCTGAAAATGTAGGTAAAAAGTGCACTTTGAGGAAATACATATATATATATATATATATATATATATATATATATATATATATATATCTATATATCTATCTATCTTCCAACACTACCTTCAAATATAAGGAGAACCAGGACACCTCCGATATACAAAAAAAACAGTTTATTCAGCAAATCATCCAACACGTTTCGGCAACAGCCTTTATCACGGATAGATTGTTACTATAACAGTGCAAATAAATAGCCCAAGT